>NC_090446.1:267615274-268235677 GCF_031143425.1 Pleurodeles waltl
CCAGTGACGGACTCTTATCTTCAAAACGTCTTGGCTTGAACCCCCTATTAGAACTCATGTTATTGACTCGGGTACGAGTCCACACCCGCCACCTTATGTAGAAAACCCCCTGCATTGACCAAACATAATATCTAGCTCTTCGCGGGTATCTGACTTTGGTGTATTTTCGCTCAGTTTACTACTAAAGGCAATTTAGATGCTCAATAACAACACCTGGGTGAAATTGGGAGATGTTTACTGCCTGTCCAGAGCTATAAAATCTATGCAGGTTTAAAAGAAGGTGCTTGCACCCCCCCCCCCTTTTCAGTCTGTTCCTTTCTGACCTTTTTCTAGCAGTAAGCAACATCAATGGTCATTCCCCAAAGCTGGAAGGAATCATAGTCCTCAACATGCTCAATGCAGACAACTTAGGCCCATATTTAAACTTTTTTACACTGGACTGCGCTAACTCAGTTCAGTGTCAAAAAGTTTACTGCCGGCTAGTGCAATACCAAGCCGCCAGCCGGGCACCATATTTATGGTATGACACTAGCCGGCAGTAAGGTCCGGCTAGCGTCATAGAAAAGGACGCTAGCTGGGTGGGGTGACATAGGGGGAACAGTGGGTCTAGCGTCAGAGGATGACGCTAGTACAGCTGGTACGGCCAGAGGCATGAAAAATGCCTCTGCGCAGACTAGCGTTATTATCTGATGTTAAAACCCTATGGACATGACTCCTGTCTCAGTTAAGACAGGAGTCATGCCCCCCAGCCCAATGGCCTTGCCCAGGGGACATATGTCCCCTGGCCAATGGCCTTGCCCAGGGGACATATGTCCCCTGGGCAAGGCTATTGGGCCCAGTGCCATGCAGGGGGGCCCAAGTTACGCCCCCTATGGCACTTCGTAAACTAAAAAAAAGTACTTACCCATACCTACCAATACTTATCTGGGATGGGGTCCCCCCATCCTTAGGTGTCTTCCTAGTGTGGGTGGGAGTGGGTGAAGGTGAGGGTGTCGCTGGGGCCAGGGAAGGGCACTTGTGGGCTCTTTCCATGGTCTCTGACCATGGAAAAAGGCCCACAGGTCCCTTATCACCTTCATGACCCAGGCGTTAAATAATGGTGCTAAGCAAGCTTAGCGCCACTATTTAAGGCCCTCACCACCCCCATACTAGAATTTAGCGCAGGGGGATAAATATAGCACTAAGGCCATATCGTTGTTTTCTGCACGGATACGCCTACCTTGCATCTTATTGACACAAGGTAGGTTTCCACATTCAGAAAATGACATAAACTGCCTAATTTTGGTGCTAGACGTGTTTAGCGCCAAAGTATAAATATGGAGTTAGGTTTGCGCTGAATTAGCGAGTATAAATATGGGGCTTAGTGCTAATTAGCAGAACAAAGCTACAAAGGCTATTGGATGCATCTCCAATCTATTCAGAGGGACATGGGATAAATGTGAAAAAACGAAAACCCTCACCATAACAAAAAAAGGCTTAAAACAGCAGACTTGGAGGCAGATTTAAGAAAAGTGACGCTGTATCCAATGCAGCACCATTTTTCTTGCGCTCCCCCAACACCACCATATGTTCGCTTTATTAACCATACAGCGCATCATGGTGGTAGATAGGGAACTAGCGTCAACATTTTTTACACTAGTTTGCCGCTTTGCTTCACTAGTGTCAAAAATGTCGACGTTAGTTGAGCAAGGTCAAGGAGGCCCATTGATAACAATGGGTGCATCCTTGTAACGCCAGCTTTCAGCAGGCATTAAAAATTCTGCCGAAAATGGCGCAATTAAATCTTGTAGATTTCATTGCACCATTTTTGTGGGCCTCTTACGCCGGAACGCCCCCTATGCATACATTATGCATGGCGCCTGCACAATGTTTCACAAAGGGTACAAAGTGTTGCAATGCATGCATTGTGCCACTTCGTAAAGATGGCGTGGCGATTTTGCAAGCCTAATGCCACATTAGAGTAAATAAATGACGCTAAGGAGGCACTAGGCCTTCTTAAATTTGGGCCCTGTTATTTAGGTAAAGACAAGCCAGAGTCTGGTAATGACTTTAAATACTAAGGGGTGTTCTTCAATGCCAGCGGCAGCTTCAGAAATCAAATAGTAGATGTCAAACGGAAAGGAAACACACTCATAACGGATTTGGGAGCATTGATAAAAAAAAAAACTCAATGGCCCAACATTAACACCATTACTACAAGTTCCCAACAAAGATTGCCTCCACTTTGTCCTATGGAAGTGTAGCCTTGAGTGGGTGGGTCAGTGCCATTCTGGGTAAAGCAATAATAAAGATCTATAGGTGCGCCTTTAAATTAGTTACGCAGTCCCTGACACGGCAAGCATCTTTGGTGAAATGCTGCTATAAATTTAAACTAGCAAGAGGGGATACACTTTATTACCACCTTTGGCTAGATATACAAGGCAGGGCCTGGTCTCTAACTAGAGCCTTTTTTAAATCAGCCATAATCAATCTGGGCCTATTATCAGCATTTGATCTATCGTTGAGTAGGTCAGAACTCCAGACAATAACAGTGTCAAGCAGAAAAAGGCCTATCACTTTTGGAACACAAAATGTCCCTCTCCAGGCGCAGTTGTAGATGGCTAACTCTTAATAATTACACAGAGCCTCAACCGCAGAGCTACTTTAGAGAACTCTATAACAACTCAATTAAGGAACAGTATTTTAAATACAGGCTGAGAGTCCTGCCGGCACAGAATCATGCTCAACCCCGGAAAAATAGCATAGGGTCATGGCAACTGCATGTTATGTGGAAAGGGACAGAAGACATGGTTCATGTGCTGTGCCTTTGCAATGTCACTTTGGGGGTATACTGAACACTCCTTCGTAGCAAATGTAATGAACGGGAAATAAGGACCTGCAGGTAGGTGGTTGTAGGTAGCTTTAATCCAAGTGATCCTCAGTTGAACTGTTTGGTGGAGAAATATCTGCAGAAGGTAGAGAAGCTGGTTTTGATGAAGGCAACAGAAGTGGAAGCTTAGTCATAAGATGACCTGTTAAGATGCCAAACATTACCCTCAGTGCAAAAGACCTGAACAGCATAACTGATCTGCTATCGCCCCGGCCTAAAAGCATTAACTACATGACCAGCCTGGCACACTTACAAATCACTTATTGACCTGAGCCAGGCAGCGCCTAGGCACTATAGCACCTTCTTTATAACACCATCACATGTACTGTACATCTTCTCCATGGATAAGTCACCTCAAACATAAGATCAGAATTTAGTAGACAATTAATGACTTTAATGCATGATTTGCGTGCAGTTGATGCTAAACCACTAATCCTGTGTTAGACAGTTATCAGGCAGTGAAGCACTTTCATTTTAACTAACTATTGCACGGTATGGTCTCTTTGTTTAACGTTATCTCATTGTTCATCTAACTTGAACATGTATTAGTCAGGCCAGGAGTGAGCAATTACTGCTTTTTTGGTAGCCGAACTGTTAGTGTACGAAGAAGTCAGACAAAGTCAACCTTATCTGTCATATAATATATTCACACTGCGAGAGTTATAAGGGTATTAACAAGTTTATTGAGGTATTGTGGATGTGTGTATATCTCCTCTTATGTATTTATATTTTTGGAAACATTTCTCTTAACATTTTAACAATGATTATTTTAATCATCCCCACGTTTTACATGTTTTGCAATGGTTTTTATTAATTAAGCAAATAAACAATATTCTGTCAGTTTACTACAGTTGAGCAGACATATCACAGTGGCACTGGCTTTGAAGTTGGTGCCCTCACAGTGAGACCCCAGGTGAGCTGCTGCCACCAGACATGTGCCTGTAGGGGAACAGGGCTCTGTAACATTGCAGCTTGATTGGAACCTTGAAGCAGCTCATGCTGACTGCACTTGCACATATGTTAATTATTATCCCCTCAGTACTATTTGCCCACCAGCACTTCATAATGAGTTGAGAGCAGAATTGAGACAACGTGTGCTCAATTCGCCATCCTTTTGAATCAACGTCTTCCAACAACCACTGGTGCAAGAACATTCGGAGACTCAAGGGGAAACTATTTTTGCCATTTGGGTAATTCTCTTCCTCTTTCCACCAGGCCACTTCAATGCATTTTTTTAAAAAATAATCCCGAATCCATTTCTAGACCTTTGTGGTATCCTCGTGGGACCCATTCTGCAGCGGCCTTGCTTCCATCAATTATGAGTCTACCTTGTCACTCTCTTATTCTGCTTGACTCTGCCACTCCAGCGTGTGGCATCGCCTATGACATCCTAACCTTATAAAATAAAATAGTGAGCTTAGAGTGGCACGAGTCATTTTTAATTCATTACGCTTTGGAAACGAATAAAGCTTTCCAGCTATAGTATTGAGTTAAGGATCAATATGTTCAATATTTCAAACTTTAGAAATGTTATTTCAAAACAAAAATGCATAAATATATGTGAATGAGTACTTTTTATAACACAATTTCAGATGTTCAGATTGATCCAATAAACTTAATTAAATAGATTGTATTACTTTTTATTTCAACTTAGATTGGTTTCACTTCATAATTAAGTTTTACAACTATCCCAAAGTGGATTTGTGGAATTGAATGCGATTGTAACAAAGCAGTTTGAGCTGGCCATAAAATCATTTTTCTATCTCATACAAACATTTAATACGTTCTTGAGCTCATGATGAAAAGCATTACACCATATAACGTTCCCTTAAAACCTTTTGCTTCATTATCCGAAAATCGCGAGTATGTCAAAGTAATTATTTTCGTTATTTGCATAATTTCATATGTATTGTCACTGTTTATGTTTCTGTACGGAATGATGAGATCCCCATTATATCAATGTTCAAATAACTGATAAATTCGAAAACACTTAGCGGTGGGGTAAGCAAAAGGAATTGGGTAATTAGATTTTTGCACATTGTTGTACCACCATGAGTATTGAGTGATGAGAGATTAATATTTTTAGAACATGTTTTGTAAGTTCTCAACAGTTGCTTAAAATAATATTTTGAACACAGGGGCCCGAGTTCAACATGCAAAAAGCTTCTTACATTTCCTAGTCAGGTCCTCTGCCCACAACTTGAGTTGGAATTGGTTTGCTGGTTCTCTTCCAAGTGGGCCCAGCTACCTGTGACTCAGGGTCTTTAATCTTCCACTGCAAAAGAGAATTTCAAACAGGCAATCAAGCTCCCCTCAGCAGGACCTTGAGTCCATTAGTCTGGGGCATCAGCAAGAAGCTATTTCCTCATCCCCTGGAGAAGCCTTTCAGTGTTTAGAAGTCCAGGATAAATCGAGAGTCGGTACTTTCCACATAATCTAAAAATAAAAATGATGTACTTAAAAGTACTGGCTTTTGAATGTAAGTGGAGACGCATGTTGCATTTAAGAATTGAGCACTGTAGGGTGATGCACATCTTTCTGGGCACACAATAGTGCCCCTTTTAATGCAAACACAGCCTATACCTCAGTGCATCAATGCGTGTTCTTTAAGCATATTACATTTTTCTCAAGTTGTACATGTTGAAAACATTTCATGCATGCTAACATCTGAGATATGTCCTCTATAGAGCATTCACCGCCAAAGTGTGCACTGCGGCCGGTTTCACCAAGTGTAAACAATGTAAAACCTTCTTTTTATGTTTTTTTGTGGAGGGGCACATGCTGCTGGGAACCAATGTATTAACTCGAGCTGCCCAGACGTCTACATTTAAATGTCCAGAGTCCTAAAAATCAGAGGAAAGTTTTATTTTCTGCACATAACACCCCCACCTAAAAAGTAAATGGAGGCTACCCACCCCTATGAGATTTCAACTTTATGATGACAGATACTTCCTTTATTGCCCTGCTTTGCTTTACTTCATTTCTGCAAGGCCATGAAAGGCACGCAAAGTGGATTTGCATGGCCTTGTAGAAATGGGTCAGCAGCCTGCAACACCGGCTCCTCATAAAAAGTGACGCACAGCAGCACATGCCACTTGTAAAAATGGGCCTTAGTTCAGTTTTTTGCATAGCGCTGGAAGAAACACAAGTTTAATGCCAAACTTCTAAATTTCAAAGTCATGCATCTTGCCTAAGATCCCTCCGTCACCTACCAATGGAGGGTCCACACAAAGGTCCTGAAGGGAAGAGACGTACAATGCTGCATTGCTCTTGGGTGCTGGGGGAAAGTCAGTTTCCATTTCACTTATCAGGACAATGCACACACAACTCACAGTACGAGGCCATTTATTGACCCCTAAAAGTTTAAACCTAGGCCACAAAGAAGGACTCATTAATTCAAATGAAAGGGTGGTTATTTTATTCACCCACTCTCAAATCTGAGTTGATCACCTTCACATGGTAGGACCAGTTACATACGATCTTCACTAAATTCCAGCAATGCATCCTTCACACTGTTACTACACATGGAAGAATTTGAGGCACAGTGCCATTTTTCAGTTGCTACTTTATACTGGCCTTGTGTTTGCACCCTAGACAGACCTTTCACTGTTGATGAATGACCTACCCTGTTTCTGGACTACTTGACAAGTATGTTGGAAAATGGGTTATTGGTAAGGACAGGTACGTACCTACACTTTGCAATAGGCCACTAACCTCCACTTAGGTCCAGTTAGGTCTCAGTAAATTAAACCTAGCTCAACCCTTGGTAGCTTGGCAACGAGCAACAAGGCTTAAGTTAGGAGACGTGTGTAAAGCATTTAAAAATCACAAAACAATAAATAAGTGAAACACAAAACACAATAAAAATCCAACATCAATTTACAGAAATAGATTATATTTTTATCTTTGAAATGACACCAATACAATTAAAATCGGATAAGGGGAAACAGAGATATGAATTTTTAAAGAATTAATGCTTTTTAGTGCTTAGGAACAAATAGCACCAATCTGGTCATCTGGTTGCACCACGACCGGGGCACAAGATGAATGGATCTTGATACAGCCTTAACAAACATATACTGAGCCTCATCCTATGCACCTAAAGGCAAGCCAGCCTTCTAATGTCAGAGGTGGAATGACAAAGGACCGCTCAGGCTTTCACAGCACAAGGAGTGCCTCCCCCTGGCTCCCTCTAGGTGTAACAGAGGCCACAAGGAGCTGCTGATGGCATTAGTACCTGCTTTGCAGGGGACTGGAGCAGGGGAGATGGATGGTGGGGTGTAAGTGAAGCCCAGCAAAGGAACACTTCAGTTATTTTTGTCCCCCTCCACTCCATGCAACAGGTGGAGATAAAGCAGCCTCTGCTCTCCTCCTTTGCCTGCCCGATATCAGTTCCTGCAGTCAAGAGGGACAGGTTGTGGCCTTAGTTGAGTCTCAGCATCAACTCAACATCCTGTGACTCTGAGCAAACCACTTAGTGCCTAATTACGAGTCTGGCAGTCCCTAGACTGCCAGACTCGTGGTGGCTGTCTGGACTGCCACATTATGACCACCAGGGTACCACTGTCTCCTCCGGGACCGGTGATCCAGATGGGTTGATAGCAGTTTGCAATCAGCCAAGGCGGTGCTGCATGCAGCCCTGCTCTGCGATTACAACCTGGTTCTCCGCCAGCCTTTTCAAGCTGATTTAACTGCCATGAAAAGGCTGATGGAGAACAGGTGCAGGGGATCACAGGGTGTACCCTGCACTGCCCATGCTGGTGGCACCTCGGTGCAGGGGTCCCTTTGCCCAATACCCATGTAATGCTCATTACGAGGGTGCTGGTGCACACTGCGGGTGGCAGCATTGCAGCATGCTCAATTATGAGCCGGCAACAATGCTGCCACCACTTTCCCACTAAGCTGACGGGCATAAACCTTGGTTTCCGCCTGTCAGTCCAGGGGGAAAGTCACAATGGGTCTGGTGCGGAGGTCACCACTACAGTGGCAGCCACCCTGCCGGGAATTTGGTGGAGGGGTGTTGCAGTCAGCCAGACTCATAATCAGTGCCATAATCTACATGAAACTAAAAACAATTATATGACTCTCTGACATGTCAGCTGGTGCTCATGTAAAGCCTTCCATTGTCTCTGGGCCACGTTTGAGATATATAAAACCAAATGTAAGGAAAGTGATACTATTTTATCATTATTTTTGCATTCACACTAGCATCATTCCCTTTCTCAGAACGTACACAGGATGCTAGCAGCAAGTAAAACAAAAAACATAGATGCACCTTTCACCAGTCTCTGAGCATTGCAGGGCCTCTCTTAAATACTGCAAAATCTAACATGAATATCAGAAAACCCCAGAGTGAGGGTAAAAGGCAGTCTAGGTCTATGCCATGTCCTGTTTCCCAGTGGGCATCTATCAAAACACCCACAGCAAACGTGTAGATAAAAAAAACAATTAAAAGTGAGTGCTTAGCGTTCTTGAAAAATCTGTGCTTCAGAAGTATATATTTTCCATTGGTATGTTAATTTCCTATTTAAATACTGTCCCTATAAGCTCTAAAATACTTTTTTGCATGTAAATATTCACCTCATTTAGCTCCGTGATCTCAATTAAGTAGTGTATTCCAAAAGGTTGGATCTGTGAAGGTGGGCCACTTTTTTTTGTCTGCACTGGCATAATTGAGGCCCCAATCCAACCCTGTTGAAAGGGAACCATTCCAGTTCAAAACCTATGCAAGGCTCATGCACACACCCTTGCACTATGGTGCAAGGGTGTGTGTGTAGCACTCGGCAGCAACATTCTACACGCTAGGGAGCAGGGAGGAGAGAGCCAAATCTCTTTGGAGATAGCGCTCTTCTGCTCTTTCCTTGTCACACAACGCAATGCAGCATTTTTGGCTGCTGTGCTGCATGACATTTTAATAAATATGGCCCATCGTCTACTGTCATATCTCAGTGAACAACACAAAAGCATGATGGATGGAGTGCTGAACAATGCAAACACTCACCCCAGTCACAGATCTGGGTTTAATCCATCGTTCTTTTGCTCACCATGCCACCCCAGGTTGGACCCAGCCATATGCAAATCAGTCTTGACCCTGTTCCCTCATGGGAACAGTCCAGCCCGAAATGCAAAGCCAGGTCCTCCCTGGACGAAAAACAAGCATCCTGGGACCGGTTTCAGGGTTTCACCCTTCATCAGCCAGGCTAGCTTGAATCCAGTGGCACAGTGAGCAAGGGACGCACGACTGGGCATACCCTTCCCACTTAGGACAACTTTAGCAACACAAAAAGATGATGGACGGAGTGCTGATCAATGCAAACACTCACCCCCAGTCACAGATCTGGGTTTAATCCATTGTTCTTTTGCTCACCATGCCACCCCACGTTGGACCCAGCCATATGCATATCAGTCTTGACCCTGTTCCCTCATGGGAACAGTCCAGCCCGAACTGCCAAGCCAGGTCCTCCCTCGACCAGAAACAAGCATCCTGGGACTGGTTTCAGGGTTTCACCCTTCATCAGCCAGGCTAGCTTGAATCCAGTGGCACAGTGAGCAAGGGACCCACGATACCCTGAAACCGGTCCCAGGATGCTTGCTTCCGGTCCAGGGAGGACCTGGCCTGGCAGTTCGGGTTGGACTGTTCCCATGAGGAACAGGGTCAAGACTGATTTTCACATTTTCGGGCGGTTAAGAATGAAGATAAACAATATACAGTGGCGAGACATTTTGCTAGGTACCATGATAAGAATATAAATTTGTCTGTGTATTGGACAGTATTCCTATCAACATCAGTGGTGGTAATAGAGAACAAGTATTATGCAGACTAGAATCAAAACTCATTATCAAGTATAGGACACTTCAACCGAAGGGATTGAACATGGATGAAGACTTGGCAGTTCATTTAGGTTAAGGCAGTATTAAGAAGCAATAGTAATATTAAAGAATATGTATGATGTACAGTTTAGGCTCATAGTTTAATGGAAGGATTATTAGTTTATACAGGAAATGAGCCAATGTATGATATGCATGAAATACCTAAAACATATTATTCAACTATTATACAAAATTATCTCAAATGTTGCATTTGATTTACAGGCAGTCTTGGACGATGGAAGCAGGAGAGCTATTATATCTTGTCTCGTATCCTGTACCTGATATAATTACAAGAAACATGATGTGAAGAATAAGTATAACAAATTTTGTATATTCATATATATATTTTGTATAATAAGTCTGCGAAGTCAGGGGATGTATATACCGCCATCTCTAGGTGTTGGTTAATTGATCATGAATAATTTTACATTTTTTGAAAAAAATTATTTAGAATTTTGTAAAATGTTGCTTTAGTATATAGACATGACTACAGCCCGATCCACTGGACACAATTACACCAAATTTGGCAGAAAGGTAGCCCTTGGCTCAGAACGTGCCCTTTTTTTTACTTGGTGTAAATCTGTTCAGTGGAGATAGTAAAGAAAAGCAAATTTGGATATTTAGGTGAACAAATACTTTGCAAATTCTCCTGATCTCATGCAGAGATCTGACTGGCTGCCTTCACTTCCAACCAGGAAGTGTTGGTTGCCATTTTGGGACTTAGACTCAGCCGAATCCCAAACAAAAAGATAAAAACAAAGAAAAGGGGGCAGGGTGGAAATACTGTGGACCCCTCCAAGGCAAAAAATAAATAAAAAATAAATAAAATTGCAGTGAAAACACTGTGGATTCACAAATTTGCAGAAAAATTGAAAACAACCACAAGTGTGGGCTCCCAACAAAGCCCCTGGGTGGGCCAGGTCCCAGGGGCATGCCAATATATAAAAAAAAAAAGAGGGGAATTCACGGGCACCCTCCTAACACTGTTTTGAGGTCTTGGGACCACCACCTCCCTGGGGCTTTTATTGTTATTGAGGATGGGAGGCCACTTGGTCCCCTTCCTTTGACTCCTTAACCCCAGGGGACAACTAATTCCCCTGCGCTTAAATTAACAACAGGAGCGGTTCCTTGCAGACCTCCCTCCTGGGGCTTAAATATGCCCCAGAGACCACCACCTCCTCGGGATTAGCTAAATATTCATGTGGGGGCGTGCAGAACCCCCAGGCCTCGGGGACCACCGCCTCCCAGGGGCAATGCATTATTTAAAGTTGGAGGAGGCTGTGTGGCCCCCCTCTCAGGCCACATACAGCCACAGGTACCACCAGCTCCCTGGGGCCAGCCCATGCACAAGAAAGGAGAGGGGGGGTGTGCAGGCTCCATCCTTGAGCCATTAATGGCCGTGGGGACTGTAATTCCCTGAGGCCGGCTCCCACTATCTCTCAAGGTGCCCACCCTTGGGAGATAGCTGTTTGAGAGCAAACACCAACTCTAATTCTGGGAAGCGTGAGCTGGTTAACTGCTCCCGCTTGCTAGAAGCAGAGTTTTCATCTGTTCCCTGCCTGCTGTCATACAGGCAGGAAAACAGTTGAAATGATTGCTCTTGCACGCAGGGAGCTGCATTTCTAGTAGCTCCCTGCATGCAGGAACAATGGCGGCTCCTGCAGGAGGTGGGGAGCCAGCTGTGACACAGGGACCTTGAGGGTTCCCCCCCACATCCCTCGACAGTTGCACACTGGGTGCCCTGGATAGGACTAGGGCACCCAGGTACTAGTGACTAGGCCCCAGAGATGGGGTACCCCAGGGCCAAAATCAGCCCAGGGAGGGTCGGCTGTGCAAACCTACCTCCCCCTTTTATATAATGTATTTGGCCCAGGGAGGTGGTTGTTCCTGTGGCAGAGTGAAGCCCAGGAAAGGGTTCCGGGCAGCCCCACTCCTTTTTTTAAATAAAGCAATCGGAATGTGGTGGTCCCCCTGGCTCAAAGAGCCCAATGGAGAGGGGTCCATGCAGACCACTTCCTTCATAAGGATAACACCCCAGGAGGTGATGGTCCCCTGTGCTCATAAAAGCCACAGGAGGGTGGCCCAGTATGCCACCTCCTTTATTTCTGCAGCAAAAAATTAAAAAGAAAAATGCTTTTTTGACCTGGAGCAGTCCCAGGGGGACCCAGCACCAAGGCTAAATTGTTAGGGTTTTCCTCCCCTATTCCCTTTTCTTTTCTTTGCCAAGGCTGTGTTTGGCACAGAGTTGACAGTTTAACAGGATGTTGGCCACAGGCTGGGCCATGCGACTAGCACCCACCACGCATGGCCGAAGACCGTGCATGGCATGGGTTTGGGTGCAAATAGGGGTTCGGCTGCAAGGCCTGACCGCAGGCCAGGCCCTTCAGCCAACCCTAGCCCTGCACAGCCCTAGGCCATGTGTGACGCGAGGTTGGGTGCTCATAGGGGGTAGACCCCACCCCTGCAGTGGACAGCACAGGATTTGGTGCATGTAGGGGCCGAACATGGCTGAAGTCGTGCGGGGCAGTGGTTGAATAAACGTAAAGTAATAAAAATTACTTAATGTTAAAAAAAACAAAGAAATCCACTGAAAAAACAAAGGTTACAGGAACTTTATAGTTAGGTTCACATTTTGCTCACACAACACCATCAAAATTTAGCAGTTGTAGTTATGGTTAGCTCAAATAACTATAACTCATGTCCTAAAGTAACTATAACTCATGCTGTCACCATGCACTCTAATTACCCACACATTACATCACTCATGATATCTTCGATAACATCATTCATAATATCAATGTAACAATGTATGCACACACACACACACAAATGTATACATATATAGACTTATATATAAATATGTATAAATACATACATATATATGGTGTATATATGTGTGTGTATATTTGTTTTGATTTCTGTTTTATACAGCGTTCCAATGCCCAAAAGCGTCTTGGCACTTGCACTGATACAAAGGGGTCAGGAAGTAGTAGAGTATGCTGAGCCTATTGTGTAAAGAGCCAGGTCTTCAGAGATTTTCTGAATTGCCACAAATCTGAACAGTTCTTTAGGTGTAAGGGAAAAGAATTACAGAGCTGCGCTGTTCTGAGAAAGAAGCATCTACATCCCCATGATGCCTGTTTAACCCTGGCAACAAAAAGTTCATAGCTTTGAATTCAATTCTCCTTACAATGGGAAGCTAATGGAGCTTTTTCAATGGCTTTGGGAGCAGGTTCATGTTTAGGAATATTCACCAGAAGCCGAGCAGCTGAATTCAGAAGCATCTGAACTCTGAGAAGGAAGTAGACAGAAATGGTCTCAAAACAATGCCCTCCATGGCAAAATGATGCACTCTGTCAGTGAGGAGAGATTTTATTAGGCTGACGGCCAAGCCACCTATCCCCAGTTCTGCAAGGCGGTCTATAAAAATTGAATGATTGACAATGTCAAACACCACAGGCATGGTCAAAGGAAACAATAATGGCTGGTGAGGGAGGATAGTGAACAACAACTGACTGTAATTAACTTATCAGACCATGAACTGACTTCTGAAGAAGTAAGTGTACTTAAATTGGGATCATCTTTCTGCCCATGCATGCTAAATGACTATGCTGATTTGCATTTTCATGTGTTTACATTTGCATGCAAGTTAAAACTACATAAATATTTCACATTGAAAAGGGATCCTAAAATGAATCTCAGTGGACACTGGGCCTGAGCATTCCAAATTGACAATTGATAATATTGAATTGTTCCACTCTCTTTAAGATTTGAACAGAACAGATGCTACTGGGGTTAGGAGCACTCGTAACACTAATGTTGATCCTTTTGATCCTCAGTTGATTGTTTCCCCTACTGAAGGAATTTAGGATTACTACAGATGTGTCAGTTGAGACTGAATTCAAACTTACTTCTAAATTCATTCCCCAGTCTTCCAGGGATCATAGTGATGTTTTTGTGATTTGGTGGCCAAAGATTTTAGGACAATGTGTAGGGGGTAACCCAAATTGCATAATTTGACTGAAGAACAGTGGAAAGCTATGAGGGACCTTCAAATTGATGACGCTATAATCATAAAACCCACCCATAAAGGAGGAAAGGTGGTTATATTGTTTAGAACTGATTACATTATTGAGGCATTACAACAACTGAACAATACAGACTGTTATACTACTATTGATAGATTGTACTACTCTAATGTGCAAAAAGAATACCACAAGCAGTTGAAAGAATGGCAACTTTAGATGTGGAATAAATATCAATATTTGAAAAATGATTTTCCAGTGTTACCCACATTGTATGTATTACCCAAGATCCACAAAAGTGCCACCAAACCACCAGGTATACCCATTATCTCTTTCAGAAACAGTCTCTTTGAAAGTACAACCACACACGTAGATCATTTCCTTTTTCCCTGTGTAAGTGGTCTTACCTCTTATGAGAGGGACACAAAAGAGTTTTGACCAAAATTTAGGGTATACACTGGGAGGATTTCTTTTATATGAATGTATTGACGCTGACAGTCTGTACACCAGCATTCGACACAGGGATGGTTTAGCAGTCTGCAGATATTTTCTGCGAGTGAGAAGAATTAACCTCTTGGCACATACATATCTATTACTTGACATGATCAAAATCTGTTTGACTAAGAATACGTTTCTCTTTAACAAAGCTTTGTACAGGCAAATACAATGGACAGCTTTGGGCACCTGTTCAACTCTCAGCTATGCCAACTTGTTGGTAGGCTGGTGAGAGGAGCACGTGCTCTGGCAAACCAACTTGTCTTGATAGACCGACAGATCATTATGTGGCTCCGGTATATTGATGACATTTTCTGTGTATGGAACGACTCAGAAGCAGACTGTCTTCAGTTTGCTAAAGTTTTGAATTTGAACAGTTTGAATTTAAAATTCAGGATGACACACAGCAAGGATATTTCAGATTTTTGGGATGTAAGGTTGACAGTTAATGGTCACTGTTTACAAACAAAACGTTTCAGGAAAGAAACAGCTGCAAACGCCATTCTCCTTGCAAACAGTAGCCACACCCCTAATTTTAGATGGAGTATCCAGTATGGTGAATTCCTCCGGGCAAAGCGTAGTTATAATTCTGAAGAGGACTACATTTCAACATGTGAGGCTATAATGAAGAGGTTGAAGTTGAGAATGTGCTTGAGGAAATATCTTAAAATGACAAGTGACCTAGTTAACAAGATTGAGATTTTATTCCAAGCACCCAAGAGAGAGGGAGCTCAATTCCATCCATTTCATCACTAGGGGGGTCATTCTGACCCTGGCGGTCATGGACCGCCAGGGCCAACGACCGCGGAAGCACCGCCAACAGGCTGGCGGTGCTTCTGGGGCCATTCTGACCGCGGCGGTACAGCTGCGGTCAGAACAGGGAAACCAGTGGTTTCCTGCCGGTTTCCCGCGGCCCCAGGGAATCCTCCACGGCGGCGCTGCAAGCAGCGCCGCCATGGGGATTCCGACCCCCTTCCCGCCATCCTGTTTCTGGCGGTTTTCACCGCCAGAAACAGGATGGCGGGAACGGGTGTCGTGGGGCCCCTGGGGGCCCCTGCAGTGCCCATGCCACTGGCATGGGCACTGCAGGGGCCCCCTAACAGGGCCCCATTAAGATTTTCAGTGTCTGCTTGGCAGACACTGAAAATCGCGCCGGGTACAACGGCACCCGTCGCACACCAGCAACTCCGCCGGCTCCATTCGGAGCCGGCTTCCTCGTTGCTGGTGCTTTCCCGCTGGGCGGGCGGCCTTTTGGCGGTCGCCCGCCAGCCCAGCGGGAAAGTCAGAATGACTGCCGCGGTCTTTTGACCGCGGTACGGTCTTCTGGCGGTTCCCGCCAGGCGGGCGGCTTCCGCCGCCCGCGGGGGTCAGAATGACCCCCTAAATGTTTTCAGGGGGTTGCCAACATCCATAAGATTCTAAGAAATAATTGGGACATTTTAGTACAAGATCCAGTCTTCAAGCATAAGATAGGCAACAATCCATTGGTTACATACAGAAGGAACACTTCTCTGTGAGATATTTTAGTTTGCAGTTTTGAGACCCTAAAGAGGGGACTTGGATATCTAAATTAAAAGACTTCAGGATCTGTGGACATTTTAAGGCCTGTAAATTGAGCAATAATATGTCCAGTGTTTTTCTGGAGGGTACATGTACCACTGATCACGTGGTGTATGCAATCAAGTGTGCTTGTGAGAAACAGTGTATTGGGTCCACAATATTTCCAGACAAAAAAACGAATGTTAGAGCATTCGTGGGCCATTCCAAATACTGATGGATCATATGGCACAGACAAGCACTTTAGTGAAAAACATACAAGAGATTGGAAGCAGACTACATTTTTTGCTTTAGACTCTGTGCCCAGGAGCCCATGTGGCAGTAACAGGTTGTCCCTATTGAGAATCTTAGAATCCCAGCTAACCTTTGTGGCTGGTTGTTTCGCCCCCAGAGGCATGAACACTGATGAGGAACTACCAGCCCATTTACAATAGGTTTGAATATGAATTTATGATTTATTGTCACATATCAAGTTTCGTGATTAGTGATTCATAAGTTAGATTTTATGTCTATTTGATGTTAGGTTTAGGGCTTTGTTTCTTTATTTGTTCGACATGTGTTTTCATGCATTAATCTTTTCTTGTTTTGGATCATCTATTGAAACTTGAGACTATGAGTTAGGAGCAGATAGACAGAATGAGAAAGAGATGTTTGTAGACAGGACATATAAGATGAATAGTTTGTATTGTGACTTTGGACTCATGATTATATTAGTCAGCATGCACAGAACTTATTAGATTACACAGAATGTGTTACTATAGCCTCATTTGAGCTGTTACTTGTTGAGAGTGGTCAGTTATCGCAAGACTAATATAGCCGAATGAGACAATTAATCACTGTGGGGTGCACGTTCGAATTGCATGTCTTATTGTGCTTTTGCAACCATTACATGATTTGTTGTTGTTCCGAGTACATTCCATTGACAATTTAAATCATTGTTACCTGTTTCCTAGCATTTAAATATTTGTATTCTCCTTTTTACTTGTTTAACCCCTTTGCTGCCAGGCCTTTTCCCCCTCCTGTGCTCAGCCTTTTTTCAGCTATTTGGGATAGTTCACACTTAGGCCCCCATAACTGTTTGTCCACATAAGTTATCCATGCCAAATTTGTGTCTTTTTTTTCCAGCATCCTGGAGATTCTAAAGGTACCTGGAGTTTGAGGATTCCCCTGATGGGGACTGAGAAATTAGCCAAAATACAGCTAAAATTTTGAGTTTTGGGGACTTTTTCTGAAAAATGAGAAAAAAGTGCTGCAGAAGAAAGCATCTGGTTATTTCCCTGCAAATGGCATCAACAAAGGGTTTTCAGAGCTTAAATCACCATGTTCCCTGCTTTCAGGAACAGGCAGAGCAGAATCAGAAAACCACATTTTTGAACACAGTTGTGGCATTTTACTGGGACATACCACATTGTTCCCATTTTTTGTGTGCTTTTAACCTGATTCCAGTGAGCGAGAGATATGGGTCAGAAAAAACTGGTGGATCCTGGAGAACTATCTCCCTTGTGTAGCCTGGGGGTTCAGTGGGCCCAGAGAGGTTCCCCTTGCTGGTTCGTGTTCAGAGGCCCCGCCTGGGCTCTGAGCGAGGGCTCTGGCAGTCCCCGGGGTGGGAGCCCCCATTCTCAGCTTTGTCCTCCAGGCCACCATGTGGCAAAGCACCTGGGATGGGGTCCGGTGAGGCCTCCCCTGCATGATGGTTGTCAGAGAGCCCTGACTGGGCCCTGGGGTGGATGCTCCCTTTCTCCAGCCTGCCGTACCCTAAGGGGCCCAAACCTGGGAGTCCACTTGGCCCTTGAGACTTCCCCTGCTGATTCGGGTTCAGAGACCCTGGGGCAGGGCTCCTGCGGCCACAGAGTGGGAGCCCCCATCCTGGGATACGTCTTCTGGCTCTCTAGGTGGCAAGGTGCCTGTGACAGGGTCAGGGGAGGACTCCAATGCATGGCTATGTTCAGAGAACCCCCACAGGACCCTGGGCCCTGGGGTGGGTGCTCCCTTCTTCCTGCCTGTTATACCCTGAGGGGCCTGGGCCTGGTAGTCCAGTGGGCCTGAGGAGACTGCCCCTGCTGGTTCAGGGCCACGGGGTGAGACAAGGTGATCAGCTTCCGGGAAACCAAAGTCTTCGGGTTCAGGGAGGAGTATGGTTGCAAAGCTGAAACTTAAAGGAAATGATGGAAAGGCACCACCAGGAGTGGAGCCTGTAGCTTAATTTGGCTCAACAAAGGGAGGGACTGGGAGATTAGTTGGTCCAGTGTACGGTCTCCCAATTAACTGAACATACAAAAAAGGTGTACACTGTTCCAAATGGAAAAATATAATCACTAGGGGAACATTAAAGTTCAGGAGCAAGAGCCCTCACACATCCGAGAGGATGTCATGCTTCATCATCGGGTAGCTCCTCGTCAGACCGGCGCTGCAATGTCTGACGGGCTCCCCGTAAGGGGGCTCTTTGCCGGAGATCTTTTAGGTAGCAGCCGTGGTAGCGGACACTACAAGACCTGGTGTTGCCGTCAGGCGCTAATCCTGGCAGGAGAGTGAAAGCTAAAATAGACTCCCAGTCTTAATAGGAGCGAGTCAATTTAATTAATCAATGGAATAAGACCGGGACCAAGATTAAAAACAGAAGGAAAGTGTAAAATGAGGAATAATGCTCAACCACTTTCTGCATGGTGCTGGAGCTTAAGGAGATTATCGTCGGGCTCCTAGGACATGGTCAACATGTTTTGCGTACAGTGGTCTAACAAGATCCTATGATGCTTCTTCAGGACCAAAACATAATAAGACTTCTCCTGTCTATATTACCGAATGTTTGCAAAAATGTCAAACAAATCATATAGTCACTTACATTGAAGTTCACTAATTGTCAGAAACCTCTAATGATCGCCCTAGAAAAATACAAACAAATCATTTTGATAAAAACACAAGGAAAAATAAGGAAGGACACCCGTGACACAACAGTGTGTAGTAACCAGTTGTGTAAAAACATAATAAGACAATATGCTTACCATCCCTTGGTACATGGGGGGCCCCTTGGGAAGTAGCATGCCGAAAGCGGTCACTACTAATAAAGTGGTAAAGCAGAGACCATGAATGCATTGTAATCAATCAGAACCAAAACAGTCACATTCACTACTAGAGGTCGGTTGGTGAAATTGATTATGAACATCAAGCACATTATTAGTCCATGTCACTTGGAAATTCATACACAGACTCGTCACTGGCATTTATGACATTTGTTGAAGGAAAACTGGGAGGAATAAAACAGTTTTACAACAGAAAATATTTCTAAAAAGGCTTGGTGAGTACTGTAGCAGAGTGTAATAGTCTGCGTGGTGATTTACAAAGGCAAAAACACACTGGCAAAGCGTGGTTATCCATAGAATATTAAGGGATTACCCCGACCTAAGTCTGTTAATACTTTGAGAGATGTCATTAGTGGAGCTCAATATACGTCCCCAGAGTAAATAAGTAACCGAAAAAAGCGATAAACACACGAACGCGAGGTCACTTACTTTGTGGATGACGGCAGTCTGCAGGGGAACCTACCCTGACGTGCTCTCCCGAAAAGACAACTTCCCGACTCGGTGCGAGTCTTTTAAAGAGAAGTTTTCCCGGCAAAAATGGGAGAGGGTGGTCAAAACTGTAGAAGGACTACACTCCGGGAACAGGTCTCAGAAATAAAAGAAGGACTCAAGCAAAATTACGGCGGCCATCTTTGTGAACCGAGATATAATAGACTAGAACGAGCATTACTCCAATAGCCTCGTGGGTGGTAGTCAAAATAAACAATGGACTAAAAACATCGTCGGCCATCTTGGAATGGCTGGAACTGGATAGTGAGTTATGTCAGTTAATACAATGAGTGGTTTGGAGTGGGAAGCCGGAAATAACCGCCCTAGTAGACAAAAGGTATGGGCCACAGAGTAATACATAAAATGGGGCTCCCTAAAACCATAGTCTTTCACAGTCAGTCCAATTAGGATGGAAATAAAAAGTGAAAAACAGAACAAATATAGATTGAAGATACTGAATACTCGGTGGTAAATCCTTAAAAGGGGTTGATTAGGCGGACAATGTAGTCCAGGGAATGGCACCATTCAACCCATCTGTATCAGTATGAAGCTTGAAAACCCACCGTTGTTCCAGTCTGAACAAGGAGTGTGGAGAGTCAGTAGTGATTCTAGGGGCGTCAAGTACGACCCAACTTAAATCATCGGGACTGTGGGGGGCATCTAGGAAGTGTGCGCATAATTTTGTTGTAATGCGTCCACACCTGATGTTGCTCCTATGCTCGTTAATTCGTATTTTAACTGGTCTAGAAGTCATGCCCACATAACGTAGCCCGCATGGACACGTAATCATGTAAATGCAGTTTTTAGTGTTGCAATTCGTGTGTTTTGTCAGGTGCCATTGGCCTATAGGTGCCAAATCTAAAGTTTTGTTGGGGCTAGTCAATTGACAGACATTACAGTGTCCACAGGGATAATGTCCAATTACAGGTGGAAGGTTCCAGAGTGTAGTTTGTGTCTGTGTTCGCAATGTGTCTTTTGGACGGGTATGGACTATCAGATCTTTAATATTTTTAGATCGTTTAAATGCAAATAGGGGCCTAGGAATGGTATTGCCCCCACTGTTGAGGATAGGCCACCTTTGAATAATCAGTTTTTTTATCTGGTTAGATAGTGGGGTGAAAGTAGACACACAAGTCAACCGTCTATTCGTGACTCTAGTATTAGTTTGAAGTAGAGAGTCACGATTATTGTTCCTTGCTCTCTTACGAGCTCGGTTGATGACGTGTTGGGGATAATGTCGTTCAAGGAGTTTTGTTTGAAGATCATCTGCTTGGGTATTGTATTCCTGTATTGAGGAACAG
Organism: Pleurodeles waltl; assembly: GCF_031143425.1. NCBI lineage: Eukaryota > Metazoa > Chordata > Amphibia > Caudata > Salamandridae > Pleurodeles > Pleurodeles waltl. Next base: position 267,635,958 of record NC_090446.1, read on the forward strand.
TTTCGTCGTAGTCGCAAGAATTGTCCAAATGGTAAATTGTCACGAAGGGATTTAGGATGATGACTCTCGTACATTAGCAGGCTGTTGCGATCTGTAGGTTTTTGGTAAGTACAGGTTAATAATTTCCCCTGTTCAATTGTAATCAGTAAGTCCAAAAAATGAACCTCCTTATCCGACACCTTAGAAGTGAATTTCAAATATGGGTTTAGTGTGTTTACCCACTCAGTCAGTGAACTAGCTGTAGCCAAAGGGCCTTGCCATACAACCAAGATGTCGTCAATGTACCGACGCCACAATTTTATGTTATCGGTGAAAGGATTAGAAGCTGGTAAAATGAATTCTTTTTCAAAGTTATACATATAGAGGCATGCCAAGCTGGGAGCAAAGGTACTTCCCATGCTAGTACCTCTAATCTGATGATAAAATTGATCTTCAAAGCGAAATACATTTTCTTTCATTGCTAATGTGGCACATTGCATGATAAATGCAATGGGTGATGTCAAATTGTCACTATTGTGCTGTAGTAGAGATTCCACTACCTGTAGAGTTGCATCTTGGGGTATATTAGTATAGAGAGCCTCCACGTCCATAGTAATTAGTGCTTGGACATCTCCTGTGTTATTAATAGTCTCAATCAGATTTAATACGTCTTTAGTGTCCTGTAAATAAGTGGAGGAGCCCTTTACAAGTGGTTGTAGAAAGTGATCACAAAAGATCGATAAGGGCTCGAGGATCGAACCAATCCCAGACACAATTGGTCGCCCCGGAGGGAATTGTGTACCTTTGTGGATTTTAGGTAAGCAATAGAAATAGGGAGTTACCGGATTGGTTGCATCTAGGAAAGAAGCTTCTTTAGGGGTGATCCATTCATTGTTGGATGCCTCCGAGATCATAACCCTTATCTGAGTTTGAAGTTTTGGGGTAGGGTCACGCGGAATCAAGGCGTAGTAGGTCTCATCCCCTAGCAAGCGTAGGCATTCCTTGCGATAGTCGTCAGTGTTCATTAGAACAATAGCGCCTCCCTTGTCAGCTTGTTTTATAACGACGGAATTATCGTTAGACAATCCCTCGAGAGCCTTCTTCTCGATAGTCGAGATGTTGATGAAAGGACGTTGCGGGTGTATAGATGTGAGATCCGCAAGAACAGCTTTTTCAAATGTTTGTACTTCACAGGGGACAGCCGACAGCCGACAGAGGGGGGACAAATGTGGATTTGGGTCTAAGCCCAGAGTCCCCCGGTGTGCTATTCACTGGGCGGTCGTCAAAATAGAATTGCAGTCGGATTATGCGAAAAAATTGTGACAGTTCGCAATTAAGTCGAAAAAGATCCTCAGATGGAGTAGGGACAAACCCTAAACCTCGATTAAGTGCTGTTATCTCCATGTCCGTGAGAGTTCTTGTGGAAAGGTTTACTATTAAGTTTTCGGGGGCTGCTGCTTGCCCTTGCTCCTGGTGACCATTTGTGGTTCTTCTCTGGACCATTGCACAGCTTAATTTGGCTCAGCATGAGAAACCTCACCCGGCCCGGACATGGAAAGGATTGACAGATTGATATATCTTTTTCCATACTGTGGGTGGTGGTGCAAGGCCTTTCTTAGTTGGTGGAGCATTTTGTCTGGTTAATTCGGATGATGAGTGAGACTCCACCATGCTAACTAGTTACGTGACCCCCAGTGATTGTTGAAAAACTTCTTAGATGGACAAGTGGTATTCAGCCACACAAAAGTGAACAATAACAGGTCTATGATGCCCTTAGATGTCCGGGGCTGCACTTGCGCTACACTGAACAGATCAGTGTGTGTCTACCCTTCGCTGACAGGTGTGGGTAACCCTCTGAACCCGTTCATGATAGGGATTGCAATTATTTCCAATGAACAAGGAATTTCCAATAAGTGCAGGTCATAAGCTTGCGTTGATTAAGTCCCTGCCCTTTTTACACACCGCCCGTCGCTACTACCGATTGGATGGTTTAGTGTGGTCCTCGGATCGGCCCAGTCAGGGTTGGCAATAGCCCTGGCAGAGCACAGAGAAGACAATCAAACTTGATTATCTAGAGGAAGCAAGAGTTGTAGCAAGGTTTCCATAGGTGAACCTGCGGAAGGATAATTAACAACAGAGCGTCCCCAGCGACTGATGGTGCCAACCCAAGCCAGAAGCCCTCAGCCGCTTTCAAGAATGCGACACCCGTAGGCACAGGGCCTGGCAGGCGGAGCAGTCTGCGGCCACAGGGGCTCTTGGAAGAGGGCTGGGTGTGTGGAGGGCTCCTCCACCGAGGAGGACCTGACACTCTTATGCAGGAGGTACCAGGAAGTGAGGGGCATGCCCTACCAATCCAGCCCCTCTGGGACTGACAAGACGGTAAGCCCCCCCTTAGAAAGATCCCATGTTCACCTAGCATGACACTGGGAGGGAAACGGAATCAAAGTGCCTCCTGGGGCTGGGACCACCTCCCTGAAGGACCTGCCACCTGGGCTCTCCCGTGCCTGATTCCTGGTCTGCCAGGGCTTTGGGTGACTGAGGAGTGGCCTTTCTTGGGCGGCAGGGTGGCTTGGACGAGGAGGAGATGGGACTGTGAGGGAACCCATTCTCCCCTCGGTGGGGGTGTGCGGGAGGGGGGCTCTTCCCTTCTGGTGCCTCTGACCAGGTCAGTGGGGTTGGGCTGTCCCCCAGCCCTCCAGCATGACTTGAGGCCACCCCCTTAAGCCAGGGACTCTCATGGCAGAGGGGTCAAGACCTGGTGGCGGATGGTTGGACGTGCAGGTGAGGCGACCCTCTCTTGTTGCCAGGTACCTGGCTAGTCCTGGTCTCCTGTGGCTGGGCTAAGGGTTTGAAGACTTGCATGGTCCCTCCCAGTCCTCTGGGAGGGAGTGGCAGTGGTGGGGCTGCCTGGCCCCTGAGCAGCTCTGGAAGCCCTCCCTTGCCCATGTTAAGGCTCCCGGGCCGAGCGCCTGGTGATGTTCTTTGAATGGTGGAGGATGACTATCAGAGGGGAAGCCTGGTGGGGTGCCGGGCCGTCTTGCTGTGAGGTTGGCGGATGGGCGGCGCCACCTTCCTCCCACCTCTCCTGAACCTGCAGGTGGATAAACTTTGAGAAAATATGCCTGGGACTCTTGGCAGTGGATTATTTGGCTCATGTGTCGCAGCTACAATGAGAATACAGGACTCATTAGTCATCAAAACTTCAAAAACACCTTGTGGCCCCAGGCTCCTTCCGGGCTATGCCAGTCTGAGGGTTGCTTGACTGTCAATCACCCTGGGACTTTTCCAGGGCGTGGCTGGGGCTGCCGCAGATTAGCTCTGCTCCCTTCATCCCCCCTCCAAGGTCAGACCCCAATGATTGTCTGCAGCAGGATCCCACTCCTGGTCCTGTCATGGAGGTACGTCGCCGGTGTGCCTAGCCTTGCCACCCAACCTAGGCGGAGTGTGGGAGGGGCTCCTGGCTGCATGCTGTGTGTGGCTGTCTGTGGTGTCCCATGACTGTCTGTGCACATTGCCTTGGGTTCCAACCTCTGTGGCTGGTTCCCCTGGGAGGCCAACTGCTGGCCACAGGCTTTAATCCAGGAAAAAGGTTGTGCTGCCATGGCCCCCTTAACCCCTGCAGTCCTGAGCACCATAGTCCTGGCTCCCCCCACTGCTTCGGCATCTGACTACGACCTCAGATCAGGTGTGAGAACTTGCTGAATTTAAATGGACGTGGATGGAAGGAAGCCACCTCCATCGCCCTTAGTGCACTGCTTGTTCGTTGGGCACCCGGTGCTAAATCATTTGTAGACAACCTGATTCTGGGTCAGGGTTTCTTAAGTTGCAGAGCAGCTACCTTGCTGTGATCTATTGAAAGTCATCCTCTGAGCCAAGTTTTTCTCTCCGTCTGTGGGTGCCCATGCCCCCCCCACCACACCCAGGAGAGGGGTTCCTCTGCAGCTAGGCCGGTGATGAGGGAGGGTGCTGCGGGCCCATGGAAGGCTGCCTCCACCACGTGCCACCTAGCACAGGGGCCTCCGTCTCCTGGGGGCCCCATTCCCTTGCAGGTCAGGAGGGTAACCAGATGGCCAGAGTGGGAATCTCTGGTCCACTCAAGTCGCTAGATGCAAGCTGCTTTGGGAAGGTGCCTCTCAGAGTGCACATCCGCTCTTCTCTTCGCCAGGCTGGTTGCCGTGCTGCCTGGGTCACTCTGGCTGCTGGGCAGACCCAGGCTATCTGGTAGGCGAGTCATCCCGGGCCATCTGGTTGCTGGACTAGCCAACTAGATGCACCCCCACCCAGGCGACCAGATGACCGGGAGGCCCGGCCACCAGCTTACTCCGACTTTTGTCTCCCCCTGGGGTTTTGTAAGCCCCCACATTGTGGGGGCTTATTAGTTGAGGAAAATGGGCAGGCCAGAGGGGAGAGGGTGTGGGGCAGTCCGGGCTTAAGCCTCCTGGTCACCCCAAGCCTGGGCTCTAGGAAGGCAGAAGGCACCTGAAGCTGAAGGCAGCACCCTGAGCCCACGGTATGGTGAAGGCTGTTACTACCCAGGGAATGGTGGCTGCAGACCGGAAAGGACTTTTGTGCTCCCCCACCAGCTTCAGGCCTAGAGCAGTAACTAGCCCTGCATGAAGGCCTAACTCCCCCACTTGCCGACAGATGCCGAGCTGGAAGAGGAGCCTGGGGAGCTCCGAGAAACCCTCAGCAGGGTCCTTAGCGGACTCTGGTCGATCAGGGCACAGTTGGGCCTATTTGGTGACTTTTGGGCTGCTTGGCTAGAAACACCAGGCTGAGTCGAACCCCCTCCCTGGTCAGGGTTGCCAAGCTACAGGGGGCTCAAGAAGGGGTTCTGCAGGGACATGGACCCAGCAGGTCCAGGTCTGCAAGCCCACTGAGCCAGTCGGCCCGGGCATGCAAGCTGCCCACTGGGGCCCCGGGCTCCCTCCCTTGGGTCTCTGTGACACAAACTGCCTGAGACGGGGTGGGGTCCCAGCCTGGGTCTGGAAGCTATGACTGGGCCTGGCTTGGTGGGGAAGCTATGATTGGGCACCTGGTGAGAGATTTGGCCCGCCGTTGGTGGGAGCCCCACTCCAGTCTGCCAATCCGCAAATGTACATCAACCAAGTGCTTCTAAGTAAGTAAACCTTGTGGGATCCGCACAAAACACACCACATAATATTCCCTTAGTGACCAGTTTTGAAAAGATGTGATGGCAAGGAGTTCACTACAGAGAGAGTATGCATGGACAGAAAAAGCTAAGAAAAACACCAAAACATTATTGCACACCCACCCACTAGTCCATCTCAGGCATACTGGTTGGATTTGGCATGAGGGTAAGGTACAACAAAGGTACAAGCTTATTTATTTTTATAAGCAAAGTTAATTAAAACCATCGCAATTCAAACATGTATTCTATATAAATACTTTAAAAAACTTTTTCGATAGAATATAAAACACATAAAAATACATTTTGCTTATTAGAAACTAAATCATGTCCTGGTGTTAAATTGGGCATGACTAAAACCTACTCTGCTAGCTTCAACCCTGTTCTTGATCCCTAGTTCAGGACTTCCTTATTCCCGTTCTAAGCCACATTGCATCCTAGTTGTTAAAAGTAAGCTCAGGCAATTTCCTGAGGTAAGTGGCACAGGGCTATACCTATAACTAATTCTAACAGTAGTTAACCATTTGGGCCTTTACCATAAATTTGGTCCCTCGACAGGAGAATGGGATTGGAAGTGCACTAAGCCAACTGATGACGGCCGGCCTACATGAACGTATATTTAATGCCATGAAGTTAGTTTTCTATAACAATGACCTAAGGTCTAGCAAAGCTGGGACCATGCAAAAAATGTGTTCTAATGACTCTTGTCTATACCCACACAAGCGGCAAGACTGTGTCAGTGCTTGCTGTCTCATGAAGGGACCATGTCTTTTGTTTTCACCATCCCAAATCGAAAAAGCATAAACTGGTGTTTCAACAACTGATTGAAGGATGCTGCTAAATGTTCCTGAGCCCGTAAAGTTTTGTATGTTGTTATTACAGTCCAGGCATGTTTTCTTCCTGCCAGTTTTTGTTTATCAAAAATTAGATACTTCATCCTGGTGATGGCCTTCCTTTAAAACTCCACTTAGCCCTGGCTCTGCTCCCAGGCTTCTCGCAGATCTAGCTCTTTAATATTGTTGTTCAAATGATGACCCCAGATGCCTTTGTCGTTGTGACGCTGTTGCTCCTCGATTTAGATCCAGCATAGGATATTAATAGTGCCGACCGCTGCTGCATGCACTCTCCAGCACTGTTTAGTAAAAACACATTTACTCTGATATTCGTAGTTTTTCCGACCCAGTTCTAAGTGGACCTGGGCTGGAGATGCTGATAGTGATATTCGAAAAAACAATTTATAGGCCTTTGTTGAAAAAAACTGCTTCCTTCCCCAGCATGAATCGGCTCCATAAGTAACTCTAGGCATTAGCCGTGCTGCCATGACGGAAAGCAGGTGCATATATGATGGACAGTTCAATTTTTGTTTTAATACTTTAAAGCCATAGGTCAGTGAATGGGCTTTAACTTGAGCAACAGCTAGCTGTGGTTTTAAAGTAAAGAGGCAATCCATGGTGAAACCCAAATATTTTTATGTGGGGGCAACCTCCACCCGGGTTCCAATTAAGAACCATGAAAAAGATTTAAACTTCTTATCAACCAGGCGGACAACCTTAGTTTTGCTTAAATTCAGTTCCAGACCTTGCTTTTCAATGTAAGTGTAAAATGCATCAATGCTGTGCTGTAGTCCGACTGGTGTTTGGCTGAGCAAAACTATGTAGTCTGTAGACTGTAACCATGCAATTCCTTTCCTGGCAAGTTCTGGCGGATGGCTATTTATGGTTGCGAGAGCCTCAGCTAGGTCTGCTAGAAATAAATTGAACAACATGGGAGCCAGTACGCATCCTTGTTTTAATCCCTTTGCTGTTGGTATTCTATTGGTAAGATGGGCACCCTCGCCGATTTTTACTTGCACCCAAGTGCCTGTATACAGGTTCATCATTGCGTTCAGAAGGCTGCAGGGTAAGCCCCAACCTGTAGGTTTCTCCCATAAGCAGGTCCTTGATGCACAATCGAAGGCAGCCCTCAGGTCAATGAAACACAAAAATAACCTTTTGTTCTTAAGCCTGGCTTTATTTCCCAACAGGGCCAGAACTACAAGGTTGGTTGAGACTCCCATACCAGCTCTGAAGCATGCCTGGCATTGTGGGATTAGATGTCTTTCATGAATCCATTCCGCTAGTTGTTGCAATAGGCAGGCTGCGTAGAGTTTTGCTTCCACGTCTATCAGGGCTGTTAGCCTATAATTCGAGGGGGCTACAGGATTCCCAGTTTTATACATTGGATGAATAATACTGCCCTTCCATGCATCTGGTTGCCCCATAGTGTCTTGAAGGTCATTAAAAAGCAGCGCCAGATAATGAGCCCAAAATAAAGGGTTTCCTCTGAATAGGGCATTCGGAATTCCGTTCTGGCCTGCTGCCCCTTCCAATTTTAGTTTCTTGATAAGGCCTGTCAGTTTTTTGATGTCTATGTTCATTAAAATGTCTTTTTTGTTTGTTATCAGATAGAGACAGGTCAGTTTCTGTTTTCATTCTAAAGCTGAGGTTTGTCATACTTAGGTCACCTCCCTGTGTAGCCTCCTCCTTCACGTGATGCTCTGGGAGTGAATACATTGTTAATACATGGGCTCCCCATGTAGCTGCGTCAATACCTGCAGTCATTTGTCGATTTTTCCCTGATTTAGCCCGTCTATCAGTTCCCAGAACTTTTTGCTTTTTTGTTTGTTTGTTGGACATAAGAAGCTTAGGGCCAGATGTAAGTACAAAAGAATTTGCGACTTGCAAATTGCGAGTCCTTCCGACTCGCAAATTGCAACTCGCAAACTGGTATGCAGAAAGGTGTCTCAGACACCTTCTGCGACTCGCTATGGGGTCGCAAAGACCCACCTCATGAATATTTATGAGGTGGGTTGCAGTTTGCGACCCCGTAGCGAGTCTAGGCACTCATGGGATGGTGGCCTGCTGGAGACAGCAGACCACCATGTCCGTGACTGCTTTTGAATAAAGCAGTTTTTTTTTTCTTTTTGCAGCCCGTTTTCCTTAAAGGAAAACGAGCTGCAAAAAGAAAAATTACCGTAACCATTTAGTTTCGTTTTTTCCCCTTCCCGTTTGCGAATGAGTTACCATCCACTTCAAGTGGGTTGATTTGCGACTCGAAAAATTTGTTTCTGCATCGCGTGAGGTCTTTTGCGCCTCGCAAACGGCGTTTTTCGACGGTTGCGAGGCGCAAAAGGCTACCTACATCTGGCCCTTAGTCACAAACCCTCATGATATATTTGTTTTGCCGTCCAGCAATTTTTCTGGTATTTGGCTCTTAATTCAGAAAGCTTTGTATTATCAATTTTCCTTCCCTGGCGCATGTCCTTTAGGACTTTTTTTATTTCTCTAGAAACTTGGTTTTTCTGATTACGCAGTGTTTTGTTGTACCATGGCTTGTCCATCTTCCGCTCTTAACTTTGTTATTTTCCTCTATTACCGAGATTGGGAGGTGTTTTTTTATGGTAAATGTATTCATTAAGGAGATACACAAGTGCTTCCAAGTGTCACCCGTTTTCCTTGGGGGTGCTATTCTTGTTCCTGTGTTCTTAATATTTTTTTGAGCTCTTCAATTGTGCCACCGGGACAGACACCTTAACACTAAAAACATAGGATAAACAGAGGTGGAGATCTCCGACCACTGTTCTGCAAACTGCTTTTTGTAATACATAAAGTAGTAGTACTGCTGTACTACTTTGAGTATTCAAAATTGCATTTTAAATCTGGCGTCTATAAACACGAATCCTCTGTGAGACTCCCTGATCGTTTTCCTTGGTTACCACTACAAGCCCAAATAAGCTTATGCGTGTTTTTTAGGAGATACCCTTTCCTATACCTGTCCAGCAATCTTGCAAGGATTGGGGCTCATTTTTGTTTAAGTGTACCCTTGTTTAGGTATTTACCTTAGGTTAACTTAGATATTCTTGGGCTCCCTCTCTAGTTATATTCACTTTTCATGTCTGTATTTGGTTGTTGAAATTGTTCTGTGCTCTTCAGCCCGGTTGGGCTTCCTCGAAGAGATACAAACCGTCAAACAAATGAATAGGTTTATGATTAATGTGTAAAGCTACGATAAACGTTGGACATAGTATTAAAATAAGTAAATCATGCAATTGATATTAAAACGTTCACATGCATTCATTCATAGCAACAATTTGTATATAGATAGAAAAAGCTTTTTGTTCTTTTTTTGACGTTTATTACGACAGCGCACTCGATGCCAAAGCACGTTTAAGACCTGTGAACAAAATTATACAGAAGCATTAAACTATGGTGAGTGCTACCTACGCCTTTCACCTTTTATACTTCTCCCACCTTTCAATTGGCACAGGATGCTCCCGAAACACATCAGTATATGCAGCCTTTTGCCCATTAGCCCCCACCCCAAAGCTGGAACAGTTTATTCATTTCATGCTAATTTTCTCATTTTATTTGTGATTTCAGCACTGTTGGGATCCATTAGCAATACATGCCACCTGGTAATGGACTTGTTGTAGGTAGGAAATGTCAGCCACAAAACATTTACAACACCCCCATAGGTTTATTTATGAAGCAACATGTCAGTTCATTAGCCTCAAGGGGAAATTATTATTCTGCTTTGTGGATGAAAATGAGATCCTAATGTGGAAATCGCATTAAAATACATATTCTGCATCACTAACAATGTCAACACCTTACAAATAGATCTCAGTGGGGATGCTTACAGCATCATGTTTATTTCCTGGATACCTCTATGACTGAAGGCAAGTTAAAGCATCTTAAGCATATAAAGTCTGACCCTGCATCCAGGAGTTGAAAAGCTCATTGTGAACGATCCTAAATGAACGTGATAAGTGGTGAATGGAGCCAGTCTTGATGCGCTGATTGATGTTCAGATGCTCTTTTCTCCTTCTCAACCCCTCTACATCCCCTTGCAATCTTTGAAGACTAAAGTCACCTTCAAAGAGTAAGATAGATAATTGTGTCCATCATTCAAGCATAATCAGCCTCAGCGGGGGCCATGGTGGCCAGCTAGAGTAACGGGTCGGGAGCTCTCATCTCTCACATGAAAAATGCAGCACGGTGTGCAGCTGCTCTCCCCATCAGGGTAACAGTTGGTTTGGCATCCAGGCCTGATCTGGGTTCTGCTTCTTCTCTGCTTCTCCCCTAAACTAAAGTGGTTTGCGGGAAGGAGAGTTGCACTGGTTTGCAGCAGGGAGCACGTTTCATAGGGCCATATGTACGAACACATTCTCCCATTGACACAGAATGGGAAAAACCCTTTGCTACATCTGGCCCATAGTCTCTGAGCAGTGCAGCCTAGCGCATCCCCTCCCATTGTGGAGTTGACGTCAGGGTAGGCGTCGACAGAGTAAGCACAAACAGCTGCTGTGAGCTTGGGAGGTCACAGGAAAGTACTGGTTCTGCACCTGGGTGCTCTGCAGGTCTGGTAGAGGAGTTTTGGTCATCGAGGAAGGGGGAAAGTTGACTGCTGAATGCAAAGAAAGGCCCATGAAATCGGACAGGCAGAGAATTGAGGGTAAGATTGCTTCTGGGGACTCAGCAGCGGTATTGTGAGCATTTAAAGTTACTGGTGATCGGAGCATAGTAGACACAGTGGACTCTGTGGGTGAACTGATCAGCAAGCACTAAAGTTAAGATTTAGGACCCTCTTGTCAGCAGAAGCAGGTTGCGAGCTTTGGGGAGCAAAGGCAAGAGTAGTAAACAGACTAAACAAATAGTAGGAACCAACACATGACATCCCAAGAAATATTTGAGCAAGATACCATTTAGGAATGAGCCTGTTTTAATGGAAAGAACCAGTGAAACTGGTATTAGGAATTCTAGAGTGACACCATTCTTGAGGTCATTTTTTAAGATGAACTTCATGAACTCTGAGAGAAATCCAAGGGAGGATGGAATGTTCTTAAACCAAATTAATGGCATGGAGGACAAGGGCCAAGAGGAGGTAGTGGTAGATACTAATGCAAGAATATCTCCACTACACCCACACATACCAACCTCAAATAAGTTTGCACCCTCAGCTGTGGAGAACCTGACACTGAGGGTAGAGGTTGAAAGGAGATAGGGATGGTAAACATGTCTGAGAGGCAGAACCTTCATTGTAGAATCAGATAGCTGGAGGTGGTGGTAGTGACTCAGTTGGGGAGATGTGCAGGAGATGTTTGGCCAGTTGATGTGAGAGATTAAAGATTGATTCTCATCCTCAGAGACATACTAAAGGGAGATTCAGGTGGCATGTTCTAGCCTGGAGGAGAAAATGTTGGTTTTGGCTCACTGCGCTGAGGTACTAGAGAACAGGGTACAGGAGCTTAGTTTAATTGTGAATGAGAACACGCAGAAGTAGCCTGATTGAGTCAAAGAGGAAAAGAGCTGTCAGAAAAGCTAGAGAGAATGAATTGAGAATAACTCAAGAAGAAACAATAACAGAATCCTGGGTGTGGCTGAAGGAGCAGAGGGAGAAGATGTAAAATTAATCATAATTGACCTGTTAACTAAGGCTTTCCCCCATGAGACCTCATCTGTAAACCTAGAGGCAAAAATCCAGAGGGTTCATCATATGTAGTTAAAGTAAAAAACAAGTGCAGCTGTAAAGGTAAAGACTCTCCACGCTCAAGGAAGTACATTTAAGATCAGGTCTGATATCTGCTGTGTTACAGAAAACAGATGGTGGGAAATTGGCAAACCTATGAAGGGGAAAATTGGGGGCAACAGTTCAGCTGAGGTTTCCTGCAATTTTGAAGGTTATGATGGCAAACAAAATGCATAACTTCCTAGTGGCAGAGGATGTGGATAATTTAATAGCCCAGATTGAGTTGGGGCAATTAAAATACATAACATGTAAGGTGAGAGCACATGGTTATATAAGCGGTTCCCTGAGGGGGCAAGCTCGAGTAGACATTAGAATGCTAAGAGATAAGTGTGGGAGGGTTACCTGGGGGGGGGGAGGAGTGCACACAAGGTGGGAAGAACGAGGGGAAACAAACAAAAAATATTTATGTCCTCAATCAAAATTAGCAGGGTCATGGGCATTGGGAGAACATTGTTGAGAAGGAATTTTGAAGACTAGAGGGGGAGTGGATATTCTGGAATGGGCCTGTCTCCTCTCAGTTTTGTGTGGTAATGTGAATGGTTGAAAGTGACGAGAAAGCAGAGCTTAATCCTACACTATTTTAGAGACAATACTTCCCAGATCATTATGCCACAGGAGACCCAGATGCTAAGATCAGAGTGTGAAAAACTTTTCATGAAAACGGTGGGTAGATAAAATGGTGGCCACAGACCAGCAAAAACTGCACGAAAGGGATAACCATTTTGGTTAAGGCAAACTCTGCGGGTAGAAATAGTGAGATTTAAAGCAGACGATACTGGTCGATGTATTGTGGCTGAAATTAAGGTTCATCCGAGTTTGTACACGCAATCGAGTTATTACCACCCAAATATAGATGATGTTTCACTATTCATTGCTCTTTTTCCCACCATGGTAGAAATTAAAGCCCCTATTATGTTAGGGCAAGATTTTAATATTCTGTTGGGTAATCACCAGGACAGCTCCTCAGTTTGTAAGTAAATTAGCCTAAAGGGTGAGAGCCTACCTTCTTTCAATGGTGGAAGATCTCAATTTAGCTGATGTGTGGAACAGGGACCAAGGGATCTGTAGGAATTACAGCTTTCAGAGTAAAAAGAACAGTCATTATTCTAGGATTGATTACTTCTTTATTGATAGTGGAGTGGCAGAAATAATTTTAGAGACAGAACATCTCCAAATCCATCTATAAGACCATGCAGCCTTATCCCTAAAGATCACACTGCCAGTAAGTAATCAACGCAGAAGGTGGGCTTATAATAAGAGGTTATTCCTCCAGTGAGGAATCATGCAAGGGGTGGAGAAGGGGACTGAGGACTTCTTTAGGTGGAATATGACATCTGCCTTTATTTATATAGTACAGGGCACATAAAAGGCTTGGTTAAGATGGACCTTGAAGAACTCTTCGATTGGGTGGAATAGGAGGGAGAGGATGCATATATCAGTACTGGAGAAGGAGGTTGCTGTCATAGAAGTTGTACTGAAAACAACTCAAGTTCAGGTGGAGGGGAGGGAAAAATTAGAAGAAAAAGTAGAGGATCTGCAACTGAAATTTAAGTTGAGCTTGTAAGAGAAAGTATCACAGCAGTGGGAAATTAGTAAGATCAGGGAATATGAGTGGGGTGAGAGTTGTGGAAAGCAGTTGACATGGAAGACCAAGTTGGATAGAACTCAGAATTATATACAGAAGATTTGGGATGAGGAGGAGGGTCTGAAGAGGGAAGATAGTGAAGGGATAAAATGTGCAAGTCACAAGTTCTTTCAGGATTTATACTCAGAAACATTGGAAGTAGGTGAGGACGAGTTAGATAGATGGCTGATGGAAAAATGCCTTCCTAAACTCACTCAGGAACAACAGCAATTGTTGAGCAGTGAATTTAACAGGGAATCAAATATTGACATTTGTTAAGAAACTTACAAGAGGGAAACCAGCAGGTCCAGAAGGACCTCAGATGAGTTTTTTTATCCTGATGCCGGAGGTAGTGACCCTGGTTTGGCAGAAGCTGTTTAATGCTATTTTACTGGATTGATCCCCCATACCAGGATCATGAAATAAGGCAATTATTTCATTGATTTTAAAACTGGGTAAGAATCCCAATGAATGTCAGTCGTATCAACTGCTATACCACTCTTAAATTCTGATTACAAGATCTTTACAAGCATCCTAGCTGCTCATTTAGGTAAAGTGGAGAAAAGAGGATCAGAAGAGCTTTTTACCTGGGAGGTAGATAAAAGAACTGATCCAGACCTTCATAGGTTCGATTGACTTAGCTATAGCCTTAGGAGTTCCCCCTTACAGTTGTAACCCCTGATGTGGCCAAGGCATTTGACCGCATCAAATGGATATATGTAGCAGGTGTGCTAAAAAATGTTTGGAGCAGGGGATGAGTTTCGGAACATGATTTAAAGTATGCCATGTACCCAGGTTTTAGATAATGTTATTCTTACGACATCAGTTAAGATAGGTAGGGGATCTAGGCAGGGTTGTCCTCTGTTACCTATTTGTTTTCATTTGTATATTGAGCTCTTGCCTCAAAGTCTGAGACTAAATAGGGAAATAAGGCTATTTGCAATAGGTGCCTTTTCTAGGAAATTAGCATTATTTGTGGATTACTTAATGCTGTATATCTCAGATGCTGAGTCTGCTATTCCGCAACTAATTGCAGAGATAAAGTGCTTTGGGAAGTTATCCGGCTCTGAGATAAATTAAACCAAAACTGAGATAATGGTATGTAATCAGGACTGTGACAGTATTTAATCTTCAACAGAGATAAAATAATTGGGATTAACAAATAACACAGGATTTAGAGAAAGTTCCATCAGTGAATATAAAGAAATATTGTAAGGAAATGGATAAGACCTTAAAAAGACGGCAAACCCCCCCCCCCCCATTCTATATGGCCGAGTAAATGTAGTTAAAATGTCTATTTCACTCAAATGTTCTTATTTGCTCAATAACATCCCAATAAGTTTTGATAAGAAACTCCTTATGAAGATACAGGGGAGAAATACATCTTTGGTTTGGGCTAGCAAAGGGATCAGGCTTTCCTGGAAGAATTTGAGAAGGAAGGTCAGGAAGGGTGGATTAAGGCTTCCGGAATTTCTATTGTACGGTTGGAAGTACCAATTAAAGAACATTAGGATGCTCCTTCTCTGGTCGGGCAGGTCATTAGTTGGTCTCATGTTCAGTGCCATGTTGATTAAATTACCTGAGGATGGCTTTTTGTACAAGTTTGGGGTGCCTACGTTTTTCAAAAAGGTGCACCTGAAGTGTCTGAAGGCAGCAGCTAAAGTGTGGTACTGAGTAAGATCACTCATGGGTATTCATATTACAGTAAGTTGTCACCAGTATGGGACTCACCAGGGACCCCGGAGTGTTTGTTGGACCACCTGGCAAGGCCCCTGAGAGAATGTGGTATCATGCACTGGGGACAGATGGTGGAAGGAGGAAAGGTCCTTTCCTGGGATACCAGGAAGGAGCTAACTCATGGGACACTCTCTAGGTTTTAGTTTTATCTGTAAGTTCATGGAGCTGAAGAGTGGACTGTGATTGCATTGAATCCAATGAAAAAGGACCCTGAGGAACCAAAGGCAATGAATAAGGAGATATCATACTGGTACCAGTATCTTTTGGAAGCCTTGGAAGAAAGCATGAAACTAGGGGTGGGCGATGAATTCCACTCCGCCGGCAGAGTTTGCAGAGTTTTGCCCATAGAGCGCATAATTCCAAAAAACTGCATCACGGAGCATAGTTTCACTCTCTCACTACTCACCAACATTAGGTTGGTGAGTGCGAGCAAGAAATATCACATGCTAGTCCACCTTCCTGCGATATTTCTCAATGCAAGTGTTCATGGCAGGCCACTACCGCTCGCATTGAGAAACCTAATGCTCTTTTTAAGGAAGGTGCTGGTCGAGTAGAACATCTACTCAAGTGGTCAAAAGAAGCAGTGCACTCTGACTCTGCGCATTGTGCCGTTCGAGCTGATTTTACTGCTGGGACAAACACTTGGTGCTAAAAATCTATATGAGCAGGCAACTTACCACACTCACTGGCTCGTGGAACTCCATGGAGCGTGGCAGAGTTTTTTCAGCACTTCGCGAAGTTCCGCAGAGCAGACCTCTGCGAACTCCACTCAGGCTGACAACCTGCCTGGGATGGATAATTGCCAAGTGCAGAGTTGGCAGAAAAATGGCAAGTATCAATGAGCATGCTTTATTCTGTGACTAAGGCCCCCATTACGACCCTGGCGGGTGGTGATAAAGTGACAGTAATACTGCCAACATTCTGTTGGTAATTACCGCCAAATTATGACCTGGTGGATTCTGCCTCCAGGGTCCTGTGGGATGCAGCTCCTTCTGTCACCGGTGCCTCTACTCCTCCGCCAGATGATGCTAATGCACATAAGGATAGGATGACAAAACAAGAAAGGGGGGAGAGAGACAAAGGATACACAGGGTCAATGACTGCACCAACACCACCGTTGGCGTACACAGCACAGGGAACAGGCCCACGCACAATGCATGGCACTACCAGTGAAATGGCTAGTCACCAAGGAATGAGGAGGGGCACACACCGCTAACTGCAGCAGACCTGGGACCCTGCCCAGAAGTGAATACTAACAAGCTAGTTAAGCAGTATTTTGCATTCAAACCCTTAGCCACCAGAGGACCTATGCTGCTATTTTCTGGCTTGGCCAAGAGGTACCCAAGGACACATAACCACCACCCGGATACCAAACCACCAGCCATAAGTTGTAATGATTGCGACTGTACAAACCCCCTTGTGGCTGCTGTGATGCCCTCAAGCACCCATCCAGCTCAGGGTAGGCCACTGCCAGCATGCGGACCATCAGGGGGATCAGGGTCCAACAATCACCCCCTTCCTCATTGGGAGGCCATCCCCAGCTGGGCCTCCATGGTCTTCCGTGCCCAGAGTCTCAGGTCCTAACACTGTTTCTGACAGTGGGTGCTCTGTCTGCCATAGACCCCCATGGTCCACATCTCCTTGGCCATGACACACCATATTCCCTTCTTTTGATGGGTGCTGACCTGCAGAGGCAATACAGACAGGAGAAAACCATTAGACAAACAGTCCAGCCTGTCACATAAATGGCCCACCATACTTGTTTGCATCACCATTGGCACACACATAGCCCAGCGCACACCATGTACACTGCCAAGAGGACATACACCCACCCCCATTTACACAAGGCCTTCACACACAACTCCATGCATTCATGCCACATGCATTGTGCCCACAGTGTACTCACCTGTTGGTCTGGAGGCCCATACAGCACTCCGTACTAGGGTAAGACCCATCCACCAGTCGCTCCAACTCCTCAGAAGTGAAGACTGGGGTCCTTTCCCCAGTCATACTGGCCATTGTTGGTTCCAGACACAGCTCACAGCAGCACATGCAGTTTAGGTCCTCTCCTATGGAAGGTCAGGACACAAGTGAGGAATCAGATAGAAAATGGCGGTCACGTCCACAGTGGTGCATACCGTCACCGCCGGCATAGATCCCCATTGGCCACTGTACCCATTAGGGCCCAATATTAACCAATGAGGAATTGCACTGCGGTTCACGACCGCCTACCGTCACGACGCACAACATCAGCGGCATTACCTCACTTCCACCTGTCCCTCCACACAGGCCAGGCGGTCGCCATTTCAGGGGGATGAATAGGCCTATCGATAATTGCTGCGTCACAGGATTAATAGGCACATAATTTATCAATTACACTGTCCCATAACATGTTTGCACAATGTGGACTGCTTTTGTGGCTCCATTGTTCAGTTTGTGATAGCCTACTCACTCTTGTGTCCCTTAGATACCTACCGCTGCGGATGAATAGGAGATGGAGACATACCCCTGTGTATAGACCCCTGCTGGACTCAGCTACACTGAACGACAGACATATAATACTCACCTATAGAATGGACAGGGCCACAATCACAGAGCTGTGTGCCCAATTGGAACCTGACCTGATATCAGCTATTGGTCATCCCACTGGGATCCACTGGGATCCCCCATCTTGTGCATGTTCTATCAGTGCTCCATTTCCTGGCAACTGGTTCGTTCCAGTGACAGTGGGCTTGGCAGCAGGAATGTCACAGCCAATGTTCTCAATCGTGCTAGCAACAGTCTTGTCTGCTCTGATAAAATACATGTGCATCTACATTACTTTCCCACAGGTTGAAGATTTGTCCACTGTGAGGCCGGGTTTTATGCAATGAGACATATCCCCAATATAACTGGGGCGAATGATGGAACACATATTGCATTTGTATCCCCCAGCCAGAATGAACAGGTATTCAGGAATTGTAAGAGTTTTCACTCAATGAATGTGCAGATGGTGTCCTTGTCAGACCAGTACATCTCCCACATCAGTGCTAACTATCCAGGGTCATTGCATGATGCCTATATCCTGAGGAACAGCAGCATCGCAAATGTGATGTCCCAACTACAGAGGCACAAGGTGTAGCTATAAGGTGAGCCCTGGTTCCCACCCAGTATATTTTAGTGTAAGCCTATAGTGTTGGTCATATAAGATAGTGTGTGGCTAAATGTTGTCCCTCAATATTTGCAGGTGACTCTGGTTACCCAAACCTATCATGGCAGCTGACCCCTGTGAGGAATGCCAGGACCAGGGCTGAAGAACGCTATAATGATGCACATGGGCGAACCAGAAGGATCATTTAAAGGACCTTTGGCCTCCTGAAGGCCAGGTTCAGGTGCCTCCATCTGACAGGTGGATCCCTGTGCTACTCACCCAAGAAGGTCTTCCAGACATTTGTGGCATGCTACATGTTGCAGAACCTGGCCCTCAGATGACATGTAACTTTTCTGCAGGAGGAGGAGACTGGAGATGCCCCTGTGGCAGAAGTGGACCCTGAGGACAGTGAGGATGAGGAGGCTGAGGATGAGGATGTGGACAACAGAGCATCAGTGAGACCCAGGTGACACACAGGTGAGGCAGTGCAACTTCACATTTCTGTGAGTATTGGTGTATTCTGTATGGCATTGGCATACTAGCATTACCCACTTCTTTGCCCTGCTTACTGTTACCTATGGATATTCATTTTGCAGATGTTGGTGATTTAACAACATTCTCCTGGTGTGATCACAACAGCCAACTACAGGTCATTACTTCTATGCTCATACTACTTACAGTTCATTTGGAATGGTTGTAGCTGTTTCAATCAATACAAATTTGCAATACATGAAATACTAGTAGTCAGGTTTTTATCCAAGGGTGTTTATTGCTGTGTTAATATATAGAGGGGAAAGTGCAATGGAATGTGGTGATGAAAGTCCAGGGTATTGTTCCAGTCTATTTGTAGTACCGGTGCAATATCCAGGGGGACACAGGAAGGGGAACAATGGCAGTTCAAGGTAGACAAGGTGACTGAGTGGGACACAAGGGGGACAATCAGGAGAGTCTCATTTCCTGGCGGTGGTCTTGGCAAGTGTCTCTGGCTTCTGTCTGGTTCGCAGGGAATATTTGAATGGTGGTTTACCTTCTGCAGGGGGAGGGGTGCTGGTGGCCTGTGGGTCCTGTGGTGGGGCCTCCTGGCCACTAGCGGCAGCAGAAGTGAAGGGCTGTTCAGATGACTGGCTAGTGGCAGGGGCCCGCTGGTGTGCTGTTGCCTCCCTCATGATGTTGGCTGTGTCTGCCATCATCCCTGCTATGGAGATCAGGGCGTTGTTAATGGCCTGCACGTCCTCCCTGATCCCCTGATAATGTCCCTCCTGCAGCCGTCTGTTATACCGCACTTTGTCTAGGATCTGGCCCATCGTGTCCTGAGAATGTTGGTAGGCTCCCAGGATCTCGGAGCGTTCCTCCTGGAGAGTTGGTTCCCTACTACTGTCCTCCCCCTGGTGCACAGCAGTCCTCCCAGTGTCCCTGTTGGCCTGTGCCTCTGTCACCTGAACAGTGTGCCCACTGCCACTGATCCCAGGTCCCTGATTGTCTTGTGTGCAAGGTGTGGCCTGGGGTCCCTGTACTGGTGGGCACACTGCTGATTGATATGTCTTGGGGACAGAGGCATGGGTAAGCTGGGTGGGTGCTGTGGTGTTGGATCCTGATGGGGGAGACTCTGTAGTGGTCTCTGACTGGGCTTGGGTGACTGACTGTCCAGTGGTCCCTGATGGGCCAGGTAGATCATCCAGATCCTGAAGTCCAGAGTTACTGTCATCACTGTGGGCCTCTTCTGTTGGGGGACTGGATAGTGGTGGCACCTCCTCTCCAGTGACATTGGCTGGGGTACCTGTGGGGATGTAAATGATGTATTATGCTTTAGATGTCTGACATTTGTACTTCTGTAGCTTCCCCTCTATGGTTGTTGTTGCCCTGTCAGCTTTGCTTGTGTATATTGGTGTATTGTGGTTATGTTAGTGCGTGGGGTGTGGTGGAGTGATGGGAGTGAGGGTTAGGGTGTGTGATGGCATGCAGGTATGGGGGTGATAATTGTTAGAAGTAGACTTATCAGTGTCCAGTCCTCCTCCACATCCAGTGAGTCTCTCAGGATGCAGTATTGCCAAGAATTGCTCCTCCCATGCTAAGAGTTGTGGAGGAGGAGGTGGGGTCCACCACCAGTCCCCTGTATGGCGAGCTGGTATCTTGCTGCAGTGAAACGTACCTTCCCCCGTAGGTCGTTCCACCTCTTCCTGATGTCATCCCTTGTTCTTGGATGCTGTCCCATGGCGTTGACCCTGTCCACGATTCTCCGTCATAGCTCCATCTTCCTTGTTATTGATATCTGCTGCACCTGTGCTCCAAAGAGCTGTGGCTCTACCCAATGATTTCCTCCACCATGACCCTTAACTCCTCCTCAGTGAAACGGGGGTGCCTTTGTGGTGCCATGGGGGTTGTGTGATGTGTGTTGGTGAGGGTGTGTTGGGTAATGTGGTGGGTTGTGTGATGTGGGTTGTGTGATGTGGAGTGCATGAGGGATGTATGGGTGTGAGTGGTGTGTGGGTCTAGTTGTCTCCGTGCTCTTCTCAGTCTCATGGTGGCAATAGTTGTTGGTAAAGGGTTGTGGGTAATGTGGGTCTGTGTTTTATAGTGGTGTGGGTTTGTGGTGTGGGTTTGTGGGTGTGGTGTGTGTATGGGTGTCAGGTTTGTGTTGTTTGAATTGGCCAATATAGTGTTGTTTTGTATGTGGGTGTCCATTGTGAGCGCGGCGGTATGTACCGCCAATGGTTCACTGCCATTGAATGCCTTCAGGTAATACGTCAGCTTTCTGGCTTAGGTTAATGAGCCTGAAGTGCACCTTATACTCCCAGACTCCCTTAACACATATGATATTCTTCCCCTGCTAAAGAACGAATTCCTTGACCTGGCACTATTACCTATCATCCATTGATAAGAACAATCATTATAAAGCAGTTGCCACCTGCCTACAAAAGCGCATTGGCAGCACTAAGACATTCACACATCCCAGTAGTAGATGGTGCCCTTTAATTCAATACCAGAAATGACTCCTGACTCTTGGTTCTTTTAGACCTCTTTAAAGCCTTGATTCAGCTCTGATCAACATGCTGAACATATACATGTGTTTTTAGGCACTATCATGAAATGTTTCACATCCTACCACATCAAACAGTGCTGGCTCTTACAAATGGGATTCATAAGAGCACAGGCACTCCCCACTTCCTGCTGAGTACCCCAGGCCACCATCTCCTACAGCATCATTATTTTCTACATAGAACCTCATAGAACCTCGGCAATCCATTATTCAGACAGCAGCCATAAGATCCATCAATGTGCAGAAGATACCCAACTGTTTCAAAAATGTTTTTAAACAGTAATATAAAGTGCCTCA
This sequence comes from Pleurodeles waltl, assembly GCF_031143425.1. Lineage (NCBI taxonomy): Eukaryota > Metazoa > Chordata > Amphibia > Caudata > Salamandridae > Pleurodeles > Pleurodeles waltl. The sequence continues at coordinate 267,657,478 of NC_090446.1, forward strand.
AATCCTGCCCCCAACTTCCTGAAGGTAAACTCACAAAGACTGAACTGTTTCTATTTGCTACAGCACCAAGCAACCCCAAATTCAAGCCTGCCCTTCGAAACTAAACTTACCAGGCTTCAAACCTCAGCTACAAACCATGCTAAATCTCTGGCATTCACCCTTGACAATGACCATCACAGAGAAAGCCAATACAGTTTAGATCCAACTTTCCTCTTGGAGAAAGTGACACAGTTTCTCCCAGAAGATGACTTCAGAACAACTGTACAATTTGTAGTCCTCTCCTCTGTGGTCAGTGACAACCTCCTGTTCAATAGTCTCGATACCACACTGGCACCCCTGAAAAGTATCTTATATATAGTGTATCTATAGCACCCCTGAAAGTTATGTTATATCCAATGGCTCTAGTGGTTAAGGGCTCAATTTAATTCAACCATAATACTCCCCACTTTAAAGGACATACTCAGCTCCTCCTTTCAACCTGGGTGATTTTCAAGACCGGATGCATCTCTAAGAAAACTCCCAACAAAAAGATCCTAGCTTACCTGACAAACAAATTACCACATCTGGGGGATAACTCCAGACCAGAAGCCAGGGTATTGTCAGGCTGGACAAAAAATATTGCAATTAGGAAAAAAACTGAAGGCAAAGCCTTCTCCGTTCTTGCTCCCTGGATTAGGAACTGCAGCTTTTCTAACTCAGATCAACACCAATACTCCTACAGTTTAAAAAAAAAAACTTGAAGAAATGCCTCTTTAAGAAGCCATACCTCTGACCCTACAGAATAGTCCTGAAATTCACTTATGATTGTATTTTCACGGAGGCCATGATCCCTGATCAGTGCTCAATTTCTGTTGAGCTATGTTCCCGCAATCCAAATCCCAACACAAACATGCAAGTTTAACCAATGAATGAACAAATGACTGTTAAGTGAGGATGTTAATTGAGGAAGAGGAATACTGATAGACATGAACTGATAGGTATTTGCCCATTTGTGGAATTTTTGAAGATTGCTAATAAAACAAAGATTAGAAGGTTGTTATTCTAAGGCTTACATGTAAGCACCTAAAAAGCATGACAGCCCAGGTCAATTTTGCAGAAATTTGAGTAGTGGCCCTAAAATCAATAATAAGAGGCAGCTATACAGTATGAATTTGAGCACTCATGGAGAGGTCTGATACACAGATAGAAGCTTCACTAATGTAGGCAATCCCAAACACTGAGGTAGAAAGTATGGGCTGCTATACTGACAGGAGCAATCTTCAAGTCAGCCGTCGGGTACAAAAAAAAATAGGAATGTTATTAATAAAGTAATAAAATTTCAATATCATGTCCAACCACAGAGGTATCATTTAACGAATGTACAGGACCAGATTAAATGGGAGGAGGAAGATTAAATTCTAATCCATTGAGAACAACTGAGCCTATTCACAGAATTAGGGAACAAGGACAGAGAGAAGTTTGTTTGCCCACACTGTATTCTCAGGTAGGTGAAACATTAATGGAATGAGTGGGTGAACACAAGGCTAAGGGAGATAAAACATAAAGCTATGATTAGTTCTTTACTTACCTGAAAAGAGTTTGGAGCATGACTGATAGTTTCCTTGTGTGCTCAGATGGTTTGGGGATGGGTGCATCAATATCTTGACTAAGGTACTTCTTCGACACACCAGAGGTGCTCTTGATACATATGTCTACTACATGTATGAGGCTGCATCCCACAAATAATGCCCTTTACCCAGCACGGTGTTACAGGCAATCCATTACGGTGAGGCATTCTCCCTGGAAAAATAATGCTATCCCAAGTTGAAGCTGAGGGAGAGTACTGCCAATTCGTCAAGCACAAAAAAGTTTAAAAATTAAAAAGTAACCATTCTAACAGCTATAGAGAAACTGGTGTCTCAAATTGCAGATATCCTAAATGCTTAAAAATACACCTATAATTTGACCTGCATTGTGACAGTTGCAGCTCTCGGGGGTTACCGGGGGTGGGGCAGGACACGGGGTGGCGGAATATGGGAACATTAATAATATTATTAAAAAAATTAAAAACGTACCTGCATGCTGCTCCGACGGTCCTCCTTCTCTGTCAGCAGCAGGCAAGCACAGGCTCCCAGCCTGCCCTGTGGCCAATCCTGACTCTGCTCAGAACAGCATTAGGATTGGCTGGAGCCACCCAGCCAGGGCGCTCCTATGCAGACTGGGAGCCTGTGCCTGCTCACTCCAGCCGGGCAACACAGTGCTGGGCTGGAGAGAGCAAAGTGGCCATATGTCTTTGGCCTGCCCGAGACGGCGGCCAAATACACATGCACACAGTGCACTCCCCTCACTGCTTGTCACCCTCAATGCCCCACCCCTTTAACAGTGAAAGAATAATAAACTTAGTTTATTTTCCTTAAATTGTTAAAGGATTTGCAGCGGTTGCTGCTGGCGGGGGGTGGCGCTCCTTCTCCATAGTGGAGGAGCCACCATTGCATTGCAAGCCCACTATCTCAGAACTTAAGCACCCCAAGACTGTAAACACTGCACAACTTGCATCATTTGTTGAGATGTATAATGTTAATTCATAGAAAAATTTAACAATATATCTATAGTTCTGAATTCAACTAATTGAAAACTTCTCTATGGGAAAATAAAAAAATGAAACATATTTTGACCAATAGCAACAACAAATACAAAAATAACAGTTACAAATATGATTAGTTTACTTAAAAAGACTGTTCTTTTAAAAGAAAATGTGGGTACACAGATTTATTATTTAAAAAATGATAAAAAACATAAAGCAAGACAAATGTTGAGGCAGGAAAGCTATGGAAAGGGTTAAGAATAAGAATGAGGGCACGGGAGGGGTTCCCCCCTAAATAAAAGAAATAAGGAGAATAAGGAAGGTGGTGTGGAAAATTACATACCTTACACAATGGGTTCAAAGATGTATGAATCCTGATGAAGGATCCCTACAAATTGGCTCCATTTATTTGTTTTATGCTGTACTAAGTATGTTATTTGATAATGCAAACATAAATTTACACATTTTATTTGGGAAATGTGCTTCTTGTAGTAGCATCGCACTTGTGTGGGTGATGGCTATGTATTGTGCAATAACAACAAAGCGAAATCTGGAGCCTGGAAACTAGCAGTCAGCAGTGATTAACTTATATGATTTTTTGCATAATAACACATCGAAAGACATGATGTAGTTGATTTACAAAGTGATAAGCAGTAAGCAAATGAAGTTACTGTGAAATATTTCTAATCGTATATAATTAAAATGTGCGAAGTTAATCATTTTAGATCATTGAAATAAAGGTTCTTGTGGTGTTCAGACCTGGTTGTTTGATTCCATTTTGAAGTCATTATGTGGCACATTACTGGTGGAAAAATTACAAGTTAAAACTGGGAAAGATGCCCTCCAGACACTTGTATGAAACAAGGCCCGATTAAGACTTTGGCAGATCGGTTACTTCATTCCAAACATTATGGGTCCTCTGTCCACCTTAATATAAGAACATTATGGGCCACATGTGTCAAACTTTTTTGCATTCGCAAACGGTGCGCATCACAAAGGGCCAGATGTATGAAAATATTTTGCACTCGCAAACGGTAAAATCGGCCGTTTGCGAGTGCAAAATAGTGATCTGCAAAGCATGAAAGGCATTCACAGACCACAAAGTAGAAATCGCAAAAATTGCGATTTTTAGCGTTCCGACCTGGATTTTGCAAATCGCAATTTGCGATTCGCAAAATCCAGGTCGCAAGGCAATGCTGCAAAAAATCGCAAATTGCGATTTTTCGCAGAATGGTATTTTGCACATGCAAAATATCATGATCTGCAACCAGGTGGTAACCTGGTGCAAAATTTAAAAATGCAAACTTTTTTTTTAAATTGAACATGTAAAGCACACATGCCCTTTTGACATGTGTGTACCTTACATGTTAAAAAATAAAATAAAATGGGGTGCAGGAGAGGGGGCCTTAGGCCCCCAGCACCCTGGCCTTTTGCATTTCCAAAATTGCGATTTCTGGTTCAGAAATTGCAATTTTAGAAATGCAAAAAATTCGCAGCTATGGGCCAACAGGCCCATAGCTGCGAATGGGGCCGGTATCGCACTTTGCGATTCTGTAATAGCATTTGCGATTTTTAGGAAATCGCTATTACCGATTCGCACATGTGATACATGGCCCTTTGCGAGTCGGTAATAGCGATTTCTTAAAAATCGCTATTACCGAATGGTACATCTGGCCCAAAATTCAGCCATTTGCAAATGCAAAAATGCCTTTCGAGATGTATGAAAGGTTTTCACTGTGCAATTAATTTTAATGAATCACAAAAATAGCGATTCCTTAAAATTGCGACCCCATTTTGAGAATCGCAAATTGTGATTCTCTAATTAGGAAATTGCAGATAGGGATTTTCTATTTGTGATTTCCAAAGCACAGGTATTACGCATTTCCTAAATGCAAATTGGGCATTTGGGAAATGCAATTACCACCAAATCCAATTTGGTGTTAACCATGCGCAATTTAAAATAATGCATTTTTTAAAATGACATGTAGCGCACACATGCCCCTAGGGCATGTGTGTGCTTCACATATCCGCCAATATTGTTTTGGGGTGCATCAGAGGGGGCTTTAGTCCCCTAGTACCCTAGGGTTTGCATTTCCTAATTTGCGAATTCCTAATTGGAATTCGCAAATTGGGAAATGCAAAAACATTTGCACCTTAGGGATGAATGGAGTCCCATTCTCTAATTGCGATTCGGTAATAGCGATTGCAAATTTTAAGAAATCGCTATTACCGAATCACAAATTTCATACATCCCATTTTGCATTTCTTAAATAGCGATTTCTTAAAATTTGCTATTTAAGAAATGCAAAACGGATCTTTAATACATCTGGCCCTATATTCTGTAGCACTTATGATAATGTGGATGGGATATTAGTCATATTTGTGATGTAGTATCTACCAATCAAACTCTCAATCGGTTCTTTAGTCTCATATGGTTATCTCGTATGAATTTTGACAAGATAAGTAGAAGTGGAGTTAAGCATTGTAAATCTATATTCATGAATATTCACTTACCTTAACATAAAGTGGTAGCTTACATTCTATGGTCAATATTTTAGGTCAATTAAAAAAACAACTCAATGTTCAGGTAGTGCTCTGCTCCTGAGTGGTACATCTCTAACCTGAATTGCATCATGGCCTGCTATCTCAGTACAGAGACATCCAATTAGCTCAGGCAATAGAGATCTATACTGTTGTTTATCATGAGCTTTTATTCCACTATTGAGATACCCTAAACTGAGACCATGAACCCCTAATTTGAATGGCAGTGTGTTTTGCTATCTCAGTACTAAAACATTCTGAGAGATTCCAAAGTGCACACTTATCCTGACCTGTCCCACAAACAGTGGTCTCACCACTCAGTCATTCAGAGACCTGTCATTTGACCTCTATACTGATATGCACCATAGCCTGTTTTCTAAAGAATTATACATTTTGTGATCTCTGGTGGAGTACCTTTATATATATAACTATACCATAAAGTCGTATCTAGCACTGAGATGTCTTGAAAGTTAACTACAACAAATATATAAGAAATATAGTTAGGAGTAACTAATGCCCCTCTATATAATACCTTTGAGTTACTTAAGACCTTTTCCAGCTACCCTCTCTAAAACCATAACACTATGGAGTGTCCTAAAAATGAACGCAATTACTAGCCCACCAACGTAGGTGGCTTGCTTCATTATCAGACTACTCCTCTTCCCCATTCTTTAATTTAAAGGGTAAAGGGACTCATAGTATGGTGCAATTAGATGGAGATAGCTTGTACCAAAGAGGAGAGGGGAACAGGAGAGGAGGTTTAATAATATTTCTTAGAAATGTAAAAGTGTTGTCTGAGGTAATACTACAAATAGCAAATGGAAAGAAAAAGAGGACAACAAACAACCGCTTCTCTCTGTGTGGTCAACATTTTTCAACCCCATATATTGCACAGAAAAGCTTGCATCAGGACCTAGTAAGTCCTTTGTGATTAAGTAAGCTATGAACATAAGCAAGCTTTAATGGAGCCAGAAATATTTTATAAGGGGATTAATGAAAACAGTCTTGAATAAAAATATGGGAGCAAATCTTTGTGAGTTGAGAAGGGAAAATGCTGCTTGGCAGTGATACGATGTAATCCTGGTAGCATTGGCACGCCAGCTAAACACATCCACTTCTCAACCATGAAATGGTTGGCATTAAAAAAGCTTCTGCAAATAATGGGGTCTTTCCTAGCTTGAGTGAAGAGGAAATTTGAGATTTTATTGAATGTAATGAGACGTGTATAATATGTAATATTTATTTTAGCTGTTTATTCTGATCCTGGCAGCAAGAGAAGATAACAAGCAAAGTTATTATGATGTAATTGGCAGTATGCAGCATCAGACCCAAAAGCAAGCTCCCATTATAATTGCTAAACAGAGTAGAAGCAGGAAAGGTACAAGGAGGTTGATATCGGAAAAGAGCAGTCTTGGCTCAAACAACAAATGGGTATAAAGGGAGAACCTCATATGGCATTGATACCACATGAGAACCACTGTGACCCTTGTGACCAGCATTGAAATTATGAGAACCTGCAAAAGAATGAGGGCAAGATAAATCAGGTCTCTGGAAGCTACACATCAGTAGGTAATATTAAGAACAATCAAACAGTATTCAATATAATCCTTTACATACAAGACACATTGACCACAGAAAGGGATTTACCTCAGAAAGGGTTGGCAGGATATTATACGTGCTTCATTGTCTTCCGTAAAATCTTAATCTCTTTTTCACTGAATCTAAGAAAACCCGATTTTATTACAAAAACAATGAGCCAGTATTATTTGCAAGTTCAAAGCTTAACAGAACTGTATCGGACATATATTCAGCTGGTTCAAAATAGACATTTCTAAAAGTCATTGCCCTAGAACAATTGGCAGCTTTCTAAGGATGTTTTTCAGTCTTGAGCCAGTGAGAAGTCTTTTGAATCCATAGCTCCATGAATTTAATGGACTATAATGGTGGAAATATCTATGCCTGCAGCAGGTAGGCTCAGCTTAATCCAAAGCAGTACATGAGAATGACCTGTCAGTGCCCCTAAAGCAGTAAAGGTACTGGTCAGAGGACCCAAGGAAGAAGTGCTGGACATGTACTCCTGAGTACAGGAGAGGACACAAAGAACAGGAAAGGGAGGGGAAAAAAGGACATAGGATGTAAGAGGAGGTGGTCTTGGTAGGAACCTAAATGGAAACATTAACCCAGCAAGTGAGAAGTGAAGGACAGAGAGAGGAAGTGGCCCCAACAACTGACAATTGTTTCCAAGAGATAAGGTACATAAAAGAAACAGTGTGAAAGAAAAGATATTTTAGGAAGAGCATGGATTTCAGAAATTTGAAGGACAAAAGTGTGAGAACAATGGAGACTTTCATGAGGTGATACACAATGGACCCTTCTATTTGAGAAGATAGATCTAAAGGGAGAGAGGTGAGTGTTTATAAAAATGTGTTAGATGTTAATAGGTCTACAATAGAGCCCTTTAGTGAAGAGGTGCATGAGGAAATTGGTTAGGGGGGAAGAAGTGGAAGTAAAGAGATCAAGATTCCATCACAAAGAATCAACGAAGGAAGGTTTTCCAGTGCAAGATATAAATATGTTAAGTACCTGGGGAACCGGTCTCATCAGCTAGGTCTGTCGCAGTCTCAAAAAGATCCGGACATCTCAAGGAGTAGACCACTAGGGGTCTTGGAGATTAGAAGAGTGTCTTCTGCAAACAACAGTACAGGAACTTTACAGGAACCTGTACATGATGCATCTGCTTGCACCATAGCTAAAAAAGGGGACAATATAATTGATATACAAAAAAAATAAAGTTGGGGCAAGGATGTATCCCTGTTATACTCCCCTTTGTACTGGGATTTTGTCAGTAAGCTGCCCCTGATCACCCCACCTGACGTGTGCATAAGTGTCCTCATGGAGTTGGACTAGTAATGAAAGGATGTGGGGAGGCATTGTCAGGTCAAAAGGAACTTCACACAGCTTATTGCAGGGTACTAAATCAAACACAGAGTTTAGATCCACGAAAGCAACATAAAGATTTCCTTTACCAATTAAGATGTTTTCCAATATAGAAGCAGGAATCTAAAAACTTGGTCAATTGTGGAAATTGTATGCGAAACCCAGCTTGCAGTGGGCTGAGAATGCCATGTTCAGATATCCAATCCTGGATCTTCACCAAAAGGCAGTGGCAGAATTTTGTTTGCACACAGTCTAATAAGCTGATAGGTCTAAAGTTACAGGGCAAGGATATATTGCCTTTTTTATGAATGGGTACAACATCAGCACCCTTCCACGAATCAGGGATTTGTGCCCCTGCCCCTATTGCATTAGATAAAATAAAGGTGTATCTGGAAACAAGCATTTATGTCAGTCAAAAATAAGCCTGCCGGGACACCATCCTGGCCAGACCCCCACTGCACTTGATGGTGCCTAATGAATGCACAACATCAGAAAGAGTGAACAAATGTAAAGTGGGAGAGTTGGGTGGTTGATCAATTATGGTGGGAACAGCCCAGTTCTGCTCATGCACCACACTAGAACAATCTGAAGAGTATAGTGAAATGGTTAACCCATTCTGATGGAGCAATGCTAGTCTCCACAGACAATTGATTGCATACAGCAAGCATTTGGACAGAGAGTGGATTATGGTCACTCTCAGTCCTTTCAATAACTATCATGTCAATGACCAGAGGCCACAATCTCAAATCAACTAAGCAATAATCAATTCGGCTTATATGGTTAGTTTTGTTATATGTGTGACAGCCCATAGCATCTGTTTTAGTTCTGCTATTAAGTGCTCTAAGCCCAAATTCCATAGTCAAGGCTTTTAACTGCACAGCTACTTGCAGCTAACTATTGATGGGAGGGATGTCTAAGGATGGAACAAACCACGTCTGATCTTCCTCATCCGTGGGGCAGAGACCATCCAAGTCTAAAGGCTCGAAAGTGACTTTGAAGTTTCCTGCTACAATGATTTTAAAATACCGGGGACACTGCCTAAGAAACGCTTCCAGCACGAGGAGTGTACTGGAAGACAGGCCCCCAAACCCCTCTTGCATAGATATTAATAATAATTAGTCTGGACTTCGACCCAAATGATAACTGAATACCTAATATGTCAAGAGAGTCAATGGGTAACTGTAAGATGCAACAGTTAGACCACATGTAATTAGACCACAAGAGGGTTACCCCTCTTGTTAGGAAGGGCTGAAATATAAAAATTCTGAAACCCAAACCGAAAGAATGGGGTGCAACATAGATGTGATCATGGCATAATTGGCTGGGCAATTAACTGACTGGTTTTGCGATGTCTGACAAGAGATGTCCAAGGAAGGGGAACTGATAGACTCAAGGGCAGGAGCAGGGAGAGCACTAATACCAGGACCGGCTACATTATGCAAAGCGGGAATCAATGGTGAATAGGCTGAAGTTTTCTCATATGAAGCACTGAGTCAGTCATTGTCATTTAAATCTGATGAACTACCCCCCGAGTGAGGGAGAGGTTGAGCATTATAATGCATAGAGAGCCTGGAGTATTTGAACTGGATACAGAAGTTCCTTGGTTTACATGTTCTGGCATCTAAGGCCACCAGATCAACTACAATACCCTTGCCCCTGAATGTCAGCTCCATCACATCATAATGTTTAGCAGGATCTGGTCTCCTAACTGCCCTATTTATGTCCTTACGGATCACAGAATGTCAACCTCTCACGTAATGTTTCCAATCGTCTTTAATGGCTTCTCCGCTCTCTCTATATGCAGCAGGGTGTAGCTTGGGTATATTGACCATCAAACAGTATTTGCAGATTTGGGCCTGCCAAAAACATAATCTCCCACACAATTAGAGGTACCATTGTCTACAGGCCCAGAGGATTGACAGTAGACTCTTGGCTCCTTGACCATGCCTGTCTCACTACAATTGGAACCCTACCAAAGATTCCCTATCCCTCCGCCTGCTGGCCATTTACCAACACAAGGAGCCAAACTAGCACTAGCAGAGCCAGGCAATGGGATAAGACTTTTGTTACCAACTGGCAAAGGGAAGTTAGCCAACATGGATAATGGACCAGGAGAACTAGAGGCAAGGCCATGGGCAGCAACCATGGGAGTCATCACGGCCAATGGAGTCATCTGCCTAACCATAGAGATTAAGGTGGATACCACAGATTTGAGCCCAGCCACCTCAGCCTTTAAATCTTGTATATGTGAGAGACATTGGGACTCAGCCATGTTGGGGGCCACAGTTGTGACCATGGTCTCACGTGCTATAATATTGGTGACAGGATCGTTAGGGGACTGAAACAATTACTGTGGAGCAAGGCATTGCTGTCATGAAATGATGACTTGTTGGCCCGTGTTGGTGTAATGTGAGTGGCATGACCCGCCCCCCCCCCTTTCCCTTCGTGCGCACACCCCTGCAGGTCTCGTACTTTAAACATGTCAGAGATTTTCCTGCGTTTAACCCCCAAATTTATGGAAGGGCACACACCCTGAGCATTTTCAGGGGCATTGTCTTGGGGGGGGGGGGAGTCAGTATTTCTTCACATTCAAGTAGAAGATTATCAATCCTTGGCACACAGTTATCTGCTGCATGCTTCTGATTTTTTAATTTTTTGTTCTGCTCTGTCCTAACCCCATCCTCTGCCACCTTTCTATCCATATGCAATATCACTTGTTAAGAATATTAAGTAGATAGGCCCCGCAGGGCCTGCTTGATCAGTAACCCCCCTGGCAAAATATAACAGCTACAGCTGCAGCCTATGAGGCCAATTTGATTATGCAAGACAAAAAACAAACATGTTGGACGGGTGGCCCAGTACAGCCCAGCCTCCTTCGGGCTCTGACGGGTGTGGATGGACCCACCCTTGGCCTGGGCGCGGCCCACAAAGTGATGATCTGGGTAGCTCTATAGAGCGCTTGTCTGTAGCACAAGTGTGAGCAGCTTGGCAAGTAAGATGGCGGCCTCCAGGGGCCAAGAGCAGTCTGGGATGTGTGGTCCCCAAAGGCAAAGTTCAGCGCGCCCTGTGCAGTGGTGATCATGGTAGCGCTATATAGCGCTCATCGACAGCACAAGTGTCAGCAGCTGAGGCAAGTAAGATGGGTGTCTCAAGGGCCAAGAGCAGTCTGGGATGTGTAGTCCCCAGGCAAAGTTCAGTGCATGAATCAGTGATCTTGGTACGCTATATAGCGCTAGTCATCAGCACAGGTTTGAGCAGCTGGGCAAGTAAAATGGCCGCTTCCAGTGGCCAAGATCAGTCTGGGATGTGTAGTCCCCTAGGCAAAGCTCAGCGCATCCCGCCCAGTGGTGATCTTGGTAGCGCCATATAGCACTCGTCGTCAGCACAAGTGTGAGAAGCTGGGCAAGTAAGATAGCCGCTTCCAGGGGCCAAGAGCAGTCTGGGATGTGCAGTCCCCAGGCAAAGTTCAACGCATCCCGTGCAGCGGTGATCTTGGTAGCACTATATAGCACTCGTCATTAACACAAGTGTAAGCAGCTGGGCAAGTAAGGTGGCCCCCTCCAGGGCCCAAGAGCAGTCTGGGATGTGTAGTCCCCCAGGCAACGTTCAGTGCGTCCTGCGCAGTAGTGAACTTGGTAGTGTTATATAGCGCTCGTCGTCAGCACAAGTATGAGCAGCTGGGCAAGTAAGATGGCCGTGTCTAGAGGTCAAGAACAGTCTGGGATGTGTAGTCCCCCAGGTAAAATTCAGCGCGTCCCCTTATTTGGATACAGCATTCAATTGCTTGAGGCCCAACGACGTCTGGAAAAGCAATCTGCAGTGGAATTGGAAAGACCTGGCAGGTTCACTGCTATTTCTGAGAGATTTTTGTGAAGGCAATGCTCGCAAATACCACTAGAACGATATGCAACTTGTTTGGCTTTTGCTTCCCCAAGCTTGTTGATGCAATGCACAGTAGACAGATTGTCCATTAATGGGAAGATGCAACATTGATATTTTTGCTTGGTAAGCCTTTTGATGGCAAAGGTATCTCTGAGTGTCTCTAAAGTGTTGCTATGTAGCCTCTTCTTGGATTATTAGGTGTTTGGTGGACAGCGTATCTGATTTGGCATCTCAACTAGGGCTTCTGGCATCTGTGATGATGACAAAATCTGAGGAACCACAGATTGCCTTGCCATTCAAAGCCTCCTTGTTGAGAAGGCACCAGTGCAGCTCTGTATTTGAATCATAGTCTAGAGAGCTAGCGTCTGAGTATGTGAAGCCTTGAAGAAGGAAGCTAGTGGTGAGTGGAATTTTTAATTCTGCTTGCGGAATTTAAGGAATATAGTAATTCTAAGTTACCCTTGTAAAGCAGACTTACCAATGAATTCCTCTAACCAGGTGGTGAAATTAATCATCACTGTTTGGTTTTTAAAGGGGACTGGAAGAGGAAGCAGTCCCTCTATGTTTGAAACACACTGCAGATTAAACTTTAATCTGCAATGATTTTTAAACATAAGGGACAGCTCTCTTGTTTGGCCCTGATAAAAAAACAAAACGTAACATTGGTTACCGTATTTACAATTTGGCACACCATGGCTGTAGTCAGGGGTACTAGAGTCATCATTTTTTACGCTAGTCTGGCGCTTTGCAGGATTAGCATAAAAAATGGTGATGCTAATCCTGCAAAGCACCTAGAGGCCCATTGAAAACAATGGGAGCCTCCCTTTTAATGCCTGCTTTTAGCAGTCATTAAAAATGCTGATAAAAATGATGCAAAGAAATCTGGAATGCCCCCTTGCATACATTATGCCTGACGAAAGGTATAATGTGGCACAAGGGGTTAAAAAGTGGCTCAATGCAAGCATTGCGCCACTTTGTAACTATGGCCCGGCGTTTTTGGCCTTCCAACGACACCTTAGCGTAAAGAAAATGATGCTAATGTGGCAGTGGAATGGTGTTAGGCCCGCTTAAATCTAGGCCACTGACTGCACTGCTGTGCATACCCCTCTGCACCCTTACCTACTTTACAGTGGTCACTGCAGAGTATGTAAGGGCATCGAGGGGTATGCATACCAGTGTCAAATACCAAATGCACTTACAGTGCATATCCCTCGGCACCTTTACATACTCTGCACTAACCACTACAGAGTATGTAAGTGTGCCAAGGAAAATGCACTTTAAGTGCATTGTAGGCCTCATGTACGGTACTAGTTTTTGCCGTAGGGTAATGCAGCAAGTCAATTTGTTGTGCTGCCCTGCATCAAAAGAAAAGGGCAGGAGTGCACTGTATTTATGAAATGCAGTGAATTCTGGTCCCTTTTGGCTGCACCGGCACACTACTTGGTGCCTAGCGCAAATGCAGGCTCCCTTGCACTGCGGTGCAATGGTGTCTGTATTGTTGGCACAATTTTTTGTCCAAGAAGGAATAACTTCCTGCCCAAAAACAATCAATGGAAATATTTTCCTCTTTCTATGTGTGCTGCAGAATGAGAAAAACGAAAAAGGAATAAATGAGGAGAAATAATGTTTTTTCTCCTCGTTTCGCCTCCCCTGGGGAGCCGCACAGATTTGACGCACTCCCAGGTTTACAGATCCTTGTAAATCTGGGAATTTGTCAAAACACATGGGTGTTGCATGGGAAAACCCATTGTAAAACCCATGAAGTGCCTCCTTGATGTAGAGTAAGGCAAGGTAGCTCTTTACACAGCCTTGCCTTACTTCATATCTATGAGGTCATGCAACGCCATACAGGGTGACTTTGGATCACCTCATAGATCTGATGGCGAGGCCTGCACCACCAGAAAGTCATAACAGGTGAATGCTACACAGGCCTCTTGTAAATGAGGCATTTAATATTTGGCAGTGCTAGTTCTTAGCACAAAATGCAACCTCACATCCATTTTTGGTCACAAGCATGCATTTTGTGTTAAGAAAATAGCACCAAATGCCCACTCCACCCAGCTGCAGAATTCAGTGGCCTCACGTGGAAATTTGGTGGCATTCTGCAGAATCAAATACGTTAATTTCCACCTGCCCATAATTAGGAAACCTATGTTAATGCTGAAGGGCTGAAAAATGAAGAGGGGCTGAAAAATGGCTTGAATGGAGGCAGCTTATAAGTCAATGAGACAAGACTGAACCACAACGGTTTCGGTTTTCGTTGCAAGGTTGGACTGAAATTGCCACTTGATAAGAGAGATCTTCTTGAAAAGGAGTTTCAGGGTCATTACCAGATAGCCAGCACATTATAGGAATAGTAGGTTTCAGAGGTCAACTCTAAGGTGCCCTCTGGGTGCACGTCCTGATAAATCCAGTACTGGCATCAGATATCAGCACAGGGGCAGTTGGATCCGCAGATTATCTGTGTGCCAAGAAATTTATATTGTTTAATCTGTAATTACTCCAAACCTTCTGAACAGATTTACATCAGATCACAAGAAGCATGCTTTCTGGACCATGAGCTAGCTTTATGCTAAATTTAGTGTAATTCCATTCAGCGGTTCAGGCTGTATTTGTGTTCGAAAAATTGAAAAATCCCCTTGACGTAGAATGGGGAAAAAGTTTTTGAAGCTCCTTTTTTTCTCAGCCTCCTCATGACTGATCACCCTAAAACTTTCAACACAGCTGAACTGACTGAAGTATACGTTTTGGAAATTTCCTCAAGATTCGTCAAACGGCACCAAAGTTATTGGCAATACAAAAAATGCTCTGGCTATGGAAAAAACGGTCCTAACTATAACTACCTAGTAGTGACCGCCAGTACGTAGTATATTATGTTTAAGTGTATGTATGTATTTGTGTATATATATATATATATATATATATATCTATGTATATATATAGATATCTATATATATGTATGTATGTGTATATATATATATATATATATATATATATATATATATATATCAAATAAAACAATTTCCTCAATCTAGGAAAACAAGGCTACAGCCGAAACGTGTCCATAAAATAAAACTGCATTGCCATGGTGTTCGGATTCCTTTTCCTAGATTGAGGAAATTGTTTTATTTGAGAGTATTTGGGTTTCTGGGACCCGTTCCGGACCGCTCAAGAATCCGCCTCAGCATTCTACCAGAACAGTGTTCGTTTGTTTGGATATATATATATATATATGTATATCTATATATATATATATATATGTTATATATATATATATATATAACCAAGTTTCGGCGTTGCCGCCTTCGTCAGGTTGGTCAGGAAGGCGTTCCTGTTTTAAGTAATACAACTTTTTCGTTCATTCACTCGTGGAGTGCTGTCTGCCTTAAAAATCATTAAGGAATTGTTGGATGTGAGACACAGTGGCGCGTGTCAGAGGCTGGCACCATTGGCATTCAGGCACGGCAAGGAAACGCCGTACGAAGTGTTCTTCATATATATATATATATATACATATATACATTATATGTGTGTGTGTGTGTATGTTATTCTTATTATTCTATGCTTAACATGTTCATAAGTCATTGCATGGTTTCTATATAAGTTGTTTGATTAGATGCTAATGAGTCTATTTTTATTTTATCTATCACAACAATGGGTAAATATCACAAATATTTATCTACAAGCACTTTACTGTTGAAATATTGAGGAAAGATAAAATAATGTAATAAAAGTACAAAAATAAATTAACTTCAAATACTGAAACTCTTGAAAGTCTGTGTTGATGCGATACAACTTTAAATCTCAACATATTATATTCCTTACACATATATTCCCTTACTATATAATCATGTATCTATATATTACTTTAGTCCTACTGTACAAGAGAAAAAAAATACTCTTGAAAGCTTTACCCTGTCTCACCATCAACCTATACCTCTAGTAATCTAAACTCTCTCCCTAGTCTCTGACTCATCCCAAACCCATTCTACTACTATGATCTTCAAAATAACTCTTCCTAGACTCTCCCCTCATGTACCCCACTGTAGGAGGCTGACCTGGCTTGTGGTGAAAAACAATACACAGATATACTAAAAATAAAGGTACTTTATTTTTATGACACTATGCCAAAAGTATCTCAGTGAGTACCCTCAATATGAGGATGCCAAATATACACAAGATATATGTACACAATACCAAAATTATGCAGTAATATCAAAAGGAAGTAATGCAAGCAGTGTAAAGTTACAATAGATTGCAATAGGAGCACATAGGTATAGGGGCAACACAAACCATATACTTCAAAAGTGGAATGCGAACCACGAATGGACCCCAAACCTATGTGAGCTTGTAGAGGGTCGCTGGGACTGTAAGAAAACAGTGAGGGTTAGAAAAATAGCCCACCCCAAGACCCTGTAAGGTAGGTGTAAAGTGCACCTACAACTCCCAGAGAGCACAGAAGTCGTGATAGGGGGATTCTGCAAGGAAAACCAACACCAGCAATGCAACAACAGTGGATTTCAAGACCTGAGTACCTGTAAAACAAGGGGACCAAGTCCAAGAGTCGCGACAGTGTCGAGAGTGGGCAGGAGCCCAGGAAATGCCAGCTGAGGGTGCAAGGAAGCTGCCACCGGATGGAAGAAGCTTTGTGTTCTGCAAGAACGAAGAGGACTAGGAACTTCCCTTTTGGAGGATCGATGTCCCACGTCGTGAAGAAGCTTGCAGAGGTGTTCCCACGCAGAAAGACCGCAAACAAGCCTTGCTAGCTGCAAGGGACGCGTTAGGGTTTTCGGATGCTGCTGTGGCCCAGGAGGGACCAGGATGTCGCCACTTGGATGAGGAGACAGAGGGGCCGCCCAGCAAGTCAGGGAGCCCTCACAGAAGCAGGCAGCACCCGCAGAAGTACCAGAACAGGCACTTAGAATAGGAGTGAACCGGAGTCCACCCAAAGTCAGAAAAGGGAGTCCCACGACGCTGGAGGACAACTCCGAAGGTTGTGCACTTCAGGTAGAGTGTCGGGGACCCAGGCTTGGTTGTGCACAAAGGAAATCCTGGAAGAGTGCACAGGAGCTGGAGCAGCTGCAAATCACGCGGTACCCAGCAATGCAGTCTAGCGTGGGGAGGCAAGGACTTACCTCCACCAAACTTGGACTGAAGAGTCACTGGACTGTGGGAGTCACTTGGTCAGAGTTGCTGAGTTCCAGGGACCACGCTCGTCGTGCTGAGAGGGGACCCAGAGGACCGGTGATGCAGTCCTTTGTTGCCTGCTGTTGCAGGGGGAAGATTCCGTCGACCCACTGGAGATTTCTTCAGAGCTCCTGGTGCAAGAAGGAGGCAGGCTACCCCCAGAGCATGCACCACCAGGAAACAGGCGAGAAAGCCGGCAGGATGAAGCGATACAAGGTTGCAGTAGTCGTCTTTGCTACTTTGTTGCGGTTTTGCAGGCGTCCTGAGCAGTCAGTGGTCGATCCTTTGGCAGAAGGTGAAGAGGGAGATGCAGAGGAACTCTGGTGAGCTCTTGCATTCGGTATCTAAAGAATTCCCCAAAGCAGAGACCCTAAATAGCCAGAAAAGGAGGTTTGACTACCTAGGAAGGAGGATAGGCTAGTAAGAAAGATAAGAGCCTATCAGAAGGAGTCTCTGACGTCACCTGCTGGCCCTGGCCACTCAGAGCAGTCCAGTGTGCCAGCACACCTCTGAATCCAAGATGGCAAAGGTCTGGGGCACCCTGGAGGAGCCCTGGGCACCTCCCCTGGGAGGTGCAGGTCAGGGGAGTGGTCACTCCCCTTTCCTTTGTCCAGTTTCACGCCAGAGCAGGGCTGGGGGATCCCTGAACCGGTGTAGACTGGCTTATGCAGAGATGGGCACCATCTGTGCCCATCAAAGCATTTCCAGAGGCTGGGGGAGGCTACTCTTCCCCAGCCCTGACACCTATTTCCAAAGGGAGAGGGTGTAACACCCTCTCTCAGAGGAAGTCCTTTGTTCTGCCCTCCTGGGCCAGGCCTGGCTGGACCCCAGGAGGGCAGAAACCTGTCTGAGGGGTTGGCAGCAGCTGCAGTGAAAACCCCAGAAAGGCAGTTTGGCAGTACCCGGGTTCAGTGCTAGAGACCCAGGGGATCATGGAATTGTCACCCCAATGCCAGTATGGCATTGGGGTGACAATTCCATGATCTTAGACATCTTACATGGCCATGTTCGGAGTTACCATTGTGACGCTGTACATAGGTAGAGACCTATGTACAGTGCACGCGTGTAATGGTGTCCCCGCACTCAAAAGGTCCGGGGAATTTGCCCTGGACGATGTGGGGGCACCTTGGCTAGTGCCAGGGTGCCCTCACACTAAGTAACTTTGCACCCAACCTTCACCAGGTGAAGGTTAGACATATAGGTGACTTATAAATTACTTAAGTGCAGTGGTAAATGGCTGTAAAATAACGTGGACGTTATTTCACTCAGGCTGCACTGGCAGGCCTGTGTAAGAATTGTCAGATCTCCCTATGGGTGGCACAAGAAATGCTGCAGCCCATAGGGATCTCCTGGAACCCCAATACCCTGGGTTCCTCAGAACCATATTCTAGGGAATTATAAGGGTGTTCCAGTATGCCAATGTGAATTGGTGAAATAGGTCACTAGCCTGTTAGTGACAATTTGGAAAGCAGAGAGAGCATAACCACTGAGGTTCTGGTTAGAAGAGCATCAGTGAGACAGTTAGTCATCACACAGGGAACACATACAGGGCACATACTTATGAGCACTGGGGCCCTGCTTGGCAGGGTCCCAGTGACACATAGACTAAAAAAACATATATACAGTGAAAAATGGGGGTAACATGCCAGGCAAGATGGTACTTTCCTACACAACCCCCCACCCCCAAACGAAGGACAATAAGACTAGCCATGACCTGATGAGACTTCATTGTCTAAGTGGAAATATCTGGAGAGTCCATCTGCATTGGAGTGAGTACTCCCAGGTCTATGTTCCACTGTATAGTCCATTCCCTGTAGAGATATGGACCACCTCAACAATTTAGGGTTTTCACCTTTCATTTATTTTAGCCAAAGTAGAGGTTTGTGGTCTGTCTGAACAATGAAGTGAGTGCCACACAGGTATGGCCTCAACTTCTTCAGTGCCCAGACTACAGCAAAGGCCTCCCTCTCAATGGCAGACCTACGCTTTTCTCTAGGGGTCAACCTTCTGCTAATAAAAGCAACTGGTTGATCCTGGCCCTCAGAGTTAAGTTGTGATAAGACTGCCCCTACCCCTAATTCAGATGCATCAGTTTGAACAATTAATTTCTTGGAGTAACATGGGCTTTTTAGGACAGATGCAGTGCACATGGCCTGTTTGAGCTCCTCAAAAGCTTTCTGACAGCTAGCTGTCCACAATACCTTTTTAGGCATCTTCTTGCTAGTGAGATCATTCAGTGGGGCTGCAATGGAGCCATAATTTTTAATGAATCTCCTGTAATACCCAGTGAAGCCTGGGAAGGCTCTCACCTGGGTCTGAGTTGTAGGGGGAACCCAATCCATGATTGTCTGGATTTTCCCCTGAAGTGGTGCAATCTGTTCTCCACCTACCAGGTGTCCCAGATAAACCATTTTCCCCTGCCCTATCTGGCACTTTGAAGCCTTGATAGTGAGGCCTGCCTTTTGCAGCGCCTCCAAAACTTTCCACAGGTGGACCAGATGATCATCTCAGGTGGAGCTAAAGACAGTTATATCGTCCAGATATGCTGCACTAAAAGCCTCCAATCCTTGCAGGACTGCATTCACCAACCTCTGAAAAGTGGCAGGTGCATTTTTCAAACCAAAGGGCATTACTGTGAATTGGTAGTGCCCTCCAATAGTCGAAAATGCAGTTTTTGCTTTAGCATCCTCTGATAATTTGATCTGCCAATACCCTCAGTCAAATCAAAGGTGCTTAGATACTTGGCAGATGCCAGTGCATCTATGAACTCATCTGCCCTGGGTATAGGGTGAGCATCAGTTTTTGTTACCTGGTTGAGACCTCTGTAATCTACACAAAACCTCATCTCCCTTTTTCCATCTTTTGAGTGAGGCTTTGGTACAAGCACCACAGGAGAGGCCCATGGTCTTTCAGAATGTTCAACCACTCCAAGTTCTAGCATTTTCTGAACTTCTTGCTTTATGCAGTCCCTGACATGGTCAGGCTGCCTATAGATTTTACTTTTGACAGGCAAGCTGTCTCCAGTATCAGATGTGTGTTCACACCAAGATGTGGTGCCTGGCACAGTTGAAAAGAGTTCAGAAAACTGACCAAGGAGATTTATGCAGTTGTCTTTCTGCTCAGCAGTAAGACAGTCTGCCAAAACTACTCCTTCCACTAAAGCATCATCTTCAGTGGAAGAGAAGAGATCAGGGAGAGGGTCACTCTCTTCTTCCTGTCCTTCATCTGTTGCCATGAGCAGGGTGAGATCAGCCCTGTCATAATAGGGTTTCAGGCGGTTGACATGGAGCACCCTAAGGTGACTCCTGGCAGTGCCCAGGTCAACCAAGTAGGTGACCTCGCCCTTCTTTTCAACAATTAGATGGGGTCCACTCCATTTGTCCTGGAGTGCTCTTGGGACCACAGGCTCCAATACCCACACCTTCTGTCCTGGTTGGTACTGAATCAGAACAGCCTTCTGGTCATGCCATTGCTTTTGGAGCTCTTGGCTGGCCTGAAGGTTTTTACTGGCCTTTTTCATGTACTCAGCCATTCTGGATCTTAGGCCGAGTACATAGTCCACTATATCTTGCTTAGGAGCTTTTAAAGGTTGTTCCCAACCCTCCTTCACAAGTGTTAGGGGACCTCCTACAGGGTGTCCAAAGAGGAGTTCAAAGGGGCTGAAGCCCACTCCTTTCTGGGGTACCTCCCTGTAAGCAAAAAGGAGGCAAGGTAACAGGACATCCCATCTCCTCCTGAGTTTTTCAGGGAGTCCCATTATCATACATTTGAGAGTTTTATTAAACCTCTCTACCAGTCCATTTGTTTGTGGATGATAAGGTGTGGTGAATTTGTGTGTTACACCACATTCCTTCCACATGGCCTTCAAGTATGCAGACATAAAGTTGCTACCTCTGTCTGATACAACCTCTTTTGGAAAACCCACCCTGGAAAAGATTCCCAGGAGGGCTTTTGCCACTGCAGGTGCTGTAGTGGTCCTTAGAGGAATTGCTTCAGGATATCTTGTGGCATGGTCCACTACCACCAAGATAAACCTATTGCCTGAAGCAGTAGGAGGGTCAAGGGGGGCATCTATGTCTACCCCTACCCTTTCAAAGGGAACCCCAACCACAGGTAGTGGAATAAGGTGAGCCTTTGGTGTGCCACCAGTCTTGCCAATGGCTTGGCAGGTCACACAAGACTTACACAAATCTTTTGTGTCCTCTGACATCCTAGGCCAGTGAAACAGGGGGACAAGCCTTTCCCATGTTTTAATCTGACCCAAATGTCCAGCCAAAGGAATGACATGTACCAGAGTTAGGAGGAACTCTCTGTACTGCAGGTGAATGGCCAGTCTCCTGGCTGCTCAAGGTTTTGGATCCCTTGCCTCTGTGTACAAGAGGTTGTCCTCCCAGTAAACTCTATGTGAGTCACTGACATCCCCATTTTGCTGTTTGACAGCTTGCTGTCTGAGACCCTCTAATGTGGGACAGTGTTGCTGTGCCACACTCAGCTCTTCCCTGGCAGCCCCCCCCTCCATCCAAAAGCTCAGCAGTGTCTGCTGCCAGCTCATCTGGTGAAGGTTCTGCACAGGGAGGAAATTCTTCTTCCTCAGAAGGAGAATCATCTGTAGAGTTAGGGATAGTTGGTAGGGATTTACCCTTGCTACCCCTAGCTTTGGGGAGCACTTGGTCCATTGTTCCAGGATCCAAGTCACCCTGTCCTTTTTGCTTTTTGGCCTGAGCCCTTGTCAAAGCAAAAATATGCTCAGGAATGCCCAGCATTGCTGCATGAGCCTCCAACTCCACTTCTGCCCCAGCTGATGTCTCTAAATCATTTCCTAGTAGACAGTCTACAGGTAAATCTGAATCAACCACAACTTTCTTTGGACCAGTAACCCTCCCCCCCCCAGTTGAGATTCACAACAGCCATGGGGTGGCTAAGAGTGTTGTTATGAGCGTTTGTCACTTGGTACTGGTGACCAAGTAGGTGTTGTTCAGGGTGTACCAGTTTCTCTATTATCATGGTAACACTGGCACCTGTGTCCCTGTAGGCCTGAACATCAACACCATTTATTAGGGGAAGTTGCTTGTACTTATCCATATTAAGGGGACAAGCAACCAAGGTGGCCAAATCAATGGCACCTTCAGAGACTAGCACAGCCTCTGTGGTCTCCCTAACAAGACCAACCCCAACTAAATTACCAAAAGTGAGCCCAGCTACTCCCTTGGATTGACTATTAGTAGGTTTGCTCCCACCACCACTGCTATTACTAGGGGCACTAGAGGTTGCAGTAGGGGTTGTGGTAGTGGGAGGTTTAGTGTTTTTCTTTGGACAACTGGCATCAGTTGTCCAATGGCCTATTACCTTACATAAATAACACAAAGGCTTTTTAACTTGATTTGAAGAGGATTTGGACCCACCACCCACACCAGAGTGTTTTTGTGGGCCTGATGAAGACTCATTTTTAGATTTGTCCCCACCCTTGTCAGAAGACTTACCATCCTTCTTCTTGCCATCCTTGTCACCCCCTGTATGAACTTTTCTGTTCACTCTTGTTCTGACCCATTAGTCTGCCTTCTTTCCCAATTCTTGGGGAGAGGTCAGATCTGAGTCCACTAGATATTGGTGTAACAAGTCAGACACACAGTTATTCAGAATATGCTCTCTCAGAATAAGATTATACAGGCTTTCATAGTCATAAACTTTACTGCAATGTAACCACCCCTCCAAGGCCTTCACTGAACAGTCAACAAAGTCTATCCAGTCTTGTGAGGACTCTTTTCTGGTGTCTCTGAACTTAATCCTGTATTGTTAAGTGGTTAAGCCAAATCCATCCAAGAGTGCATCCTTCAAAACTGCAAAATTATTGGCATCACTTTCTCTAACAGTAAGGAGCCTATCCCTACCCTTTCCATTGAAAGATAGCCATAGAATAGCAGCCCACTGCCTTTGAGGGACCCCCCTGTACCATACAGGCCCTCTCAAGTGCAGCAAACCACTTGTTAAATTCACCCCCTCCTTGTAAGGGGGAACTATCTTGTGCAGATTCCTGGAATCATGCTCTCTCACAGGATTACTATCAGGAATACTGCTGCTGCCACCATGGGGTCCTAACCCCAATCTCTGTCTCTCCTTCTCCAGGTCTAGGGATTCCCTGACAAGAGCCAGCTGTTGCTGTTTAAGCTTCAGCCTGGTCTCTTCCACTCTCAACTTTTTGAGTTCCCTTTCTAACATGTTGTCATCAGGGTGGATGGTTTGGGAATGTTTAGACACTGAGGAAATATTGGAATTTACAGAGGGAGACCTGTCCCTAACAGTTTGCACTCTAACAACTTGGCATTCAGGAACAAAAGCATCCCTACTATGATGGGAGCTCCTATTGCTACCAGCATTGCTAGGTGGTCTGCTAAGGGGCAGATTTGGAAGAGACCCTTGTACCACTTCCTCAAGGGGTTCCCCTGAGTCAGAGTGTGAGCTAACTACTAACTTCTCAGATGAAGTGCCACCCTGGGACTTATCATTATCAATGAGCATGTTATACAGAAATTCTCTAGAAGGGTTCTTCCCTACCACTAAACCTCTATCAATGCAGAGACTCCTTAGGCTCTTGAAGTTTAAATTGTCATAAGTTGTGCTGACTAATTTAAGAGCAGTACCTACATCAGACATGATAGAAGGAGGTTTAGAGACAGATAGAAGAGAGACAAAGTTTCAGGACTTTTTAAAGAACAGGAAAAAAAACTTTTTCAAACTTTTTGGAAACTTTTTAAAGTTTAGAAGTACTTTTCAGCACTTAGCAGAGAGTGTAAGAGAAGAAAAGCAACACTTTTTGGTTAGGTGTACATACACTGAGCTTGTTTTGTAAATTTTTCTCTTATGAAAAGTACAAAATGACAAAGTGGTAAGTAGTTACAAGTACTTATCCCACCACTGCACAACCAATGTAGGAGGCTGGCCTGGCTTGTAGTGGGTACCAGAGGTACTTACACCTTGTGCCAGGTCCAGTTATCCCTTATTAGTGTAGAAGAGGTGTTTCTAGCAGCTTAGGCTGATGGAAGGTAGCTATAGCGGAGCAGCTTAGGCTGAACTAGGAGACATGCAAAGCTCCTATTATACCACTGGTGTCATATGCACAATATCATAAGAAAACACAATACACAGATATACAAAAAATAAAGGTACTTTACATACTCTGCGCCATGGTGCACCATATATCACATATGACACACACATGGTGGCAGATAGGAGGGAGCTAAGGACCACAAGAAAAATTGGCTCAGCACTGGGTGCAGCACCTGTTTACTTGTATCTGCCCCTGTCTGAGCACAAACTTGATACACCTCCTAACTACCAGGAAAAAACTCACAATGCGCATTTCATACACATGTGATGTAAGCATGCTAACTCGCAGCTATCAAAATGGCTAAAACCCATTGTTTCATCTCGCTATAATCCATTAACTTTTCCCAAATCCATCCGGAGAACAGTGCAAATCTCTATATATACTCAACTGACTGTTGTCCTTCTCAAAAAGCTCCTTGTATGTCTGGTGCCTCACTTCATTACTGAAGAGCAGTGAAGCACCGATGGTGCAAGTGCCTCCTTGCGAAAGGCCCTTGGAGAGCTTTACACAGGTTCATATATTGTACCATGCCTTGACTAAATTTGTGCAGCATGTGGCACACAGTCCAGGAACAGTTGCTGTGAAAAATATATTGGAAACATCCATGCTTTGCAGAGAGCCAGCACTTATGTCACATATCTTGACTGACATCATTGTGTTTGTGGACATACTGTCAACATCAGGGCAGTGTGCGCTCTCGGGCGACTGGAATGCAAAAATCCAGCACTTCCAAGATAACGTAATTCATGCATTATTCTGATGTGCTGTTGTTTAATCTTTTGCATTGCAGAGTTCAATCCAAGGTGCTTATAAATACTTTTCATTTGCAATGTATTGCTGCAGGCTTTCAGAGTGTGTCAGGGTGTGGTCCCTTTCCATGGCCTTCTAGAAGATTCCTCTGCAGCATGACTGCGTGTGGTTGTAGGCTGGGCCAAGACTCTATATAAGGGAGCCAGCCCAGCTCCAAGTGTTCACTATTCAGAGGTCCCAGTGCAGAGCAGCAGCAACTTCCTGAGCTTCTATTCCGGAGGCCTACTTTGATCTTCCAGGCCTTGCCCTTCACTTTCTTGGTGATTCTTGATCAGGGCGGTAAGACAGTGGTCGGGCTGGGCCCCCGATCCCGTTCTCGAAGGCTTTCGAGTTCTTGGGCCTAATTTTCATGATAAATGATTTTACCTTGTGCATGTGAATGTGCGCTTGTCTTTTTCTGGCATTTGCATGCTAGCATTCGAATCGGCAAGACGCACAATTCATTTCTTGTGCCTAAATCATGATATTTATTGAATGCTACCATTTCATGGCATTTACAAGGTAGAATTCGAATCGGCAAGACGTGCGATTCATTTCTTGTGCTTAACTCGTGATGTTCATTGTGCGCTACCATTTCTTGACAGTCACATGGTGGCATTTGAATCGGCAAAAAGCGCAATTCATTTCTTGTGCTTAACTTGTGACATTCATTGTGCGCTACCATTTATTGGCATTCACATGGTGGCATTTGAATCGGCAAGACGCGTAATTCATTTCTTGTGCTTAACTCATGATATTCATTGTATGCTACCATTTCATGGCATTTACAAGGTAGCATTTGAATCGGAAAGACGCACGATTCATTTCTTGTGCTTAAACCATGTTATTCATTGTGCGCTACCATTTTATGGCATTTACAAGGTAGCATTCGAATCGGCAAGACGCGCAATTCATTTCTTGTGCTTATCTCATGATATTCATTGTACGCTACCATTTAATGGCATTTACAAGGTAGCATTCGAATCAGCAAGACGCGCGATTCATTTCTCGTGCTTAGCTCATGATATTCATTGTACGCTACCATTTCAAGGCATTTACAAGGTAGCATTCGAATCGTCAAGACGCGCGATTCATTTCTTGTGCTTAATCCATGTTATTCATTGTGAGCTACCATTTCATGGCATTTACATGGTGGCATTCGAATCGGCAAGACGCGCAATTCATTTCTTGTGCTTAACTCATGATATTCATGGTGTGCAACCACTTCATGGCCTTTACATATTCTTGTGGAAATCAACAATGTGCGCAATCCATGTTTCTGCATTTAAAAACTAAGGGGGTCATTACAACATTGGCGGTAAAAGCTGCTTACCGTTGTGCAGAAGACCGCCAATACACCGCCGCGGCCGTGGAAATCCGCGACAGCTATTATGACCCACATCTCGGAATCCGCTGAAATTCAGACACCCACACAACTCCAAACACCAAAGGTCAGTGATAAACTGGCGAAAACAAAACCTCCACCGTCACGCTAACAGAAACACGCCCATGCTATCATGACCCACGAATCAATGCGGTGATCTTTCAATCGCGGTATTCCATTGGCGGTACACACCGCCGCGCTCAAAATACACACACATCTCCAAAACACCGCCACATTGGACAATTCCAAATACACACACCTGATACACATACAAACACCACTCCCACACACCCAGTACAATATAAAACACACACCCACATCACCCACAAACCCCTACGACCCAAAATTATTGACGAAGGCCAGAGAGAGAGCACAGCATAGACAACCCCACCACACAGAGGCGCACAACACCATCACCCACACAACATCCACGCACAAAACACCACACACCACTACACATCACCACATTCATCACCACATACACCACCCCACACATCACCTACACCACCCCATGGCACGGCAAAGACACCCCAGGTTCTCCGAGGAGGAGCTCAGGGTCATGGTGGAGGAAATCGTATGGGTAGAGCCACAGCTATTTGGCTCACAGGTGCAGCACACCTCCATAGCTAGGAAGATGGAGCTATGGCGAAGAATAGTGGACAGGGTCAACGCAGTGGGACAGCACCCAAGAAATCGGGAGGACATCAGGAAGAGGTGAAACGACCTACGGGGGAAGGTGCGTTCCGTGGTCTCCAGGCACAACATCGCGGTACAGCGGACTGGCGGCAGACCCCCACCTCCTCCCCCACAACTAACACCATGGGAGGAGCAGGTCTTGACCATCATGCATCCTGAGGGCCTCGG
This sequence comes from Pleurodeles waltl, assembly GCF_031143425.1. Lineage (NCBI taxonomy): Eukaryota > Metazoa > Chordata > Amphibia > Caudata > Salamandridae > Pleurodeles > Pleurodeles waltl. Next base: position 267,684,730 of record NC_090446.1, read on the forward strand.
AGGAGTTGGTGGAGGAATGGACACTGGTAAGTCAAATCTTAACTATCATATACCCCCCACCTGCATGCTATCACACGCCCCCACCCTCAACCCCTCCCCTATCACTCCAACTCCTCACTAATGTCCTAATAACACAAACCACCCATCCCAACACCAAGCCCTGCATGACACAACAAAGCATGGTCACCCATCACTAAAGCATGCCCACAGCACATACCCATAACACCCCCCAAACCATCATCACACAAGCCCCTGCTAGCACTGGGGTACACGGTCACCCACACATTGCAAACCATGACACACACAGATGCAATAATAATGCTTTTATACCCCTGTAGGACCACTACCCAACGTCACCAGACAGGAGGGTCCAGACATCTCTACCCCACCCACAGAAGAGGCCCACAGTGATGACAGCAGCTCTGGCCAACTGGATCTAGATGACCAGCCCGGACCATCGTGGGCCTCGGGACAGTCGGTTGCCCTCGCACAGGCACAGCCCAACATTGACCTTCCACCCTCTGGAAACACCAGCACAGCACCCACCCAGCGGGCCCATACCTCCGTCCCCAGGACACGTCAATCAGCTGTGTGTCCACAACTACAGGGAACCCAGGATAACCCACCACCCCAACAACAACAGGGACCTGGGGGCAGTGGTAGTGGGCACACGGTCCAGGGGACGGAGGCACAGGAACACAGGTGAACTGGGAGGGCTGCTGTGCGCCAGGGGGCGGACAGGCCAATGGAACCCACTCTCCACGAGGCCCTCTCCTCCATCATGGGAGCATACCACCACTCCCAGGAGACGATGGCTACGGTCCTGGCCACGTTTCAGGAGACCCAACGCATGCAGGAGGAACAGTATTTGGGGTTCAGGGAGGAACTCAGAACCATCAGCTCCGCCCTGGGCACCATCGTAGGGGTGCTGAAGGACATACAGAACACCATGAGGGACACCGTGGTATTCCAAGGGGCCCCTGACACTAGCATGAACGAAGAACTGCCCACCACCTCCGCTGGTGCTAGTGGACAGGACGCCGTGCCACAGGACCACCACACCAGCACCCCACCCCCTGCAGACGGAGAACCACCCCGCAAGCGGTCCCTGAGATCCAGGAACAGGACAGAGCACGATGGCAAGACCCCCGCCAAGAAATGAGACCACCCTGATTGTCATCCTACTGTCCCACTTTGTCACCCTGTCCATATTGGAACTGCCCCAGCTCCACTTCCTATGCCCATATGGGCAATGCACCTGTGAGACTAATAGACTGGACTCTGCCATGGACATTCCTCCACCATCACCCATCACCATTTTACCACCAACTCCAATAATTAGCACTTCAATAAACACCCTTGACGCACAAAACAATATGGAGTCAGTCTGTGATTTTGAAAACGTGTATTAGCAATGACAGTGACAAAAAGCGTTTTCAAATGTAATGTCAACATAACTATGTCACACATCACAAGTCCATGAAGGATGCAAGCAGATGGCACACGTTGGTAATCACACTTGTGAAACCATAATGGATATGTACAACTCAGTTACCAAATACTGCTTGAAACAGACAGACAGGATAGAGGTAGAAGTGCGAAAGTAAATGTATTAGTAAAGAAAGTGTTCTCACCTGTGTGTCACTGGAAATATTGCTGGATGACTGAGTCCCTGTTGTCAATGTCTTCTTCCTCTGCTTCCTCCTCATCACTGTCCACAGCCTCCGCAGCTGCCACAACACCGTCATTTGAACTATACTCCTGCAGAAAAGGCACCTGGCGTCGCAAAGCAAGATAGTGAAGCATACAGCAGGCGATGATGATCTGGCACACCTTCCTTGGTGAGTAGAATAGGGAACCACCTGTCATATGGAGGCACCTGAACCTGGCCTTCAGGAGGCCGAAGATGCGTTCGATCACCCTCCTAGTCCGCCCATGTGCCTCATTGTAGCGTTACTCTGCCCTGGTCCTGGGATTCCTCACTGGGGTCAGTAGCCATGACAGGTTGGGGTAACCAGAGTCCCCTAATAGCCACACACAGAGCCTCTGGAGTTGACCCATCACATAAGGGATGCTGCTATTCCGCAGGATGTATGCGTCATGCACAGAGCCAGGGAACATAGCATTTACCTGGGAGATGTACTGGTCTGCCAAACATACCATCTGTACATTCATCGAATGATAACTCTTCCGGTTCCTGTACACCTGTTCACTCCTGTGGGGGGGGACCAGAGCTACATGGGTCCCATCAATGGCACCTATGATGGTGGGGATATGTCCAGGGGCATAGAAGTCACCTTTAACAGTAGCCAAATCCTCAACCTGAGGGAAAACTATGTAGCTCCTCATGTGTTTCAGCAGGGAAGACAACACTCTGGACAACACGTTGGAAAACATAGGCTGGGATATCCCTGATGCCATGGTCACTGTTGTTTGAAATGACCCACTTGCAAGGAAATGGAGCACTGACAGCACCTTCACTTGAGGGGGGATTCCTGTGGGGTGGCGGATTTCTGACATCAGGTCAGGCTCCAACTGGGTACACAGTTCCTGGATTGTGGCACGGTCAAACCTGTAGGTGATGATTAAGGGGGTCATTCTGACCTCGGCGGTAAAAGGCGCTTACCGCCGGTCAGAAGACCGCCATAACACCGCCGAGGTCGCGGTAAACCGCCACGGTCATTCTGACCCGCAACTGGCAAACCGCCAAAAACCTGACATCAACAAAAGTCCGCCACACCAACGGCCAGCGAAAAACTGGCGATGACCAAACCTCCACCGTCACGCCAACAGAAATACGCCCATTCCATTCCGACCCACAAATCCCCGCAGCGGTCTTTCAACCGCGGTATTCCATTGGCGGTACACACCGCCGCGGTCAAAATACACACACCTTTACAAAACACAGCCACATTGGACAATTCAAAATACACACACCTGAGACACATACACACAACACTCCCACACACCCAATACAATATAAAAAACACACCCACATCACCCACAAACCCTTACGACCACAATTGCGACTGAAGGCCAGAGAGAGACAGCACAGAATAGAGTACACCATCACACAGAGGCAAATCACAACATCACCCACACAATATCCACGCACAAAACACCACACACCACCACACTGACAACACTCTACAACACATACCCCACCCCACACCTCATCCACACCACCCCATGGCACCCCAAAGACACCCCAGGTTTTCTGACGCAGAACTCAGGGTCATGGTGGAGGAAATAGTTTGGGTAAAGCCCCAGCTCTTCGGGACACAGGTGCAGCACACCACCATTGCCAGGAAGATGGATCTAAGGCAAAGAATAGTGGACAGGGTCAACGCTGTGGGACAGCATCCACGAAATCGGGACGATATCAGGAAGCAGTGGAACGACCTACAGGGGAAGGTGCGTTCCATGGTATCAAGGCACAACATCGCGGTGCAGAAGACTGGCGGCGGACCCCCACCTACTCCCCCAGAATTGACAGCATGGGAGGAGCAAGTCTTGAACATTCTGCATCCTGAGGGCCTCGCTGGAGTAGGCGGAGGAATGGACTCTGGTAAGTCAAATCTTCACTACTTCATTCCCCCCACCCCACCTGCATGCCAAATCATACCCCCACCCTCACCCCCACCCCCATCACACCAACTCCTTGCAAATGGCTCACCAGCACAACCCACCCATCCCAACATCTAGCCCTGCATGCGTCCACAAAGCATGGACACCCATCACCAAAGCATGCCCACTGAACATACCCATCTCCCCCACAAGCCACCGTCACAACAGCCCCCACAAGGGAATGCCAGCACTGGGGTACACGGCCACCCACCCATTGCACACTATGGCACACACAGAAGCAATAACCATACTCTTATACCCCTGCAGGACCCGAACGCCACCACACCGCCCAGGAGGGTCCAGAAATGTCCATCCCACCCCCAGAAGAGGCCCCCAGTGATGACAGCAGCTCTGTCTCCCTGGACCCTGATGACCAGCCCGGCCCATCGGGGACCTCGGGAAAGTCGGTTCCCCTCACACAGCCACAGGCCACAGCAGACCTACCCCCCTCTGGGAACACCAGCACAGCTCCCACCCAGCGGGCCCATGCCTCTGTCTCCAGGACACGTCAATCAGCGGTGTGTCCACCAATACAGGGCACCCAGGTTGACCCACCACCCCAACAACAGCAGGGACCTGGGGGCAGTGGTAGTGGGCACACGGTCCAGGGGACAGAGGCCCAGGGAAACAGGAGAACTGGGAGGGCTGCTGTGCGACAGGGGGGGGACAGGCCCAGGGAACCCACTCTCCACGAGGCCCTCTCCTCCATCATGGGAGCATACCACCGCTCCCAGGAGACGATGGCTACGGTACTGGCCAGGTTCCAGGAGATCCAGGTACTGCAGGAGGAACAGTACATGGGGTTCAGGGAAGAACTCCGAGCCATTAGTTCCGCAATGGGGACCATCGTCGTGGCTCTTAACCAGATTTTCACCACATTGCGGGACCATGTGGCACCACAAAGGGCCCCTGTCACTAGCATGGACCAAGAACAGGCCACCACCTCCGCCGGCGCTAGTGGACAGGAGGCCCCCACACAACAACAGGCCACCAGAACCCCACCTCCTGCAGAAGAAGAACCACCCCACAAGCGGTACCTGAGATCTAGGAAGAAGACAGAGTAGGATGCCAATACCCCCGCCAGCAAAGGATACCCGCTGATGTCATCCCACTGTCCCACATTGTCACCCTGTCCAACCTTGAACTGCCCCTGCTCCATCCTTCCACAGGCATATGGACAATGCACCTGTGAGACTGAAAATCTGGACTCTGCCATGGACATTACTCCACCATCACCCATCACCGATTTTCTAGCATTTTCCTAAATTTAGCACTTAAATAAAATCACTTATTGCACTAAAATTATCTGGAGTCTGCTTGTCTTTTGAACAAATGTATTAGACATAACGGTGCCAAAATGTTCAGTTACATTGTGATGACAACATACCACTGTCACACAGCTGTAGTCCATGGGCAAACAAAGCATAGGTCACGCAGTGGGGCCCACATCTCTGAAAACGGAAGGGAAAGTCACAACTCAGTTAACATAAACTGGGGGGAAACTCAGACAGTAGAGAGGCAGGAGACTGTAAGTACATGTGAAATGGCGGTGTTGATTCGTACCTGTGTGTTATTGAAAATACTGTTGTATCACTGTGTCCCTGTTGTCTGTGTCGTCCCCGTCGTCTTCCTCCTCTTCACTCTCCACAGGCTCCACAGCTGCCACAACACCACCCTCTGGACCATCCTCCTGCAGGAAAGGCACCTGGCGTCGCAAAGCCAGGTTGTCAAGCATACAGCAGGCCACGATGATCTGGCACACCTTCTTCGGTGAGTACATTAGGGATCCACCTGTCATATGCATGCACCTAAACCTGGCCTTCAGGAGGCCGAAGGTCCGCTCGATCACCCTCCTAGTCCGCCCATGGGCCTCATTGTACCGTTCCTCTGCCCTGGTCCGGGGATTCCTCACTGGGGTCAGTAGCCACGACAGGTTGGGGTAACCAGAGTCACCAATTAGGCACACACGATGTCTCTGTAGCTGTTCCATCACATAAGGGATGCTGCTATTTCGCATGATGTACGCGTCATGCACTGACCCAGGGAACTTGGCATTTACATGGGAGATGTACTGGTCAGCCAAACAGACCACCGGGACATTCATAGAATGATAACTTTTTCTTTTCCTGTACACCTGTTCACTTTCACTGGGGGGAACCAAAGCCACATGGGTCCCATCAATGGCACCAATGATGTTGGGAATATGTCCAAGGGCATAGAAATCACCCTTCACTGTAGCCAAATCGCCCACGTCAGGGAAAACAATGTAGCTCCACATGTATTTCATCAGGGCAGACAACACCCTGGACAAAACCTTAGAAAACATAGCCTGAGACATCCCTAATGAAATGGCCACTGTTGTTTGGAATGATCCACTTGCCAAAAAATGGAGTACTGACAGAACCTGCACCAGAGGGGGAATCCCTGTGGGTTGGCGAATGGGTGACATCAGGTCTGGCTCCAGCTGGGTACACAGTTCCTGTATAGTGGCTCGGTCAAGCCTGTATGTCAGTATGACATGTCTTTCTTTCATTGTCGACAGGTCCACCAGCGGGAACATTCCTCCATCTCCTCGCAAGTCCCAGCGAACGGTGCCTAGGAAGGACAACATGGAGCACAGAGTCAAGCAAACCACAGGTACGTTCCCACAGCTTGCACAGTACACGATTCGCTATGCATTGAATGGCTTGTATGAGTGGCAATGAAAGGCCTAGGCCTGTGTGACGCAGTAGAAATTAAGCCATGTGGGCCCTTGAAATGGCGGCTGCCTGACCTGTGAAGTGTGACAATGGGATGTGAGGTCAATGCGCTGGCGTGGCACTCCGTGGCGGTAGGCGGTCGAAGTCTGCGGTGCAAAGCCGCATTGGTTAACATAGAACCCTATGGGTTTCAGGAGCCAATGACGAAGTGCGCCGGAGGTCGCGGTACGCACCGCCGCGGTACGCACCGCCGCGGGCGTGACCGCCATTTTCTATCAGCTTAATCACTCGAGACCTGATCATCCACAGGAGAGGACCTATACTGCAAGTGCTGCTGTGACCTCGGTCTGGAAGAGACAATGGCTGCTGCGACTGGGGAAAGGGCCCCTGCCTTCACTTCTGAAGAATTGGAGAAACTCGTGGATGGGGTCCTCCCTCAGTATGCGCTACTCTACGGTCCTCCAGACCAACAGGTTAGTACACTGGGACCATGCTTTGTGGGCAATGCCTGGGTTGAGTGGGGTGAATGAATGAAGGTGCGGAGGGGAGCGTATGAGGCATGCATCAAAGGACAGATGAGAGCATGTGCCACATGGCAAGGGTGGGGATGGGGGGGACACTCACATCGAGCATGCAGAAAATGTTGATATTTTATTTTCTCTCCCTGTACGTGTCACATAGGTCAGCGCCCATCAGAAAGTCGATATTTGGCATGCCATCGCCAAAGATGTCCGGACCCTGGGGGTCCACAACAGACGGGGCACCCACTGCGCAAGAGGTGGGAGGACATCCGCCGCTGGAGCAGAAAGACCGCGGAGGCTCTGCTGGGGATGGCTTCCCAACGTAGGAGGGGTGCCACTCGTCAATTGACCCCCCTGATGTCTCGGATCCTGGCAGTGGCCTACCCAGATTTGGATGGGCGCGTGAGGACATCACAGCAGACACAAGGGGGTGAGTACAAGCACATTCTGCTATCTTAGCACGCAGTGGAGGTGTCTGGGTGGGGGAGGAGGGATGTGGGTATCCCTAGGCCAGGGCGATTTCTGTAGGCTAGTCCCCTCCGTAAGGCATGGTCCTGTGCCCCCGCCCTCCACCTCTATAGGGTGCCAAGTACAGCTATCCATGGCCTTGTGTCACCTATGTGTGCAGATGTCGTCCATTGGCTTGTAGGCCAAGTCTCACTGACTGAGTAGTGTGCCCCAAAGTGCGCGGCGTAGTGCAGGGGGCTTCTGTGTCTGTCCTCTCCTCCAACTGTGTTGCCAATGCATGCACTCAACATGTCTTTATTTCTCCCCCCCCTTTTTTTGTCTGCTCTTCCTGTTCATGTGTGCATTAGCATCATCTGGCGGAGGAGAAGTGGCATTGGAGCACGAGGGAGCTGCATCTCACATGGCCCCGGAGGGCGATGCAACGGACTCTGATTTCACCAGTGAGACGGAGGGCGAGGGGGGCTCCACAACGGGGACACGTGGAGACATCAGCGACACCGACACGTCCTCGGAAGGGAGCTCCCTTGTGGTGGCAGCAACATCCGTGCCCACCGCAACAACAGGTACAGCCGCCACCCAGCGCACCAGCTCCGCCCTCCAAGCAGCCCCTCAGCGTTTGTCCCGTGCCCGCTCGCACACCAAGGCGGGCATCTCCTTCGCCCCAGGCACCTCAGGCCCTGCCCCAGTTGCCCCTGCTGCCCTCAGTGAGGAGGTCATTGACCTCCTCCGGACGCTCATTGTTGGGCAGCCTACCCTTTTGAATGCCATCCAGGGGGTGGAAAGGGAGGTGCATCGGAGCAATGCATACCTTGAGGGCATTCATTCGGGTCAGGCTGCCCATCAGCGATCGTTCAACGCTCTGGCCTCATTACTGACGGCAGCCATTGTCCCTGTCTCCTGCCTCCCTCCTCCAACTCCCTCCACCCAGTCCCACTCCCCTGTTCCTCTGCCTATCCGAGACACACCTACAGACCAGCCTGCACACACCTCAACACCCAAGGTCAGCTCATCCAAACATAAGCACCACACATCCCACAAGCATTCACACAAGCAACATCCACATGCAGACATGCCAACAGCCACTGCCTCCTCTGTGTCCCCCTCCTCCTCGTCTCCCTCCTTCCTCCCTGTGACGTCTCCACTCACACTTGCATGCACCACTTCATCAGCCACTACGTCCATCACCAGCACACCCACCAGAACACTCCGCACAGGGGCAGTCACCACCCCCACTGCCATTTACACGTCCCCTGTGTCCTCTCCCAGTGTGTCTGTCACCCCCTCTTCCAAACCACACAAACGCAGGCAGCCACCCACCCAACAGCCATCCACCTCACGACAGCCTCCGTCACAAGCACCTGCACCCAAAGACAGCACACTTGACTCTCCTACAACCACATCCTCTTCCTCCACTCTCATACCCTCTGCACCTACCCTTCCCATTGCTCCTAAAAAGTTTTTCCTGTCCAAAATTAACCTCTTTCCATCACCTGACCCACCCCCTCCATCTCGTAAGAGTCCAATCAGCATCTCAGCCACCACAACCCCTGGACCTACAAGGACCATAGTCCAGGGATATTGGAGTCCACCACCTTCGAGGGCAGCTACATCGGCCAGCAGCCAAGGGACAGCCAGCCCACCCCCTGGGAAAAAATCCAAAAAAGGCAAGGGCCGGCGCGAGAGGACAGAGACGGCAGCCACCACAGGCACCACCCTGGCACCGTCAGGGAGTGGGGTGCCACCTGGCACATCTCCAAAGGGAGGCAAGGGCCACAGAAGATCAGGCAAGGATGGCAAGGATGGCAAGGGCAGCACGGCCGACATGTCCGGCAGCTGGCGAGCTGCCCAGGAGGGCCCCACCAGCCCCATTCCGGGGGGGAAGGAGGACACCCATGGGCACGGGACACCAGCACAGGAGGGCCCCGCAAGCAAGAAGTCGGATGGCGAGTGAACACCATATATTGGCTGGATCTGGTGCCCTGGAGACACATGTGAAGAACCGCTGAAGAGGGCACCGCCGTCTCAAGAACCGCTGAACAGGGCCCTTCAAGACAAGCACCGCTGAACAGGGCCCTTCAAGAGAAGCACCGCTGAACAGGGCACCGCCGTCTCAAGGACCGCTGAACAGGGCACCGCCGTCTCAAGAACCGCTGAACAGGGCCCTTCAAGACAAGCACCGCTGAACAGGTCCCTTCAAGAGAAGCACCGCTGAACAGGGCCCTTCAAGACAAGCACCGCTGAACAGGGCACCACCGTCTCAAGAACCGCTGAACAGGGCACCGCCGTCTCAAGAACCGCTGAACAGGGCCCTTCAAGACAAGCACCGCTGAACAGGTCCCTTCAAGACAAGCACCACTGAACAGGGCCCTTCAAGACAAACACCGCTGAACAGGGCCCTTCAAGACAAGCACCGCTGAACAGGGCCCTTCAAGAGAAGCACCGCTGAACAGGGCACCGCTGTCTCAAGAACCGCTGAAAAGGGCACCGACGTCTCAAGAACCGCTGAACAGGGCCCTTCAAGACAAGCACCGCTGAACAGGGCCCTTCAAGACAAGCACCGCTCCGCTGGGCACTTCCTCTCAAAGACCGCTCCGCTGGGCCCTTCATCTCAAGCACCGCTCCGCTGGGCCCTTCATCTCAAGCACCGCTCCGCTGGGCACTGCCGTCTCTGCACCGCTCCGCTGGGCCCTTCATCTCTTGCACCGCTTCGCTGGGCCCTTCAACTCTTGCACCGCTCCGCTGGGCCCTTCAACTCTTGCACCGCTCCGCTGGGCCCTTCAACTCTTGCACCGCCCTGCTGGGCCCTTTATCTCAAGCACCGCTCCGCTGGGCCCTTCATCTCAAGCACCGCTCCGCTGGGCACCGCCGTCTCTGCACCGCTCCGCTGGGCCCTTCAACTCTTGCACCGCTCCGCTGGGCCCTTCAACTCTTGCACCGCTCCGCTGGGCCCTTCAAATCTTGCACCGCTCCGCTGGGCCCTTCAACTCTTGCACCGCTCCGCTGGGCCCTTCATCTCAAGCACCGCTCCGCTGGGCCCTTCATCTCAAGCACCGCTCTGCTGGGCACCGCTGTCTCTGCACCACTCCGCTGGGCCCTTCAACTCTTGCACCGCTCCGCTGGGCCCTTCAACTCTTGCACCGCTCCGCTGGGCCCTTCATCTCAAGCACCGCTCCGCTGGGCCCTTCATCTCAAGCACCGCTCCGCTGGGCACCGCCGTCTCTGCACCGCTCCGCTGGGCCCTTCAACTCTTGCACCGCTCCGCTGGGCCCTTCAACTCTTGCACCGCTCCGCTGGGCCCTTCAACTCAAGCACCGCTGACACATTGGCAGAAGGGGCAGGCCCGGATCAGTGTCGGACAGGGCTGCACGATACACTCTGGGCACCAAGAGTCCTCCAGTACCGCTGGAGTCTGTCATCCACTTGAGAGACTGTGGCTTTGCACTCCCCAGGATGGCACAGTGGACAAGCCACCCACTGTAGAGACTTGAGAGACTGTGGCTTTGCACTCCCCAGGATGGCACAGTGGGCAAGCCACCCACTGTAGAGACTTGAGAGACTGTGGCTTTGCACTCCCCAGGATGGCACAGTGGGCAAGCCACCCACTGTAGAGACTTGAGAGACTGTGGCTTTGCACTCCCCAGGATTGAACAGTGGGCAACCCACCCACTGTAGAGACTTGAGAGACTGTGGCTTTGCACTCCCCAGGATGGTACAGTGGGCAACCCACCCACTGTAAAGACTTGAGAGACTGTGGCTTTGCACTCCCCAGGATGGTACAGTGGGCAACCCACCCACTGTAGAGATTTGAGAGACTGTGGCTTTGCACTCCCCGGGATGGAACAGTGGGCATGGAGCCCCCTTGTGGATCTGGCGTGGTGCTGTCATCCAGCTGAGGTGCCCCCCCTTCCCTTCCCCCTGAGGTGCCTGTTGTATTTCGATCTGATGCCCAAGCAGTGTTCTCTCTGTTTTGCTCCAGTATCGTGTGTGGGCCTCGCCCATGCATTTTGGGCCCAGTGGTCCACGGACATTGAATGGTGCATACCTGCACTACTAATCGTGATGTATCTTTTGTTGAATGTGTATATATATCTGTATATATTTGGTTACTGTATTTTGATACATTACAATGGTTGCACTCATTTCCTTTTGTCTTTGCATTGTTCCAGGGGGTTTTGGGGTTGTTACTGTTATGTTTGGATATGCATTGGTGTGTGTGTTGTAGTGGGTGAGGGTCAGGGTGGGGGTTGGGGTGTTGCGTGTGTGTGTCCCTGACTTTTGCCTCCCCCCTCCCCTATGTCGTAGGTGCAGTACTCACCGTTGTCTTCGGCGCCGGCGTTGATGATGATCGTACAGAAGCAGGTAGACTATCGCAGGGAGTATTTGGAGTTCTGGCTCCATGGTGCCCTCGTTCCTCGTGGAGTGTGTAGAGGTGAGTGTTTTCCCATTGAAATGGCTGTTTCCGCCGTGTTTTTATCCACGGTGAATCCGCCCCGGAAAAGGTGGCGGATTGGTAGGTTGTGATACAGTAGGCGTTACTTTGTCTCCCGCCTGTCTGTTGGCGGTGACCGCCGCTCTGCTTGTCTGTACCGCCGTGGCGGTCGGAGTGTTAAAGTGGCTGTCTTTGTTGGCGGTTTCCGCCACGGTCATAATTCCCTTTTTTTTCCGCAGGCCTGTTTGCGGTTTTACCACCGCTTTAAAACCATCCACCAGGGTTTTAATGACCCCCAAAGTGTTAGAATTCTAGATGTTACATTATAAGTGCATAATAAGCCCCTTAATACAACTCCTATGGTGTTCCAGAAAACATTCAGATTATTTCCTTGTCCTCATGCAAAACGACTGTGTTTGATTCTGAAGACATAATCCTAGAGGGTGCTTATGTTTCTAGTCAATGTGTAACAATTCATTAAGAGGTTTTATTGAGAAGTTGTGTTAATCATTCTTAATTTCTTCCCAGGTACCAGACGTCTTTTGGCCTAGTTAATTAGTCCATGCTTAAGTTTTCCTTGGTTACAATATGACAATGCTTAGAATCATACGGGGTCATTCTGATCCCGGCGGTCCTTGACCGCCGGGGCCAGGGTCGGCGGGAGCACCGCCAACAGGCTGGTGGTGCCCCGCAGGGCATTCTGACCGCAGCGGTTTGGCCGCGGTCAGAACAGGAAAACCGGCGGTCTCCCGCCGGTTTTCCGCTGCCCTGCTGAATCCTCCATGGCGGCGCAGCTTGCTGCGCCGCCATGGGGATTCAGACACCCCATACCGCCATCCTGTTCCTGGCGGTTCGCCCGCCAGGAACAGGATGGCGGTATGGGGTGTCGTGGGGACCCTGCGGGCCCCTGCAGTGCCCATGCCAATGGCATGGGCACTGCAGGGGCCCCCGTAAGAGGGGCCCACAAAGAATTTCAGTGTCTGCTCAGCAGACACTGAAATTCGCGACGGGTTCAACTGCACCCGTCGCACCTTCCCACTCCGCCGGCTCCATTCGGAGCCGGCATCCTCGTGGGAAGGGGGTTTCCCGCTGGGCTGGCGGGCGGCCTTCTGGCGGTCGCCCGCCAGCCCAGCGGGAAACACAGAATAACTGCAGCGGTCTTCTGAACGCGGTGCGGTATTCTGGAGGGGGGAACTCTGGCGGGCGGCCTCCGCCGCCCGCCAGAGTTAGAATGACCCCCATAGTCTAGTAAAGATAAATGTGATATAATTTTGATATTGTGTTTTTTAACCTTTCGCTTCCTACAGGTCTCCTTCCCAGCTGTTCCCTACCTAATCCCCTTTTCCCCAGTTCGACTCTCTTAGACTCTGTGACATTCTATTCAGAGTATTGGAGCTTTCTTGTGGTGGACATGTTGGGAATGTGCGCAGACCCCAAGGATCTGGTGACTCTGACACATACAAAACATTTCCTGATTCCCACTAATCCATAGCAGCATATGTTGGCACCTGTGCATCATTCAAATCAATTTACTTCCTCAGCATACCATCAGACATGATGTTGATACCCAAGGATAGATGGTGGTGTCTAAATTTGCACATATGCCATTTCTACATGGCTTAATACACATCAAGCCCTCTCAGACACAACACTGTATGTTCACATCTGACATACAAGGTGACACTTTCAGGTTGCATCGGGGTCTTCAAAAGTGGAAACCCTGCCGATGGTGTAGCGTGGAGGTCTGCCTGCAAGACCTGACAGGAAAACATACCTTTGTGATTTGTGAACGAAGATTGGCATGGTCAACTGTTACACATTGCACTTGCTTAGCTGAGTGACTTAGTCAACTTAGTGTTAGGAATGACCCACTACCATCTACTACATGTCAGTCAGACAGACATATGTAGCACCCAAAAACATTTTTAGCAATGTGACCAATACATACATGTCTCAGATTCATACATCACACTTACTGGGGGAACAGGACACTGTTAATTGTCAGGAGCTTAGGGGCAGATAATAGGGAAGTGGCACTGCACCTAGTACAGCAACACTTTCCTTGAGCCTCTTAGCGCCCCCCCTACTGCCACCATATGGGTGCCATATCTAAGATACGGTGCACCATGGTGTGGGGCAATGGTGTCATAATGTTTGCACTATTGATGTACTGTTTAGGTTTAGTGCCAAGATTTTGGCCCAAGCCTGAACAGTAAATAGGGGCCTATCATAAACGATGGAGTGCCCCATTTTGACGCCTAAACTGAGCAGGCGTAGAAAATATCAGAATGAGTTACACAAAGAAATCTCTTTGTTTTCTTTTTGCCTTTTAATTTGTGGTCCCCCTAATGGGGATATGGCCCCTTTGCATACATCATGCATGGCGCAGGCACAATGTTGCCCATAGGTTCACAAAGTGGCGCAAAGCATGCATAGTGCAACTTTGCCACCCTTCCCGGAACATCATGCCTGCGCCAGCCATAATGTATGCAACGTGGGCATTTTCCCATTAGTAGGACCGACGAACTGGCACATTGAAATCTAAAGGAATATTTTGCATCATTTTGTTCTGCACATTTTTACACTTGCTCAGAATAGGCATTAAAACGGGACATACAATTATATTTTGATGGCCCACTATGTACTGCTCAGGGTTAGTGTCAAATTTTTGGCAAAAACCCTGAACAGTACATCAAAAGTGTCAAAAGTAAAGACACATTTGCCCCAAACCTGCGCCATGGTGTGCCTCATCTTAGATACAGTGCACACATGGTGGCGGTAGGAGGTGCTAAGGGCCGCAAGGAAAGTGGTGCTGCAGTCGGTGCAGCAACACTTTCCTTAAATCTACCCTTTGCTATCCTCACCTTTCTCATGACATGCTGCAGTTATCCTTATGCTCTATTGTCATGCACATGCAAAGGAGGATGCTGGTATCTTACAGGTTCACTTACCAACAGGTCCACCAACCCGAATTCACCAGGTGATCCAGTAGATCCCCTTCCCGAGCAATGAGGTCTGTGCATCAGTGCTTGATTTGGTGGCCCATGCGCTCAACTTTAAAGATCCTGTGCAGCTTGAACAGCAACTTCCCCCAGCGCAGCCTCCTAGCCACCGTAGGGTAGCCTGTGATGACATAGCCACCCATTTTTACCATGTTGGGGAGATAGTGGCACACTACCCATATGAACCCAACCAGTTCTTCTGGACTCATGCACAGTGCCCTTGCCTTGCTGGACATCCTGTTTCCCTCCATAGCAAATAATAAACCCCCAAAATGTATATTTAATAACCCCACTTACCCCAAATACCCCAACAATCTACACTACCCCAAGACAAACACCTGATAATACAAATAGAATAGCAGGACAATAACACTACACAAAACTTACAAATACAACAAATAGGACTTAACAGCAACAGGACACAACACAAAACTCTCAGAATCCCCCACTCCTCAACTAGTACCAGCTCCACACAACCTCCCACAACCACAGACAAAAAGACTGTAAAGTAAAAGTGAAAGTAGGAATACTTTACCATGTGTGCAGCAAGGAAGTCCTGTTACATCACTTCCTGGATGCATGCATCACGTTTTCTGACATGCGTTGTTTTTTTGGTGCATGACGGCCATGCGTGGATTTTTTCCATGAAGGCTGAGAAAACCTGTCAGCTTGCAAATTACATGTCATTTTTGGCATGTGCAATGTTTGCAGGACAATGGTATGCGTCAAAATATTTATACATACCGGGCATGTGTGGATTTTGGAGGGAAGGCTGAGACAGCAAGACAGTTCAGATGTGCATGGTGCAAGGTGTCATTTTAGTGATTTGCGGTGTATGGAGATGTACCATATGTGTCAATTGTTTTGATGCATAACGGCTATGCGTGGATTTTGGTGGAAAGTCTGACAGTGCAGCCCCATTTACATTCCTTGTTACAGGGGCTATGCATCTATGTTGTTTTTATGGTATGGCTACATGTGTGTGCATGTGCATTTAATTATGTGCTGGTAAAGTAGGAATGTGTTACCATATGTGTGTATGTGTGTGTGATACATGCAAGGACTGATACTGTTTGCAAATGTGCCTGTGTATTGACTCTTTGCCACATACATGTGTGCACATGTGTTCTGAGTGGACATATGTGATGCTTCTTATGTTGTCGGTCTACCACATTGTCATGAGAGAATTACAACTGTACATTACAATACACAACATAAGATGGAAAGGGCCATGTGCAATACATGTTGAGGCATATCATTCCCTTAGCAATACTTTAGCGAAGGATGCTGTTGACTAAGGCTGGGATAAGATCCTTTCAGCCATTTAAATGTGAGTGCACGTATGTGCAAACTCTGGTATGTTGTAAGGAGCAGCCTTAGGCCCTCGTTACAACCCTGGCGGTCTGTGTTAAAGCGGCGGTAATACTGCCGACAGGCTGGCAGTAAAAAAAATGGGATCATGACTACGGCGGAAACCGCCAACACAGCTGGCCACTTTAACACTCTGACCGCCATGGCGGTAGCAACAAACACCGTGGCGGTAACCGCCAACAGACAGGCAGAAGTCAATGTGCCGCCAACCCTATCACAACCCGTCCATCCGCCAGCTTTTCCGGGGTGGAACTAACACCATGAAAAGCATGGCGGAAACAGTACTTGGAAGTGAAACCACTCACCTCTCGACACTCAGCGAAGAACCAGGACGCCGTGGAGAACGAGCTGCACGACCTGCACATGCTGGTCTACCTCTTCATCTACCAGGAGTATGAACGGCGGCGGTGACGACCACGGTGAGTACTGCACATAGTACACGGGGAGGGGGGAGGAAAAAGAGAGTGACACACATACGCAACACGAAACACCCCCACAACCACCCTCACCCACAACACCATACATACAAACACATGCATCAACATTACATTTACACCCCGTAACTCCCTGGAAGAACTCACCGACAAAAGGAATAGAGTCAAATCAGTGATATTTTAGTCAGCTATACGTAATAATATGAAAAACAGTATTTCCAAAAATATACAATATGTACATAAGGCGGTGTATTGTCCACTCAAACTGTCCATGGCCACTGGGCCAAAACTCATAGGCCAAGCCCACACTTGACTCCTGTCTCAATATGGAGAGAACGCTGAAGGGGCATCAGATAGAAAACACACAGGCACCTCAGGGGAATGGGGAAGGGGGGCACCACAGCTGGAAGATGGAATAATGTCACTGCTCCTGGAGGGGGCTCCATGCCCACAGCGATGTCCTGGGGAGTGCAAGGCCACAGTCTCTCTAGTGGGTGGTTTGACCACTGCTTGGTCCTGGGGCGTGCAAGGCCACAGTCTCTCTAGTGGGTGGTTTGCCCACTGCTTGGTCCTGGGAGGTGCAAAGCCACAGTCTCTGTAGTGGGTGGTTTGCCCACTGCTACGTCCTGGGGAAGGCAAAGCCACAGTCTCTCTGATAGGTGGTTTGCCCACTGCTTGCTCCTGGTGAGTGCAAAGCCACAGTCTCTCTAGTGAGTGGTTTGCCCACTGCTTGGTTCTGGGGAGTGCAAGGCCACAGTCTCTCAAGTGGATGCATATCTCCACTGGCTCTGGAGGGGACTTTGTGCCCAGTGTGCTTCATCCTGCCAAGGATAGGGTGAGTGGATGCATATCTCCACAAGTTCTGGAGGGGGCTTTGTGCCCAGTGTTGTAACACTTGGGGAGTGGCAGTTCACAGTCCCTTGCCTGGGTGTCTGAGGCACAAGATTTGCAGGGACCAGGTTGGATGTTAGTCCATGGAGGCAAGGCTAGAGTCTGTCCGGCGGCGGCTACAGCTGGAAACTGGTGGTAGTGCCGGTGCTACTAGGGATGCTGCCAGTGGTGGAGGGAGGCTCCAGCCCTTCTCCTGTAGCCTCGGACGGCTGCCCCCTGGCACTGCTGCTGCTGGTAGTGGTGCTACTGTCAGCGGTGCAGGTGGCGGTGCTAGCGGCGATGCAGGTGGCGGTGCTGCCCGTGGTGCAGGTGCCGGTGCTGCCAGTGGTGGAGGGAGGCTCCAGCCCTTCTCCTGCAGCCTCAGCCGGCTGCCCACTGGGGCAGCTGCTGCTGACAGTAGTGGTGCTTGTGGCGGTGCAGGTGACGGTGCTTGCGGCGGTGCTTGCGGCGGTACTAGCGGCGGGGCTGCTGGCGGTGCTGGCCACAGTGCAGGTGGAGGTGCTGGTGGTTGTGCTGGTAGCCACAAGGCCTTCACCTGTAGCCTCAGACGACTGAAGTGCCTTGCCTGGTGTTTTGTGCCCATTCCTCACCTTGGGAGATGGTGGTGTGACCTTGGGTCTGGCAGCTGGAGTCTTTGAGGTAGCCTTGCTGGGTGGTTGTGGCTCCTTTCCCTTGCTGGATGCTGTCCCCTCTTCACCTTGTCAGGTGGCGGAATGGTTTTGGCCTTGGCAGGGGTTGGTGGCACAGTGACTGGGCTGACGGGTGCCCCCTTTGAACCTCAGATAGCTGCAGGAACCAAAGCGGACGTCAACTTGGTGGATGAGGTGCTGGGCTGGGTTCTGGCCACCCTGGCCTGAGGGGAAGGACGGGGGAGTGGAGGGATTTGGGAGTGGAGGAAGAGGGAGTGGTTGTAGGAGGTGTCTATCTGCTGAGTTTGGGTGCAGGTGCGTGGGCTGGATGCTGTTGTGTGGTGGATGGCTGTTGGATGGGTGGGTGCTTGTGTTTGTGTACTTTGGGAGGAGGGGTCACAGACACAGTGAGAGAAGACACAGGGGACATTTGCATGGATGTGGGGGTGGTGACTGCCAGTGAGGGGTGTGTTGTGATGGACGTGCTGGTGATGGAGGTAGTGGATGAGGATGTAGTGCATGCATGTGTGAGTGGAGACGCTACTGGAGGGAGGTGGAAGACGAGGAGGAGGGTGACACAGTGGAGGCAGTGGATGTTGGTGTGTCTGCATGGGGATGGTGCTTGTGTGAGTGCCTGTGAGTTGAAGTGTGGTGCTTGTGTTTGCCTGAGCCACTTTTGTGTGTTGATGTGGGTGAATGCTGGTCTGAAGGTGTGCTTGGGATTGGCTGGGGTTGAGGGGATTGGGACTGGGTAGAGGAAGTTGGAGGGGGGAGGCTGGAGACAGGGACAATGGCTGCCCTCAGTGCTGAGGCCACAGCATGAAATGCTCTCTGTTGGGCCGCCACGCCAGAGTGAATGCCCTCCAGGTATGCATTTGTTTGTTGCAAATGCCTCTCCACACCCTGGATGGCATTTAGAATGGTTGACTGCCCAACAGTGAGGGATCTCAGGAGGTCAATAGCCTCCTCACTGAGGGCAGGGCAGCAGGGCTGACTGAGGCAGGGTCTGAGGTGCCTGGGGCGAAGGAGATGCCCATCCTCCTGGGTGAGCGGGCACAGGAAACACGCTGAGGGGCTGCTCGGAGGGCGGTGCTGGTAGGGGGGTGGCAGCTGTACTTGTTTTTGGGGTGGGCACAGAGGTTCCCGCCACCGCCAGGGAGCTTCCATCGGAGGAGGAGTCGCTGTCTGCGTCCTCCCCTCCTGTCCCCATTGTGGTGCTCCCCTCACCCTCCGTCCTACTGGTACCCTCACCGACGGTGGATTTGGGTTCCAGGCCCATGTGGGATGCAGCTCCCTCCGTCACCGGTGCCTCTGCTCCTCTGCCAGATGATGTTAATGCACACAAGGACAGGGTGACAAAACAAAAAGGGTTGGGAGAGACAGAGGATACACTTGGTCAATGCCAGCAACACCACTACCGTTGGCGTACACAACACACAGGGAGCAGCCCTATGCACTAGGTCATGTACTACCAGTTACTAAGATAGTCACCAGCCCATGGGGTACAATGCCTAAAACCATTAGCTGCACACCTGAAACCCACAGGATCTTGCCCAGTCGTAGATGCCCACTAACACTATTGGGGTAGAAGTGCTTCAGAGCCTGCCCAACAAGGGACCTACCCTGCCATGTTCGCCCTGGCCTAGGGGCACCCACAGCCCACATCCCCCACCCAGGTAAACGTTAACACGCTCACAGTCATGATTCTGAATCTGTACTCACCCCCTTATGGCTGCTGTGATGCCTTCAAGCGTCCATCCAACTCCGGATAGGCCACTGCCAGGATGCGCAACATCAGGGGGGTCAGGGTACAACTGGCACCCTTTCCTCGTTGGGAGGCAATCCCCAGCTGGGCCTCCGCCATCTTCCTTGCTCAGCGGCGCAGGTCCTCCCACCGTTTGCGGCAGTGGGTGCTACGCCTGTCAAAGACCCCCAGGGTCCACACCTCGTTGGCGATGGCACACCAAATACCCTTTTTCTGATGGGCGCTGACCTGCATTTAAAAGACAGCAGAAAAGGGAATTAGTTAACCGTCCAGACCATCACACTCATGGCCCACCAGATCCCTCCCATCCCCTGACGTACATACATTGACCACTATACATACAGCACTCTGGCTAGGATGCCTCAGCCCTCCCACATGTGGGTTACACACACAGCAATCCATACATTCATGGCCCATGCATAATGCTCACAGTGTACTCACCTGTTTGTCTGGAGGACAATAGAGTAACATGTACTGGGGTAGGACCCCATCCACCAGTTTCTCCAACTTCTCTGCAGTGAAGGCAGGGGCCCTTTCCCCAGACACATGAGCCATTGTCGCTTCCAGACACAGGTCACAGCAGCACTTGCAGTGTAGGTCCTCTCCTGTTGAAGGTCTGGTGGTAAGTGAGTGAATAGATAGAAAATGGCAGTCACATCCGCGGTAGTCCAAACCGTCACCGCTGGCGTAAATCGCCATTGGCTCCTGGAACCCGTAGGGCCCAGTGATAACTAATGTGAAGTTGCGCGGCCGTCATTGACCGCCTACCCCAACGGTGCACAATGCCAGCGGAATTACCTCATTTCCACTTGTCCCTCCTCAGAGGTCAGGCAGCCGCCATTTCAGGAGGGCACAGTGCATGTCACCTAACTGTGTCACAGCTTACATTGGCACAGCAACTGACTCTTGGATTCACATACTGGTTCTGTAAAGGAAAAGATGCATCAATATTGCAATAGATGTGTGAATATGACCCTCTGCTCACCGTTTTCCTCCATCGGCTTCAACTGCTGAGGATGAATGTGGGATGGCGACATCCTCCACTGTACAGACCCCTGATGGACCTTGCGACAATGGAGGACAGACACATTATCCTAACATACAGACTTGATTGGGACACAATCCAAGAACTGTGTGCCCAATTGGAGCCAGACCTGATGTCAGCTATCCGCCAGCCCAGAAGTATCCCCCCTCTAGTGCAGGTCCTGTTAGTGCTCCATTTCCTGGCAAGTGGTTCCTTCCAAACAACAGTGGCCATGGCATCAGGGATGTCTCAGTCAATGTTCTCCAACATGTTGACCAGAGTGTTGTCAGCCCTGCTGAAACACGTGCAGCTACATTGTATTCCCCCAGGTGGGGGATTTGGCCACAGTGAAAGCTGACTTTAATGCCCTGGGACATATCCCCAACATCATTGGTGCCATTGATGGTACACATGTGGCATTTGTCCCCCCTGGAGAAATGAACAAGTGTTCAGGAATAGAAAAAGCTATCACTCTATGAATGTGCAGATGTTGTGTTTGACGGACCAGTACATCTCCCATGTGAATGCCAAGTATCCTGGCTCTGTGCATGACTCATTCACCTTGAGGAATAGCAGCATTCCATATGGGATGGGCCGACTCCAGAGGCACTGGGTGTGGCTAATAGGTGAGCCCAAGGTCCCCACCCAGTATAATTTGGTGTCTGGGTATGGGGTTGTCCTTAAGGATTAGTGTGAGCCTAAGAGGTATCCCTCGATATTTGCAGGTGACTCTGGTTACCCCAACCTCTCATGGCTACTGACCCCAGTGAGGAATGCCAGGACAAGGGCACAGGAACGTTACAATGAGGCACATGGGCGATCAAGGAGTATAATTGAAAGAACCTTTGGCCTCCTGAAGGCCAGGTTCCGATGCCTCCATCTGATAGGTGGAGCCCTGTACTACTCACACAAGAAGGTGTGGCAGATCATCGTTGCATGTTGCATGTTGTACAACCTGGCCTTGAGAAGCCAGGTGCCTTTTCTGCAGGAGGATGAGCCTGGAGATGGCCTTGTAGCAGCGGTGGAGCCTGTGGACAGGGAGGAAGAGGAGGCAGAGGAAGAAGATGTGGACAACAGAAGTAATATAATACAGCTGTGCTTCCAGTGACACACAGGTAAGCACTGTAACTCCACTTTACATTTCAGTTTTCTGTACATGGCAGCCTGATTTCCCTATGTCTATGGCCACTTACTGTACCCTTTGGCATCTCTATTTTCAGATCTCTTTGGCCTACTCTGCCTCCTGGTATGTTTACTGCTGCCAACTAAAGGTCATTCCAATGTAAATGTAACTATACATATGACTTGCAATGCTTTGATAATGTTGTACTGATACATATTTTAATCATTTGACAGACTCAAGATTTGTATTTGTTCCAAGGGTGTTTATTAACGTGCTCATAAGTAGAGAGGGATGTGCCATGGGCTGGGATGATGGTGGAGGAATGTCCAGTCTTTTGGTATCACAGGTGCATTGTTCAAGGGAGCATAGGAAGGGGGGCAATGGCAGTTCAAGGTGGACAGGTTGACAGAGTGGGACAGAAGGGTGACAATCAGGAGAGTCTTATTTCCTGGTGGGGGTCTTGGCAATGTTCTCTGGCTTCTGCCTGGATCGCAGGGACCGTCTGCGGGGTGGTTCTCCTACTGCAGGGGGTGCGGTGCTGGTGGCCTGTTGTTCCTGTGGCGGGGCCTCCTGTCCACTAGCGCTGGCAGAGGTGGATGGCTGTCTCAGAGGCCCTTTGATATGCCACTGCCTCCCTCATGGTGTTGGCCATGTCACCCAGCACCCCTGCAAAGGTGACCAGGATGGTGTAGATGTGTTTGAGTTCCTCCCTGATCCCCAGGTACTGTCCCTCCTGCAGCCGCTGGGTCTCCTGCAATTTGGCCAGTATCTGGCCCATCGTCTCCTGGAATGGTGGTATGCTGCCAGGATGTTGGTGAGTGCCTCCTGAAGAGTCTGTTCCCTGGGCCCCTCCTCCCCCTGTCGCACAGCAGTCCTCCCACCCTCCCTGTTGTCCTGTGCCTCTGTCCCCTGAACGGTGTGCCCACTGCCACTTACCCCAGGTCCTTGATCGTCCTGGGTTTGTGGGGTTGCCTGGGGTCCCTGTAGTGGTGGACACACTGCTGATTGATGTGTCCTGGGGACAGTGGCCTGGGCCCGCTGGGTGGGTGCTGTGGTAGTGTTTCCTGAAGGGGGAGGTTCTGAGGTGGGTTGAGACTGTGGCAGGGTAACCGAATGTCGAGGAGTCCCTGATGGGCCAGGTTGGTCCTTGTGATCCAGTCGTGCAGAACTGCTGTGGTCAATGTGGGCCTCTTCTGGGGGGGGCTGGATGTTGCTGGCAAGTCCTCTTTGGTGATGTTGAGTAGGGGTGCTGTGGGGATGCAAATGCAGTGTTATTGTATCTGCGTGTGCCATCTTGTGCATGGCTGTGTTGCCCTGTATGGTTGTGATTTCCCTGTCAGCTTTGCCTTGTGTGTGTGGTGATTTTGTGGGCTAGATGATTCTCTCAACTGGGCATGCTGTGGAGATGAGTGTCCATGCAGCTCTGTGATGGGGGTCCATGGATTGTTGTGGCATGCAGGGCTTGGTATTGGGATGGGTGGGTTGTGATAGTGGGGTATGTGTGAGGTGGAGGAGTGATGGGGGTGATGGTGAGGGTGGGGGTATGTGATGGCATGCAGGTTGGGGGGTGATAGTTGTAAAGATTTGACTTACCAGAGTCCAGCCCTCCTGCTACTCCTGTGAGGCACTCAGGATGCATGATCACCAAGACTTGCTCCTCCCATGTTATTAGTTGTGGGGGAGGAGGTGGGGGTCCACCGCCAGTCCTCTGTACTGCTACCTGGTGTCTTGCAACCACGGAATGCACCTTCCCCCATAGATCGTTCTAACTCTTCCTCATGTCATCCCTTGTTCTGGGGTGCTGTCCCTCGGCGTTGGCCCTGTCCATGATTCTCAGCCATAGCTCCATCTTCCTAGTGATGGACATCTGCTGCACCTGTGATCCGAATAGCTGTGGCTCTTCCTGGATGATTTCCTCCACCATGACCCTTAGCTCCTGCTCTGAAAACCTGGGGTGTCTTTGGGGTGCCATGGGTGTGGTGTGAGTGATATGTGTGAGGGTGTTTGGGCTGCTGTGTTGGGGTGTGTGGTGTGAGGTGCGTGGATGGTGTATGGGGGATGGTGTTTTGTGGCTCTGATTGAGTGGATGCTCCTCGCTTGTCTCTCTCTGTTTGCTATCTTTTTTTCCACTGTAAGTGGTTGTGGGTGTTGTGGTTGTGTGTTTTATATTGGATTGGGTGTGTGGGTGTGGTGTGCGTATGTGTGTCAGGTGTGTGTAGTTTGAATTGTCCAATGTGGTGTAGTTTTGTAAGTGTGTGTGTATTTTGAGTGTGGTGGTGTGTACCACCAATAGTTTACCACGGTTGAAAGACCGCTGTGGTAATTCGGGGGGGCCGTGATACTGTGGGTGTATTCCTGTTGGCGTAACGGTGAGGGCTTTGCTATCGCCAGTTTATCACTGACCTTTGGTCTGGCGGACTTGTGTGGGTGTCTGTATAGAGGCAGATTTCTTAGTGTGGGTGATAATATGCATCGCAGAATACTGCCACATTCACGGTATGTTGGTGGCCGTCAGCACGGCGGTAGGCGGCATTTACCACCAGGGGGGGAATGAGGGCCTTAATGATGAAAAGCAAAACATGTAACGTATGATTCTCCATGCATGCAAAATGTCGGAGATGGTGTGCTGACTTGTGTGATTGTAGGCATATATGTCACATGTTTTAGTGTGAAAATACATGTATCATGTCTAATAAGTGCTGCATGAGACAGTGGTGTGTTTAGGGATTGGACACATACCAAATTTCTATTCCAGACATCTTATATGTATGCCATTGTTTAAAAGCTGTGTAGTCATATCTGTGTATAACATGTTTCACAATGTGAGGACATTTGTACTGATCATGATAAGTTGTAAGTTATCATGTGACACATACACATTTTCTCATGTCAATTGTTCTAATTTATCCATATGCAAATTGACAGCACCAAGCCTGGTCCATCTAGCTGGGACATGTGTGGAAACATTTAGGTCTTGTGTGTTACCAACATATATTTTCAACGTACAATGACTTTTAACTTTGATATTTTTAGCAGATTGATGAACTTGAATACAATCTGTATGTCAGGGGTGCTCTCATCCAACAATGGCACCCTAGTATTCAGTGGTCCTGTGGCACATTGACTGGCTACACAGGGCCACTGCAGCATGTATGAACACCGGTTGACTCATGTGGTCACCTCAGCTCAATTCACTGTGCATTATCAGCAGGCTCCTGGCTGTGTCAAGGGTCAATGTAATCTACACAGGGGCTTGAGGGGGCATCAGGTGGTGATCTGCCATCCTCATGATGGATAATCAGCATTGCAGTGCACAATCCTCTGCAGACATACAGCTGCACATTTCTGATCCCATGGCCAAGTGTGTTTTGTTACCTTTGAGGTTCTTGATGTCAGGCTTGCCCTATCATATACTGGGGACTGGCAGCTTATTTGTGTATGATGTCTCATCAATATCCCTGGTTTTACATGTTTTGCCATGAATAGGTGTGGTTATTCCTAGGATGCTTGGTTAGGCCATTGATCGTTTGTGGAACTAGGTCTTAACTGTAGATGCCGGGTATCAATACTGTTCTCCCTGGGCTTCCCTTCTTTGTGAAAGAGTACTTCTTTGGAGTACTCTCTTTAGACAAGCCTGGTGCTGGTCTAAAAGGAGTACTCACCCCTTCTGGTTCTTCTCATACATCTGCTTCAGAAGTGAGGCAAGCTTAGTGACTGTCAACTTATTGGGTTCTATTGGTACCCAGTTAAGCCCTAATGGTTTGCTGAGCTTCATATCCCTGATGGCACGTTCAATTTCCTCCAGGGAAAGTGTGTCTTCTAAGGCTACCCTATCCTCTGTATATGGCTAGAGAGGGGATGTCACCCAGGAGCTCACCTGCTTTGCTTTTTGTGTCAAAATACTTTGCATAATCAAATTTCCCACAGCAGTAGGCAAACATTTGGGCAATGGTTTGTCCAATACTAGCTAGTTCCCCAGACTCCTTCTGGATCCCAGAAACCCATCTATCCGCTGCCTTCTACCTGTCCAGCCAGGACAATATTTTTCCAGTCTTGTCCCCAATTACATAGATGTGGTGCTGTGTTGCCCTATGATGCATATTAGCAGCTTCCTGGGCACATCTTAGCCTTCATTTTGCTTCAGGGCTAGGATATGTGCTCCCTCTGATCGCTCCTCATCAAGTAAACTGGCCTCAAGGGACAAGAATACACATTCAAGAGCCTTCTATTTGGCCATTTTTAGATTTTTTATCTTATGCCATTATGGTGAGACCCACCCCCTGACCACTGTCTTGTAGGACACCCACATCATGAATGGAGACTCAACAGAAGTGTTGTTTCCCTGAAAATAATGGTATTTTGCTGCTAACATCCATTCTCTAACTTTTGGCTCTTTAAGGTACCAAGGGCTCAATATGATGCAGCTAGTGTTTGTATTTGTATTCTCCTCGACCATACACCAGCCACAGAGGAGAATAGTCAGAAATACCCCTGGTTCAGTTAGTGGCCTCCCTGACTTTTAACAGCAGGAGATTCGGCATGAAAAAGTGATCAATTCAGGAGAGACTATCATGCACCTCCAAGTAAAAGAGTGAAGTGCTGGGTTGCTGGGTTAAGGGTACACAATATACATACCAGTCCTTGGGCACTGAGGAAGGCTGCTAAAGGTCTTCTGACTGAGTCCAGGGGCCTAGGCTGATGTCGGTGAATGCTATCTCTCAGCATTGCATTGAGGTTCCCTCACTTGATCACTTCCCCATCTGGAAGACTGTGTAGCAGATTGGTCAGGAATGTTATGTTTAAGATGCACCCCTCAAAGGTCCCAGAAAGCACCACATAGTGACCCAGCGGATTGGGCCATATTTGCCAAATGACCAAGTGCAGCATTCTCCTCACCAAGATTACTACTCCTCTAGAGGAGGTGGTATGGTCCACATTAGAAGCCGTCTTAATTTCCCCAATGGTCAAGGGCATAATGCCTATTACATAGGAGGTGAGTCTCTTGTAGGAGAACCATATCAGGAGAGTCTGGTTTAATGTACTGGAGCACCACTCCCCGTTGACTTTGTCGCCTAGGCCATTGACATTCCAGGATAGTATCCTCACGGTTGACATACTAACTTTGGACATTCCACTGTATGGTTACTGGACCACACCCTGGGGATGCCGGGCCAACGTTGGTTGGGGTTCAGACAGTGGGATTGAACATCATGTATGCCTCAGACATGTTGACTGGCTGTACGTATCTTGCCTGAACATCAACTACAACAAACTATCCAATAACCCCTCTTCAATCATCACTCCCCCTCCCTGCTACACTCCACTGCAGATTCCACCCTGCTCACCTCCCGAACTGCGCATAGCACCTGTTGCCCCAACCAAACATACTGCTAACTAGGAGGTGCCACTACTGCCTTCTGACCCCCACCCAGCCAATTACTGAAATGTCTTTACCAAGTTGGTGTATCATATCCTCTGTCTAAACCTTGCCCCCAGTTGCTGATTTAGGAACATTGACGGCTGCTCTCAGCCCACCGACAAGACACTCTGGGTGCATCTCCAGTGCCACATTTACAATCCCACAAGCCACTCTCATCTCCCCATGGGTCCCAAGATCCATTCGGGTGATCGGGATGATGCCCTAGGCTAGGCGTGATTTGTTTTGACCCGTACCTCCACTTCAAGTGCTTCACAATTCTCCTTTGCCATGAGGCCACCAAAGCACCTCTTAGGACATTTGCAGTGCCTTGACCCTCCTGCCACCTGACATTCGATCCAGCGAGTCATGACAAGATTCTGGCCTTGATAAAGTGTGAGTTTTGCATGCCGCGACTGTTCAAAGCTGCACCGGATAAGTAATTGTAAACTTGTGGTCCTGTTCCCTCAGAGCCTTCTTTACCCAGAGGAAAATGCTGTGCAGTCTCTGGACTCAAAGACTGAAATTAGGGAAGAAGGTAACCCAAACTTTACCTATATGCAATGGAGGGGCACTGCGAGCTGCTTGGAGATTCATGTCTTGCTATTGAACGTTTATGAGTCTTGTTATGATGGGACAATGGTGTGCTCCATGCTTTTGTGGTGCACCTGGGATGCAATGGGCTCCCTCCACCTAAAAGTCCACATGTTTGCAGCTGTTTCAGGATGAAATCGCGCACAAACAGGTCCATGGCCGCAACCTTGGTATTTAAAGGTACCACTAGTATCCATGTTATGTCAGCAGGACCAGCCCTCCAAGTCTTCCAAATTCTCTCACAACTGTTCTTCTGTAGCTTCACATTGTTTGTTATAGATGGCCACATTTGCATTCTACAACCTAGGTAAAATTCCCAATGAGTGGATTTTGGTACTGAGATTCCTCATGTCATCTATGAGTAGAGGGAATGACACAATCATGCAATCATTCTTCACACGTACAATTTTCCAAGGGTCTGTGACTTGTTAGTACATTGCTTGACTTACATTCATATTCTGAGATGATTGGGTGTGAAACACCTAGACATTTATGTGTATTGGTCCTTGTATGTCACTCTCTTGCTAATACATGTCAGTGGCACTGAGTAGTATGTAAGCAGTACTCATGTGTGATATTGCCATTGAGACTTAGGTTACCTAATAGACACAAACCTACCATTGTAGGTACTTGCTAGCCTTTTCCTACCTAGCCCATACATCTGTACAGCATTCCTCACATACATTTCCAGGATTTATACAGGCATAAGCCAACACACTTGTATGATAGGTGTGTGACAATGTAAATTGTTTTAGGTGCAGAAAATGCCTACATTCGAGCAACACATTCATGTAGTAGTAAATTATTGTAAAGATTTAAGTTGTTTCTGACTATGGGGCGAATTAAAGTAAAGTGGTACAGCAACCAGTCCAGAGCCACTTTTTTTCCCCCTTAGCATTCCCCTACCACCACCATGTGTGTGCCATATTTTAAATACTGCGCACCATTGCACAGGATATGGGGAAATAGTGTGTAAGATATAGGACGCAATTGATGTACTGTTCAGGGTCAGAGCTAAAGTTTTATCCCTAGCCCTGAACAGTACTTAGGGCCCCATTGGCACCAATAGGGTGCCCCCTTTAATCAGCTCCTCTGAGCAGGTGTTAACAGAAGCAGCAATGTATGGCTGTAGGAGGCTGGCCTAGTTTGAGGTGGATACCTAAGGTACTTACACCTTATACCAGGTCCAGTCATCCCTTATTAGTGAAACGTAGTCAGTGTCTAGAAGCCACGCTGGCTAGGGGTAGCTGTAGCCGAGCAGCCAAAGCTTATCTGGGAGACATGCAAAGCTCTTGCAATACCACTGTAGTCACACAGTACTCGCACACATGAAAAAAAATATTCAGTGCTACACAAATAAAGGTACTTTATTTTTAGTGACACCATGCCAAAAATACCTTAGAGACTATACTCCCTTAGGAGGTAAGTAATATACAAAGTATACACATCAGAACGCAAAAATTAGCAGTAAAAACAGTTAGAAAACCGAGCAAATAGTGAAAATTACAATAGGTTGGAATGGGCCTAGTGGGAACACAAACCATATACTAAAATAGTGGAAAGCAAAAGTTGGTCTCCCACCTAGGCAAGTGCAGTGTGTGGAGGGGCGCTGGGAGTGTAAGAAAACACCCAAGGTAAGTAATAGAACCCACCCCAGGGCCCAGGAAAACAGGAGTAAATCACAGCAGGTTTCCTAGAACACACAAGAAGTCGTGATAGAAGATTATGCAAGAACCACAAGAGACTGCAAGACACCATTGATGGATTCTTGGACCTGAAGACCTGTGGAAGAAGGGGACCAAGTCCAATAAGCACTAAAGAGTCCAGGGAGAACATGAGCCCCTCCTAACCCAGATGAAGGTGCAAAAGAAGAACCGCCAGTGAAAAGACAAAGTCAGTTATGCACCCACGAAGACAGATCCGGGTTCCTGGTTGGTGCAGAAGATGTCCCACGCCAGATGGATGAATGCAGTCTGGTTTGGTTCACTGGATTCTGCCAACAAGCCTTGGCACATGCAAAGTTTGCTGTTAGAAGAAAATATAGCTGCCCCGGACCTTGAGGGACCTTGTGGCCCCTACCCAAGTGTAGGAGAGTGCCATCTTGCCTGGCATGTTACCCCCATTGTTTACTTGTGTGTCAGTTTAATTTGCCTGTGTCACTGGGATCATGCTAGCCAAGACCCCAGTGCTCATAGTTTGTGACCTAAATGTGTTCCCTGTGTGGTGCTTAACTGCATCACTGAGGCTCTGCTAACCAGAACCTCAGTGTTTTTGCTCTCTCTGCTTTTTAAATTGTCACTTAACGCTAGTGACTATTTTCACCAATTCTGACTGGCACACTGGAACACCCTTATAATTTTCTAGTATATGGTACCTAGGTACCCAGGGTATTGGGGTTCACGGAGATCCCTATGGGCTGCAGCATTTCTTTTGCCACCCATAGGGAGCGCATGCAATTCTTACACAGGACTGCCACTGCAGCCTGAGTGAAATAACGTCCACGTTATTTCACAGCCATTTTACACTGCGTTTAAGTAACTTATAAGTCACCTATATGTCTAACCCTCACTTGGTGAAGGTTAGGTGCAAAGTTACTAAGTGTGAGGGTACCCTGGCACTAGCCAAGGTGCCCCCACATTGTTCAGGGCAATTTCCCCAGACTTTGTGAGTGGGGGACACCATTACACGCGTGCACTACATATAGGTCAATACCTATATGTAGCTTCACAATGGTAAATCCAAACATGGCTATGTAACATGTCTAAGATCATGGAATTGTCCCCCCATGCCAAATTTGGTATTGGGGTGCCAATCCCATGCATCCCCGGGGCTCCAGCATGGACCCCTGGTACTGCCAGACTAGCTCTCTGGGGTTTTCTTTGCAGCTACCGCTGCTTCCAACCCTCAGACAGGTTTTTGCCCTCCTGGGATCTGGGCAGACCAGTCCCAGAAAGGCAGAACAAAGGATTTCCTCTGAGAGAGGGTGTTACACCATCTCCCTTTGGAAATAGGTGTTAAAGGCTAGGGAGGAGTAGCCTCCCCCAGCCTCTGGAAATGCTTTGAAGGGCACAGATGGTGCCCTCCTTGCATAAGCCAGTCTACACCAGTTCAGGGAGCCCCCAGCCCCTGCTCTGGTGCGAAACTGGACAAAGGAAAGGGGAGTGACCACTCCCCTGTCCATCACCACCCCAGGGGCGGTGCCCAGAGCTCCTCCAGTGTGTCCCAGACCTCTGACATCTTGAATGCAGAGGTGTGAGGACACAATGGAGACATCTAAGTGGCCAGTGCCAGCAGGTGACGTCAGAGACCCCTCCTGATAGGCTCTTACCTGGTTAGGTATCCAATCCTCCTCTCAGGGCTATTTAGGGTCTCTCCTGTGGGTTCCTCCTCAAATAACAAATACAAGAGCTCACCAGAGTTCCTCTGCATCTCCCTCTTCAACTTCTGCCAAGGATCGACTGCTGACTGCTCCAGGACGCCTGCAAAACCGCAACAAAGTAGTAAGACAACTACCAGCAACATTGTAACGCCTAATCCTGCTGGCTTTCTCAACTGTTTCCTGGTGGTGCATGCTCTGAGGGCTGTCTGCCTTCACCCTGCACTGGAAACCAAGAAGAAATCTCTTGTGGGTCGACAGAATCTTCCCCCTGCTAACGCAGGCACCAAACTTCTGCATCACCAGTCCTCTGGGTTCCCTCTCATCTTGACGAGTGTGGTCCTTGGAACACAAGAGCTGGATCTAAGTGACCCCGACAGTCCAGTGGTCCTTCTGTCCAAATTTGGTGGAGATAAGTCCTTGCCTCCCCATGCCAGACAGTAATCCTGTGTACTGTATGATTTGCAGCTGCTAGGGCTTCTGTGCACTTTTGCAAGGAATCCTTCGTGCACAGCATAGCCCAGGTCCCCAGCACACTGCTCTGCATTTCTCAACTCGCTGAGTTGACCACCGGCTTCGTGGGACCCTCTTTTGTTGTGTTGAGATGACCACCATGCTCAGATTTCTTGAACGCCTGTTCAAGTACTTCTGCGGGTGCTGCCTGCTTTTGCATGGACTCTGTCTGTTGCAGAGCACACCTTCTGTCTGCTCCTCCAAGGGGCAACCTCCTGGTCCTTCTTGGGCCTGGGCAGCACCCATTATCTTCAACCATGACTCTTGAAGCTAGCAAGGCTTGTTTGCAGTCTTTCTGCGTGGGAACAATACTGCATCCTTCAGCACACCGTGGGACATCTTCTGACCGAAGAAGAAGTTCTTGGCACCTTCCGTTGTTGCAGAATCTTCAGTTTCTTCCACCCAGAGGCAGCCCTTTTGCACCTTCATCCATGATTTAGTGGGCTCCTACCCCCCGGAGACTTGCATGACTCTTGGACTTGATCCCCTTCCTTTGCAGGTCCTCAGGTCCATCTTCAGTGCTTTGCAGTCAGTTGTTGTCTTTGCAGAATCCCCTATCTCAACTTTACTGTCTTTCTGGGGTAGTAGGGTAACTTTACTCCTACTTTTCAGGGTCTTGGGGTGGTGTATCTTGGACACCCTTAGTGGTTTCTTACACTCCCAGTGACCCTCAACACACTACACTAGTCCTGGGGTCCATTCGTGGTTCGCATTCCACTTTTGGAGTATATGGTTTGTGTTGCCCCTAGGCTTATTGTCTCCTATTGCACCCTGTTGTATTCTAAAGTGTTTGCTCTACTTTTCTAACTGTTTACGTACCTGATTTTGGTTTGTGTGTATATTTTGTGTATTTTACTTACCTCCTAAGGTAGTATACCCTCTGAGATACTTTTGGCATATTGTCACTAAAATAAAGTACCTTTATTTTTAGTAACTCTGAGTATTTTGTTTTTTATGATATAATGCTATATGATATAAGTGGTATAGTAGGAGCTTTGCATGTCTCCTAGTTCAGCCTAAGCTGCTCTGCTATAGCTACCTCTATCAGCCTAAGCTGCTAGAACACTACTAATCTACTAATAAGGGATAACTGGACCTGGCACAAGGTGTAAGTACTATCAGGTACCCACTATAATCAAGGCCAGCCTCCTACACCAAGAGGAAGAGACAGATGGGGATCTCAGAAACTCAGAGAACTCACAGAAGGCCAGGCAGCGCACCCAGGAGTCCCACAGCACGGGGACAAAGAAGATGCAAATGGAGGCCCACGCAGCACGACACACAGGGATCCCATGTCGCCGGAGAACCACTCAGGAAGCTGTGCATCACAGGATGGAGTGCTGGGGGGCCAATCTCTGCTGTGCATGAAGAACATCTTGGAAGGTCGCACACAAACTTTGGGAACTGCATGTCACGTGATGCACGAGGGTACTGTCCTGCGTGGGGAGGCAATCCCTTACCTCCTCCAAAGTTGGACAGCTGGATCTTGGGACTGTCGAGGTCACTTTAGTCCACCACCCATGTTGCTGGATCCACGCTCGTCATCAGGAGAGGAGACCCACGCCACCGGTCGGCGCTGAAGAGAGGTGCCTGATGAAGCAGGGAAGTGACTCAAGCACTCCACGTTAGATTCCTTCGGTTCTTCTGGTGCAGACTGAAGGCAGGCAGTCCTTGGAGGCTGCACAACCAGGAAACAGTTGCAGTTGCTGGCAGGAGCTGAAGATACAATGTTGCAGAAGTGGCCTTTGCTTCTTTGTGGCAGTTTGTAGAGTTCCTGGAGGGTCCATCTGTGGTTCCGTCGATAGAAGATGAAGTAAGGGATGCAGAGGATTCCTGCTGGAATCTTGAAATCCGAATCTGAGGAAGCACCCAGGAGAGAGACCCCAAAGAGCCCTGAAAGGGGGATTGGTCAGCTACACAGGTAAGCACCTATCAGGGGAGAGCTCTAACCTCACCTGCTGGCACAGGCCACTCAGATGCTCCCAGAGTGCCCCACCACCTTGGAATCCAAGATGGCAAAACCCAGGGACACTCTGGAGGAGCTCTGGGCAAAGCTCCTGGGGTGGTGAAGGACAGGGGAGTGGTCACTCCCCTTTCCGTTGTCCAGTTTTGTGCCCATGCAGGGACTGGGGTACCCTGAACTGGTTTAGACTGGATTATGCAAGGAGGGCACTATCTGTTCCATTTGTTAACACGTCCCTTTATGATTAAATTACTCACTGTGGGACTCGTTTTAGGCCAATTAATCTTTTGACCCTGATTGAAGACACCTTATGACGAGGTAGCTAATCAGCATATCAATCAATATGTCAATAACGTCATCAATATTTATCAGAGCAATGCAATTTACCTTAGTCAATGACAGTTAATGAAACTCAGAAACACCATGACCTTTCAGTCATGAATAACCACACCAGAATAATATGAATTTTGTGATATGTATTCCCTATAGATTACAATTCTACTAGCAAGTTTATTAGTCTCAAAACCAAGAAACACATTAGCATAGTCACAATATGGCAACTCTGCTAAGATTTCATCAAAGCAAGAATCACGAACATTAGAATATAACACGACGTCAGCATAGGTTATTCTAGCAGAGTATCATCATCACGTTATCCAACAAGGCATAGATATGGTCATTTGTCTATTTGCGCCAGTTTAGTGAACCCTTCTCAACTAACCTCTAATTAGCATTGGCATGATGGGCTTCATGCAAAACAATTTAGTAACACCAATTTGGAAAAACATCTAACTATGGTCTCTGTCAAAAGAAGCAGTTGGTACCTAGAAAGGAAAAGCAAACAGACAATCACAATTTCATTGTCATATAGTTACCCTCCGTTTGGGTCAGCACTCAGGTTCGGTCTTCGTCCCCAGGACATCAGTTGATTCACCATCAGGAATTCAGCAATCGGGTAAAAGGGGGCACTTCCCTCATAAGGAGGTAAAGTTTATACGGGCAATCTAAGGGCAAGGATGGTTCTAAGTAAAATTAGTAAGTCACTAAGCAAAGTGACAAAGTTTCTGGATCATAGCAAATCGCATCAGCATCTCCCCTAACTCTCTTCTATCCCTCCTGTTCAGATTTACTTCCTGGTGTCAAGGGTTTTTATCTCCTTTTCGTTGTACATTCCCCTAAAATTTGATTGGACAATTGGTTGCACCTCACTATCTTTTAACCAATTAACTTTACATTAGCTCATTGAATTTGTCACCCCATAACAGTTCTCACATATTTTATTGGTCCTTAAGATTGACGTCTTTAGCTGGTGGAATGTCCGGTATGATTTCATAGTCTTGTGGTCCTTTGCACATCTTTGATCAGTGGCTCCATTGGCTGTACCGGTTCAGGCGACCTTGTACCTATGACTGGTCTACAGTGTTGCATTCAGCTAACATGTTTCTACAAGCAAGTCGAATTTTCATGAGAACGGATCTACTACAGTTACATTCAGCTTCTAGTTTAGAGAAAAAAAACAAGAGTTCATGTCCTTCAGCAAGTCAGCACACTGCACGTTAGGAAAACACATTTAATATGAGAGACAGGCAGCTAGGCCTCGACTCATGCTAACTAAGGCCTAGTGATTTATTAGCAAAACCTTTACATATATCTTTTATTATTAGTGTAAAATCATATCATACCATAACATTTCAACATTATTAATCAGTTTTATTAGTCCCCGTATATGTTGGCGGCCACTCCCCGTGGGCACATTTCAAATGCACGTTTTAGCAAAATACATTAATACAGTTTCTATGCAGCATTATTACACATTAGTACATAAACATTTCATGTTAATATAGATTATATAAGCTACACTCTCTCAGTCCCTCCTCTGATGACACCTGTCATCACACAAACCTTTCCCTTAACCTTTCACTTTGTGCATAATGCGCATTTCAACATCCTGTCCTTTGTGTGAGCTTTCCCAAATTTCATTAAACATTTTCTCCCTTTGATTTTCTTCATTTCTTTTGTTTTGTTTTGTCAAATTTCGTTTAATTCTTTCATTAATTTTGCATGATCCCCATAATCCCAATAAGCAAATCAGGACAATCAATAGACCCCCTAATATTTTTGCAAGAACCCCTTTCCAAATATTACTAAACCAATTCCCTACTCTGGTAATTCCTTTCCCAACTTTCTCCCAAACTCCAGGTTCCTTCAGTTCCTTCAAATCTGCACTATCTCTTGTTAGGTTAGTAAGCATACTTCTAATCTTTTTGCTATTATCTGGTATGAGCGCACAACAATGGTGCTCATTAAGCATCTTACAGACTCCGCCGCTCTTCGCTAAAAGAATGTCTAGAGCAAGACGGTTTTGTAGAGTCATAGCCCTCTCCGCAGTAAGTTCAGTATCCATCAGGAATATAGCCCCTGTGAAGTTTGTCAGCATGTTATCCACAATAGTAGACAACTTTCTAATCTTTATGGAGTTTAAGACAACCCCTACTGAAGGAATTATGGCTCCAAATATGTCACCAACGACAGCAGCCGCTGTCTCTCTCTTTTGTCTAGTGTGTTGTAATTCAGACATTTTAGGAATTTGATTTAAGTCATCAATCTGGTAAATCTATGGGAAAACAA
The DNA here is from genome assembly GCF_031143425.1 of Pleurodeles waltl. NCBI lineage: Eukaryota > Metazoa > Chordata > Amphibia > Caudata > Salamandridae > Pleurodeles > Pleurodeles waltl. The sequence continues at coordinate 267,721,203 of NC_090446.1, forward strand.
TTCCCAAATAACATGTCCCATACCATCCCTTTGGAAGACAGTAATAAGCATTAAGTCCGCATATATAATAGATCCCAGAGATCCCTGGATCCTGTCCATTTAACATGAATGCCCATTTACTCTGAAACAAAAACACATGCCTGCATTCACTCGTTCCCACAAATAAAGTGTCATGCTAAGATTTCGGCCTATACATACAAAGCCTACCTACATGTAATGCGTCTATAGCTAACTTGCCCTGTGTCTTTATTGCAGTGTAGGCATAATCATTTGCAAGCGTGCGTTTTTCCAAACCCTTTTCTAGCCTTTCCTTTAATGCCTTTCGTCTATCACCAGTGTGATCTAAGAAGCTCTTCTCTACAGGTGTTAGTAAGCAGGTTAGGTTATTGCGGTGCGCATAAGCTGTCCAAATGTTAGTGTCGGCTCAAAGCAACCCCAAACTAATTTTATGCTGTGTTCTTTAGCTAATTTGTTTAAAAACTCAATCACAGGCACAAAAGAAAACACTACATCTAAGTTAGATTAGAAGTATTGCACATGCTCTTGATCATAGAATCTTGTTAACAGCAAGCTACAGCTTATCCCGTAAGTCAGCGGCAAGCTATGATAAGTAACCCCTTCTTGCACTGACGAAGGAATCTTTGTGCACACATAACAATTCTTTGCATCCATTGTGTCAACATACTCATTCAACAAGCGATAGAAGACATTAGTAGATAGTTCCCCCTTTTGAATTAGTTCCCTCATGTAAGTATTTTGCATCCTGCTCAAACTTCTCCCACGGTGTTAGTGTAGCAGTCTCAGGTTTTGAAGCATTGGTAGTCACGTTCTTATCTATCCATGGCATTCCCACAATCACACCTACAATTATTATTGCACACACAATACCTAGAATAGCACTCAACCAACCACACATTCTACCCTTCTTACTCTTATTCTTAGTGTAACTCATGATCTGTAAAGAATCAGATAGCAGAATAATATAAAACAAACAATCAACTTGAGGACGATATAAAAGCTCTTTTTTTTCTCCTTCTGCAAAGTCTCTCTCTCTCTGCAAGTATTTACAGTGCTTCACTCACTCCAGGACCCTTTTGTCAAATCAGGTTTAGCAGCTTGTCATAATCGGTTTTCAAAGTCAATTCAGGTTATCAGTGTCACATCCGGCAGTTTATCAGTCCCTTTTCTCAGCTTCTCAGCTTTCAAATTTTAATTTCAATATTTTAACACAGTCTCTTTCTAGAGTTGAATTCAGGTGCTGTAGTATTGACCTGGTACCTCTCGATCAAAACAGAACGCCAAGAAGTTCTGTTGCCATTCAGCTGTTGTTGCAGACGCCCATTCAGGACCTGCGTAGCTCCTGTTTGCGACTCTCTTTCTTTTCAGTCTGCGTTCACTTTGTAACTCTCCTTCACTAAGATCCTCTTTTCTGGTTGTATCAACTTCTTCCTCAATTGTGTCTCCAGGGATCACTATCTCTATTACAGCCTGTGTCTTCAGCCAGTTATCTCCTTTATGTGTTTTCTTCTTGCTTGGCTTTTCAGAACATTGAACAACGCCCGCCTCTTGTGCTATGGTGTTTTCTCTTGATGGACCTGCAACCGGCTCAGTTCACTTTGACCTCCCTCTGCTTCTTCCCCCTCGCCTTCAGGGTCTGTCACGGGCTCAACTTCAAACCTGAATCCGTCTGCTTCTGGGAGAACCTCTCTTTGCGTCGGTTCCCCTGTTACCTCAGCTGAGATAGGCTCACTGTCACCCCTCCGGAACTCACTTTGAGTGACTGAGCCATCTTCAGTGGGCTCTCCTTCAGTCTCAGTTCCCCTTTGAATACTCTCCGGCCCTGAGACTTCCTTTTCTGCAGCTGTTGTCTTGGATACTTCAAGTTCCTCGTCAGTTGGACATGTCACCCTCTTTGTGTGACTGGCATGTATCCAATTCGGAACACCTGCACATTTCACAGCAGTAGTGGTTGTCAGTATGACTTGATATGGCCCCTTCCAACGCGGCTCCAAACACGACTTCCTCACATGTTTCTTGACAACCCAGTCACTGGCTTTCAGGGTGTGAGCTGGATCACTGATCGGTGGCAATGTGTTAGCCTCCACCTGGTGAGAAAAAGAGCGGACCACATCAGCCAGACCCTTGCAGTAGTCCAACACCATATCACCCGTGATAATCACAAGAGCATTTGCAGGTACTGCGGGTAATGCATAGCTCGACCCATCAGTATCTCATGAGAAGATAGTCCCGTTTTCTTGTCAGGGGTATTTCTCATTGACATCAGCATTGAGGGCAATGCATCTGGCCCTTTCAGATTGGTAGCAGCGGAAATTTTTGCCATTCTCGACTTCAAGGTACCATTCATCTGTTCCACTAGTCCTGATGCTTCAGGGCGATAGCTACAATGCAGCTTTTGCTCAATGTTCAATGCGGCACACAAAAAAAGCTTAATCACCTCCTATTTCAAAGTGTCTGCCCCTATCTGATTCTAAAGAGATCTGGAATCCAAAACGTGGTATTAACTCTCTAAGCTACTGTGAGACTGTCATTCCTACGTATAGGGTAAACTTCAATCCAATGACTGAAAACGCACACAATCACCAACACATATCTCAGTACTCCACAAACAGGCATTTCAATGAAGTCCATCTGCATCCTGCTAAATGGACCACCAGCTCTCCCAACGTGGCTCATATTTACCACCATCCCTTTTTCTGCATTCATCTGTTGACAGATGATGCACCTGTGGCAGATAACCTCTGCAGCTTGTCTGAATTTTGGATTGAGCCAATCGATTTTGAACAACCTAATCATTGCGTCTCTCCCTACATGGGCTTGGCCAAGATAGAACCTCGCAAACTGTGACAGAAGACTGTTTGGAAAGACCATTTTCCCCTCATTTGAGACCCATATGTCATCAGCTCGTGGTACACAGTGCATTCTCTGCCAGGAACGTTTCTCTTCTTTGCCAGCACGTCCCTGCAGTAAATTTAGCTCATCTAATGTGTCAACCACCCTTAATGCAAAATTCAAACATGTTTCATTCTCCGTTTCAGGTAACAATTCCCACTGATCTCGGAACAATATACAGTTCAATGCGCAAAACCTTGCAACTTGATCTGCATAGCCGTTTCCCACTGACACAAAGTCTTGTGATTTAACATGAGCATTGTATTTCACCACGGCAATTTCAAGAGATAACTGAATCGCATGCAACAAATCCTTAATCTTTTCGCCATTTTTCACTGGTGAACCAGAAGAGGTCATAAAACCCCTCTGTGACCATAGTTGGCCAAAATCATGTACAATTCCGAATCCGTATCTGCTGTCAGTATAGATAGTGACTTTCTGGTTTTCAGCTGCATGGCATGCATTAATAAGGGCAATTAATTCAGCCACTTGAGCAGAGTACACTCTTTCAAGCCAGGAAGCTTCTAGAATACCGGTGATTGTGCACACGGCATACCCAGCTCTCAGTACTCCCTCTGAGTCTCTCAAGCATGAACCATCAACAAACATAATGTAATGATTTTCTTCTAACTGGGTATCTTTGATGTCAGGTCTTGGATTGGTGCACAGTTCGGGTACCTCAAGACAATCATGTTCCACTTCCTTAGCATCACTAATGTCTGCATTTTCAATAGGAAGTAAAGTTGCCGGGTTCAATACAGTACATCTCTTGAGAGAAACATTCGGAGACCCCAGTATAATGGTCTCGTATGTAGTCAGCCTAGCATTTGCCATATGCTGTGTCTTGGTTCGGGTTAACAGAATTTCAACTGAATGAGGAACCATTACTGTTAAGGGATGTCCCATTACTGTGCCTTCACACTCTGTGAGGCTTTAACCAACTGCCGCAACTGCACGCAAAAAACCTGGTAAGGTTGCTGCGACTGGGTCCAAAGTAGCTGAAAAATATGCTACTGGGCGGTTTGCACCTCCATGGACCTGTGTTAAAACAGACAAAGAACATGCATCACGTTCATGACAAAACAGTAGAAAAGGCTTTGTGTAATCAGGCATACCTAAAGCTGGTGCCCTGCACATACATTCTCTCAATTCCATGAATGCCTTCATATCTTTTTCGGACAAGATTATGTTACCCGGGCCATCCTGAACTTCCTTGCCTGTCAGTTTTATCAATGGTTTAGAAATAATCGAGAAATTGGGTATCCACTGACGACAGTAGCCCACCATTCCCAGAAACATTCTGACATCTCTCTTGGTTGTCGGGGGATTCTTCTGCAATATGGCTGTAACTCTTTCTTTGGATATTTTTCTCGGCCCTTTCTCAATTTGGTGACCTAAGTACTTAAACTCCCTCTGGCAGTATTGTAGCTTCTTTGGGGGCACTTCATGTCCGTTCTTTCCCAAATGGTTCAGTAAGGCAATTGTGTCATACCTGCAGTCGTCTTTTGTTCTGGACACAATTAGCAAATCATCAATGTACTGTACTAGAGTCGAACTGAAAGGCAGTTCCAACGACTCTAAATCCTTCTTCAATATCTGATTGAAGATGGAAGGTGACTCAGAAAACCCTTGAGGAATTCTGCACCAACTGTACACCTTATCCAGGAATTTGAAACTGAAAATAAATTGTCTGTCCTCATGAAGAGGCACTGAAAAGAATGCTTGAGACAGGTCCACAACCGTGAACCACTCTGCATCACACGGAACCTGAAACATGATTACTGCTGGATTTGGCACTATGGGGCAACATTTTACCGCAATCTTGTTTATTTTCCTCAAGTCCTGCACAATTCGAACCTTCCCACAGGGCTTTTTCAGACCCATTATTGGTGAATTACATTGGCTGCTCATCACTTCTTTCAGAACCCCTTGCTTCACAAAGTCCGCAACCTGAATGAGGACATCTTGTGTCATGTGGTACTGCGGTACCTGCGGAAACACTGCATTCGGCTTAACCTGTACTTTGACTGGATCTACTCCTTTTATCAGCCCCACTTCTTTTCCTGTCAGGTCCCACACTTTCTCTGTTACTGTTCCCTGCAACTCGGGTGGCAAGTCAAGTACTGTAAGCATCGGGAATAAATTTATCAGAGGGTAATCTTCATTTGCAGTCTCTGTCTCTGACTCTGAGAACTGCCCATCGTCCCCTTCATCATCACTGTTTGTCTGGACTTCAATTCCTTCATTGGAACAGGTAATGGAACACCTCGTTTTGCACAGCAAGTCTCTGCCCAGTTGGGATACTGGACTAGAATCACAGACTACAAATTTGTGCAGTCCCTGGAAATTGCCAATCTCAACTTGGACCAGGTCTGTAATCGGATTTGTCAAAAACTGATTTGCTATTCCTACCACTCTTATGTTAAATCCTGAAAGGGGTAATTTCGGAACCTCTGCACTTCTGACTGTAGAGCGTGTAGCTCCTGTATCAACTAGGAATGAAACTTTATGACCCATCACCTTCCCCTCTACATAGGGACCCCTCTGATCTACGTCTAGGGACGCTGCAAGCCTGCACTCCTCACTGTCTGAACAATCATCCGACCATTCATCGTTTATTCCATCCTCACCATGCAATGGGATCTGTTGTACTATGTAATTTTGACTCATCGTTTGGCCTGTGACCTGTTGAGGAAGCATCACCTGTTGCTGTCCCATTGGAGCTAATGGTAATTGCATTTGCTGTCTAGGTACCATGGGAACCTGCTGTTCTACCTACTGTATTTGTGCTGGTTGAACACGCGGCATTTGCATTTGCTGCATGGGCTGTAACCCCTGCATCTGTACCATGTTATTCTGGAAGTTCTGATTTTGACCCTTCAGTTTTGGACCCCTCACATTTTGAAAGGTACCGACATCATTGCTTTGTTGAACAACACCATCCTGCACCACCATTGGGCATTCCCGCTTCCAATGCCCCACGCCCCCGCACGCGTGACATGGTGACACCTTTTTCATCCGCTGCACATCATTTTGAACCACAACAGTGTTCAGGTCTGGACCACGGTTAACGAAACCTCGACCTCGACCTCTCGGCTGTGCCTGAAACACTCCATTTCCCTGCGGTTGCTGCTGTATTACCTGTTTTACTCCATTTCCCTGCATCCCTGCTTGCGCTGCCTTAATCTAAATCACCATCACCTTCTCTTTCAACTTTCTCTGCTTCAGCTCAATCTCGTCACCACAGTATTTCGCATCCTGCAAAACCTCATCAATCGGCTTTGCTTGCCCACAGATCAAATGATTCTTAATCATCTGACTAATCTCTGGTCGCAGCCCTTCAACAAACCTGAACACAAGATGATTCATGTCTTTCGGTTCTATGGTCTCAGTGCCACCGTAATGTTTGAACGCTTTCAACAATCTCTCATTGTAAGCATGAATCGACTCTTTGGCCTCCTGAGAGGTTCGATCGATTTTCAGCCAATCAGTCACTTTAGGCGACACTTTCTGCTTCAAAAACTCAGTAACTTTATGATAATACTTCATCACCTTCTCAGATGGTGCTCCAGTCACCTTATCCCTCGCCGGTTCCTGTGTTAGCCAGTCCACACCTCTCTTACACTCAAGCCATAAGTCAGGTGGAACTATAATCTCAAACAGGGTATTCAAGTCCTCCCAGAGACATTTTGCCAACTTCACAAACCTGTCCGTCTGTTGGTACCATTCTATTGGCTTCTCCCTCAACCTGGGATAATCATTTGTGAATGACAGGATGTCTCCCATTGACCATGGTACATGGACTAGCACCCCTCCGGCTGTCTCTCTCATTGGTAACATTTTTATTGTCCTTGTGTCCGGTGCAGCTTTAGCCTGCTTTGGTTCCGGATCATCGCCTTTCTCTTTATCTCTTTTCTTTGCCCATCTGCCTTCTCATTTCTCTAAGGCTCCCCAAATCTGCGCACTTTGCAGTATTTCTTTAAGATGCGCTAGCATTCCGGTGGGCCTCATGTGATCAAAATCTTTAGAATCGAAGTCTAATCTGTAGCTTCTTTTCAAATGTTTAGTATTCTCAATATCAATGTTGTATTTATCCGCCAGGTTTGCCAACCTCTGATGCACCTTACTCACTTCGTTAGTGATTTTGGGGCACAGATACCTCAATTCTGCTTCTGTGTATGACTCTAATCTGTTCACCCCCATTGTTCCTTTCACTAGCTCTGCAGCTTCTACACCCAGTCTCACAAAATTCAGGTATTCATCCCTTTCTGACCTCTCTGTGGTCACTGTAGTAGTTTGTGAAGCGTTGATCTTTTCTAACCACTCATTAAACTGTTGCATGGAAAAGCCTTGCAACAAAATGTTTCCTGACTGCATCAATGGTGACTGTGATGCATTTGCCAGCACACTTAGCCCTTCTTGTCTCATTGCCTCTAAAGGAGCCCCAATCGGGCTGAGGTCTAGTAAAGACCTGAGTCCTTCTGCTGCTTGTTCCCTTGATGTCATTGGTTGGGGAGTACCTGTGAACCCTCCTCTTATTGCCTCTTGGGTCCTCACTCCCTGATCACACACGCCAGGCTTACCCTGCGCATATAGCGGTACTGGTAGGCCAACAGTAATTGGTAATGATATGGCAGCTGGTGTTGACCAGGTCCCAAACCCCGTGGAGCAGTAACTCCCAAAGCTTGACTCATCGTGGCTGGTGCAGGTACTGACTGCGGTCCTGCCGCTGGATTGTAACGCGGAATTAGCTGTTGCTGCGGCTGGGGCAGCAATTGCGGAGTTGGCTCAATCTGCACTAGCTTTGATCTTGTATATATCGGATCAGGTGGCACCATCAGACTAGTATTTGTCTCTAATAACGGGACATCTGGATAGATCCTTTGAATCTGTGGCAGAGGTTGCAACTGTGTCTGCATGTCTGGTGCAGTGGGTACACTGTCACCATTCTGTATCAAAACTGTATCGCTTGTCTGCACTGTACTTGTAATTCTCTTACTCTGTGTCTAATCCTCAAGACCTGCACTAGTGCTCGGAGTAGTATCATTTATAGCATATGGTGGCGGGCGATCATGTAACAACTGATTAAAAAACTCTTCATCATCTGAATCATCTTCATCTACCCAAGACCTCTGAGTCTCTTTTGTCTTACTAGAGCCCTAGTCTGTCTTACAGGTGGCTTTTTTTCCCTGTGTCTCATCTTCCTGCGTTATTGCCGGAAACAATTTAAGTCTGTCAACTATTCCCCTTCTCCACATCCTGCTCTCATTGTCCCACCTAGCCTCAGCTAAAGTTTTCTCTGCCCTTTTCATTCTCCTTTTAAATTTCTGCTGTCTTTGTCGAATGGCCATTAAATCCCAGACTGCTAATGCTTCATACTGTGCTGGTCTTGGAGGCGGTTTCTGTACATTTAACATCCACCTCAAGTTTTCTAAAATTCTTGTATTCAACGTTCCATGCTCCTGAAACGCTAAACATCCCTCCTTCTCTGTTAATTTGCGCCACTGCTTCATCTTAAAACATGGCCCAACTCCCTTTTCCCCCATTACAATAAAAGTTGGAGTACCCTCAGGCGGTGTAGGCTCCCCTTCACTCGCCCTAATGTATGTATCTCCCTTCCATGCACTTTTTAAAGCCTTGAAAAACTTAATTTTCGTGTCTTTTATTTTGTTTAGAATCTGATCAGAAAGTGACTTTAATTCCCAGAACACTCTTCACCCACCTTTCTCAACCTATTTCCTTTCACGGACGGCTGCCAATCCGTGCGCGACCTCTCTCGGCAACTGACCTATCCCAGTGCCGCACCACAGACGTCACACTCACACACACTGCAGCTGACAAAGTCTTGCGGCTTGACCTCTCTACATACACAAAACTAATGCGATATATTGCGGGCACCTTTAACAACAAAACCCAAATTTGCCGGTTTACTACAGGAAGGGTAACACAATTGCTTCAGAACTTTACAGAGATTTCACTTGAAGCCTCGGCCGCTACTCTCTCCTTCTCAGCTCCCGCACTCGCAAGCAGAATTCGACCCGCAAATCCTACTCTCGACTTGTCAATGGTTCGTTCTAGTGCACTTTAGAACTTACCAAATCTCCATCGAAGGTTTTACTGACACAATTTGACTCAAACTCGACTTGTCAACCACGCCCGATTGACCATTAAACCGCACAAATTACAACATAAACCCAAGTGTCTCCTACACTTGTCAATATACTCCGGATTCTTAGACCACAACAGGTCCGTACATTACCAAAAACCACGTGGATAGTTTTTTAGCACAAAGCGCCACACTCACATGAAGTTCGCCGACTTCCCTACTCTCATAGTGCGGAGTAAGCCCACTCCTACTAAAACAACATTACCTGACCTCGATCCACACAAACTTCACAAAACACCTGCAATATGCATAAGCTGAGCAAGTGCAAACACATACTAAAATGCCGAGAACATACCTAACTCACTTAGGCAGGCTCCGAGATTCCGGGAAAGTCATGGGGAATTTAGAAACACATCATACCTCCAATTTGCATTATCCCGAAAAAACAATTTAAAACAATAGTCCTCTGTCCTAGGGCCCCAAAGAGCCTAAACCGTCTTCCTGCTTCCAGAACTGTTACCGCGTCCCTTTATGATTAATTTACTCACTGTGGGACTCGTTTTAGGCCAATGAATCTTTTGACCCTGATTGAAGACACCTTAGGACGAGGTAGCTAATCAGCAAGTCAATCAATATGTCAATAACATCATCAATATTTATCATAACAATGCAATTTACCTTAGTCAATGATATTTAATGAAACTCAGAAACACCATGACCTTTCAGTCACGAATAACCACACCAGAATAATATGAATTTTGTGATATTTATTCCCTATTGATTACAATTCTACTAGCAAGTTTATTTGTCTCAAAACCAAGAAACACATTAGCATAGTCACAATATGGCAACTCTGATAAGATTTCACCAAAGCAAGAATCACGAACATTAGAATATAACATGGCATCAGCATAGGTTATTCTAGCAGAGTTTCATCATCACGTTATTCAACAAAGCATAGATTTGGTCATTTGTCTATTTGCGTCAGTTTAGTGAACCCTTCTCAACTAACCTTTAATTAGCATTGGCATGTTGGGCTTCATGCAAAACAATTTAGTAACACCAATTTGGAAAAACATCTAACTATGGTCTCTGTCAAAAGAAGCAGTTGGTACCTAGAAAGGAAAAGCAAACAGACAATCACAATTTAATTGTCATATAGTTACCCTCCGTTTGAGTTAGCACTCAGGTTCAGTCTTCGTCTTCAGGACATCAGTTAATTCGCCATCAGGAATTCAGCAATCGGGTAAAAGGGGGCACTTCCCTCATAAGGAGGTAAAGTGTATACGAGCAATCTAATGGCAAGGGTGGTTCTAAGTAAAATTAGTAAGTCACTAAGCAAAGTGACAAAGTTTCTGGATCATAGCAAATCACATCAGGATCTCCCCTAACTCTCTTCTATCCCTCCTGTTCTAATTTACTTCCTGGTGTCAAAGGTTTTTATCCCCTTTTCGTTGTACATTCCCCTAAAATTTGATGGGACAAGGGGTTGCCCCCACTATCTTTAACCAATTAACTTCACATTAGCTCATCTAATTTGTCGCCCCATAACAGTTCTCACATATTTTATTGGTCCTTATGAACGTCCTTAGCGGGTGGAATGTCCGGTATGATTTCATAGTCTTGTGGTCCTTTGCACATCTTCGGTCAGTGGCTCCATTGTCTGTACCGGTTCAGGTGACCTTGTACCTACGACTGGTCCACAGTGTTGCATTCAGCTAAAATGTTTCTACAAGCAAGTCGAATTTTCATGAGAACGGATCTACTACAGTTACATTCAGCTTCTAGTTTAGAGAAAAAAACAAGAGTTCATGTCCTTCAGCAAGTCAGCACACTGCACGTTAGGAAAACACATTTAATATGAGAGCCAGGCAGCTAGGCCTCGAGTCATGCTAACTAAGGCCTAGTGATTTATTAACAAAACCTTTACATATATCTTTTATTATTAGTGTAAAATCATATCATAACATAACATTTCAACATTATTAATCAGTTTTATTAGTCCCCGTATATGTTGGGGGCCACTCCCCGTGGGCACATTTCAAATGCACGTTTTAGCAAAATACATTAATACAGTTTCTATGCAGAATTATTACACATTAGTACATAAACATTTCATGTTAATATAGATTACATAAGGTACGCTCTCTAACATTCAAAGCATTTCTGGAGGCTGTGGGAGGTTACCCCTCCATGCCTGTAACACCTATTTCCAAAGGGAGAGGGTGTAACACCCCTCTCCTAAAGCAAATCCTTTGTTCTGCCTTCAAGGGTTTGAGCTGCTCAAGCAACAGGAGGACAGAAACCTGTCCGTGAGGTGGCAGCAGCTGGGGCTGCCTGGAAACCCTCAGAAGGCTGGTATGGCAGTAGTGGGGGTCCACTGTGGAGCCCCCAGAGTACATTGAATTGTAAAATCAATACTAGAATCAGTATTGGGGTACAATTCCCAGATGTAAGACACCTTATTTTGCCGTATTTGGAGTAACCATTGTCAAGCTGGACATAGGTATTGACCTATGGCAGTGGATGTGCTGTGGCATTGGTAACAGGAATGTATGACCAGACCCTTGACAGCAGTAAGTGTGACATCAGCTATCTCTGCAAGGAGCATGTGTGACAAGATGTCCATCTAAGCTGAAAATGGATAGCATGAGTGCTCCAGGTATGAAAAGCATTGCAAACAAGACATGCCCTGCGCAGTCCATCCCAGGTAATAAGTCCTGCCACTGCCATGTTTTTAGTCTCTGCCCACCCTTCTCTAGGAGGCCCCTGTAAATGGACTATCTGTATCCTGAGAATCTTCATCTACACACACTCAGACTCCCATTCTGAATCCTGTGTGCTTCCCTCTTCAGTATGGCATGCCATAGTCATAGTTCATCAATCTGCATGGACTTCAGGTCCGATAATGCACTGCCTGGTAGTCGGTAGGACCTGTAATCAGCTGTAGATTGCTTCCCATTGTAGGAAAGTACCCTCTTGCCTGACATGTTACCCCCATTTTTACATGTATGTCAGTTTGTTTTTGCCTGTCTCACTGGGATCCTGCTAGCCAGGACCCCAGTGCTCATAGTTTGTGGCCTGAATGTGTATACCTGTGTGGTGACTAACTGTGTCACTAAGGCTCTGCTATGCAGAACCTCAGTGCTTATGCTCTCTCTGCTTTAAAAATTTCACTATAGGCTAGTGACCACTTTTACCAATTTAAATTGGCACACTGGAACACCCTTATAATTCCTAAGTATATGGTACCTAGGTACCCAGGGTATTGGGGTTCCAGGAGATCCCTATGGGCTGCAGCATTTCTTTTGCCACCCATAGGGAGCTCAGCCACTGCAGCCTTAGTGAAATAACGCACACATTATTTTACAGCCATTTTCACTGCACTTAAGAAACTTATAAGTCACCAAAATGTCTAACCTTCACTTGCTGAAGGTTAGGTGCAAAGTTACTAAGTGTGGCCATTACCCCGGACATTGTGAGTGTGGGGACACCATTACACGTGTGCACTACATATAGGTCAATACCTATATGTAGTTTCACAATGGTAACTCTGAACTTGGCCATGTAACATGTCTAAGATCATGGAATTGTCCCTCCATTCCAAATCCGGTATTGGGGAGCCAATTCCATGCATCCCCAGGGCTCCACTATGGACCCCTGGGTACCGCCAAACCAGCTCTCTGGGGTTTTCTCTGCAGCTACCACTGCTGCCACCCCACAGACAGGGTTCTGCCCTCCTGGGGTCTGGGCAGCCCAGTCCCAGGAAGGCAGAACAAAGAATTTCCTCTGAGAGAGGGTGTTACACCCTCTCCCTTTGGAAATAGGTGTTGAAGGCTGTGAAGGGCACAGATGGTGCCCTCTTTGCATAAGCCAGTCTACACCGGTTTAGGGAACCCTCAGTCCCTGCTCTGGTGCGAAACTGGACAAAGGAAAGGGGAGTGACCACTGCCCTGTTCATCACCACCCAAGGGGTGGTGCCCAGAGCTCCTCCAATGTGTCTCAGAGCTCTGCCATCTTGAATCCAGAGGTGTGAGGGCACTCTGGAGGCCTCTGAGTGGCCAGTGCCAGCAGGTGACTTCAGAGACCCCTCCTGATAGGGGCTTACCTGACTAGGTGGCCAATCCTCCTCTGAGGGCTATTTAGGATCTCTCCAGTGGGCTTTTCCTCAGATAACAACTTGCAAGAATTCACCAGAGTTCCTCTTCACCTCTCTCTTCGACTTCTGCCAAGGATCGACCACTGACTGCTCCAGGAGGCCTGCAAAACTGCAACAAAGTAGCAAGACGACTACCAGTGACATTGTAGCGCCTAATCCTGCCGGCTTTCTCAACTTTTTCCTGGTGGTGCATGCTTTGGGGGTTGCTTGCCTTCATCCTGCACTGGAAGCCAAGAAGAAATCTCCTGTGGGTCGACGGAATATTACCTCTGCTTCAGCAGGCACCAAACTTCAGCATCACTGGTACTCTGGGACCCATCCCTTCCTGATGAGCCTGGCCCCTGGAACACAGGTGGTGGACCCAAGTGACCCAGACTGTCTAGTGGTCCAACTGTCCAAACTTGGAGGAGGTACGACCTTGCCTCCCCTCTCCAGCTGCAGCTGCAAGGGCTTCTGTGCACATTTCCACAAAATCCTGCATGCACAGCCAAGCCTAGGTCCCCAGCACTCTGTCCTGAGATGCTCAGCTCCCTGATTTGATCTCCGGTGTCGTGGGACCCTCTTTTGCAGTGTTGAAATGACCGTTGTGCTCAGAGTTCTTGAACCTGTGTTCAAGTACTTCTGCGGGTGCTACCTTCTTGTGCATTATCTCCCCACAATGCTGAGGGCCCCCTCTGTCTCCTCTCCCAAAGGGTGACATCCTGGTCCTTCCTGGGCCTGGGCAGCACTCTTTTTCTTCAACTGTGACTCTTGCAGCTAGCAAGGCTTGTTTGTGGTATTTTGCCAAGGAAACAACTTTGTACCCTCCAGCACTCTGTTGGACATCTTTTGCACAAAGAAGAAGTTCCTAGCACCGTTTGTTGTTGCAGAATCTTCAGCTTTTTCCATCTGGAGGCAGCCATTTTGCACCTTCATCCGGGGTTTAGTGGGCTCCTGTCCCCCCTGGCACTTTCACGACTCTTGGAACTTGTTCCCGTTCCTTTGAAGGTCCTCGGGTTCAGGAATCCATCTTCAGTGCTTTGCAGTCTGTTGTGGTCTTTGCAAAATTCTCTATCACAACATTACTGTGTTTTTGGGGAAATAGTAGTACTTTACTCCTACTTTCCAGGGTCTTGGGGTGGGGTATCTTGGACACCCTTAGTGTTTTCTTACACTCCCAGCGACACTCTACACACTACACTAGACTAGGGGTCCGTTCATGGTGCGCATTCCACTTTCTTAGTATATGATTTGTGTTGCCCCTAGGCCTATTGCATCCTATTGTATTCTACAGTGTTTGCACTGTTTTCTGACTGTGTTACATAGCTGATTTTGGTTTGTGTGTATATTTTGTATATTTTACTTACCTCCTAAGGGAGTAGATCCTCTGAGATATTTTTGGCACATTGTCACTAAAATAAAGTACCTTTATTTTTAGTGACTCTGAGTAATGTCTTACTTATGATATAGTACCTATATGATATAAGTGGTATAGTAGGAGCCTTGCATGTCTCCTAGTTCAGCCTAAGCTGCTCTGCTATAGCTACCCCCATCAGTGTAAGCTGCTAGAACACTACTAATCTACTAATAAGGGATAACTGGACCTGGCACAAGGTGTAAGTACCATTGGTACCCACTATAAGCCAGGCCAGCCTCCTACACCCACGTGAAAGGTCCAGTTGGCCCTTTGAACTTGATTCTCAACTCCAGGACTTGTGAGAGACTGAAGGTGCACACACCTGTGGGCACATCCATGCGGACCAGCCATTTGAACCTGCCCTGCCCTTGTGGTGGCTGGAACTGCTTAAAGGCTGCCATTTTCTGAATCTCCTTGTTGTGCATTGGCGTACAAATCACTTGTGTACCAGAGCCCTTGGGGGATTGTGTAAGGTTGCAGACCACAGCATAAATATTTCTTAGTTCCCACAGTGTTGTTCCTGCTTTTCCCAATCAGAGTCTGCTCACTGTGTATTTGCCTTGTTCATGTTTGTTCCTGACAGAGCCTGCATCCTGTTAGCCTGACTGGTTCCTGTCTTTGCGATAACCATAGAGTTTCCCTGTGGCTACATTTGTCTCATAGTTGTTTTCCATTCCCTCTCTTTTTCGCCTGGGGGATTGTGTCTGGTAGGTCTACGATGAATCCTCAAATGTATAATATAGTTTAATTCGTTTACTTCTCATATTCTGTTCTGGGACATGTATTCCAATGGCATAATTCAGCCCCCATCCCTTGTCTGGTTTTGCATGTATTCATGAGTGCCAAACAGTGACAGTGTGCTATGGCTGCATGCATGGATTCGGTACGGTGCCTCCAGCACAACAAACAAGAGTTGCTAATGTGTATGTCAGGACAAAACATGTTTGTGCCCTGACGGTCCACACACAGATTCACTTTGGCTGCGACCTTTTGATGGGGCTTGCATGGTGACTAGCTGTGAGATTAATCAGCACCGAGGCACTGATGTTCCCTGTTGCAGTGGGATTGTAGAGCCCACCCTGTGTACAAATGTTGTGATGAAAGCTGCCTGTTTCCTATTACTGATCCATAACGTTTTTGAGCACACCAAGGTTGCCCTGTTGTCAGCCTCATAAAAGTTCTGCAGTGCCATAGCTGGACTATTCCCATGTGTGTCATTCATTTATCTTTGGCTTTAGGTCAATTCTGCTTTTAAGGATTCTCTGTCAATTCAGGGATTGCCTCCACAGACTCATGACTAGATCAGCATGTAACTGTGACAACATGGAGGCCAATACTGACACAGGGTACACATGGCCACACACTTGAACTGGACACCTCTGTGCAATGAACCACTAGAAATATGTGAACACATGCAGCATGGTCTGCTGGTCCTCCACAGCCACAGGAGAAACATAGGTCATTTACATGACAAACTATGTTGTACATAACGATTTTAGATTTGGATTTGAGACCCTGAGTCACAAACACTGTACCTACCTAGTATGTTCAAAAGCCTGACTCATGGGTAGTTTACACACAAGTGACCATGAGGTGGGATTCAACATTTCTTTAAATGTGATGGGTTACATATCTGACATAGCCATTATCAACCTTCCTCTATCTATCCTGTGTATAGTTTGTCATGGGAAATATTTTGTCCTCAAAATCAAAGAAGTACACACAGCATAAGACGCAGCAGATATAACAAACACATATCATGACTGATGTACCTCAATTAATGGCATCTGATGGTTATACACTATTATAACACATTCCTAGATGCACATTATGCCAGACTTTTCTTGTGACATTCACACAGAGGCACAACAACAATTTCAAGAGCCAATTCACAGACATAAACACTCAGGCCATGAGTCTATTTGTTTAGTTGCGTAGCCTTGCTATCCTCTATTGATGCAACACCTGCGCAAACTAGTTAATACCAATTTTATTCCAAAGGTTTGTGTTGAACTTGCGTCAATTAAGAGAGCTAATCCAGCACAACAACATGAGTATTATGGTCCGCAGTGGTATGGTCTGCCACATGTGCCCAAACACTAGAATACACACACTGCAGGTCATACCATCCTATCTTTGTATAGTTATAGGCTGCATGCATGTAAATACCTGAAAAATAACACAAACACACTTTAAGACAGATTTCTATGCGTTAAAAAATGACGCTCACACCCAAAATACATCGATTGGTCCCTAATGTTAAGTCCAACACCGCACCCTAGGAATTCGGTTATCCATTAAATATGTATTGATCTTCGAATGCGGGTGATTTTTCATGCGTATGCCTCAAAATAATTTGACTCAAACCCCGTAAGCGTCATAAAATTACACGCAACAGAAAATAACGCACTGCAATTGAGACAGGTAGTGATGTAATAGGATATCCTGTTTACAGAAATTGTACAGTGTGTTTACTTTCACTTTCACTTTGCAGTCTGTGATTATTCTAGACTGTGTGGCTGTGTCTTGAGTTGTCTATGTGAATTTTGTGCTTTTGTCTCCTGTGTGCTATTGCTATTGTATTTTGTTGTTTTGTAAGTGTCTGTGTTAATCTGTGTAAGTGTTTTATTGTCATTTATTGTGATTATATTTGGCTTTGTACTGTTGGGAGTGTGTTAGTGGGTATTGTTATTTGGGGTATTGTTGGGTTGTCTGTGGGTTAGTTAAGTTTACTTTTCATACCTCTTTCCCTGTTTTTCCCTCTTTACCCTTTCCTAACCTATTTTTTTGGAGATGTTGGGTAGGCCACGTCTGGGGAGAATGGGTGATGAGGAGCTAGGGGTTTTTGTGTGGCTGGTGTGCCACTTCCTCCCCCTGATGTTGGAGGCTGGGTGATATATGGGTATCACAAGGAGGCAAGGAGGCTCAGGTGGGCAAAGGTGCTGTTCCACCTGAGAAGAATCTTTAACAGCCAGCGCAACGACCACCAACTGAAACATCGCTGGGCTGACCTGGTGGCCAGAGAGCAGGACCTGCCGGACCACCTGGGTGTGGTGATTGGTGGCCTGTTGGTGAGTACAAATTTGTCTAATGTGTACAGTACAATGCTCTGGAGTGACAATAGCATATTTTGTGACATGCTGCATGCAATGTTTGTGGACATGTGAAATGCAAGTTAAGACAAACAAATCGGGCCCTAAATTCATTGTTTCTGTGTGTCTACCTGTGGACAGAAATTATTTCACATGGCCAAACTTAATTGTTCTCAGATGCTACCAGATTGCAGTAGCACAAAACAGGTTCATCTTGTGGCTTTCGGAGTAGGCGTTGAAATCCTATCATTGAGTAGCATGACCCAACAACATGTTTGCCTTGGGCACAATTGCTGGTACAGAGCTGGTGCAGTTACCATCTGTATCACTTTATAGCCAAACAATTTTGTAAAGTGAATGGGTCATCATGGGATCCCCGCTCCACTGACTTCTTCCATTATACATTTTAGGTGACAAAATAGTTTTGTATGTTACTTTTGGTACACCCCTGCTGATATAGTGCAGCATATGAACAATTATTAACTTCTCAGTATGAAGGCTATCACAGACATGGTGGTATGCTAAGATCAGCAGGCCAGCATTCCTGTGAGTGCTGACATTCTCAAGCTGCTTTCAAATAGAGACCTACCTCATCAAGATTGCAGAAGTAGGACATTTGCTAACCCATGTTTTAATCAGCGCACAGTGTCAGTTTGGTTGTATTACCACAGATCACTCAACTTGGCAATTCTAAGTTAATGAATGTGGCAAAGTGTGATTTACAATACCTGATATAGGTACACAAAGCCCAGAGTAACACATTTCAGGTGCAATGACTACACCTGTACCCAGGCATTCTGTCACAGATGATCAAATTATTAACTGTCAGCATACATCTTTTTGTTGTTTTGAATCAGATGAATGGCCAATCTATGTTTAGCGTAACATTGTCATCAAGTAACACACATGATCCCTGCCATCATGTTGTCATAGGGGGCATATATGGCTCTGGGTATACTGTCAAAGTGGCATTGTAACCTACATACAACACTGGCACACATATAATGGACCATTGAAAGCACAATATTTCCTGAACGCAACTCAACCCACATGAGCATCACACAGTAACTCATTGTCCCTTGATGCCCAAGCCACAATACCTGAGTCACTGGTATTGCAGTGCACCAGGGATGTGGCATTACAAGTCTCTCATAATAACAAATGATGAAATGGTGTACCCTCTAGAATTAGTAAAACACAAAATTGAGTAATTATATTTGGCGCAACATGAGTGTTAGGGCCAGTGCATGTGTGCATATGTGTGTCTATCACTCACTGGAGTGACAGTGTCAATGCATGTTTGCATGACTATGTCTGTTGGTGTGTCTACATGCCTGATGTGCTGCTCTATCATATAAAATGTCACACACAGTAATTTGTTGATCCACGTTTTGTACAGTGGGCAGACATTGAGCACATATCATCCTTCCATGTTTTACAGGTAGACCCACCCCATATACAATTGGTGAAGTGGTTCGATTTGCGGACCCAGACACACCCAGTAAGTGCTAATATGTTTGTCCTGTGTTGTGTTTGCAGCTGTTGTGTGACTGACTCCTGTTTGTCAGACTCATTGCAAGGTATGATGTGCTGGCACGTGGTCTGATATGTGACTTGACTGGAGGTTGACATTTTGTTCCATGTTCGAGTTGGACATTCTGTGGCAGAGAGTCATATATTTAGAGTCGAGTGCTACGCTATAGGCATGGGCAGGTGAACAGGGTGATTTATTGCTACATGTATACCAATGATTAATTTGGAGGTGGCCAGTGTCATGATTTAGTCAGCAAGTGATTCACACAGACCAGTGATGCAGAGGTTTTACCCACATACTTGAGCATCCCTGTAAGTAATGAACATGTAGGACTTTATGGGTGACTTTCCCGCAGCATTTAGCTCCACATGTACTCCATTTATGTGGCAGTTGAGTGAAATGTCATAGGCGTGCATGCAGGTCAAGGCCAGATGGGTGCTTGCATCAATGTACTTGATTTTGGAAATGTGTCAGTGAGATCTAATGATGTTGACAATTGTCCGCAATTAGAAAAATGAATGTAGATGTGATTGTCCAATGGTTGACTCAATCCTAGTTGGCAGGCCTCCATACCTGTGGTGGAGTGAGTAAACCCATGGACAGCTGTCCAAAGCTTCGTGGTTGTCCTTGATGTTTGCAAGTATGTGTTGCATATCCATCCCCCCCCCAAGGCACAGGGTGAGGGCTAGAAAATATGTGTATCTAGGTGTGATGATCACAGTGTAGATTACAGACATGTAATTCAAGCATTCATGTGTTCCAAACTACAATGTCCCCTCATGATTACCAACTGCATACTTCCTGACAGTTCCATATACAAATCACAGTTCTTGTGTACCTTGATTTTGATCCTGAAGATAGTTATTAGTCAGCCTGGCACATGTGGACTACTTGCAGCATTTGTTATGCGACTAATAGCAGTACAAAGATGCACAGATCATTTGATTAAGTACACACCTTGTTGTGCATTGCTGTGCTGTTAGATAGCTGATGGGTAGGCTGCGTTGGCTTGTCATTCCTCAGGGACATTCTATCATCTGTACTGTGATTTGGACTGTATGTGCTATTTTTGATGAAGTGTTAGAATATCATCTGTAGATGTATCACACAATGATGTCAATAATAATTGGCCTTCTCTAATTTTACAGCTGCCAACATAAATGCCCAGGAGATAAGGGGAATTCCAGAGACGGGCAGAGCGTTACCGCCACATACTAGATGTGGAGGCTGGGTTCCATAATATGGCACGTCGATATCGCCATGAGAGAGCCACAGGGGTATGGAGGGCATTTGCACAAGGGGTGCCAGCATTGCCCACACCAACCACCACCACCACAGCACAGACCACAGTGGCACCAAGGGTGACACCAACTGTAGCAGGTCCCTTGACTTCATGTGCTCCGACCCCACAAGCAGCACCTCCTGCACCTCCCCCTCCAACCACGGCACTGGCACCAGCAATGCCATCTACAAGTGGTACCCAGACAACCCCAGCTGCTGTGATAGACAATTAGGACTTGCAGACACTGAAACGTGACATGCAGCGAATGTTGCACAGGATGGACAGGCTGCAGCAGGAGGTGTCCCGCATTAGCAGAAGACTGCGGGGTATCAAAGAGATCCTGCGGAGAGCCAATTTGTAAATGATGGATCCTCACCATGATTCCCTCCCCTCCCTCCTCTTTCCTCGTTCTTTTCTTTAGTAGGTTTAGAGGGCTTAGTGTTAGGTTAGAGTAGGCTGTTAGCTTAGTTAGTAAAAGTCGATTGTGGGTGGAAGGTGTTATATTATTACATGTTTTTTGTGGTTAGGATGATGTTGGGGTTTATATGTATATATACAAAAAAATGGATTTGTTTAGGATAAGTTTGAATGTGTGTAGGTTAGTTAATGTTGTCCTACATGTGTCCCGTCATATAAGAGGGGTGGGGGTTGATGTTTAGAGTGTTTAGTTAAATGTGGTAAGTAAGTTTAGCTTAGGGTAGTTAGGGCCAGTTGTGGGTAATGTATAGTTAGGCTAGGTTAGGTTAGTTAAGGTGTTTCCCCTATTTTGAGTTTTCTTTATTACTGTAAAAAAAAAAGTTTTAGGTACTCCTTTACAGTATGTGTCATATGCTTGGGGATCAGGGCCTTGGCATGGGTGTACAGTGTCAATTTAGTATTTGCATTTGTGTTCCATCCTGCATCAGAATCCCATTATTGACATGGTTATTCCCTATTCCTAATGAGCTGTCACATTGGCAGCTACAACAATGCTATTTCTCTATGCATCTGCCATCCATTGCACCCATCACTCAAGGTTACTATGGTCCCAAATGTGTTGTAAAGGTTGGTGTGTTTTTAAATCTGTCATTGTTTGAGTCCTCTATTGGAATCTTGGGCACTGTGGGACGTCTGCCTGCAGCCTGATGTTCATGTGAACCCTGATAAGCTGAGTGATGTTATAATCTTATGAAGTTGTGTATATACAACTCACACCTACCATTTCTTACATTGTATTCCCAGGTTACATAATTGTCCATACACTCATATACATCCATTCCTGCTGTGTGGTGTGTGTGTGATTAAAGTTTATAGTCAGATGTCACATACATAAAGATTGTCTTGAAGGGAATGTTGGGCACATTGAGTTTCATCTTACACATTCTTTGGATCTGACTTTTTCAGTTCTACACAGCATTATACTGTTTGTTCTCATTTCACTTCAGAAATAAGCTTAAGGAAGCAAGGATGATGATAGAATCCAGTCCTCAGTGCATAGTTATCAGACCACATTCTTTCTACACTGTTGTATTGACATGTTGCATACACCCCAAATCTCCTACACAGTTGATGTGTCACATTACACAGAGACAAAGTGGTTGCGTTAGTGCTATTTATTTTAAAGTGCTGTAGTGCAATATTTACATAGTCCAGGATTGTAAGTCCACTAGTGTGATGCCTTCTATTGTGATGCAACACAAGTGCAAAGGTGAGGGACATGTCATTGGACATGCTGGGGTGAAGTATCATTCAGTGCAGAGGAACAGGATTTGCCAATGAGGTAGTGAGAGACAATTGCAGTGCATAGTGGTAAGGTAAACAGTGTGCTGGAGAACAGTGCATGTTACCAACTGTAGCAAGACTGGCATGTTAACAAACACAGGACCTAGGAAATCAGTGCCCATGTGGCATGGACTTGTGCTACCGGGTACTCCTACGGGCGAAGGTGATCTGTTCCGCGTCTTCATCTTCTGATGTGTGTGTTGTCTCCTCTGCCCTTGGTGGTGGTGGGTTTGAAGGGGCAACACACACTTCAGTGTTTGAAGACGTGGATTCAGAATTCCCGGTAGCTGCCAACTGTGGGGCTATTAAGGGCATTACTGCAGCAAGGAGGAGCTGCTGGTTCTTGAGTATAGCAGCTACATCACTGTGGTAGGCAGCCAGGTCGGCCCTGAGGGGGTCATGATTGCATTTGTGCATGCAGTGAAAGGTTTGGGATGCCAGGTGTTGTGGCAGCTCCGTAACTGCTGAGTTGAAATCCCTCACATGTTGTTGTAGTCCTTGCAGGAGGGATGGTAGCACTTGCATGGCTGCTGTCTGTTCTACAGATGACATTATGCACGTGCGCATCCCCTCAAGGCTGCCTGCCATATTTTGCATCCTCACCTGCACCTCCTTGGCCAGCTACTGCTATACTCCCACTACTGTCCTTTCAAAGGTGGTACCAGTATCCTCAGAGTCCTCAGCTGGGTTGGAGCTGGCAGGTCGTACTATTGGGGTGGTGTGTGGGTCCTCTGTGATGGCTGCTGCATCTGTACTCCTCCTTGTGACTGAAGGTGGGGTCTAGAGGGTTCCAAGGACATCTTGGAGGGTCTGCTGGCTAATGTTTGTCAGCTTGTCATCCATGTCATCAGGGAAGTCCAGGACAGGCATATTCACAGGAGAGCCATCGAACTCTGCAATGAGATATTGTACAATTAGTGTGTCTGTGTTGTGGCAGTTGTAATGTGACGTTACTGACTTCCTATTAGTGAGACATTGCAATCTTGGTTCCTGTTCATTGTTCCGGTCATTAATATTAGCATTCTCACAGGCCTATGCCCCACCTGCATGTCACATGTAGTGTGGGCAGTTTGGGGAATTGTCTGCATCACATCCTCTAGGTGTAGGTTCTGTCAAATTGTATGTTGCCACCTTCTTGTCCTACTCAACCCTCCGTCTACTTCCATTAGCATGGTGAGGCCTTGCAATGGCTGTGGGTGTTCTGATGCCACTTGCACCACACTTAACAATATGGAACTGACCCAGTATTGGATATTTCACATACACCTATATGTTGCTGAGACCAAGCACATACTATGTATGGCATTGCATTGGCACGATACAGGTGTCAGCATTGGTAGTGTGTCACGTTGATGTTGGGAAATGTGTGCTACTGTTGTAGTTTGGACTCTTGCTCTAGGCAAGACTGCTGGTTAAAGGATGACAGTACTTTTGTTTGTAGGCGACTACGTCTCTCCTACAAGAAGTCGCAACTGTTGTCCCAACCTTACCTGCTCACTAGCAGCACCTCACCAGAAACAAAATAATAAAATGTGATTTGTGGCAGCCTTTACGCATGGACTCGAAAGTAAGACATCTCAGGGAGTGTTGTGGTTAAACGGAGATCACCCCTTTCTCACAGATATATCACGTCTCATACAAACACAGGCAATGAAAAAGATGCAGTAAAGTTTCAATAGTTTTATTCAACATAACTGCTATTTGCGATAAGTTGCATGGGCTTCAATGATTAGGATAATGAATAATGCAAGCAACAGAATTGTGAAGACAAGAGTCATTATTACAAAGACCCCCACCATCTTGCAATGCATGAAGAAGACATACGGAATGTAATATGCCCTAATACCCTAGTGCGTAAGACCTAACCTCGGTTTGTTAAACCTAATCTGCCAATGCCATGTCCATGAAAGGAGCCCCCAACCCTCGTTACCTTGGAATGAGGTCTCTATCTCAGACTCCGTAGGGACACGAAGACTGGGTCAGCGTCAAGACGGCTTGCAGCATCGATATCAGCGATGGTGGCAATGCCCTCTTGTCGGAATCCCTCTGATTATCTGGCTACGTACGATATATTTATACAGATCTTCAAGGACCCCTGACGTAGGTGTGTTCCCAAACAATAGATAACAGACATGCTTGGGATGGCAATTATCCCTTGAAAGTATAGAGAGGGAAAATCCCTAAGTGTGAAGGCCTACTGTTTGTTTGTCTTTGGTGCTAGATCTTGACGCCTTAGCGCGGTGACACTGATAATGTAACCCAAAACAAGTGGCCTAACTCTAAACAAGGCAGCCATCTTAGAAGAAATAAATAATTAAATGTGCTAAGACAGAGCAAGCTAAGTAGGTTAAACGTCACTAGGTGACGGGGGCACGAGTCTGTAAGCCAAGGGCTAAGCTAACCCATTAAAATGAAGTAGGATTCACTACACAACATTGGATTGCACTGATGGGCCTGGCAGTGTTCCATTTCCTCTTATGCGGGTGTGTTTAACTAACTAGACACAAATGTCCTCCCCCTCAATGCTGTTGTCTTAGCAGTATGACAGTTGGGATGTGGCAAGGTGGCATTACAGCTATTGTAACACAGGCACGGGGTGGACCCTATAATGTGCAGCATGGGTATTACATTACTGCTGTGTACTTCATAATGTAAGTAAAAATACCTGATGTTTATTGCGCCTATAGACATGAGCATTTGGCAGGATTTACACTTTGCTAGTAATTACAGGGGATTGATAATGTTGTCATCCTGAACCCTCTATTTTGGGTGTGTTTGATCCATGGGCACCTAACTGCCATTAGCTACTTGCCCTGCATACACAGCACAGGTGGTAGTGGCAACTGTTGTCAATGTTAAATACCACTTTCGGATATGGCTTGAGACTGGAAATTGAGCCCTAGTTCATGTTGTGACAATACTAGCTGTTGTGTGACAGCAGATCAGTTTTACGTTGTACCCTACCCTCCTGGACTTGCTTGGCCTTTCCAATAGCCTTGGCATGGCAGAGTACTCCCATGCAAAGATTGTTGGCTTTGTGTTGTACTGTGCCCCTGGTTTCCTCTGCACAGCCCATGCACCTATGTCGTGCCCCTTTGCCCTTTCCACTGCTTGATTTCCATGGCTGACATGCATTTTGTAGTAGGTGTGTCCCTCCCCCTGCTTGCAGGTAACATTTAGGCATTTTTGTCCCCCATGCAACTTACCCTGCATCTGTGTTGTTTCCTGGTAGACTGCGCTGTCCTGTCCTTGAATCCCTGTGACGATCTCCTCTGGGATGACTGCTGCCACCATCTCCTCCATCTGGTCCAGGGACTCCTGCGGTGCTCGACTCCCACCTCCAGTCTGCAGTGCTGCCTTCCTGTTGCTTGCCATTTTTTCCTTGGTCTTGCACTTGCAGTCATGCCATCGTTTCTTGCACTCAGTAACTGTTCTCCGTACTTCTGCCACACTGTTCATCTTGTCCACAATTTGTTGCCAAATTGCCTATCTCCTGCCAATTGGCAATTTTGAGGCGACAAAAAGTTGATGCTTGTGTTCCGTCACCTCTTTCACCAGTATTTCCTGCTCCTATGCACTGAAACAACACTTCCTTTTCTTCTTCTCCCTCTCCTGAGGTTCTCCTGGCTGGTTCCTGGTCAATTGGGGTCTTCCTGGGGTCTCTCCTGGCTTTTGGGATCCATTTTGGGGGCCCTTTGCACATTTTGCTGTGTTTGCACTGCTTTTTGACGCTATTGCAGGGAAAAATGGCGCGCAATGGTTTGAGTAAAAAAAAATGACTCTAACCCGTGGTTTGCGCCACGGAGCGTCACATTATGAACTTGATGCCCGGGTGGTGCAAAGAAATGGCATTAGCTGGCATTAAACTTTTTGACGCAAAACTCCCTAGGTGCAGTTTTGCGTCAAAAGGTATAAATATGGCCCCAAGATTCCCTGTCCTCTTAGCTTCTTGGCCCGAGCCCTGAAAAGAGCAAAGGTGTACCCTGGAATGCCCAGCATTGCTGCATGAGCCTCCAATTCCACTTCAGCCCAAGCTGAAGTCTCCAAATCATCGTCCAGTAGACAGTCTACAGGTAGGTCGTGGATGCCACAACTTTCTTTGCACCAGTAACCCCCCCAGTTGAGATTTACAACATTCATGGGGTGGCTAACAGTGTTATTATGGGCTTCAGTCACTTGGTACTGATGACAAGTAGGTGTCGCTCAGGGGCTACCAGTTTTTCCATCACCATAGTGACACTGGCACCTGTGCCCTGTAGGCCCCAACCTGAACAGCATTTATTGGGGGTTGTTGGGGGTTGTTGCTTGTACTTATCCATGTTAAAGGGACAAGTAACATGGGTGACAAGGTCAATGCCACCATCTGAGACTAAAACATCCTAAGTGGTTTCCCTAACTAAACCAACCCCCAGTACATAACCCAAAGTGAGTCCTGCTACACCCTTGTACTGGTTATTTGTAGTGTTTTTTTCCAGCACCACTGCTATTACTAGAGGCCCTAGTGGAAGCAGTGGGGGTTGTGGTGGTGGGAGCTTTGGTGTTTTTCTTGGGACAAGTAGGATCACTTGACCAATGGCCTCTGCTCTTACACATGACTTTTTCTGTTGGTTTAAAGAGTATTTGTGCCCACCCCGAGATTTTTGTGGGCCTGAGGAAGACTCTGACTTTTTATCTTTGTCCCCACTAAAGTGGCAGAAGTACAGAGAACAGTTACTGAGTGCAAGAAACGATGGCATGACTGCAAGTGCAAGACCAAGTGATCTGACCTCTAGGTATGAAGGGAGCCCTACTTGTGTGTAAACCCCTCCCACTGCCAGCTACACTATATAGTTTGCTAGAGGGAAGATCTTGTGAAGAGCCCTCCCCTGAATCTTCAGGCTGATCCCTTGAGTCTAAAGGGTTAGAATCACCCTCCCTCTCCTCTTCCTGGTTACCAGGCTGCTCTTGGTCATCCTGGAGAAAGCGACTCAAAAGGAAAATTTTGTTAGGGTTATTCCCTACCTCTAACCTTCTCTCTGAGCAAAGCCATCTTAGGTCTTTGAAAGTCATGTTGTCATAGCGAGTTCTGATGACTCCAGGGGTGGCTTCAGAGGAAGACATAGCGTAGTGAGTTAGGGTAGAGTGAAAGGAAAGAAAAAGACCTACTCTTCGAACCCTTAGTCTTTTTTGAAAGAAAGTGAAAAGACTTTCCTGTGGAAAGCACTGGTGACAGAGTGATAAGGTAATTGCAAGTACTCATCCCACGGCTGTACCACCAATGTAGGAGGCTGGCCTGGTTTGTAGTGGGTACCAAAGGTACTTACACCTTATACCAGGTCCAGTTATCCCTCATTAGTGAAAGGTAGTCAGTGTCTAGAAGTGTCTAGAAGCTAGGCTGTCTGGGGTAGCTGTAGCTGAGCAGCCAATGCTTATCTAGGAGACATGCAAAGCTCTTGTAATACCACCGTAGTAACACAGTACTCACACACATGAAAGAAAATACTCAGTGTTACAAAAATAAAGGTACTTTAACACAAACCGAATACTAAAATAGTGGAATGCATAAGTCGGTCTCCCACCGAGGCAAGTGGACTGGGGCACTGGGAGTGTAAGAAAACTCCAAAGGTAAGTAATAGGACCCACACCAGAGCCCAGGAAAACAGTAGTAAATCACAGTAAGTTTCCTAGAACACCCAAGAAGTCATGATAGAAGATAATGCAAGAACCAGAAGAGACTGTAAGACTCCAACGATGGATTCCTAGACCTGTGGAAGAAGGGGAAGCACTGAAGAGTCCAGGGAGAACAGCAGCCCCTGCGAACCCGGGTGAAGGTGCAAAAGAAGAACCACGGGTGAGAAGACAAAGGGGGTGATTCTGATTCTGACGGGCGGCGGAGGCCGCCCGCCAGAGTTCCCCCCTCCAAAATACCGCTCCGCGGTCGAAAGACCGCTGAGGGTATTTTGGGTTTTGCACTGGGCTGGCGGGCGACCGCCAAAAGGCCGCCCGCCAGCCCAGTGCAAAACACCCTTCCCTCGAGGACGCCGGCTCAGAATTGAGAATTGAGGTGCGACGGGTGCGACGGGTGCAGTGGCACCCGTCGCGAATTTCACTGTCTGCAATGCAGACAGTGAAATTCTTTGTGGGGCCCTCTTACGGGGGCCCCTGCAGTGCCCATGGCATTGGCATGGGCACTGCAGGGGCCCCCAGGGGCCCCACGACACCCCATACCGCCATCCTGTTCCGGGCGGCAGAGCCGCCAGGAACAGGATGGCGGTATGGGGTGTCAGAATCCCCATGGCGGCGCAGCGAGCTGCGCCGCCATGGCGGATTCTTTTGGGCAGCGGAAAACCGGCGGGAGACCGCCGGTTTTCCACTACTGACCGCGGCCAAACCGCCGCGGTCAGAATGCCCTGCGGGGCACCGCCAGCCTGTTGGCGGTGCTCCCGCCAACCCTGGCCCCGGCGGTCCAAGACCGCCGGGGTCAGAATGACCCCCAAAGTCAGTTATGCACCCAGGAAGACAGATGCATGTTCCTGGTTGGTACAGAAGATGTCCCACGCTGGATGGATGATTGCAGTGTGGTTCGCGTCACTGGATTCCGCCAACAAGTCTTGGCACACGCTAAGCTCATGGTTAGTGGAAAATAGCACTGCCCCGGACCAGGAGGGACCGGGTGGCCCCTAGCCAGGAGGGGGAGAGAAAAGGGGCATCCAGCAACCCAGAGAGCTCTTAGAAGACCAGGCATTGTGCCCGGGAGTCCCACAGCATGGGGACAAAGAAGCTTCAAATGGAGGCCCATGCAGTACAACACACAGGGATCCCATGCCGCCGGCGAACCACTCAAGAAGCTATGCATCACAGGATGGAGTGCTGGGGGACCAAGCTGTGCTGTGCATGAAGAACCTCTTGGAAGGTCGTACACAAGCCTTGGCAACTGCAAGTCATATGGCGCACTGCGTACTGTCTTGCGTTGGGAGACAAGCCCTTACTTCCACCAAAGCTGGACAGCTGGACTGTGGGACTGTTGCAGTCACTTTAGTCTACCACCCTTGTTGCTGCATCCACGCTCGTCGCCAGGAGAGGAGACCCGCGCCACCAGTCATTGCTGTAGAGAGGTGCCTGATGAAGCAGGGAAGTGACTCTGTCACTCCACTAGAGATTCCTTCGGTTCGTATGGTGCAGGCTAAAAACAGGCAGTCCTCAGAGGATACACAATCTGGAAACAGTTGCAGTTGCTGTCAGGAGCTGAAGATACAATGTTGCAGAAGTCGTCTTTGCTTCTTTGTTTCAGTTTGTAGAGTTCCTGGAGGGTTCAGCTGCGGTTCCATTGGTAGAAGATGAAGTAAAGGATGCAGAGGATTCCCGCTGGAGTCTTACAATCTGAATCTGAGGAAATACCCAGGAAGAGAGACCCTAAATAGCCCTGAAAGAGAGATTGGTCATCTACACAGGTAAGCACCTATATGGGGATGGCTCAGACATCACCTGCTGGCACTGGCCACTCAGATGCTCACAGGGTGCCCCACCACCATGGAATCCAAGATGGCAAAACCCAGGGACACTCTGGAGGAGCTCTGGGCATCACCCCAGAGGTGGTGATGGACAGGGGAGTGGTCACTCCCCTTTCCTTTTCCAGTTTCACGCCAGAGAATGGAATGGCGGTCCCTGAACCAGGGTAGGTTGGATTATGCAAGGAGGGCACATTCTGTGCCCTTCAAAGCATTTCCAGGGGCTCTGGGAGGCTACCCTTCCCATGCCTGTAACACCTATTTCCAAAGGGACAGGGTGTAACACTCCTCTCCAAAAGGAAATCCTTCCTTCTGCCTTCCTGGGCTTATGCTGCTCAAGCAACAGGAGGGCAGAAACCTGTCTGTGAGGAGGCAGCAGCTGAGGCTGCCTGAAAAAACTCAGAAGGCTGGCATGGCAGTACTGGTGGTCCACTGTGGAGCCCCCAGAGTGCATGGAATTGTAAAACCAATACTAGAATCAGTATTGGGGTACGATTCCCAGATGTTAGACTCCTTACATGGCCATATTCGGAGTTACCATTGTGAAGCTGGATATAGGTATTGACCTATCTCCAGAGCATGTGTAAAGTCTGGGAAAATGGTCCTGAATGATGTGGGGGCACCTCTGCTACTGCAGGGGTGCCCTCCCACACAGGTACTTTGTACCCAGCCTTCTGGGTTGGAAGGCCTGACATACAGGTTACTTATAAGAGACATGGTGCAGTGTAAATTGCTGTGAAGTGGTGCATGCACCATTTCACACAGGCTGCAATGGCAGTTCTGTAGAAGCCTTTGCACGGGCTCCCTGTGGGTGGTAGAAGAAATGCTTCAGCCCATAGAGATCCTCTCGAACCCCAATGCCCTGGGTACCAAAGTACATAATACTAGAGACTTATAAGGGGGCACCAGTATGCCAATTTGGGATAAAATACTGGGTTACCAGTAAGTAGTGACAAATTTGAGAGGAGAGAAAGCCTAAGCACTCGGGTCCTGGTTAGCAGAACTATAGTAGCACAGTCAAACACACTAACATCAGGCAGAAATTGGGGATAACATGCCAAAATGAGGGTACTTCCCTACAATGGCACAGTTGTTTGTGTTAGATTCCACTGCACCATTTTGGCTGCTCCTTACTGGCTGTACACCCCCTTGCATACTTAATGCTTGTTGCAGGCATTTTGTGGCACAAGGTGTTACAAAGTGGCACAATGCCAGATTTGCACCACTATGAGGGTCTGCTGCTGAGATATTTGCATCACTGCGCCACATTAGTGTAAGATGTTTGATGTTATGTTGAACAAGGATGCACTAGGCCCTCTTAACCGCTTCTGTGCCTTGGACGAGGTCACCTCGTCCAAGGCTACAGTTCCAGTGTGCCTTGGACGAGGTCACCTCGTCCAAGGCACAGGAACTGGGGGGAGCGCTAGTGCTCCCCCCCTGTGCACCCCACCCACCCCCCCAAGGCGGGGATGGAAGGGGAAGCCCTTCCCCTTCCACCCCGACCCCCCCACCCCCTCCCCTGTGACGTCAGCGCGCGAGCTGATTTGTCACAGGGTCTCCCCCATCGTGCTAGAAGCTCTGCTTTTCTCTTTCAATCACGTGGGGGAGGCCCGGAGAGGCTTCAAAGGGAAGGAAATGTATTTCCGTCCCTTTGAAGTCTCTCCAAGCGTTTCAAAAGCCGGATTGCTTGCAGTCCGGCTTCTGAAACGCCCACTAGACACCAAGGATGTTTTTTTTTTTTTATTGAAATAGACATAAGGGAGCGACCCCTTGGGCAAGGGTCGCTCCCAATGGGGGGCATTTTTCAGAAGGCCTTTTCTGCACCCCCCGGGGGCAGATCGGCCTATTAATAGGCCGATGGGGCAGAAACCTCTAGGGCACCAGGGATCTTTTTTTTTTTTTTTTAGGTGGGGAGCGACCCCTTAGGCAAGGGTCGCTCCCCTAGGGGGCAAATTATATTTAGGCCATTTCTGCCCCCCTTGGGGGCAGATTGGCCTATTTTGATGAGGCCAATCTGCCCCCAAGGGGGGTAGAAACCACTAGACACCAGGGAGTTTTTTTTGTTTTTGTGAATTTCATGCAAGGGGAGCGACCCCTTAGGCAAGGGTCGCTCCCCTGGGGGGGGGGGGGGGAATTATTTTAGGCCATTTCTGCCCCCCTGGGGGGTAGATCAGCCTATTTTGATTAGGCCGAAACCACTAGGCACCGGGGATTTTTTGTTTTGCAGATGGGGAGCGACCCCTTGGACAAGGGTCGCTCCCCTGGAGGGGAAAATTGTATTTAGGCCATTTCTGCCAGATCGGCCGTTTTTTGCTACGCCAATCTGCCCCCAAGGGGGACAGAAACCACTAGGCGCCAGGGATTTTATTTTTGGCACTAATGTCACGCAGGGGGAGCAACCCCGTAGGCAAGGGTCGCTCCCGGGGGCGAGGGGGGGTTGGGGGGCAAATTTATTATAGGCCATTTCTGCCCCCAGGGGAGGGCAGAAACCTCTAGGCGCCAGGGCAAATTTTTTTTGTGTGTATTTTTTTTGTTTGTTTGTTTTTTTAGAGATGGGGAGCAAATTGTATTTAGACCATTTCTGCCCTGTGGCCGATTTTAGGTCAATCTGCCCCCAAGGGGGCAGAAGCCACTAGGCACCGGGGATTTTTATTTTGGCGCCAATGTCACACAGGGGGAGCGACCCCGTAGGCAAGGGTCGCTCCCGGGGGGGGAGTGGGAGTTGGGGGGCAAATTTATTTTAGCCCATTTCTGCCCCCAGGGGGGTCAGAAACCTCTAGGGGCCAGGGCAAATTTTTTTGTGTGTTTTTTTTTTGTTTGTTTGTTTTTTTAGAGATGGGGAGCGACCCATTAGGCAAGGGTCGCTCCCCTGGGGGGCAAATTGTATTTAGACCATTTCTGCCCCCCTTGGAGGCAGATTGGCCAATTTTAGGTCAATCTGCAAGGGGGCAGACACCGCTAGGCACCGGGATTTGTTTTTTGGCACCAATGTCACTCAGGGGGAGCGACCCCGTAGGCAAGGGTCGCTCCCCAGGGGGGTGGGGGGGCACATTTATTTTAGGCCATTTCTGCCCCCAGGGGGGTCAGAAACCTCTAGGTGCCAGGGCAATTTTTTATTTTTTTTATTTTTTTGTTTGTTTATTTTTTTAGAGATGAGGGAGCGACCCATTAGGCAAGGGTCGCTCCCCTGGAGGGCAAATTGTATTTAGACCATTTCTGCCGCCCTTGGGGGCAGATTGGCCGATTTTAGGTCAATCTGCCCCCAAGGGGGCAGACACCGCTAGGCACCGGGGATTTGTTTTTTAGCGCCAATGTCACGCAGGGGGAGCGACCCCATAGGCAAGGGTCGATCCCTGGCAGGGGGGTTTGGGGGGGGTGGGGGCTCAAATTTATTTTAGGCCATTTCTGCCCCCAGGGGGGTCAGAAACCTCTAGGCGCCAGGGCAATTTTTTTTTGTGTTTTTGTTTTGTTTGTTTGTTTTTTTAGAGATGGGGACCGACCCATTAGGCAAGGGTCGCTCCCCTGGGGGGCAAATTGTATTTAGACCATTTCTGCCCCCCTTGGAGGCAGATTGGCCGATTTTAGGTCAATCTGCCCCCAAGGGGGCAGACACCGCTAGGCACCGGGATTTGTTTTTTGGCACCAATGTCACGCAGGGGGATCGACCCCGTAGGCAAGGGTCGCTCCCGAGGGGGGTGGGGGGGCACATTTATTTTAGGCCATTTCTGCCCCCAGGGGGGTCAGAAACCTCTAGGCGCCAGGGCAATTTTTTTTATTTTTTATTTTTTTGTTTGTTTATTTTTTTAGAGATGGGGAGCGACCCATTAGGCAAGAGTCGCTCCCCTGGGGGGCAAATTGTATTTAAACCATCTCTGCCCCCCTTGGGGGCAGATTGGCCGATTTTAGGTCAATCTGCCCCCAAGGGGGCAGACACCGCTAGGCACCGGGGATTTGTTTTTTAGCGCCAATGTCACGCAGGGGGAGCGGCACCATAGGCAAGGGTCGATCCCGGGCAGGGGGGTTTGGGGGGGGTGGGGGCTCAAATTTATTTTAGGCCATTTCTGCCCCCAGGGGGGTCAGAAACCTCTAGGCGCCAGGGCAATTTTTTTTTTTGTGTTTTTGTTTTGTTTGTTTGTTTTTTTAGAGATGGGGACCGACCCATTAGGCAAGGGTCGATCCCCTGGGGGGCAAATTGTATTTAGACCATTTCTGCCCCCCTTGGGGGCAGATTGGCTGATTTTAGGTCAATCTGCCCCCAAGGGGGCAGACACGACTAGGCACTGGGGATTTGTTTATTGGTGCCAATGTCACGCAGGGGGAGCGACCCCGTAGGCAAGGGTCGCTCCCCGGGGAGGGGGGGCAAATTTATTTTAGGCCATTTCTGCCCCCAGGGGGACAGAAACCTCTAGGCGCCAGGGCAATTTTTTTTGTTTGTTTGTTTGTTTTTTTAGAGATGGGGAGCGACCCATTAGGCAAGGGTCGCTCCCCTGGGGAGCAAATTGTATTTAGACCATTTCTGCCCCCCTTGGGGGCAGATTGGCCTATTTTAGGTCAATCTGCCCCCAAGGGGGCAGACACCACTAGGCACCGGGGATTTGATTTTTGGCGCCGTTGTCACGCAGGGGGAGGGTCCCCGTAGGCAAGAGTCGCTCCTGGGCGGTGGGTGGGGGGACAAATTTATTTTAGGCAATTTCTGCCCCCCCCTGGGGCCGGCTTAGCTAGAGGCCAAAATCCACAGGTAGGCACTTTGAAAAAAACACCTCTGTTTTCTGTGAAAAAATGTGTTGTGTCCACGTTGTGTTTTGGGCCGTTTCCTTTCCTGGGCGCTAGGCCTGCCCACAGAAGTGAGGTACCATTTTTATCGAGAGACTTAGGGAAATGCTGGGTGGAAGGAAATTTGTGGCTCCTCTCAGATTCCAGAACTTTCTGTCACCGAAATGAGAGGAAAAAGTGTTTTTTGGGCCAAATTTTGATGTTTGCAAAGGATTCTGCGTAACAGAAGCTGGTCAGAGCCCCGCAAGTCACCCCATCTTGGATTTCCCTGGGTTTCTAGTTTTCCAAAATGTGCTGGTTTTCTAGGTTTCCCCAGGTGCCGGCTGAGCTACAGGCCAAAATCCACAGGTAGGCACTGTTTTCTATGAAAAAAATTGATGTGTCCACGTTGTGTTTTGGGCCATTTCTTTTCGTGGGCGCTAGGCCTACCCACACAAGTGAGGTACCATTTTTATCGGGAGACTTGGGGAAATGCTGGATGGAAGGAAAATTGTGGCTCCTCTCAAATTCCACAACTTTCTGTCACCGAAATGAGTGGAAAACGTGTTTTTTTAGCCAAAGTTTGAGGTTTACAAAGGATTCTGGGTAACAGAACCTTGTCAGAGCCCCACAAGTCACCCCATCTTGGATTCCCCTAGGTCTCTAGTTTTCAAAAATGCACATGTTTGGTAGGTTTCCCTAGGTGCTGGCTGAGCTAGAGGGCAAAATCTACAGGTAGGCACTTTGCAAAAAACACCTCTGTATTCTTTCAAAAATGTGATGTGTCCACGTTGCGTTTTGAGGCATTTCCTGTCGCGGGCGCTAGGCCTACCCACACAAGTGAGGTATCATTTTTATCGGGAGACTTGGGGGAACGCTGGGTGGAAGGAAATTTGTGGCTCCTCTCTGATTCCAGAACTTTCTGTCACCAAAATGTGAGGAAAATGTGTTTTTTTAGCCACATTTTGCGGTTTGCAAAGGATTCTGGGTAACAGAACCTGGTCAGAGTCCCACAAGTCACCCCATCTTGGATTCCCCTAGGTCTCTAGTTTTCAAAAATGCACATGTTTGGTAGGTTTCCCTAGGTGCTGGCTGAGCTAGAGGGCAAAATCTACAGGTAGGCACTTTGCAAAAAACACCTCTGTTTTCCTTCAAAAAATGTGATGTGTCCACGTTGCGTTTTGGGGCATTTCCGGTCGCGGGCGCTAGGCCTACCCACACAAGTGAGGTATCATTTTTATCGGGAGACTTGGGGGAACATAGATTAGCAAAACAACTGTTATTGCCTCTTGTCTTTCTCTACATTTTTTCCTTCCAAATATAAGAGAGTGTGTAAAAAAGACATCTATTTGAGAAATGCCCTGTAATTCACATGCTAGTATGGTCACCCCGGAATTCAGAGATGTGCAAATAACCACTGCTCCTCAACACCTTATCTTGTGCCCATTTTGGAAATACAAAGGTTTTCTTGATAGCTATTTTTGACTCTTTATATTTCAGCAAATGAATTGCTGTATACCCGGTATAGAATGAAAACGCACTGCAGGGTGCAGCTCATTTATTGGCTCTGGGTACCTTGGGTTCTTGATGAACCTACAAGCCCTATATATCCCCGCAACCAGAGGAGTCCAGCAAACGTAACAGTATATTGCTATCTGACATTGCAGGAAAAAGTTACAGAATAAAACGTAGAGAAAAATTGCTGTTTTTTTCACCTCAATTTCAATATTTTTATTTTTCAGTTGTTATTTTCTGTAGGAAACCCTTGTAGGATCTACACAAATGAACCCTTGCTGAATTCAGAATTTTGTTTACTTTTCAGAAATGTTTAGGTTTCTGGCATACAGCATTGGTTTCACACCCATTTCTGTCACTGACTGGAAGAAGGCTGAAAGCACAAACAATTGTAAAAATGGGGCATGTCCCAGTAAAATGCCAAATTTGTGTTGAAAAATTGGGTTTTCTGATTTAAGTCTGCCTTTTCCTGAAAGCTGGGAAGCTGGTGATTTTAGCACCGCAAACCCTTTGTTGATGCCATTTTCAGGGAAAAAAAACACAAGCCTTCTTCTGCAGCCACTTTTTCCCATTTTTTTTTAAAAAAACGAAATTTTCACTGTATTTTGGCTAATTTCTTGGCCTTCTTCAGGGGAACCCACAAAGTCTGGGTACCTCTAGAATCCCTAGGATGTTGGGAAAAAAGGATGCAAATTTGGCTTGGCTAGCTTATGTGGACAAAAAGTTATGAGGGCCCAAGCTCAAACTGCCCCAAATAGCCAAATAAAGACCTGGCACAGGAGGGGGAAAAGGCCTGGCAGCGAAGGGGTTAAATCAGGGCCTAGGTTCCAAAGTTGTTTACAACTTTTGTGGCGTAGTTATGCTCTCTGAGATATGGCCAAGTTACAAATGGTATGTGATGGTGTAAAAGAGTACGTACATTCTGACTTTGCATGTTTTTATTGAATTATTTACATTGTGATTCTTGGAGTACAGTTCTACGTGAAGAGATCTTGCACAATTAGTTTTCTTCTGCTTACACCAGCAGCAGTGTTTTGTTGTCCCCCCTCCTCCAGTTCTACATCATTGTTGTCAACCTCCTCATTGGGGACTTCTACTTGTTCATTCCGGGGAACATGTGCTCTTTGGCACATGTTAGGCAAAATGGCACACACAAGGATAATTTTGCAGTCAAGGGGTGGTCCATATAACTGTTCTCCTCATGTAAGATGTAGGCATCTGAACCTTGATTTAAGAAGGCCAAATGTCCGCTTCACTACAATTCTGGTCCTTATGTGGGCTTCATTGTAGGCTCGCTCTGCATCTGTTGTAGGATTTACAAAAGATGTCATGACCCATGGATGGAAGCCTTAACCTTGGTCAGCTGCAAAGGAATGTGAGAACATGTGTTGATCATGCACATTAGTTAATTGCAAGGTGCCATGACCCTTTTTGTGTGGAGTGGTGTATCAGACTTACATCTGGTATTGTGTGTGTTCCTGTTTGGATGGATGGTTGCATTGGTCTGTGGTGGTGCACTTTCCAGTCATGGGTTGTGCCTTAGGTACATGGTGATTGTAATTGGAATTTTTGTCTGACAGTTTACTCATGTCAAATATGTTGGGTGTTCTCTATATTTGAGCCAGGGGTCCACATTTACAAGGCCCTAGCACCTCCTTTCACCACATTAATCTCATGTTTGAAGACACTATTGTGGGCCAACTAGACATGAAATCAAAGTGCCATGTTTACAAAGTGCCACTATCCATGCCATGCAACACTTCCAGGGTAAATGTGGCGGTATCACCGTCAACAGGCTGGCAGTGTATACTGCCACATTTTGAGTGTGGCGGTTTGGCCGCTGCCACCCCACCTCATCTCCACTCAGGCCAGCACATCAAAGCAACAGGCAGAGTGGCAGTCACTCCATCCAGTTCATCCTCCTGGTAGAATGCCCTCAGTCCAGAAAGATTATAACTTTGTGGGGCCAGAGATCCAGAACCTATATCCATTTCTGCCTTTGAAGTAGGCAAACGTCAAAGAAAAGCCTTAGTAATGCACAGGACCCTGTCTTTCCTGCCCTGGCCCCAGACACACTCCAAGGGTTTGGAGACTGCTTGTGTAAGGACAGGCACAGCCACATTAAGGTGCAAATGTCAGCTCCCCCCACCATTGTAGCTCAGGAAGAGCCATCAGGATATGCAGGGCACACCTCATCTCCATTCTGTGCCTGTCTAGAGTGAATTCCCAAACAGCTCAACTGTCATCCTGACCCAGACATGTATTCCACAGACACGCAGAGGCACAAAAGGACAGATATATACTTTTTGATGCAAAACTACACTAACGCAGTTTTGTGTCAAAAACTTTAGCGCTGGATAGCACCATTTCTTAACGCCACCCGTGTGGCAAATTTATACTTTGACACTGGGTGGCACAAACAATAGGTTAGAGTGATTCTTCAAGACACTAACCATTGCACCTTGTCATTAAGCAAAATTACGTTAATGCAGGAATAATTACTCTAATCTGGTTTACGACATAGAAAAAACGCGCAAAACGGATGTGTGCCATTTTTCCCTGCAATAGCGACAAAAAACGACGCAAACGGAGCAAACGGAGCAAACACTGCAAAGGAGCCCCAAAATGGATCCCAGAAGCCAGGAGAGACTCCAGGGAGACCCCAGACAACCAGGATCGATCCAGCCAGGAGGACACAGACCAGACCCAGGGGGGAGACAAGAAGAAGAGGAAGTGTCGCTTCAGCGCAGAGGAGCATGAAATTCTGGCAAGAGAGGTGACAGAGCACCAGCATCAACTCTTCATCACCTCTAAATTGTCAATTGGGGGGAGAGAGGCAATTTGGCAACAGATTGTGGACAAGATTAACAGTGTGGCACAGGTCAGGAGAACTGTCACTTAGTGCAAGAAAAGCTGGCATGATTCCAAGCGCAGGACAAAGTAAAAAATGACAAGGAACAGGAAGGCAGCACTGCAGACCTGAGGTGGGAGTCCAGCACCTCAAGAGGACCTGTACGGGATGGAGGAGTTGGTTGCAGCCGTCATCCCGGAGCAAATCATCACTGATATTGCAGGACAGGACAGCGCAGACTACCAAGAAACAACACATATGCAGGGTAAGTTGCATGGAGGACCAAAATGCCTAAATGGCAAGTGCAAGAAGGGGGAGGCACATACTTACTACACAATGCATATCAGCCTGCTAATCAGGCAGTGGAAAGGGCGAAGGGTCATGGAACGGGACTCCCCACACTGCCCATGCCAGGTGCAGGTGCATCCAGGGGCACAGTACAACACAACACTAACAACCTTTGCATGGGGTACACCACCATGCCAAGGCTGCTGGAAATGCTGAAGCAGACCAGGAAGGTAGGGTAGAACGTCAAACTGATCTGGTGTCACAGGAAAGCTGGTATTGTCTGAATGTAAACTAGAGGACAATGCCGTGTCTCAGGCCATTGGCTCAAGCAGCATTCACCATTGACAACAGTTGCCAATACTACCTGTGCTGTGTGCAGTGGCCAATTAGGAAATGGCAGTCATGTGCCCAGGGCACAAACACACTTGAAATGAGGGTTCAGTATGACTATATGATCCTAGGTTTAACCTGTGCCTGTGTCACAATAGCTGCAATGCCACCATGCAACATCTCAGGTGTCATAGTGTTAAGACAACTGCATTGAGGGGGAGGACATATGTGTGTAGGAAGGCAAACACACCCACACAGACACAAGAGGAAATTGAACTCTGCTAGGTCTATCAGTGCAATGTAGCAGACACACGCAAACATCAACATGAGAAACTACCAATGGTAACATCTGTATTATCTCATGGAAATGCCATACATGGTGTGGTGCTAGGTCTCAGTACTGCATAGGTGTATGTGAAAAATGATGGACTGGGACAGGGACATATTGTTATTAGTGGTGTTGTGGCATTAGGACACCAACACTCATTGCTATGCCTCACCATGCAAATGGAAGCTGAGGGAGGGTTGATGAGGACAAGAAGGTGTTTAGCCACAATTTGGACATAACCCTCACCTAGAATATGTGATGCAGGCAATTGCCCAAACTGCCCACACTACATGTGACATGCAGGTGGGGCACAGGGCTGAGAAACTGCAAACATTAATGACAGGAACAATGCATGGGAACCAAGATGACAATATACCTTCAATAGGAAGTCAGTGACGTCACATTACAACTGGCACAGCACAGACACACTAATTGTACAATATCTCATTGCAGAGGACGATGGCTCTCCTGTGGATCTGCCTGTCCTGGTCTACCATGATGACCTGGATGATCAGCTGACAACCATCAGCCAGGAAACACTCCAAGATGACCTGGGAACCCTCCAGACACCACCTCCAGTCACAAGGAGGAGCATTCATGTGGCAGCCATCCCAGAGGACCCACCCACCACCCAAATAGTGCAACCTGCCAGCTTAAACAAAAGCTGAGGACTCTGATGACACAGGGACCACCTTTGAGAGGACCGTAGTGGGAGTACAGCGGGAGCTGGCCAAGGAAGTGCGGGCTGGGGATACAAACAATGTCAGCCAGCCTTGAGGGGATGCACATGTGCATGATGACATTAGCAGAACAGACAGCAGCCAAACAAGTTACACAATCCCTACTGCATGGAGTCCAACAGTGTGTGAGGGACCTAACCACTGCTGTGAGGGAGTTGCCATAACACCTGCCCTCCCAATCTTGCTGCTGCATGCATGACAACAAGCTGGACTCCATGCACCAGGAACTGGCCTCCCTCAGGGCAGACATGGCTGCCTACCACAGGGATGTTGCTGCCATACTTAATAATCAGCAGCTCCTCCTTGCTGCAGTTATGCCATATGTCGTTCCACAGATGGCAGCTGCTGGAAATTTGGTGTCCACTTCTCCAACCACTGAAGTGTGTGATGCCCCCTCAAACCCACCAGCACCACCATCAAGGGCAGAAGAGACGACACACACATCAGAGGATGAAGATGTAGAACAGATCATTTTCACCCGTAGGATTACCCGGTAGCACCAGCCCATGCCACATGGTCACTGATTTTCCTTTGTCCTGTGGTTGACAACATGCCAGTGTTGCTACAGTTGGTGACATGCTCTCTTCACCGACACACTGTTAACCTTTCCACTATGGACTGCAATTGTCTCTCACTACTCAATTGGCAATTCATGTTCCTCTGCACTGAATGACACTTCATCTCAGCATGTCCAATGACATGTCCCTTAACCTTGCACTTGTGTTGTGTCACAATAGAATGTTTTACACTAATGGGATCACAGACCTGGGCTATGTAAATATTGCACAACTGCACTTTAAAATAAACAGCACCTACACACCCACTTTATCTCTGTGTAATGTGACACATCTACTTTGTGATGCATGTAACATGTCTATGGTCAGAGAGTGTCAATACCAGAATGCAGAAATATTGTGGGCAGATATCTATGTCCAAGGGCCCTGATTTATACTTTTTTGCACTGCATTTGTGTCATGTTTTACGCAAAAGCGGCACAGACTTACAAAATATCATTGTGTTTTGTAAGTTTGCATTGCTTTTGTGTTAGAAAAATGATGCAAATGCACCACAAAAAAAGTATAAAGCAGGGCCAAGAAATCTACAAGATGAAAATCAGTGCTGGCCACATCCCCTACAAGCAATTCATTGTGTATGTGACATTTGCTTTAATAAATACATGCCTCACCCACAACATACAGCAAGAATGGCTGTGTAAGAATGTTCGGCCAATAAAGTTAGCTGGTAGTACAAGTAAAACACATTGGCATGACATTTGTCTACTTGACCTCATCTGAAATTGGCACTACTCAGTTTAGCAGTGTTGACATGAACTTCAGGCTGCAGGCAGATGTCCCACAGTGCCCACCATCACGACACAGGATCAAAACAATTACGGCTTAAAAAGCACACCTACCTGTCCAATACATGAGAACCATAGTCACGTTGAGTGGTGGGTACAATGGATGGAAGATGCATTGAGATTTAGATTTGTTGTAGCTGCCAATGTGACAGCTCAGTTGGAAGTGGGAAATAACATGTCAAGAGAGGGATGTGGATGTTGGACGGAATTCACAGGCCAACAGACAATGTAAACTCATGCAAATACACAGAGCCCCAAGCATATGACACATGCAGTAAGGGAGTACCTAAATCTTTAATTACTGTGTACAAAACAGAACTTAAAACTATGTAACACACCTATACTAACCTAATCTATCCTAACTATACATTACCCACAACTGGCCCTAACTACCCTATGCTAAGCTTACTCACCACATTTAACAACATACTCTAAACATTTGCGCCCCAGCTACCTCATATGACAAGACACATGTAGGACAACATATACTAACCTAAACATATGCTACCTAATACTAAACAAATGTATATTTTATTGTAGTTTTTTTTTAATACACAAAAACCTCAACATTATCCCCCACCCACCCACAAACTAACATGTAATAATATGAACCCCCCCAAACCTACTTATCCTATCTAAACAACTACCCTACTCTAACCTATCACTAAACCCCTTAAACCCACTACAAAACAGGATGAGGAATGAGGAAGGAGGGGACGGAATTAGGGGTGAGGGGAGGCAAGAGTTCACAGGTTTGCCCTCCTCAGTGTTTTTTTAATTGCCTTCAGCCTTAGTGTATTTTTGTCCACATCCTTCTTTATTGTGTTAAGCTTTTTCAACACCTTCTTCATGTCCCTCTGGAGTGCAGCAATTTTGGCCATGTCCATTGAAGCAGGTGTGGTAGTGTGTGTTGTAGAGGTTGATGGTGCAGCAGAAGTGGTGGTCAGTGGTGCAGAGGTTGACGGTGCAGCAGGTGGGGCAGATGTGACGGTGGGCCCTGTGGTACTGGTGCAGTTGTGGTGGTGGCTACAACCTTTGTGGCCAATGCCAGTCCCCCTTTGCTGAAAGCCTGCCATTCTCCTGTGGCTCTCTCTCTCTGATAGCATCTTGCCATCCTTCGGTACCCAGACTCCATATCCAAGATGAGTCTGTATCTCACTCCCCGCTTCTGGAAAGCCCTGATTTGCGCTAAATCCATGTTGGCAGCTTTAAAAATGAGACAGGCAACCATCAGTGGCATCATTGTGTGATGCATGTACAGATGATAATCTAACACTCTGCCTCAATTTGCACATGCAGTCCAAATCACCAATGTAATGGAAATGCTACCTACCCATCATGTCTTTTACACCACAGCAAAGCACAACAAGAGTTGGACCAAATAAAGTGATCTGCATTGATGTAGCGCAATGTGTCACAATGCAAAAGCAGCAACTAATTCACACGGGCCAGGCCGACTAATCTTTATCATCTGAGTCAA
Organism: Pleurodeles waltl; assembly: GCF_031143425.1. NCBI lineage: Eukaryota > Metazoa > Chordata > Amphibia > Caudata > Salamandridae > Pleurodeles > Pleurodeles waltl. The sequence continues at coordinate 267,764,574 of NC_090446.1, forward strand.
CTTTAAGGCACATAAGACCAGTGAACTGTAGATGTAATTGGCAGGATGGTATGCAGCTGCTAATCATAAGGGGTCAGAGTTGTTTGGGACACATGCATGCTTGAATGAGAAGACTGTCATCTACACTGACCATCACACCTACCTACAGATATGTTGTTTCCCTACCCCTGTGCCTCAGAGGGGATGGGCATGCAATACATCATCACAACTGTCGAGGACAACCACGAAGGCATGTCCACTTGTACATTGATTTAGTGAGGGGAACACATGTGAGCAGGGCTGCCACCTAGGAATAAGTTATCCATAGGACATTCACATCTACATTCAGGTGTCCGGTTGTGGACAACCATCAACAACTGATCTGCCAACACAATTCCCAAAACACCCACATTGATGCCAGCACACACCTTGCCTTTACCTGTATGCACGCCTATTGCATACCACATAAGTGTCAGATAAATGGAGTACAACGTATGGCCTAGATACTGGGGGCCAGTTACCCATACAGTCCTACATGTACATTACAATAGCGGGATGCACAATTTTGTGAGGAAAACTGATGCATGACTGTGTTGTGAGAATGAAGGTATGACCCAGTGACAATATACTGACAGTGGAGCACTTCCAAGTCACATGTGGGCCTACATGTGGCTAGTAATCAACTTGTTCACATGCTGCTTCCTATTGCGCAGCACAAGACTCCCAAGATATGATTCTCTGCCTGTGAATGTCTAATCCTTTCACATAACGCTATGTCAATATCCAGTCAAGTAATATATCAGATCACGTGCCAGCTCATCATATCTTGGAATGAGTACAACACTCAAGAGTCACTCACAAAACAGCTGCAATCACTACACAGGACAGACATTATCACACTTACGTCTGGGTCCTGAAATTGAGCCACTTCCCCAATGGTATAGGGGGCAGGACCACCTGTAAGACATGGAAAGGAAATATATGCTCAATGTCAGATCACTGTACAAACATGTGGACAACATATCACAGTCTGTAACATTGTACGAGTGAGCTGGTGACCCTGCATGTAGACACTCCAACAGACATACCACTGCAAACTCACATTGACACTGACACTCAAATGAGTGATAGACACACATCTGCACACATGCAATGGGCCTAACAATCATGTGGTGCTAAACCCAACTACAAACATTTGTGGCTAATTCATTTCAGATGGTACCCCATGTCATGATTTGTATTTGGGTGACAATTTCAGTGGCACTTCCCTGGTGCAGTGCAATACTAGTGACTCAGGTATTGTGGCTTGTGCATAATGGGACACTGAGTTACTGTGTGATGGACATGTGGCTCAATTTTCAGTCTGCAATTATCATGCATTCAGTGGTCCATGACAGATGTGGCACAGTTGTATGTAGGTAACAAATGCCCCATTTGCAGTGTCCCCTAAGCCGTGTATGCCCCCTTTGCCAATATAATGGCAGGGATCATGTGCGTGTAATGATGACAATTTAGCGCTAAACATGGATTGGCCACTTTGCTGTTCTGATACAGTGAAAAGTGGTATGCTGACTGTGTCTTACCTGATCATCATTGAAAGAATGCATGGGCACAGGTGTTGTCATTGAACCTGAAATGTGTGACTAAGGGCCACATGTATGATGATCAGGATTTGTGAGTCACACATTGCAAGACTTAGCAACTTGCGAGTAGGATAATCTGATGTAAAACACTGTCAGTGACACTGTTTGCAAATCACAAATGGGGTGGCAAATGACCTACCTCATGAATTTTATTAAGGTAGGTCTCATTTTGCAAACCCTTTGGGAATGGTGGCACTCACAGGAATGCTGGCCGGCTTGGCTCAGCAGACCACCATGTCTGTGACTGCTTTCAAATTGAGATGTATTTTTCTTTTTATAAATGCAGCCTTATTTCATCAAGGGTAAACAGAAATCATGTCAAAAACCAATATTATAACTTTAATATTTTTTTTAAAGCAGACAGTGGTCTATGGGACCACTGCCTGCTCTGAAACAATTTTTGGGTATGCATTCACAAAGGGGAAGGGATCCCATTGGGACCCCACCCTTTTCTAAATGGGTTAGCACCAACTTGAAACTGGTGGTAACTCCAATTGTTTAGTGACAGCATTCGCGGTCACCAAACAATCTATCAGCAGACTGCGACTCACTAATAGGAAGGGAACGCCCCTTCCTAAATGCCACTAGCAAACCCTGTTTTGGGATTCGGCAATGTGATTGCAGAATGGCAAAATTGGGTATGTGCATTGGAATAAACATTTTTTCTTGACGTAAACACACAAATTCTGAAAACTAGGCCGTTTGTGACAATTAAAAATAGCTTGGTACATGTGGACCTAAGTGATAGTCGAACATGACTCAACAAACCTCAGGACTGCATTGTTAACATCTATAGACATGTGGACTCCATCTCGGTACTGGGACACTAACAGTTTGTTCTGCTTGCATTCACGCAAACATTGCATGCAGCACGTCAAGACATGTGCTACTGTCACTCAGAAGCATTCTACTGAACACATTTGTCAATGTGATACTCACCAACAGGGCCACCGATCACCACAACCAGGTGGTCCAACAGATCCTGCTCTTTGACCACCAGGTCAGCATAGCGATGCTTCAGCTGGTGCTCACTCCTGCTCATGTGGTACACACTTTTGAGGTGGTAGAGCACCTTGCCCCACCGCTGCTGCGTTGCCTCTGTGTGATACCTGTGTATCACATGCCCACCCATCTCCAGCATCATTGGAAGGAAGTGGGACAAAGCCCTCAAGCTTCTCCTCTCCCATGCGGGTCAGCCTTGTCCTTCCCGACACGTCCTTGCACAACAAAGCAAAACAGAAAAGTGTAAAAAAAGAAGGAAAATAAATGTAAGAAAAGAAAACTTACAGCCCAAACATAAGAACCCCAACTAACCCAACTAATCTAACCCCCAGACAGACACTGACAGTACAAATACTATCCGAAAGACAATTAACTACACAAAAGCACATACACAGGTACAATAAACAAACAGAATACACAAAAGATACAAGGGAGACACCACAAGTTACAAGAAACGCAATCCAGAGACCAATAACCCCTAGACACAGCCACACATTCAAGGAAAAGCACAGACTGTAAAGTGAAAGTGAAAGTACACCCAGTGTACCATGTCTCTAAACAGGATTTCCTATTACATGACTTCCTGTCCCATTTGTGGCCCATTTTCCGTCATGCGTATATTTTTTTGATGCATATGATGTTTACGGGAATATTTCCGACACATAACAGACATGTGCGTCAAAATACCACGCATTACCTGTAGACTTCAATTTCAATGGATCTCTGCATGCATGTGGTGCGCAGGTGGAATTAACGCTAAGGACTCATGTATGGTTAGTTAGCATTTGTGTCGTTTTTCAACGCATTTGCATCAAAATTTGTGACTCAAACTGTGATTGCATGATTTTCAAATATTTAGCTTGCATGCACCCTGTATCAACATGAAGATAGGATGGTATGGCCTGCAGTGTGTGGTATAGTGATTGGCCACATGTGGTAGAGCTTGCAACTGTGTGTTTTGTGTGTGAATGATCTGCAACAACAATATGTGTGTTTCTGAAGGATCAGCATGCAATACATTGGACGTAATGCTCATGTATGAATATGTTCCGAATGGGTATCTACATCTGATTGTAATCAGTGTTCTACAACAGTCATGATATGTGTTTGTAATATGTGTTGACTCACGTGATGTGTGTAGTTGTTTGACTTTGGGGACATTACATTTCACATGACAAACAAAACTCAGGGATGACTTAGAATGGCTGATGAGTGCTATGTCGGATAATTTACCCCTCATATGTCATTAATTGTTGGTTACGACTTCATGGTGACTTGTGTGTGAGCTTCACAGATGTCGGACATGTGTACATGTTTGGTACGTACTGTGTTTAAGACACTGTGCCTTAATTCCACCCATAACATGTTTGGTACACGTCAGTTTGACTCATAAGAATGACCTATGTTACTTATGTTGCTGTGGTGGACCTGCTGCACTGACTGCATGTGTTAACATATTTTCAGATGTGCATTCCACAGAAGTGTCCAGTTCAAGTGTGTGGGTATGTGTACCCTGTGTCAGGATTGGGCTCCATGGTGTTATGGTTTCAGGCGGGTCTAGTCAGGACTCTGTTAAGGGCACCCCTTGAGTTCACAGAGTATCTTGCAAAGGAAGTAGTGTACCAAAGCAGAAGAGCAGCTAAAGGCATACAAGGAGAAAGGCCAGATATGGTAAGGCAGAGAAAACAGAAATGTGAAGGCAGATCAACCTTAGTGTGAAAAAATATGGAACAGGTCAGTAATGGACAAACACGCAGGACTTATCATTAAGATTGTACACAGGGTAGGGCTCAGAACTTTCCACACCAACAGGGAACGTCAGTGCCTCTGTGCAGATTAATCTTACAGATAGTCACCAATCAAGCCCCATAGAAAGGAGGCAGCAGAAGTGAATCTGTATCTGAATCCTTAGGGCACAAACAAGGATTGTACTTGCATACATGAGACTCGCCCTTGTGGGTCCGGCTGGAGACACAGTGGCAATTCCTGGAATGCAGCCTTAGCACACTGTCACTGTTAGGCACTAAAGATTACATGCAACACAAGACAAAGGATGGGGGATGGATTTGCCTCCATGAAACCAGGTGCCAACCAAGTACAAAGGAAAACACTTCTACACAGGTGAGGACTGATAGGACACTTACAAGACATGATAACCCAAGAGGAAACCAAAAATGAGGGAAACAACTAGGAGGCAAAGCCAGGCACAGCGAATAGGCCCAGGTTGATGCAAAGGCTGGAACAGGTCTGGGAAACAGAAAGCAGGCTCTGCCAGAAACAAACATGAACAAGGCTGAGAAACAGGGAGAAGACTCAGACTGGATCAAGCAGGAACAGGACTGGGTAAACAGAGAGCAGGTTCAGGTGTTCTCAGGACTGTAACACAGTCCACCAAGGGGTCTAGGACACAAAGGAATCGTACTCCAATGCATGACGAGGAGCTTCAGGGAATGGCAGCTTCTAAGCAGTTCCAGGCAGCAGCAAGGCCAGGTCAGAGTCACATGGCAGGGCTGCACAAGAGATGTCACAGGTGTGTGCAGCTACAGTGTCTCACAAGTCCTGGAGGAGGGAATCCCTTATAAAGGGACAACCGGACTTTTCCCGTAGGAAGCAATGGACAGAAGATTACAGTTCTTGCAGTCTACCAGTTAGTGCATTATGGGACCTGAATTCCATGCAAACTAATGTAGTTCTTCTATAGCATGCCAATGGAAAAGGGAAGCAAACACGAGTCAGAAAGGGACTCTGGGTGAGTGTTAATGATGATTCCCAGGGCACAGATAGTCCGTTTACAGTGCCCACTAGAGATGAGAGGGCAGAGACATAACACATGGCAGTAGCAGGACATATTTCCAGGGATGGACTGCGCAGGGCATGTGTTGTGAACATTGCTTGTCATACCTGGGACACTCATGCTATCCATTTACACAAATGATGCCCCCTTTGTCACACAAGCTCCTAGCAGATATAGCAAATGTCACACTTACTAATGTCAGGGGTCTGGTCATACATTCCTGTTTCCACTGATATTTCACATCCACTGCCTCATGTATGGGAAGCTTATTTACCTTATTATTAGAGATGTCGTAGTTGTGTGTCGTGTGCTACAGTTGTCCATGTTGGAAACGTGGATGTGTGTCATATGCTGGGGTCCATTGATTTTGATGAGTTTTTTATATGTGTGTGATGTTTGCTGTACAGTCACATGTAATGTTGCATCAGAAGCAGTCAGATTTGTCCTTGTGACATGCTCCCTGAGGTAATACTCACATTCCTAAGGAACATGTGTTGGAGAGAGAAGAAACCAGAGCAAGATTGTGTAATCAAGTAAGGTGTTTTGTTTACATATCTTGACAAGTGTGTAGGGTGACTATTGGTTGGAAAAATTCTGTGCAATTAGCTGTCTGTGGCACATTCTTGCAGCTGTGTTTTGCTATTCCCCCTCATTTTCACTGCCACCATCCTCCTCCTCCTCCTCCTCCTCTGGCAGTTCTTGCTCTGGCTCATATAGAGGGATGTTCCTCCTCACACAAATGTTGTACAGGATAGCACAGTTAAGTAGGATTTTGCACGCAATGTGTGGGGCATATAGGAGGCGCCTCCTGTGATTTCCAGGCACCTGAATCTGGACTTCAGGATGCCAAAGGTCCTATTCACAATTGTGCGTGTCCTCCGATGTGCCTTATTATAGGCACGCTCTGCTGCTGTGCTTGGGTTGGGGAATGGGGTCATGATCCATGGCTGGATCCCATAACCCTGATCCGCCTCAAAAGATAATAGGAGTGAGTATTTTGTTAGTGCTTGCAACAGGAATGTCATGTAGCATGGCAGCTGATATCTTGTGTTGTCTGTGACTCATATGTGTTTGTGGTATTGTGTAAGATCCTGGGCTTCTGTGAGGGTTTTGATGCAGTGGGTTGTTTGACTTGACAACTTGTGTTTTGCTCATTGATCAGGGACCTATGATTTTGTTTCCAAACTGCTGGTCAGAATCGATGTACCATGCGCTGTGTAGTGTCCAACATGTTTTAGTGTGCTTTCACTAGAGTGGACATGATACTTCAACACACACAATAGATTCCGATGTGGTGGTAACATGGTTGCACTACATGGCCTGGACATCTCATCCAATTAGACATAAGTCATTGCAGATGAAATGCAACAGTGAGACACTTTGATTTGGCTAGGTGACTATGCACAACACATATCCATAAGTTGGCATCACTGAGGTGTTCAGTATTGGCAATGCTCAAATGTCTCATGTGTGACTTGGTTCTAGCCAAACCTTTGTTGTTCCCTCTGTCAGTAGCTCATGTGCAACTGTGCACCTACACTATCAAGCTTGCTCCAGGTAACCTGGCTAACTGCCTTGTGGAGGTGGATGTATTCGTGCAGGAAAGGCCAACTCCCTGTACATATATTATTTTGATGAACACTTGACTCTTTCAGTGTGTGCAGCAGTGTGTAGTTTGCATTAGTGCCACATCAATATGTGTTCATAGCATAGTCCACTTCCTTATTGCTACCTGGCAACGGCACCCCAGGAGTGATGTATGATGTTGGGATCGCCTCAGTATTTCCGTGTCACATACATGTGAGTCAGCATCATCATGCTATGTGTTTCATGGTGTTAGACCTACAGCAACACACATTGCACACCCCTTCCATGCAACATACTGCTTGGGAGAGTGTCAGATTGACTATGTGGCCTATTGTAATTGTAAATGGTTCATCTTCCAAGCTGTTCTTCCAATGCAGGCCATTTCATTGTCACTGTGAGCTTTGACATTCGTCCCTTGTTGCTCTAGAGTGGTAGCCGTCATCTGTCCATAGGTGTGTATCCCATTGTGTCAGGGTGTACAACATAACTACCAGTGTCACACATCAGTGTCATCCTGCCCACGTGTCAATGTAGTGGTGTATGTTTTGTGTCTCCTACAGGGCTGTTGTGCTGAGTGTGTATATTGCTAGGTTTACCGACAAGAAGGCCATTGCTCTATTTTCGTCCTGGAAGTGCTGATTGATCCTGCTGTGGCGGAATACGAAGGAATCATGTACACTCCCGGGATACTTGGCCAAGTAGCCAACAATCCATGGTGGTCAACTATGGCCTGCACATTGATGGAATGCATGTGCTTTCTGTTCCGGAACAGGTGCTCTGTTGCTGCAGGTGGTACGATCCAGACATGGGTGCAGTCAATTGCACCGAGCACATGTGGGAAGCCATTTATTTGGTAGAAGCCCTATTTTATCTCCTGCTGCTTCTGCTGGGTGTTGGGGAAGCTGATGTGGTGGGTCTAGCGTCAAAATATAAATATGGAGTTAAGTTTGCGCTGGATTTGCGTGAAATAAAATGATGCAAATCCGGTGCAGAGTATGTATATGGGCCAGAATGTTTACACATGAAAATGTCCACTTTCTAAAAGTGGCATTTTCAATTCTGAGTTTAGAGACCCCAAACTCCACATCTTGATTGCTCCCAATGAGAAATTACATTTAAAAGATATTTCAAGGCATTCCCTATGTTACCCTGTAGGAGAGATAGTCCTTGTAATAGTGAAAGCTGAATTTAGCAGTATTTCACTATCAAGAGATGTAAAATACACCGGTACATGTCCTACCTTTTAAATACACTACATACATTTTAGACAGAGAGCATATGCACTTTAGCACTGGTTAGCAGTGGTAAAGTGTCCAGAGATTTAAAGCCAACAAAAACAGGTCAGAAAACAAAGTAGGAAGAAGGCAACAGGGACCCAAAAACATGTACTTTTAAATTTACCTGTCCTGTTAGTGAAAAAAACCCAAAGTCATGTTTTGCTACTGTGAGGCCTACTCCTCTCATTGGCCAGCTTTGGAAATTCCTTAATATACTTTTCAGCTCTAATTCCTGAACATAAACGGGTAGCTACATCATGTTTCATATTGTGAGAATGGTAATGATAAATCCTCTTTGCTGGTAAAGTTGGATTCAACATTACTATTTTTGAAATGCCACTTTTACAAGTTTCTTTCTTATTACTCTGTGTGTCTTGCAGCCTGTCCCTAATACACACCTGGGCTAGGTGATAGCTACACTTTGTGCATTCCCACAAGACAGCCACAAACACAGGAAGGGTTGGTGTGACAAAGGACTCATCTGCATTCTGATGTGTTTTCCTGGGCTGGAAGGGTGGAGGGGAGAAACTAGTTACACTTCAATAGGGAAGTGCCTGTCCCCACACAAAAGGCTGATTACTCTCTACTGAAAGTCTGGAGCCAGGTCTGGGAAGCAATAATATCTGTGCACTTCAAGGAGCTGCTTCAAAATCACCCCCACTTCAAAGGCACATTTGGGTATAAGTACTGGCTCTCTGACCCTACCAAATCAGTACACTTCTGGACTTGGGAAGAACTCTTCTGGAGTCAATCAATCAATCAATTAGGTATGTGTACAGCGCTGCATGGCACCCACAAGGGTATCCAGGTGCTTGATGTGGGTCTCATTTGAAGAGCCAGGTCTTGAGCCCCTGGGGGAGGGGGAGGGTGTTCCGGGCTTTGGTGGTGAGGTGGGAGAAGGAGGGCCCTCCAGCACAGCAGCAGTATTTGTGAGGCCTCTCAGCAAGGGCAAGGTGAGTGGAGCGGGGTTCATGCAGGAGCAGTGGAAATACATGTGCTGGTACCAGTAGGTGGGTCCTAGGTCATGGAGGGCTTTGTGGGTATGGTCAGGAGCATGAAGTGGCATCTCTTCTGAACAGGGAGCCAGTGGAGGTATTTTAGTTGCTCGGGGATGTGGGTTCTTTTGGGCAGGTTAAGGATTGTTCTGACAGCTGTGTTCTGTATTCATTGGAGCATTTGCATGACCTTAAGTTAAGCCTGTCTGCTATGTGCAAGCTACAAGATGGTGCGCATGGGTTAATTTAGGTTGTGTAACTGACTTACCCTGACAAGGATTCTGGCCATAAAAAATGGAAATCCAGTTGTGCACTGTTTTAATAGCTTGTATTATATAAACACAGAGTACTCTATTACAGAATACAGTTTACAGACCTCAAAACTGAAGAAAGAAGTAAAGCACTGGTAGTGCATATCCTCAAACACAAAAGAAATATTTGAAACAGTGGGCTACTGTCAAACCTTTCCTCACAAATAGATTTAAATGTAGTGTACGAAAGGGCGGTGATAGAAAAAGGTGTGGTCAGGGGAGAGAAGACCAAGGATAGGAAAATGCATTGGAGAGGACATAAGTTGAAAATGGCATAACAAGGGGCACTACTCTGCCACAAGAAGTCCTCAAATTGCAATAGGTGGCCTTAAACTGGATCTGTTGATAGGCAAAAGGGAGCACCCAAATGGCTTTTGACTGGGGATTCTAAAATTCCATGCTCTACAGTTTAGTGTGTCGTATTAGTAGTAACTTGAAAGGTAAGACATACTCACGTGAGTGGTAAAATATAACAACTTGCAGAAAAAGCTTTGTGAATTGGACATAAAGGGGTGTCAGGACAGCTGAAGAGACTAAAGAGACTAAACATTCATTGCCAATACCATGTCTAAACTGCAGCTGCAGGCAATAGGTCCTTACTCTGCAGCATGCACTCAGCCCTCCGAAGAAGCGACCATAAGTAAATAATGAAAGTACGTATGATACCCAAAACTTTGTAATAGTGTAGCACACTGTGGGTCTTGACCCACTGGTGGGTTGTGAGCTGATATTTGGTGGAAAAGGAAAGTTGAGCAATAAATAAAGATGCCTTCAACAAACTCTATGTTTATCTTGTCTCATTTGGTGCCTCAGTCACGGAAGTCAAATGCCAGACTTTGTCTGACAAATTGCTGCTTATTCTTTTAACATCTGGATTGCTGTTTACTCATACGTCTCTTGTAAGGAGAGGGTGTGGCTTGCAATCTAGAATTTTAAGGGGTACACCTATATTTCTTGCAACCTTGTTAGATCAGTAAATTGTGAGAACAATGGTTCCCTTGCAGTTACTTATTCATTCCTTATATCATACTTAATGGGTTCAATTAATGTATTCCCAAACAACATTATTGATGAGAAAAAAAAACTTAGGGTCATATTTACAAGGAGCTTGTGCTGTTGCTAAGTCATTTTTTTGATGCAGCAGTGGCACATTCAGTGCTCCATATTTTCAAAGTGATGCATTAGGCATAATGCTTCACTTTTCTCTCTCTGCCATTGTGGTTTTTTAACTTGTGCTACAACTGGCTGCCTCAGGTAATGTTAATCATATGCAAGTTAGGCTGTCCCCCTTAAAATCCAACGTAGAACTGACACATTTATATCTACCGGTTTATGGTAAAGATACGTATCATTGTCAAATGATGAGCAGAGTCCTAAATGCATCAAAATTCCTGTGCATCAGCAACCCAGGCGTAAACATTTTGCATTGGCACTACTACATGAGCAGAACATACCACATGAGCAGAACATGACAAAAGCACTTTGGAAATCTCAACTGCGCCATGGAGCTACTCATGCTGTAGCTTGTAGCAGGAAGAAGAAGATGTCCAACACCACCATCACCACCTCCGCCATCGCCATGGAGGCAGCGCAGGAGAATGGAGCAGACATACTGTCAGAGGAATACCCTCATTGACCTCAAGGAGGAGGAGGTAATCATCTATTACAGGCTCAGGAGTAAGTCCATTTTCCAGCTCCTGCACCAGATTGCACCAAGGCAGCAGACAATACCCCAGAGGTTCACCAATATTCATTTGCAGGCCAAGCTGATGGCAGTACTCCACATGCTGGCTTGTGGCTCATTCCAAGCCACCACAGCCAGAGTGGCAGGAATATCTCATCCATTCATTTAAGCATTCCTCCCCTCCATCCTTGATGCCATCATAAACCTCACATCGCAGTACATCATGTTCTATGCCATTTCTGGATTTCCACATTTGTTAGGGGCAATAGACTGCACTCATGTGCAACTAGTGCCTCCTGTTGTTGCATCCCACCTTTACTGCAATCAAAAGCACATATATTCCATCAATGTTCAGGGAATTGTGGACCATATGGGGATGTTCATCAATGTGCTGGCAAAGTACCCTGGGAGTGCTCATGATGCATACACCTTCAGACAATCCATCATAAACTAGAGCTTCTAGAAAGAAAAATATGGGAATGGCCTACTGATTTGTGAGTACATCTTAATCACACAATCAACCTCATGACAGTAACATATGTTGGATAAAATAGCCATATTTGTGTTGGGTAAATGAAACAGTTAGAGAAGCTGGCCTGGCTTGTAGTGGGTACCAGAGGTACTTACACCTTATACCAGGTCCAGTGATATACCTTAGTGAAATGCAGGCAGTGTCTAGTAGCTTAGGCTGTCTAGAGGTAGCTGTAACAGAGCAGTCAAGGCTGAACTAGGAGACATGCAAAGTTCTTGCAATACCACTGTAGTCACAGAGTACTAACACACAAGATAGACAATACTCAGTGTTACCAAAAATTAAATGTACTTTATTTTAGTGACACAAGGCCAAAAATTTCTTAGAGGCTATACTCCCTCTGGAGGAAAGTATAATACACAATATATACACTAGTAACCAAAATCAGGTAAGTAAACAGTCATAAAATAGTGCAAACAGTGAAAAACACAATAGATTGCAATGGGCCTAGGGACAACACAAACCATATTCTAAAATAGTAGAATGCGAATGTTGGTTCCCCCCTAAGCAAATGTAGTGTGTAGAGGGATGCTAGGAGTGTAAGAAAATACCAATGGTAAGTAAAATACCCCACCGCAGAGCCCAGCAAAGCAGGGGTAAAGTACAGCAAGTTTCCTCAGGATACACTAGAAGTCGTGGAAAAGCATTACGCAAAAACTAAGCAAGACTGCAAGATACCAACAATGGTTTCCTGGACAAGAAGACCTATGGAAAGAGGAGACCAAGTCCTAAAGTCAATGAAGAGTCCAAGAATGATAACTCCGAATAAGGCCATGTGAGGTGTCTAAGATTAAGACATTTTACCCCCATCCGATTCTGGTATTGGGGGGAAATTCCATGCACCGTGGGGGCTCCACCATGGACCCCAAATACTGCCAAACCAGCTCTCTGAGGTTTTCACTGCAGCCCCAGCTGCTGCCACCTCACTGACATGATTCTGCCGTCCTGGGGACTGAGCAGTTCAATCCCAGGAAGGCAGAACAATGCATTTCCTTTAGGAGAGGGGTGTTACACCCTCTCCCATTCGAAATAGGTGTTACAGTCACGGGAGGGTATTCTCCCAGAGCCTCTGGAAATGCATTGAAAGGCACAAACGGTGCCCTCCTTGCATAATCCAGTCTACACCGGTTCAGGGACCCCCAGTCCCTGCTCTGGCGCAAAACTGGACTAAGAAAAGGGGAGTGACCACTCCCCTGTCCATCACCACCCCAGGGGTGATGCCCAGAGATCCTCCAGAGTGTCCCTGGCATTAGCCATCTTGTATTCCAAGGTGTAGGGACCTTCTGGTGGCATCGGAGTGGCCAGTGCCATCAGAGACCCCTCCTGATAGATCCATACCTGGTTAGGTAGCCAATCCCCCTCTAAGGTATCTCCTCTGGGTGTTTCCTCAGATTCAGTTTGAAAGACTCCACCAGGACTCCTCTGCATCCTTTGCTTCAGCTTCTGACCGTCGGATCAACTTCAGACTGCTCCAGTAACTGATGTAACTGCAACAAAGAATCCAGGAAGGCTCCTGTGACCTGCAACCTCTCCTCCAGCCAACAACTGCAACAGTTCTGATGGTGTGCACGCTCTAAGGACTGCCTGTCTTCACCCTGCACCAGAAGAACCGAAGGAACCTCCAGTGGAATGACGGAGTCACTTCCCTGCTTCAGCAGGCACCTCTCTGTGATGATGACTGGGACTCCTCTCCTGTTGACGAGCATCATCCCTGGAACACAGGTTAGAGACCAAAGTGACCCTGACTATCCAAAGGTCCAGCTGTCCAAATTTGGTGGAGGTAAGAGCTTGCCTCCCACCCCTGTGCATCGCATCCTCTGCAGCTCCTTGGGCTTCTGTGCACTTCCTCCAAGAGTTCTTCATGCACAGCCCAGGTCCCCAGCACTCAATCCTGTGACGCACAGCTCTCTTAGTAGTTCACCGGTGGCGTGGGATCCTTCTGTGTATTGCTGTGACAACCACACTTTGCAACTCCTTTGTCCCCGTGTCCTGGGACTCCTGTGGGTGCTGCCTGGTCTTCTGAGGGCTCTCTGAAGTGCTGAGAAGTTAAAACATATCTCCTTGTTATGCCTCTTTTGGGGGATATGTACAGCTTTTAGGCTGCACCAAGTTTACGTGAGTCTGATAATCGGGGTCAGTGTCAAACTCCATGGGTGTTGCATGTGAACACCCACTGCAAGGTCCATGCTACACCTCTGTGATGCAGGGCAAAGCAACATAGTGCTTTACACTGCTGTGCCTTAGTCAATAATTATGAGGTCATGTCAAGCCATACATGGTGGCTTTGCATTACACCATTAGTACGAGTGAGAGTCCAGCAACCCTAAAATGTGAGAAAAGTGACTCTCCTGCATGGCAGGACCCTTATATTTGAGCCTCCTAATGTAAACCACTTCAGATCACTCATGACTATATTTTATACCATTTTGCATCATGTTTGCACCGCTGTTTTTGCTCAACCATGACACAAAATGCTAGTAGAGAATTAAAAGGCCAGGCAAGGGGCAGTTTGCACCGCCTTGCATGGGCTAGAAAAAAATGTGATGCAAGTCATCGGCTTCTGCTGCATTGCATTACATTTCATTCTGGAAGGGTTCCATAGGGGAATACGGGCATTCCCATGAATCCATCCGTGGATTTCATGCAATCCCAGATTTACAAAGATTTGAACACCTGGGAAAGCATCACACAGGATATTGAAACAAGGAGAAAAATACTTTTTGGTCCTTGTTATTTCCTCTAGATACGTGTGGTGCATACTGCAGCACACATAGGAAGAGGAAAATGCCTCGAGAGATTGCTATTGTATAGAAAGATATACCCTCCTGCACAAAAACAATTCTCCTCATAATGCATGCACCCTGTCATTATTTTGCAAGGGTGCCTGTGTTGGTGCTAGGCTGCCTGTAGTGCATCAGTGCAAGGAGAAAACAGAAATGCTCCAATTCTTCATAAATATGGGGCAGTTCTGCCCTCTCCCTTTCACACAATGTAGCACATCAACTTGGCTCGCTGCCCTGCGCTGCATCAAAGATTAGTAAATAGGCCCTTAAAATGCCTGGCAAATTTAAATATCTACTTTGTGTGCTTCAGTATTCACACCAGGGGTTGTATTATAGAAGTGCCCTGTGGGTTTAACGGGCATTTGCACCCACTGTGTGCACACCAGGAGCACTTTGTAATCACAGAAGAGGTTGAGGACACTTGCGCAGCCCCTTATGTAATATGGCTCACTTATAGGACCAGCGCTATACCCAGAAGATGTTCCCTCATTTGGAGGGGAGCATGCCCCATGCAAATGAGGGAATCCCTTTGCCTCTGGGTCTGCATCGTATTATAGATGAGGGTGGAGAGGCAAAGAAGATATCAGAAGGTGCAATGACAGTATGTCACCTAAAGGTGGGAAATGGGGGTCCTATGGCCCCCAGACATCCCCTTTTCAGGTGGGTGCAGCAAATCACTGCTCCTGCCTGCAGGGGAGCTGTAATCACCTGTAAAAGTGCAGACAGGTTGCCGCTTGCACAGGCCGCTCCATTTTACACTTAATACCCTCATAAAGTTTACCTTCCTACTTTCCTTCTTCTTGATTCTACAATACAGATTTGGTTTTACAATCATCATGCCTTCTCTTCTCCTGCACAAACGAAATGTGTAAGATGAGCTCAACACTCCTGCTTACCTACCAGACCGGTCTTGAGACAGGCACCCAAGAGTGATGAACATTCCAAGGAGAATGCAGATGGAACACCCAATTTGTCAATACAGCATAATTTTTCTTTTAACAATCGCATTGAACTGAGTAGGTCCAATTCACTCCACCATTTCAAACCTAGATGACGGAACATTTGGATATCTATACTATACCCTGGGTCTCTGGGGAGGAACCCAAGCAATGCACTGTTGGCAATGGACTGTGTAATACTCATCCCTTTATTAATTTCCTTCAAGAACTGATTTATGATAAGGATGTGATGTTCATCACCCTGATGAACACTGTTTTTTGTGGTGTTTGTCTTCGTCACACCTTACCCCAAATCCCCTTTCCTATCCACTCATCAAACTCCCAAACTCTTCCCCCGGGCTGTGTGATTTATTGAGGGGTAATTTAAGTTAATGTACACCAAATAGGTCCCACGCTTGGTGGGGTGGATGAGGTTAAATGTGACATCAACTCACACCTGGATCGTCTATTACCTGAGCAATAGCCCACCCCAGCCCAATTACCATACCAGGCATAAGTAAGAACATACGTCTTTTCTCAAAGTTACCACATCATCATTTAGGCCTTTGTTATGCGCTAATAAACTGCTTAACCTTGACTACTAAGGAGTACAGGCTTTGAGTACATTTTTATGACTTGAGAATTTCATAACTTTGGCTTTCTTATTCCATCATCACCATTGCTTAGAATAATTTGCTATTGATAGTTTTTGATATGTGGTATTCTTTGATGTGTCATGGTGGTAATAGTCTGTCCTCAGTCATTCTAAAGCTATAATATTAATCTAACTTAGGCTTAGTCCCTTGGAGGGATTGTGATGTCAAACCAATGTCACAAATCAAGGAGATTCAGGGTCACACACTGATGCCAGCCCCTTACCCTCTCACCCTTGCATCATTTGCTTGTCACAGCTTTGTTGTTTGCAGGCTAGTATCCATGGATGTGCTGTGACTTCAGTCACCATTCACAATGACTGCATGCTACTTGTTGCACTTCATGCTTGTGACTTCGAGTAACTACTTGCTAGTCTACATACACATAGGGCTCACTACATATGTTTCCCTCAGCCTGTGTAGCTTTGTCCATGGCTCCATTACACACCTTTGGGGAGTAGTTTGTGTCTTTCGCTCACAAAATTCACCATATTCTACTTAATCCAGACTCCAAAAGACATGCAGACACAGGTTGACTCAGTGCAGGCACAGTGGCAGTTCAACCTACTCAGCCAGCACTTACAATGCTCTGCACAACCATGGGCCCGCCAGAGCCACACACCAGCTTTGGGCGCAACATATGTGGCCTCCTGATGGGCATCACTTGCATTAAGATTGATCCAGTCAGATTTAGTTCTTGACATGAGTTCTGGTGGCCCCTACCATGGCAACTGATACCTGTGTGGTCTCACCAAACACATCAGGACAGCTGTGTGCTATTTACTGTCATGCTAGTTAATTTACATGTGGATCTTGGCATGTTCCTATGTGTTGATACTTCACATGCCCCACACCTGACTATGCCCTAAGGTGAGCTGTTTCTCCTCTGATAAGCCCATGCCATGTGTTTCCTTTACAGTGCAGATTTGTGTGCATGGGCTCATGTAAGACTCAGAGGCGCCATGATGCAAGGTGACCTGCATTATCACCATTGAGTTGTATAGGGTTCAGTTATCCATACATGATGTGATATTCTGGTCCATGAGGCATATTTTAATGCAGCTTACGCAGCCGCTGTGTCGCTTTTTGTGACACACCAGGGGAGCTGGATGAAGACCCATATCTATAAGACCATTCAAAAACACTCTTCATTGGCTTTTCATGGTCTTGTAGATATGGAGTGAGGCAAGGCACGCAAGTCACTGGACTGACTTACTCTGCATCAGGGGAGGATACCATGGGTGTTGCGGTGGGTATTCCATTGCAAAATCAATGGATTTGTTGGCATTCCCTGATTCACAAGGATCTGTAAACAGGGGAATGTGACAAAATCTTACACTACCCCATGTGAGGCGTAACAAGGAGAAATATCTTTTTTCTATTTGGTTTTTTCCTAAATGTACGCTGCATTGCGCAGCACCCATAGAAAGGGACAAAGCCTGACAAGATTATTTTTGTGTAGGAATGGGTCCCTTCCCGCACAGGGACAATCCTTTCTGCAATACAAGCATCCTTGCAACACGGTGCAAGAGTGCTTGCATCAGCACTAGATGGCCCAGTGTGCGCCAGTGCAGGGGAAGAGGTCAGAAATGTGCATTATCTTGTAGGTACGGGCCATTCCTCCCTTTATATGTGGCACAGGGCAGTGCAGCAAGGTGATGTGTAGCGCTGCCCTGCGCCACTTACCTTGTGGTTGGGCCCCCATGCGTTTCACTTTGTATTGTGGTTCTTGTAGTTCTGGTGACTCATGTTGTGCATTCCACTACACATGCCAGTATACAATGATGGACCTGGCCTGGTGCTAAACTTCACACATGTAATGGAGAAACATGTTGTAGCATGACTGAACGTTGCAACATGCAACTGGGCAGTGTGACTGGCATTTATGAGCCACTTAAGGGAAAATAATACAGATTCCTGCATTTTGCCTTCCACACAGCACAGTAGAGCACTGGGACATAGTTAACTGCACTGCTCAACATAACCTTTTTTTCCCACATTGCCCCCTGTTAATATTTACCCTGTGGTTGTGGTTGTTCCTCATGTGCTGCACTGTTGTGTTCTGGTACTCCAGCCAGCAACTCACCCAGGATGACAGCTGCCACCCGCTACTTCAAGGCATCCAGCTCCTCCTGAGGCGCTGGGCTCCCTCCTCCAGTCTGCATTGCTGCCTTTAGGTTTTTGGCCAGTTTCTCTTTCATCCGGCACTTATAGTCATGCCAGCACTTTTTCAGTAGGCACCAGTCCTCTTCGTTTGTCCTACTCTGTTTACTTTCTCCACTACCACTTCTATACTGCCAAATGGCCTCTCTCCCCTAGGGGCAATTTAGAGTTGACAAAGAGCTGATATTGGTCCTCCATCACCTCAGTGATCAAGATGTCATTCTCCTCCTCACTGAAGTTGCACTTCCTCTTCCTTTTCCCCTTGGAATCTGTCTGGGCATCAGGGCAGGTGCTGGGGTTGTTGTCCTTGCTTCTGCTGCCTGCTCCCTGCTCATGGCTGCCTTCTGTAAAGTGTGCAATATTTTTCAGATGAAGCATCATGTTTTAAACTTTTTTTTATATATTCTGCACTCAAAAGTGACGCTGGAACGATTAGTGTCAGGATCCTTACACCATGGTTCACTGTATTGTAAATACGGCTCATCCATTGCATTAGATTCAGTTATACTAAAGTGCAAGTCTCTGCCTGCCATAGACCCCCAGGGTCCGCACCTCCTTGGGATGGCACACCATACAACCCCTTCTTTTGATGGGCACTGACCTACAGAGGCAATACAGACAGGAGAACAACATCAGACAAACAGTCCATCCTGTCACACAAATGGCCCCCCATATCCGATCCCATCACCATTGGCGCACAGATAGCCCAGCGCACAACATGCACACCACCAAGAGGACATCCACCCACCCCCCCCTTACACAATACTTTCAGACACAACTCCATGCATTCATGGCACATGCATCATGCCCACAGTGTACTCACATGTTAGCCTGGAGAGCCATACAGTAGTCCGTACTGGGGTAGGACCCCATCCACCAGTCGCTCCAACTCCTCAGAAGTGAAGGCTGGGGCCTTTTCCCCAGTCACAAGGGCCATGGTAGGTTCCAGACACAGGTCACAGCAGCACATGCAGTGTAGGTCCTCTCCTATGGAAGGTCAGGAAACAAGTGAGGATTGAGATAGAAAATATCGGTCACGTCCATGGCAGTGCATACCGTCACTGCTGGCGTAGATCCCCATTGGCCACTGTACCCCATAGGGCCCAATAAAAAACCAATGAGGAATTGCACAGCGGACAATGTCAGCAAAATTACCTCTCTTCCACCTGTCTCTCCGCATAGGACAGGTGGTAGCCATTTCAGGGGGGGTGAAGAGGCCTATCGATAATTGCTGTGTCACGGGATAAATAGGCACATACATTATAAATCACACTGTCCCAGAACATGTTTGCACGATGTGGACTGCTGTTGTGGTATAGTTTTTCTAATTGTGACAGTCTACTCACTCTTGTGTACCGTAGATACCTACCGCTGCGTATGAATAGGAGATGGTGACATCACCTATGTACAGACCCCTGGTGGACTTGGCTACACTGGAGGACAGGCACATTATACTCACCTATAGACTGTACAGGGCCACAATCACAGAGCTGTGTGCCCAGTTAGAACCTGACCTGATCTCAGCTATCCATCATCCCACTGGGAGCACCCCTCTTGTGCAGGTTCTCTCAGTGCTCCATTTCCTGGCAACTGGTTATTTCCAAGTGCCAGTGGGCTTGGCAGCAGGAATGTCACAGCCAATGTTATCAGTCGTGCTAGCAAGAGTCTTGTCTGCCCTGAGAAAACACCTGTGCAGCTACATTGCTTTCTCCCAGGTGGAGGATTTGGCCACTGTGAAGGCTGTGGTTTATGCAATGGGACATATCGCCAATATAATTATGGCAATTGACGGAATTTATATTGCATTTCTACCCCCGAGGCAAAATGAACAGGTGTACAGGAATCGTAAGAGTTTCCACTCCAGGAATGTACAGTTGGTGTACCTGGCGGACCAGTACATCTCCCATGCCAATGCTAAGTATCCTGGATCGGTGATGCCTTTGTCCTAAGGAATAGCAGCATCCCAAATGTGATGTCCCAACTACAGAGGCAGAGGGTGTGGCTAATAGGTGATCCTTGATTCCCACCCAGTATATGTTGGTGTATGCCTATGGTATTGGCCATATAGGATAGTGGGTGGCTAAATGTTGTCCGTCAATATTTGCAGGTGACTCTGGTTACCCAAACCTATAATGGCTGCTGATCCCTGTGAGGAATGCCAGGACAAGGGCAGAAAAATGTTGGCACATGGGTGAACCAGAAGGATCCTTGAAAGGACCTTTGGCCTCTTGAAGGCCAGGTTCAGGTGTCTCCATCTGACAGGTGGATCCCTGTGCTACTCACCCAAGAAGGTCTGCCAGATAGTAGAGGCATGCTGCATGTTGCACAACCTGGCCCTCAGACACCATGTACCTTTTCTCCAGGAGGAGACTGGAGATGCTCCTGTGACAGCAGTGGACCCTAAGGACAGTGACGCTGAGGAGGCAGAGGATGAAGATGTGTATAGCAGAACATTGGTGATACGTCATCATTTCCAATGGCACGCAGGTGAGACAATGCAACTTCACATTTCTATAACTATTGGTGTATTTTGTGTGGCATTGGCATGCTGGCCTTACCCACTTCTTCCCCCTAATTACTGTTACCTATGGATATTCATTTTACAGATGTTGGTGATATGACAACATTCTCCTGATGTGATCACAACAGCCAGCTACAGGTCCTTAATTCTATGTTCATGCTATTTACAGTTCATTTGCAATGGTTGTAGCTGTTTCAATCAATACAAATTTGCAATACATGAAATGCTAGTAGTCAAGTTTTATCCAGGGGTGATTATTATTCTGCTAAAATTTAGAGGGGAAAGTGCAATAGAATGGGCTGATGATGGAAAAAAGTCCAGGGTATTGTTCCAGTCTGTTTGTAGCACAGGTGCATTGTCCATGGGGACATAGGAAGGGGAGCTATGGCAGTTCAAAGTGGACAAGGTGACAGTGTGGGATACAAGGGGGACAATCAGGAGAGTCTCATTTCATGGCGGTGGTCTTGGCAAGTGACTCTGGCTTCTGTCTGGTTTGCAGGGAACATTTGCAGGGTGGTTTACCTTCTGCAGGGGGAGGGGTGCTGGTAGCCTGTTGGTCCTGTGGTGAGGCCTCCTGGCCACTAGCGGCAGCGGAAGTAGAGGACTGTTCAGATGACTGGCTAGCAACAGGGGCCCACTGGTGTGCTGTTGCCTCACTCATGATGTTGGCCATGTCTGCCAGCACCCCTGCTATGGAGATCAGGTTGTTGTTAATGGCCTGCAAGTCCTCCCTTATCACCTGATACTGTCCCTCCTGCAGCCGCCTACTCTCCTGCACGTTGTATAGGATCTGGGCCATTGTGTCCTGGGAATGTTGGTAGGCTCCCAGGATCTCGGAGAGTGCCTCCTGGAGAGTTGATTCCCTGCTCATGTCCTCCCCCTGGCACACAGCAGTCCTCCTAGTGTCCCTGTTGGCCTGTGCCTTTGTCCCGTGATCGGTGTGCCCACTGCCACTGACCTCAGATCCCTGATTGTCTGGTGTGCGAGGTGTGGCCTGGGGTCCCTGTACAGGTGGGCACACTGCTGATTGATGTGTCCTGGTGACAAAGGTGTGGGTATGGTGGGTGCTGGGGTGTTGGTTCCTGATGGGGGAGCCTCTGTGGTGGTCTGTGAGTGGGCTTGGGTGACCGGCTGTCCAGTGGTCCCTGATGGGCCAGGTAGATTGTCCAGATTCAGAAGTCCAGAGTTACTGACATCTCTTTGGGCCTCTTCTGTCGGGGGACTGGATAGTGGTGGCACCTACTCTCCGGTGACATTGGCCTGGGTAGCTGTGGGGATGTAAATGATGTATTATGCTTTAAGTGTCGGACATTTGTATTTCTGTAGCTTCCCCTCTGTGATTGTTGTTCCCCTGCCAGCTTTTGCTTGTGTGTGTTGGTGTATTGTGGTTATGTTAGTTTCCCTATGCTGTGCATGCTTTAGTGATGAGTGTCCATGCAGGGCTGGGAGGGGTGACCATGCATTGGTACAGCATGCATGGCCTGGAATTGGGATTAGTGAGATGTGATGGTGGAGTGTGTGGGATGTGGTGGGGTGATGGGAGTGAGGGTGAGGGTGTGTGATGGCATGCAGGTATGGGGGTGATAATTGTTAACAGTTGACTTACCAGTGTCCAGTCCTCCGCTAACTCCAGCGAGTCCCTCAGGATGCAGCATTGCAAGAACCTGCTCCTCCCATGCTGTGAGTTGTGGGGCAGGAGGAGGGGGGTCCACCGCCAGTCCTCTGTATGGCAAGCTGGTGTTTTGCTGCTATGGAACGTACCTTCCCCGTAGGTCATTCCACCTCTTCCTGATGTCATCCCTTGTTCTTGGGTGTTGTCCCATGGCATTGACCATGTCCATGATTCTCCGCCATAGCTCCATCTTCCTTGCTACTGATATCTGCTGCACCTGTGCTCCAAAGAGCTGTGGCTCTATCTTGACGATTTCTTTCACCTTGACCCCTAACTCCTCCTCAGTGAAACGGGGGTACCTTTGTGGTGCCATGGTTGTTGTGTGATGTGAGTAGGTGAGGGTGTGTTGGGTAATGTGGTGGGGTGTGTGATTTGGAGTGCGTGAAGGTTGTATGGGTATCAGTGGTGTGTGTGTCTAGTTGTCTCTGTGCTCTTTTTCTCAGCCTCGTGGTGGCAATAGTTGTTGGTAAAGGGTTGTGGGTAATGTGGATGTCTGTTTTATAGTGGTTTGGGTGTGGTGTGTGTATGAGTGTCAGGTGTGTGTTTTTCGTATTGGCCAATGTAGTGTTGTTTTGTATGTGGGTGTCTATTGTGAGCACGGTGGTATGTACCACCAATGGTTTACCGCTGGTGTGATTCACGGTTCATAATGTGATGAAGGTTGTTCTGTTGGGGTAACAGTGTGGGTTTTGGGACCGCCAGTTTATCACTGACCATTGGTCTGGTGGATTTGTGTATGTGTCTGTATTCTGTCCAGATTGGTGTGTGTGTGTCATAATATGCTGAACGGATATTCACCAGCGTGGCGGTAAGTTGTCAGCTGTCAGCGCGGCAGTAAGCTGCATTTACCGCCAATGTCATATTGAGGGCCTATATGCCTAAGTTGCCATCAAATGGCCAAGAAGCTTACCAAGTACTTTGGTGACCTTGTATGCAGGAGGGAGAGGCTGATGCTGTGTGTACTGTTCAACTATAGGTATGTTAAGATCAGTAGCCATATGAGTGTGCATGTGGCACTAGAAAATGCCGCTAATGAAAAACCATAAGGTTGTCACCATAGTAAATACATTGAGAATTCCAAACTCTGACAGATACACTTAGCTAGGGTAGTTAATTGTGGATAAGCAAAACAGATAGGAAGATATTTTAATTTTTTAATGATGGACCAATGGTTAAAAGGCGTGTTAGGGTGATGGAAAGACTATATTGCCCCTTGATCAGATTTTCTCATAACATACCCGATATGTGAAACCAAGAAACACAAGCATTTGCAATGCAATGGGTCTGGCATTTGTTTGACTTAGAGCTATTAGCGTTTTAAAGTCCTAACCAGACTTTTCTTGCCACATAATTTGAAAATGAAAAGTAATACAGTTTTACATAAGCAAGCCAACTGAAAGCACCATGCGATAAGCGTGAAGGAGCAGACAAAAGGAAACAGAAGTTCGCTTGCAGTAAAACGTATCATCAGTTATGCAATTATCTATGTAACAGTGTCAATGTCATGCAAAGCACTCAACTACTGCCTACCGAGATTGCAGTGCGTAGGAAATAAAACAAAAAAGTAGCCCAGAAGCCATGCGGAAAATATGAAGCCTTGTAGGTTTTCAGTAGTTTACCGGTGCTGTCAAGGAGGGCTAAACACCAGAAAAGGCATCACGTATGCATGCCTTTCACAAATGAAATCAAGCTAATTTATAAAGACAAGCCCACAAACCAACAAAACTGATGGGCGTGACATGGGTGTGGTTAAAAGCCCACAGAAAGATTGCAACAGGGGGCAGAGCGCTTTTGCGCTCAATCCTAAAAGCAGTCACCCTAAAGGAGGAGCAATGTCTATAGTCTTTCACCAATTGTGAAAAATGATAACCGAGTCAATAGAACTGGAATTAAGAGTAACCAAATGGCAAAAAATAATTCAATAAAAGGTAATTTGAATAAAATATGCGATGCCATGTCCAGCTTACTCTGTTTGCATAGACATTCATGCAAACTGGCCATCTCATTTGTGTAAGTCATTTGCATTGTATGAAAATCTGGACCTGTACTAAAAAATATGTCATCCAAAATCATAGATCATAAGAATAAACTGACAAACAAAATAGTTACTAAAGGAACATCTCCCAGAGGGGGATCATAAGGGATTTTGGAAGAATCTCAATTTTAATTTCCAGCAGTAGATCCCAACGTATGACTCCACTTCTCATATCCACTTAGTCCATGCTCAGATGTGTCAAAGTGTCCATCCGTTTACATTCTCACATGCTAAGAATTCCAGAAGCATCGCTGCCACTGTTGTCGTGTGTGATGTTTAATGCTAAAGTAATCAACCAAAGGGGCTTTGAGAGTGGCCTTTGCATTATACTGCAATGCTGAAGTATGCATTGCTTCACCTTTCAAGTTGTTTGTCCTACATACAAAAGATTTCAAGGGCACCTGATTGCACAAGTTACATTTACAGAGTTGTAATTCTCAAATCACAAGGGGATTTGTTTTGCTGTCAGGTACAAAGAATTTGGGGCCTCATGTACTAATAATGTGGTTGCCAAAGGCAGTCACAATTTGTACATTGGCTTTTTGCAACCACTAAATTATTTTGCGAAGAGACCTATAAATGAATAGATCGGTTCACAAAATAAGGAATCAAAGAGGGTTGCAATGCAAGCTACCTCATTAACATTCATGCGTTAGGTAGCATATTGCAACTTTCTCTCATTAGAGCCAATCACAGGAGTGATAGCCTGGTGCAATCAGCAGACTACAATGCAGTGATTGCTTTTAAATAAAGCAACCATTTTTTAAACTCAGCCTATTTTACTTAATGGAAACAGGACTGCATTTGAAATGAAAAGTTCACTTTTTTTGTTTGTTTGAGAGTTGACAATGGTCCTGTGGACCACTGCCTTCTCCCCAACAAACCTTTAGTTTAATAAACGAAAGGGAAGTGGGCACTTGGATACAGTGACATAAAGACTATAGGGCACAACCCTTTTTTTGTATTTATTGAGAATGAACATGTCTGCCTTTGACACTGATGTCGTCTGTCCTTATCTTTCCAGGAACCTGTGAAACTGCCAAGTCACTCGGATATAAACATCAAGAAGACACCTGATGCATTGATGCAACATCATTCCAGAACAAATGCCTTGTTATCTCAATTTCAAGATCAAACAAGAACAATTACCTAAACAGTAGAGTATGAATTGTCACAATTTTTCCTTATTTGTTTAAAAGAATGCATTTGCGTCTTAGACTCACATATTGATGCTCATTGGTTATACCAGACGTTCCTACAGTGAGTTGGAAATTACATCTTGATTAAGATACAGAATAAAAGGACTGCCAGATGACCCCTTGTCAAAAGAGGTCTTTCACTCCAGATAACGATGCAATAAACATGACTGCCAGAAATGCTGCTGTATCACCTTTTGTACTGAAGGCTGATATTGAACGGGTGAGTCTGAGACGAGATGATGCAATGTGTATTCATGTTTTGCAAGGAACAAAGCCTCCATGACTCCTGATAATTACAATGTTTGGCTGTAAACCGGTATACAGTGCACTCATTCTCCCTAAGAAAATATAGAAGCAAGGTATGTTATTCCATGCTCTTCTAGCATAGTGCATAGAAGTGGGTTTTACAGTCCTAGGTTTTTAGATGGCATTTTAGCCATGATAGAAATGTTCATTTTATTCTTGTTTTTCACAACCTGCATTTGTGAAGTTTTAATCATGTTCTGTGTTTTTGTTTTAGATGTGCTTAGCAACAGGGTACACCTGTTGAGATAAACATGTTTTTTTTGCCAAAGTGCCTTTTTCTTAGTGAGCCCATGTGGTTGGTATTGAAGAGAATGAAGAGGTGTGTTTCTAACCATGGTGTCCCTCAATCCCTGTTTAGGTAACTATTAGGTACTCCAAAGCACTGACACCACTTCAGCTATGTATTTGGTTGGGTTCTGCAAAAACCTTCTTTTCACATTCAAGCATTGGTGCATTAAAGTAAATTCACTTGTGCCACCCATGTGTGGAAATGCATACCTTGTAGAGCTGAGCCAGAGTCTCAGTAACCTTTTCACCATATTTTGGTTGTAGAATATTGATACATAGCATACAGACTCAGGGGCATATCTATACTCTCCCTGCGCCAAATTTGCATCAAAAGTTTTGATGCAAATTTGTCGCAAACCCTACACCATATTTATACTTTGATGCTGTTCTGCTTTCCTGCTCTTATCTCATGACCGAGCTTACAGAACCTCTCTGGAATGCACTTCTGAGTTTAAAGAAGACATTTATTGTTATTATTACTTCTCCACGAGTTTCCTGAGATGTGAAATTAGTAGACTGGAAGCACACGTTCAAAAGTAGTCGCAGCAATGAAAGCAAAATATATCAAAGTACTTCTCAGTTGCAATGTACACAGCAAATACATGTGATTATATTATAGCATAACTTTAAAGCAAAGCATAAAAGTCAAAATTGCATCACCGTAGGGCTGTAGGGCATATACTCAGCTTCATCTTTCTGGGGCTTCAAGTTGATGACTCCGTTCAACTACGAGAAAGAGATTTTCTACCCAAACGGGAGACAGGCAACTGACGTCTCCGTTCCTGTCTGAATTCAAAGCAGATTCATTCTAATTCTGCTGTAGTCCAGAGCCATCCTTAAAGGCAAACTCAGTGTGAGAACCGAAGAAACTTGGAGAGTGGCCAATTCTCCAAGCCTCACTTGTTCTCAGACTGGATTGAGAGGTAAACACAAAATCTACATGCTATTATCAGCTAGGGTCTGGTGTGAAAAACACAGCTTGGTCTATCATGTGGAAAAACACAGCTTGGAAAAACAGAGCTCATCTGCAATGTCTCAACTGCAATGTCTAACTCCACGGTAAAGGCAATAGGCAACTAACCTAAATACCAAATGTAATGTCTAATGCCATGTCAAAGCCAATAGGTAGCTAAACTGAATACAGAATGTAATGTTTAACTCCATGTTAAAGCAGCCAATAGGCAGACAACCCAAATACCAAATGTAATGTCTAATGAATGTCATGTTAAAGCCAATAGGCAGCTAAACTGAACACAACATGTAATGTGCTACTGGTGAACATTGAGAAACTAATATGTGCAGTGGTGAAACACAAAATCATTGGTCAAACACAATTAATAGCATCACATTCCACCCTATGACCAATGAATTTTTGTTTACATACCTCTTATTTCAAATAAAAACAAAAAACAAAAACATCAACAACAAAAAAACATTATAAGCAAATCAGATTTGAATGATCAAAGCAATCACTGTAAAGCAATGAAAGTGGATTAACATATTGATATCATAACCTTTCACATCAGATACATCTACACAGAAAAGACTGAAACGTATATACTCTGAGTGTCTCTAAAACAACAAGTTGATGTAGCATGAGTTCTACTCATGTAAAGATACACGGTCCACCTGAAAGGTTTGCTGGAATGTAAGTGAAAGTCAGAGTTCCATGCGAAAAAACACACACAGTTATCTGATAATGTTGCTTAGTTCCAGTGGAAGAATGTAATCAAACAAGTTGATCTTGAACTGAAGGCGCCAGCTGCGCAAAATGGATCCATGGGGTTGGTACTTTACTCAATCAGGTTCAGGTTAGGGGTACGGTCCCTCCCCCGACCACACACGCACACACCCGAAGGGAGACCACACAGCACACTCATGGTCAGTGGCGAGACGTGGTAGGATCTGCAAAAGAAAAAAGTATGACTTTTCTTGCAAATAACATTTGTCATCTGAAATGTGCCCTTCCTCTTCCTTTCCTTGTTTTATAATCTTGGGGCCCTTTCTTATGATTTCTGCAGGTTCTGGACGGTTAGTTGGGGCTTCAACCCACACCTTAGCACTAAGGTTTCTATCTACTGCACCACAGCTTCCCTTTCCTTGCACTGTCAGAAGGGCTGGGGCAGACTCCTTCTTTACCAAACCTCCATTCACTGCACTTTTGACAAGTTGGGCAATTCTGTCTCCAATCTGTATGAATAAATCAGATTCCTTTCCAGTTATCAGCATAATTTTGATTTCTCCTTGGTAATCTGCAGCAATCACTCCCCCTAAAACCTGATCAATTTGCCATATCTGTCCTGGTAACTTTCCTCTCCACAACTGCTCTGTGACTGTTTGTGGGACAGATTGCTGTTGTGCGTGCTGACAAATAGGAATCACAGTTTTTATCAAATCTAGGGAAATGTGCATTTCTCTAATCTCTGCCCACCTGTAAGTGACTATTTCTCCCAGATGTCCACATTTCTGGTGCACCCACTTAGCCATCCCCACTAAGTCAGAACTCTGGGTGGACACTTCTGTCTCTGAATTTTTCTCTTTAACATCTGCAAGGGGATTGAACCAGTTATGTACAAGCCATGTGGAAAACCAAACGGTGAAACCATTGGCAGTGAACCAAGAATCAGTGTAAAAATTACACATCTCAAGCAGCTCTTGCTTTAAAGTCTGACACACATTGTACAAATCTGAATCAATAATCAAACAAACATGCTTTTTATCCTCAGGGGACACGAATTCAAATGGTGCACTCAATTTTATTGGTAATTCTTTTACCTGTGGTACTCCCTGCACCCTCTCCTCATCCTGAAAAGGGCCCTGTGACACCTGTTCATATAGGGCTGCAGTGACTCTAGCCCTGTCTTGCATGTACCAGACCCAGTGTGTAGGAAGTTGGCTCTGTATGTACTATTTCAAAGTAAGAAATAGCATGCACAGAGTCCAAGGGTTCCACTTAGAGGTAAGATAGTGGCAAAAAGAGATAATTCTAATGCTCTATTTTGTGGTAATGTGGTCGAGCAGTAGGCTTATCAGAGGGTAGTGTTAAGCATTTGTTGTACACACACAGGCAATAAAGGAGGAACACACACTCAAAGACAATTCCAGGTCAATAGGTTTTTATATAGAAAAATATATTTTCTTAGTTTATTTTAAGAACCACAGGTTCAAGATTTACAATCAATACTTCAAATGAAAGGTACTTCACTTAGGTATCATAGGAACTTGGAATCAGCAAAATAGCATGTACAGTTTTGGCAAAAAATGAAATAAGCTATTTTATTTTAAAAATAGTGCAAATCTCAACAGTTCCTGGGGGAGGTAAGTATTTGTTAGTTTTGCAGGTAAGTAAACCACCTACAGGGTTCAAAGTTGGGTCCAAGGTAGCCCACCATTGGGGGTTCAGGGCAACCCCAAAGTTACCACACCAGCAGCTCAGGGCCGGTCAGGTGCAGAGGTCAAAGTGGTGCCCAAAACACATAGGCTTCAATGGAGAAGGGGGTGCCCCGGTTCCAGTCTGCCAGCAGGTAGGTACCCTCGACTTCGGAGGGCAGACCAGGGGGGTTTTGTAGGGCACCGGGGGGGACACAAGTCAGCACAAAAAGTACACCCTCAGCGGCACGGGGGCGGCCGGGTGCAGAGTGCAAACAGGCATTGGGTTTGCAATGGAGTTCAATGGGAGACCCGTGGGTCTCTTCAGCGAAGCAGGCAGGCAAGGGGGGGGAGCTCCTAGGGGTAGCCACCACCTGGGCAAGGGAGAGGGCCCCCTGGGGGTCGCTTCTGCACTGAAGGTTAGATCCTTCAGGTCCTGGGGGGCTGCGGGTTCAGTGTCTTTACCAGGCGTTGGGTTCTTAGAAGCAGGCAGTCGCGGTCAGGGGGAGCCTCTAGAATCCCTCTGCAGGCGTCGCTGGGGGGGCTCAGGGGTGTCCACTCTGGCTACTCACAGGGTTGCAGTCGCTGGGGAGTCCTCCCTGTAGAGTTGTTTCTCCGCAGGTCGAGCCGGGGGCATCGGGTGCAGAGTGGAAAGTCTCACGCTTCCGGCGGGAAAGTGCGGTCCTTTAAAAGTTGTTTCTTTGTTGCAAAGTTGTTTCTTCTTTGGAGCAGAGCCGCTGTCCTCTGGAGTTCTTGGTCCTTTTAGATGCAGGGTAGTCCTCTGAGGCTTCAGAGGTCGCTGGACCCTGGAGGACACGTTGCTGTTGCAGTTTTTCTTGAAGTGGGGAGACAGGCTGGTAGGGCTGGGGCAAAAGCAGTTGGTGCCTCCGTCTTCTCTGCAGGGCTTTCAGGTCAGCAGTCCTTCTTCGTCTTCAGGTTGCAGGAATCTATCTTGCTTGGTTCTGGGGGCCCCTAAATACTCAATTTAGGGGTGTGTTTAGGTCTGGGGGGGTTATTAGCCAATGGCTACTAGCCCTGAGGGTGGATGCACCCTCTTTGTGCCTCCTCCCTGAGGGGAGGGGGGCACATCCCTAATCCTAATGGGGGAATCCTCCATCTGCAAGATGGGGGATTTCTAAAAGTCAGAGTCACCTCAGCTCAGGACACCTTAGGGGTTGTCCTGACTGGCCAGTGACTCCTCCTTGTTTTTCTCATTATCTCCTCCGGCCTTGCCGCCAAAAGTGGGGCCGTGGCCGGAGGGGGCAGGCATCTCCATTAGCTGGAGTGCCCTGTGGTGCTGTAACAACGGGGGTGAGCCTTTGAGGCTCACCGCCAGGTGTTACAGTTTCTGCAGGGGGAGGTGAGAAGCACCTCCACCCAGTACAGGCTTTGTTTCTAGCCACAGAGTGACAAAGGCACTCTCCCCATGTGGCAAGCAACATGTGTGGTGTGTGGCAGGCTGGCAATACTAGTCAGCCCACACTGGAAGTTGGTATGTTTTCAGAGGGCATCTCTAAGATGCCCTCTGGGGTGTATTTCACAATAAAATGTACACTGGCATCAGTGTGCATTTCTTGTGCTGAGAAGTTTGATACCAAACTTCCCAGTTTTCAGTGTAGCCATTATGGTGCTGCGGAGTTCGTGTATGACAGACTCCCAGACCATATACTCTTATGGCTACCCTGCACTTACAATGTCTAAGGTTTTGCTTAGACACTGTACGGGCATAGTGCTCATGCACCTATGCCCTCACCTATGGCATAGTGCACCCTGCCTTAGGGCTGTAAGGCCTGCTAGAGGGGTGACTTATCTATGCCATAGGCAGTGTAAGGTTGGCATGGCACTCTGAGGGGAGTGCCATGTCGACTTAGTCATTTTCTCTCCACCAGCACACACAAGCTGGCAAGCAGTGTGTCTGTGCTGAGTGAGGGGTCCCCAGGGTGGCATAAGACATCCTGCAACCCTTAGAGACCTTCCCTGGCATCAGGGCCCTTGGTACCAGGGGTACAGGTTACAAGGGACTTACCTGGATGCCAGGGTGTGCCAATTGTGAAAACAAAGGTACAGTTTTAGGGAAAGAACACTGGTGCTTGTGCCTGGTTAGCAGGCCTCAGCACACTTTCAAATAATAACTTGGCATCAGCAAAGGCAAAAAGTCAGGGGGTAACCATGCCAAGGAGGCATCCTTACACAACCCCCCCCAAACGAAAGAGGATGAGACTAACCTTTCCCAAGAGAGTCTTAATTTTGGAAGAACCTGGAAAGGCCATCTGCATTGGCATGGGCAGTCCCAGGTCTGTGTTCCACTATAAAGTCCATTCCCTGTAGGGAGATGGACCACCTCAACAGTTTTGGATTTTCACCTTTCATTTGCATTAGCCATCTGAGAGGTCTGTGGTCAGTTTGAACTACAAAGTGAGTACCAAAGAGGCAAGGTCTCAGCTTCTTCAGGGACCAAACCACAGCAAAGGCCTTCCTCTCAATGGCACTCCAACGCTGCTCCCCGGGGAGTAACCTCCTGCTAATGAAAGCAACAGGCTGGTCAAGGCCATCATCATTTGTTTGGGACAAAACTGCCCCATCCCATGTTCAGAGGCATCAGTCTGCACAATGAACTGCTTGGAGTAATCTGGAGCTCTCAGAACTGGTGCTGTGCACATAGCTTGTTTCAGGGTGTCAAAGGCCTGTTGGCATTCTACAGTCCAGTTTACCTTCTTGGGCATTTTCTTGGAGGTAAGTTCTGTGAGGGGTGTCACTATTGATCCATATCCCTTCACAAACCTCCTGTAGTACCCAATCAAGCCAAAGAATGCCCTGACTTGAGTCTGGGTTTTTAGAGCTGCCCACTCCAGAATAGTCTGGATCTTGGGCTGGAGTGGCTGAACTTGGCCTCCACCTACAAGGTGGCCCAAGTAAACCTCAGTTCCCTGCCCTATTTGACATTTGGATGCATTGATAGAGAGGCCTGCTGCTTGCAGGGCCTTCAAAACCTTCTTCAGGTCGACCAGGTGATCCTGCCAGCTGGAGCTAAAGACAGCAATACTGTCAAGATAAACTGCACTAAAGGACTCCAAGACAGCAAGGACTTGATTCACCAACCTTAGGAAGGTGGCAGGGGCATTCTTTAGACCAAAGGGCATAACAGTGAACTGATAGTGCCCATCAGGTGTGGAGAATGCTGTCTTTTCTTTTGCTCCTGGTGCCATTTTGATTTGCCAATACCCTGCTTAAGGTACTTAAGTATCTGGCAGCACCTAGTTTGTCAATCAATTCATCTGCCCTTGGAATGGGATGGGCATCTGTCTTGGTTACAGAATTAAGGGGGTCATTCTGACTCTGGCGGTCGGTGTTAAAGTGGCAGCCAACCCGCAAACAGGCCGGCGGTCCAAAAAATGGAATTCTAACCCTGGCGGGAACCGCCAACACAGGCCGCCACTTTAACACTCCGACCGCCACGGCGGGACCGACAAACAGTGCGGCGGTCACCGCCAACAGGCAGGCGGCAGACAATGTACCTCCCACCCTATCACAACTCACCAATCCGCCACCTTTTCCGGGGCGGGAGCCCCGCTGATAAAAACACGGCGGAAACAGACTACGAACGGGAAAACGCTCACCTCTACACACTCCACGAGGAAGGAGGACAGCATTGAGCCCGAATTACACATCCTACCAGCTATTGTCTACCTGCTCATCTACCAGGAGTACGAACGCCGGCGCAGACGACAACGGTGAGTACTGCACCTACGACACAGGCGAGGGGGGAGGAGGAAAGCTTACGGGCACACACATGCGCCATACACCCACCCCCCCACCACAAATACCTACACCCCAATGCCGAGCAACAAGTCAGAGTGACACCACACAAACCCCCTGGAATAATGCAAAGACACAATTTAAATGATCTATAAAATATATGTATAAATAGCTCCATTGAAGGAATGGCAAATATGCCATATAAAAGATACAAAAATAAGGAATGAACATAGTCAACAATATATACATAGGCAAAAAGTCCTGCACATTCCGTCAAAGTTCCATAGTCCGTGGGCCAATGTGCACAAACACATGGGCAACGCCCACACAGGAGACCAGATACCATTGGAGAGAACACTGCAGGTGCATCAGATGATAAAACTACAGGCACCTCAGGGGGAAGGGAAGGGGGGGCACCTCAGCCGCATAAGTCCACAACGCCAGATCCAGGAGGGGCCTCCATGCCCACTGTCCCATCCTGGGGAGTGCAAAGCCACAGTCTCACAAGTCTCTACAGTGGGAGGCTTGCCCACTGGACCATCCTGGGGAGTGCAAAGCCACAGTCTCTCAAGTCTCTACAGTGGGAGGCTTGCCCACTGGACCATCCTGGGGAGTGCAAAGCCACAGTCCATCAGATGGATTACCGACTCCACTGTTATTGGAGGAGGCATGGTGCCCAGAGTGCTTCCTGAAGCCCTGCTCGACACAGAACCGGCACTGTCAATGGGCCAGCGGTGTGTGAGATGAAGGGCCCAGCGGAGCGGTGTTTGAGACGGCGGGGCCCAGCGGTGCAGTGCTTGAGATGAAGGGCCCTGCGGAGCGGTGCTTGACAGGAAGGGCCCAGCGGAGCGGTGCTTTAGATGAAGGGCCCAGCGGAGTGGTGCTTGACAGGAAGGGCCCAGCGGAGCGGTGCTTTAGATGAAGGGCCCAGCGGAGCGGTGCTTGACAGGAAGGGCCCAGCAGAGCGGTGCTTGAGATGAAGGGCCCAGCGGAGCGGTGCTTTAGACGGCGGGGCCCAGCGGTGCGGTGCTTGAGATAAAGGGCCCAGCGGAGCGGTGCTTGAGATGAAGGGCCCAGCGGAGCGGTGCTTGACAGGAAGGGCCCAGCGGAGCGGTGCTTGAGACGGCGGGGCCCAGCGGTGCGGTGCTTGAGATGAAGGGCCCAGCGGAGCGGTGCTTGAGATGAAGGGCCCAGCGGAGCGGTGCTTGAGACGGCGGGGCCCAGCGGTGCAGTGCTTGACAGGAAGGGCCCAGCGGAGCGGTGCTTTAGATGAAGGGCCCAGCGGAGCGGTGCTTGACAGGAAGGGCCCAGCAGAGCGGTGCTTGAGATGAAGGGCCCAGCGGAGCGGTGCTTTAGACGGCGGGGCCCAGCGGTGCGGTGCTTGAGATGAAGGGCCCAGCGGAGCGGTGCTTGAGATGAAGGGCCCAGCGGAGCGGTGCTTGAGACGGCGGGGCCCAGCGGTGCGGTGCTTGAGATGAAGGGCCCAGCGGAGCGGTGCTTGAGATGAAGGGCCCAGCGGAGCGGTGCTTGAGACGGCGGGGCCCAGCGGTGCAGTGCTTGACAGGAAGGGCCCAGCGGAGCGGTGCTTGACCGGAACGGCCCAGCGGAGCGGTGCTTGACAGGAAGGGCCCAGCGGAGCGGTGCTTGAGATGAAGGGCCCAGCGGAGCGGTGCTTGAGATGAAGGGCCCAGCAGAGCGGTGCTTGACAGGAAGGGCCCAGCGGAGCGGTGCTTGAGATGAAGGGCCCAGCGGAGCGGTGCTTGAGATGAAGGGCCCAGCGGAGCGGTGCTTGAGATGAAGGGCCCAGCGGAGCGGTGCTTGAGATGAAGGGCCCAGCGGAGCGGTGCTTGACAGGAAGGGCCCAGCGGAGCGGTGCTTGAGATGAAGGGCCCAGCGGAGCGGTGCTTGAGATGAAGGGCCCAGCGGAGCGGTGCTT
Organism: Pleurodeles waltl; assembly: GCF_031143425.1. Taxonomy (NCBI): domain Eukaryota; kingdom Metazoa; phylum Chordata; class Amphibia; order Caudata; family Salamandridae; genus Pleurodeles; species Pleurodeles waltl. The sequence continues at coordinate 267,799,997 of NC_090446.1, forward strand.
GACAGGAAGGGCCCAGCGGAGCGGTGCTTGACAGGAAGGGCCCAGCGGAGCGGTGCTTGAGATGAAGGGCCCAGTGGAGCGGTGCTTGAGACGGCGGGGCCCAGCGGAGCGGTGCTTGAGATGAAGGGCCCAGCGGAGCGGTGCTTGAGATGGCGGGGCCCTGTTCAGCGGTGCTCCTCCCGCCGGGGCCCTGTTCAGCGGTGCTCCTCCCGGCGGGGCCCGTTCAGCGGTGCTCCTCCCGGCGGGGCCCTGTTCAGCGGTGCTCCTCCCGGCGGGGCACGTTCAGCGCTTCTTGTCCCGGCGGGGCCCTGTTCAGCAGTGCTCCTCCCGGCGGGGCCCGTTCAGCGGTTCTTGTCCCGGCGGGGCCCGTTCAGCGGTGCTCCTCCCACCGGGGCCCTGTTCAGCGGTGCTCCTCCCGGCGGGGCCCTGTTCAGCGGTGCTCCTCCCGGCGGGGCCCGTTCAGCGGTTCTTGTCCCGGCGGGGCCCGTTCAGCGGTGCTCCTCCCGGCGGGGCCCTGTTCAGCGGTGCTCCTCCCGGCGGGGCCCGTTCAGCGGTTCTTGTCCCGGCAGGGCCCTGTTCAGCGGTGCCCCTTCCGGCGGGGCCCTGTTCAGCGGTGCTCCTCCCACCGGGGCCCTGTTCAGCGGTGCTCCTCCCGGCGGGGCCCTGTTCAGCGGTGCTCCTCCCGGCGGGGCCCTGTTCAGCGGTGCTCCTCCCGGCGGGCCCGTTCAGCAGTTCTTGTCCCGGCGGGGCCCTGTTCAGCGGTGCTCCTCCCGGCGGGGCCCATTCAGCGTTTCTTGTCCCGGCGGGGCCCTGTTCCACGGTGCTCCTCCCACCGGGGCCCTGTTCAGCGGTGCTCCTCCCGGCGGGGCCTGTTCAGCGGTGCTCCTCCCGGCGGGGCCCTGTTCAGCAGTGCTCCTCCCGGCGAGGCCCTGTTCACCGGTGCTTGTCCTGTGTGTCTATAGAGCCAGACCTGGGCAAGACTTCCCGCTCATTCACCATCCGAACTTGCGGTCGCGGCGCCCTCCTGTGATGGAGTCCTGGGCCCGTGGGTGTCGTCCGTCACACCCGGAATGGGGCTGGTGGGACCCTCCTGGGCAGCTCGCCTGCTGCCTGACTTCTCCGCCCTGCTGCCCTTGCCCTCCTTCGCTGGAGCTCTGTGGCCCTTGCCTCCCTTGGATGATGTGGCAGGTGACGGGGCAATGCCACTGTCCTTGGTGGCAGCCGTCTCAGGCTTGTCGCGCCGGGCTTTCTTCTTTTTAGTCCTCTTCCCAGGGGGGGGGCTGGCTGTCCCCTTGCTGCTGGCCGATGTTCCTGCCCTAGGATCTGGTGGACTCCAATAGCCCTGCACTATGGTCACAGTAGATGCAGGGCTGGTGGTGGCTGAGGTGCTTTTTTTACTCTTACCAGATGGAGGGGGTGGGTCAGGGATTGGAATGAGCTCAAGGTTTGAAAGGAAAACGACTTGGGAAGGACAGGGACGGGTAGCTGTAGTGGGTATGGGAGTGGAGGAAGAGGATGTGGTTGTAAGAGAGTCAAGTGTGCTGTCTTTGGGTGCAGGTGCTTGTGACGGAGGCTGTCGTGAGGTGGATGGCTGTTGGGTGGGTGGCTGCCTGCGTTTGTGTGCTTTGGAAGAGGGGGTGACAGACACAGTGGGAGAGGACACAGGGGACGTGTAAATGGCAGTGGGGGTGGTGACTGCACGTGTGCGGACTGTAATGGAGGGTGTGCTGGTGATGGAAGTACTGGCTGATGCTGGTGTGCATGCAGGTGTGAGTGGAGACGTCACAGGGAGGGAGGAGGGAGATGAGGAGGTGGGGGACACAGAGGTGGTAGTGACTGTTGGCATGTCTGCATCTGGATGTTGCTTGGGTGAATGCTTGTAGGATCTGTGGTGCCTATGTCTGGATGAGCTGGCCTTGGGTGTAGAGGTGTGTGCAGGCTGGTCTGATGGTGTGGATGGGATAGGCAGAGGAACAGGAGACTGGGACTGGGTGGAGGGAGTCAGAAGAGGGAGGCTGGAGACAGGGACAATGGCTGCCGTCAGTGCTGAGGCCAGAGCGTTGAACGATCGCTGATGGGCAGCCTGACCCGAATGAATGCCCTCAGGGAATGCATTGCTCCGATGCACCTCCCTTTCTACACCCTGGATGTCATTCAAAAGGGTAGACTGCCCAACAATGAGTGTCCTAAGGAGGTCAATGACCTCCTCACTGAGGGCAGCAGGGGTAACTGGGGCAGGGCCTAAGGTGCCTGGGGCGAAGGAGATGCCCGCCTTCCTGGCAGAGCGGGCACGAAGCGAAGGCTGAGGGGCTGCTGGGAGGGCCCGGCTGGTGCGCTGGGTGGAGGCTGTACCTGTTTTGGCGGCGGGCACGGATGTTGCTGCCACCGCTAGGGAGCTCCCTTCCGAGGATGTGCCGGTGTCGCTGACGTCTCCACGGGTCCCCGTTGTGGAGCTCCACTCGCCCTCCGTCTCACTGGTGTACTCGGAGTCTGTTGTATGGCCCTCCGGGGCCATGTGAGATGCAGCTCCCTCGTGCACCGATGCCACTTCTCCTCCGCCTGATGATGCTAATGCACACATGAACAGGAAGACAAAGAAAATGGGGGGGGGAGAAATGAAGACAGGGTGAGTGCATGCATTGGCAACACCGTTGGCGGAGAGGACAGACACAGAAGCCCCCTGAACTAGGCCGCGCAATGGGGGTACACTACTCAGTTACTGTGACTAGGCCTACGTGTCTATGGACGACAAATGCACACATGGGTGGGGCCGGACCATGGCTAGCTGTACTTGGCACCCTACAGAGATGGTGGGCGGGGGCACAGGGCCGTGTCTAACGGAGGGGCCTAGCCTACAGAATGCACCCTGGCCTGGAGATAGCCACAGCCCTCCTCCCCCACCCAGACACCTTCACTGCGCGCAAAGATAGCAGAATGTGCTGATACTCACCCCCTTGTGTCTGCTGTGATGTCCTCACGCGCCCATCCAAATCGGGGTAGGCCACCGCCAGGATCCGGGACATCAGGGGGGTCAATTGGCGGCTGGCACCCCTCCTACGTTGGGAGGCCATCCCCAGCAGAGACTCGGTGGTCTTTCTGGTCCCGCAGCGGATGTCCTCCCACCTCTTTCGGCAGTGGGTGCCCCGTCTGTTGTGGACCACCAGGGCCCGGACGTCCTTGGCGATGGCACGCCAAATGTCGATCTTCAGATGGGCGCTGACCTATGTGACATGTACAGGGTGGTAAAGGAAATCGCATCAGTTTTCTGCCTGGTCAATGTGAGTGGCCCCCCTCCCCAACCTTGCCATGTGGCACATGCTCTCATCTTTCGTGCGTTGCACTCCTCATTCGCTCCCCTCCCCACCATCTTACATACACCCCACTCAACACAGGCATAGCCCATTCAACGTGCACCCTGTGTACTAACCTGTTGGTCTGGAGGACCGTAGAGTAGCGCATACTGGGGGAGGACCCCATCAACAAGTTTCTCCAATTCTTCGGCAGTGAAGGCAGGGGCCCTTTACCCCGTCGCAGCAGCCATTGTATCTCCCAGACCGAGGTCACAGCAGCACTTGCAGTATAGGTCCTCTCCTGTGGATGATCAGGTCTCGAGTGAATAATCAGATAGAAAATGGCGGCCACGCCCGCGGCGGTGCGTACCGCGACCGCCGGCGCACATCGTCATTGGCTCCTGAGACCCATAGGGTTCAATGTTAACCAATGCTGCTTTGCGCCGCGGTCTTCGACCGCCTACCGCCACGGTGTGCCACGCCAGCGCAGAGACCTCACATCCCACTGTCACACTTCACAGGTCAGGCAGCCGCCATTTCAAGGGCCCACATGGCATGATTTCTACTGCGTCACACAGGCCTAGGTCTTGCATTGCCACTCATACAAGCCGTTCCATGCATAGCGATTCGTGTACTGTGCAAGCTGTGTGAACTAACCTGTGAGTTGCTTGACTCTGTGCTCCATGTTGTCCTTCCTAGGCACCGTCCACTGGGACTTGCGAGGAGAAGGATGAATCCTCCCGTGTACCAACCTCTGGTGGACCTGTCGACAATGGAAGAACGACATATCATACTTACATACCGGCTTGACAGAGCAACTATACATGAACTATGTGCCCAGTTGGAGCCAGACCTGATGTCGCCCATCCGCCAACCCACAGGGATTCCCCCTCTGGTGCAGGTTCTGTCAGTACTCCATTTTTTGGCAAGTGGGTCTTTCCAGACAACAGTGGCCATATCATCCGGGATGTCTCAGCCTATGTTTTCTAAGGTTTTGTCCAGAGTGTTGTCTGCCCTGATGAAATACATGCGGAGCTACATTATTTTCCCTGAGGTGGGCGAATTGGCTACAGTGAAGGGTGATTTCTATGCCCTTGGACATATCCCCAACATCATTGGTGCCATTGATGGGACCCATGTGGCTTTGGTTCCCCCCAAAGAAAGTGAGCAGGTGTACTGAAACAGGAAAAGTTATCATTCGATGAATGTCCAGGTGGTCTGTTTGGCTGACCAGTACATCTCCCATGTAAATGCCAAGTTCCCTGGGTCAGTGCATGACGCGTATGTCATGCGAAATAGCAGCATCCCTTATGTGATGGAACAGCTACAGAGACACCGTGTGTGGCTAATTGGTGACTCTGGTTACCCCAACCTGTCGTGGCTACTGACCCCAGTGAGGAATCCCCGGAACCAGGGCAGAGGAACGGTACAATGAGGACCATGGGCGAACTAGGAGGATCATAGAAAGGACCTTCGGGGTCCTGAAGGCCAGGTTTAGGTGCCTGCATATGACAGGGGGATCCCTCATGTACTCACCAAAGAAGGTGTGCCAGATCATCGTGGCCTGCTGTATGCTTCACAATCTTGCATTGCGACGCCAGGTGCCTTTTCTGCAGGAGGATGGCCCAGATGGTGGTGTTGTTGCAGCTGTGGAGCCTGTGGAGAGTGAAGAGGAGGAAGACGACGGGGACGACACGGACAACAGGGATACAGTCATACAACAATACTTTCAGTAGCACACAGGTAAGAAACAGCCACCCCAATTTACATTTACTTGAGGCCTCATGCTTCTCCACTGTCTGTGTTTCCCCCCAGTTCCTGTTAACTGATTTGTGACTTTCCCTTCCCTTTTCAGAGCTGTATGACCCACTGCCTGACTTCAGCTTTGTTTGCCCATGGACTAAAGCTTATTGAAATTGGTATGTTGTCATCACAAAGTAACTGGACATTATTGAACCGTTATGTGTAATACATTTGTTAAGAATACAAGCAGACTCCTGTTTATTTAAGTGGAATAAGTGATTTATTTTAAGTGCTACATATAGGTAAATGATTGGGAAGCGGGGATGGGTGGGGGTGGAGTAATGTCCATGGCAGAGTCCAGTTCTCAGTCGCACAGGTGCATTGTCCATATGCCTGTGGAAGGATGGAGCAGGGGCAGTTCAAGGCTGGACAGGGTGACAATGTGGGACAGTGGGATGACATCAGGGGGTATCTTAGGCTGGCGGGGGTCTTGCAATCCTACTCTGTCTTCTTGTGAGATCTCAGGTTCCGCCTGCAGGGTGGTTCTTCTTCTGCAGGAGGTGGGGTTCTGGTGGCCTGTCGTTGTGTGGGGGCCTCCTGTCCACTAGCGCCGGCAGAGGTGGTAGGCTGTTCCTGGCCTGGGCTAGTGACAGGGGCCCTTTGGGGTGCCACATGGTCCCGCAATGTGGTGACGATCTGGGTAAGGGCCAGGACGATGGTCCCCATTGCGGAACCGATGTTCCTCAGTTCCTCCCTGAACCCCATGTACCGTTCCTCCTGCAGTTCCTGGATCTCCTGGACCCGGGCCAGTACCGTCGCCATCGTCTCCTGGGAGCGGTGGTATGCTCCCATGATGGAGGAGAGGGCCTCTTGGAGAGTCGGTTCCCCGGGCCTGTCCCCCCCCTGTCGCACAGCAGCCCTCCCAGTTCCCCTGTGTTCCTGGGCCTCTGTCCCCTGGACGGTGTGCCCACTACCACTGCCCCCAGGTCCCTGTTGTTGTTGGGGTGGTGGGTCTACCTGGGTGCCCTGTAGTGGTGGACACACCGCTGATTTACGTGCCCTGGAGACAGAGGCATGGGCCCGCTGGGTGGGAGCTGTGCTGGTGTTCCCAGAGGGGGTTGGGTCTGGTGTAGCCTGTGGCTGTCTGTGGGGAACCGACTGTCCAGAGGTCCCCGATGGGCCGGGCTGGTCGTCTGGCTCCAGGGAGACAGAGCTGCTGTCATCGCTGGGGGCCTCTTCTGGGGGTGGGATGGACATCTCTGGACCCTCCGTGGCGGTGTGGTGGCGTTCGGGTCCTGCAGGGGTATAAAGGTATGGTTATTGCTTCTGTGTGTGGCATTTCGTGTGATGGGTGGGTGTCCGTGTACCCATGTGCAGGCATTTCCTTGTGGGGGCTTTTGTGAGGGTGGCTTGTGGGGGTGCTGTGTGTGTGCAGTGGGCATGCTTTGGTGATGGGTGTCCATGCTTTGTGGTCGCATGCAGGGCTTGGTGTTGGGATGGGTGGGTTGTGATGGTGAGCCTTTTGCTAGGGGTTGGTGTGATGGGGGAGGGGGGGAGCGTGGGGGTATGATTTGGCATGCAGGGGGGGTGGGAAGCAGTAGTGTAGATTTGCCAGAGTCCAATCCTCCGCCTACTCCTGCGAGGCCCTCAGGATGCAGGATGTGCAAGACTTCCTCCTCCCACGCGGCAAATTCTGGGGGAGTAGGTGGGGGTCCGCCGCCAGTCTTCTGCACCGCAATGTTGTGCCTTGATACCATGGAACGCACCTTCCCCCGTAGGTCGTTCCATCTCTTCCTGATGTCCTCCCGATTGCGTGGATGCTGTCCCACCGCGTTAACCCTGTCCACTATCCTTTGCCATAGCTCCATCTTCCTGGCAATGGTGGTGTGCTGCACCTGTGCCCCGAAGAGCTGGGGCTCTACACGGACTATTTCCTCCACCATGACCCTGAGTTCGGCGTCACTGAACCTGGGGTGCCTTTGGGGTGCCATGGGGTGGTGTGGTTGAGGTGTGGGGTGGCGTTTGTGGTGATGAGTGTGGTGCGTGTGGTGGTGTGTGGTGTTTGGTGCGTGGATTCTGTGTGGGTGATGGTGTTGTGTGCATCTGTGTTGTAGGATTCTCTATTCTGTGCTCTGTCTCTAGCCTTCGTCAATGATTTCGGGTCGTACGGGCTTGTGGGTGATGTGGGTGTGTGTTTTATATTGTGTTGGGTGTGTGGGAGTGGTGTTAGTATGTGTATCAGGTGTGTGTATTTCGAACTGACCAATGTGGCTGAGTTTTCTATGGGTGTGTGTATTTTGACCGCGGCGGTGTGTACCGCCAATGGAATACCGCGTTTGAAAGACCGCCGCGTGGATTTGTGGGTCGGAATGGTATGGGCGTATTTCTGTTGGCGTGACGGTGGAGGTTTGGTCAGCGCCATTTTTTCGCTGACTTTTGGTGTGGCGGATTTTTGAGGATGTCGTGTTTTTGGCGGTTTGCCAGTTGCGGGTCAGAATGACCGTGGTGGTTTACCGCGGCCGCGGCAGTGTTATGGCGACCTTCTGGCCGGCGGTAAGCGACTTTTACCGCCAAGGTCAGAATGACCCCCTAAGTCCTCTGTAGTCCACACAAAACCTCATCTCTCTCTTTCCATCTTTGGTGTGAGGTTTGGGGACTAAGACCACTGGGCTAGCCCAGGGGCTGTCAGAGTGCTCAATGACTCCCAATTCCAGCATCTTGTGGACTTCCCCTTTGATGCTTTCCTTAACTTGGTCAGACTGTCTGTAAAATTTGTTTTTGACAGGCATGCTGTCTCCTGTGTCCACATCACGGGTACACAGGTGTGTCTGACCAGGGGTTAGGGAAAAGAGCTCAGCAAACTCTTGTAAGACCTTCTTACAGTCAGATTGCTGTTGGCCAGAGAGGGTGTCTGAATAGATCACTCCATCTACTGAGCCATCTTTAGGGTCTGTGGAGAGGAGATCAGGGATAGGTTCACTCTCAGGTTCCTGGTCCTCATCTGTTACCATCAACAGATTCACATCTGCCCTGTCATGAAAGAGTTTGAGGCAGTTCACATGGATCACCCTTTTGGGGGTCCTGCTAGTGCCTAGGTCTACCAGGTAGGGGACCTGACTCTTTCTTTCTAGCACTGGGTAAGGGCCACTCCATCTGTCCTGAAGTGCCGTGGGAGCCACAGGCTCCAGAACCCAGACTTTCTGCCCTGGCTGAAACTCAACCATAGCAGCCTTTAGGTCATACCACATCTTCTGGAGTTGTTGGCTGGCCCCAAGGTTTTTGCTTGCCTTTTCCATGAACTCTGCCATCCTGGAACGTAGGCCTAGTACATAGTCCACTATATCTTGTTTAGGCTCATGAAGAGGTCTCTCCCAGCCTTCTTTTACAAGAGCTAGTGGTCCCCTCACAGGATGGCCAAACAGAAATTCAAAAGGGGAAAACCCTACTCCCTTCTGAGGCACCTCTCTGTAGGCGAAAAGCAGACATGGCAAGAGGACATCCCATCTCCTTTTGAGCTTTTCAGGGAGCCCCATGATCATGCCTTTCAATGTCTTGTCAAATCTTTCTACAAGGCCATTGGTTTGTGGATGGTATGGTGTGGTGAATTTGTAAGTCACCCCACAGTCATTCCACATATGTTTCAGGTATGCTGACATGAAGTTGGTACCCCTGTCAGACACCACCTCCTTAGGAAATCCCACTCTGGTAAAGATACCAATGAGTGCTTTAGCTACTGCAGGGGCAGTAGTGGACCTAAGGGGAATTGCTTCAGGGTACCTAGTGGCATGATCCACTACCACTAGGATATACTGGTTCCCTGAGGCTGTGGGAGGTTCAAGTGGACCCACTATGTCCACCCCCACTATTTCAAAGGGGACCACCACCACTGGAAGTGGATGAGGGGGGCCTTTGGGGGTCCACCTATCTTACCACTGGCTTGACAGGTGGCACAGGAGACACAAAACTCCTTTACTTTCTGGGACATGTTGGGCCAATAGAAATGGTTAACTAACCTTTCCCAAGTCTTGCTTTGTCCCAAATGCCCAGCAAGTGGAATATCATGAGCTAAGGTTAGAATGAACTCCCTAAACTCCTGAGGCACTACCACTCTCCCAGTGGCACCAGGTTTGGGAACTCTTGCCTCAGTGTAGAGTAGTCCATCTTCCCAATAGACTCTATGTGTTCCAATGATCTTTCCTTTGGTCTCTTCAGCAGCTTGCTGCCTAAGGCCTTCAAGAGAGGGACAGGTTTCTTGCCCCTTACACAACTGTTCCCTTGTGAATCCCCCTGGGCCTAAGAGTTCAACCTGATAAGGTTCCAACTCCATGGGCTCAGTTCCCTCAGAGGGCAGAACTTCTTCCTGGGAAGAGAGGTTCTCTTTCTCTTGTTGTGTGGAAGCTGGTTCTCCAGTCTTCTTTCCTTTTCTCTTGGAGGGTTGGGCCCTTTTCCAGGCTCCAACACCACTTTTTCACCCTGAGCCTTTCAGTGTGCCCTTGTCTTGACACTCACCAGTTCAGGGATACCCAGCATGGCTGCATGGGTTTTGAGTTCTACCTCAGCCCATGCTGAGGACTCCAGGTCATTTCCAAGCAAACAGTCTACAGGGATATTTGAGGAGACCACCACCTGTTTCAGGCCATTGACCCCTCCCCACTCTAAAGTTACCATAGCCATAGGATGTACTTTAGTCTGATTGTCAGCGTTGGTGACTGGATAAGTTTGTCCAGCCAGGTATTGACCAGGGGAAACCAGTTTCTCTGTCACCATGGTGACACTGGCACCTGTATCCCCCAGGCCTTCTACACTAGTCCCATTAATTAAGAGTTGCTGCCTGTATTTTTGCATATTAGGGGGCCAGGCAGCCAGTATGGCTAAGTCCACCCCACCCTCAGAGACTAATGTAGCTTCAGTGTGAACCCTGATATGCTCTGGGCACACTGTTGATCCCACCTGGAGACTGGCTATTCCAGTGTTAGCTGGAGTAGAGTTTGAAGTGGAACCTTTCTTGGGACAGGCCTTGTCTCCAGTTTGGTGTCCCTGCTGATTACAGCTACGACACCAGGGTTTTTTGGGATAAAAGTTTTTACCCTTGTACCCAAAATTGGATTGTGAAGAGGCTTTGGACCCTCCCTCCTGAGCAGGTTTTTGGGGCCCTGTAGAAGACTCTTTACTTTTTCCCTTGGATGTCTCAACACTCTTCCCCTGGGGAGCCTTTGTGACCCCTTTCTTGTGGTCACCCCCTGTGGAAGTCTTGGTCACCCTAGTCTTGACCCAATGGTCCGCCTTCTTTCCAAATTCTTGGGGAGAAATTGGTCCTAGGTCTACCAGATGCTGATGCAGTTTATCATTGAAACAATTACTTAACAGGTGTTCTTTCAAAATTAAATTGTACAGCCCATCATAATCATTCACACCACTGCCATGAATCCAACCATCCAGTGTTTTGACTGAGAAGTCAACAAAATCAACCCAGGTCTGGCTCGAGGATTTTTGAGCCCCCCTGAACCTAATCCTGTACTCCTCATTTGAGAATCCAAAGCCCTCAATCAGGGTAGTCTTCATGAGGTCATAGGATTCTGCATCTTTTCCAGAGAGTGTGAGGAGTCTATCCCTACACTTTCCAGTGAACATTTCCCAAAGGAGAGCACCCCAGTGAGATCTGTTTACTTTTCTGGTTGCACAAGCCCTCTCAAAAGTTGTGAACCATTTGGTGATGTCATCACCATCTTCATATTTAGTTACAATCCCTTTAGGGATTTTCAAAATGTCAGGATAATCTCTGACCCTATTTATGTCGCTGCCACCATTGATGGGACCTAAGCCCATCTCTTGTCTTTACCTTTCTATGGCTAGGATCTGTCTTTCCAAAGCCAATCTTTTGGCCAACCTGGCTAGCAGGAGGTCATCTTCATTGAAGCTACCCTCAATGCTTGCAGAGCTGTTGGACTCTCCTGTGAGAGAAGCAACATCTCTGACTATCACTTCTGGAGTCAGGGTTGGAGAAACCCTGGGCTCCCTAACTAGGAGGGGAGGTTGGGAAATTTCCCTTCTCATCACTAGCTTCCCCCTCTGTGAAGATATCATCAGAGGGGTTGATCTTAGCAAACTCTGCCAAAAGCTCCTGGAGCTGTACTTTGGTAGGGTTTGAACCAGTCTTTATCTTTTTGATTTTGCAGAGAGACCTTAACTCTGACATCCTAAGATGCAGGTAAGGGGTGAGGTTGAGTTCCATCACTATCTCTTCTGCAGCAGACATTATGGCGGTCATTCTGACCGAGGCGGTCGGCTGTCGCCGCCCGCCAAGCGGTTCCCGGCGAAAGACCGCGACGGCCATTCCGGCTTTCCCGCGGGGCCGGCGGGCGACCGCTAGAAGACCGCCGGCCGGCCCAGCGGAACAGCCCCTTCAACAATGAAGCCGGCTCGGAATGGAGCTGGCGGAGTTGAAGGGGTGCGACGGGTGCAGTGGCACCCGTCGCGATTTTCACTGTCTGCTAAGCAGACAGTGAAAATGTCTGTGGGGCCCTGTTAGGGGGTCCCTGCACTGCCCATGCCAGTGGCATGGGCAGTGCAGGGGCCCCCAGGGGCCCCACGGCACCCGTTCCCGCCATCCTGGTTCTGGCGGTGAACACCGCCAGAAACAGGCTGGCGGGAAGGGGGTCGGAATCCCCATGGCGGTGCTGCAAGCAGCGCCGCCATGGCCGGTTCCCTGGGCCAGCGGGAAACTGCCGGGAAACCGCCGGCTCCCCTTTTCCGACCGCGGCTTTACTGCCGCGGTCAGAATCGCCCAGGAAGCACCGCCAGCCTGTTGGCGGTGCTTCCGCCGCACTCCGCCATGGCGGTCATGGACCGCCAAGGTCAGAATGACCCCCTATGTTTCTAAAAGTTGGAATACTTTTTAAGAATCTAAACTATCTCTAGAACTTAATTCAAACTTTTACAAAACTTTTAAACTCTAAAAGAAATGCTAACAGGGACTAACACAAGGCCCTAGCAGGACTTTTAAAATTTTAGAAAAATAGCTCAAATTTCAAAAATCAGTTTCTAATGACAATTTTTGGAATTTAGTTGTTTGATCAGGTATTGGCTGAGTAGTCCAGCAAATGCAAAGTCTTGTACCCCTCCGCTGATCCACCAATGTAGGAAGTTGAAGCTGTATGTACTATTTCAAAGTAAGAAATAGCATGCAGAGAGTCCAAGGTTTCCCCTTAGAGGTAAGATAGTGGCAAAAAGAGATAATTCTAATGCTCTATTTTGTGGTAGTGTGGTCGAGCAGTAGGCTTATCAGAGGATAGTGTTAAGCATTTGTTGTACACACACAGACAATAAAGGAGGAACACACACTCAAAGACAATTCCAGGCCAATAGGTTTTTATATAGAAAAATATAATTTCTTAGTTTATTTTAAGAACCACAGGTTCAAGATTTACAATCAATACTTCAAATGAAAGGTACTTCACTTAGGTATCATAGGAACTTTGAATCACCAAAATAGCATGTACAGTTTTGGCAAAAATGGCAATAAGCTATTTTAAAACTAGACACAGTGCAAATTTCAACAGTTCTTGGGGGAGGTAAGTTACCACACCAGCAGCTCAGGGCCGGTCAGGTGAAGAGGTCAAAGTGGTGCCCAAACACATAGGCTTCAGTTGAGAAGGGGGTGCCCCGGTTCCAGTCTGCCAGCAGGTAGGTACCCGCGACTTCGGAGGGCAGACCAGGGGGGTTTTGTAGGGCACCGGGGGGGACACAAGTCAGCACAAAAAGTACACCCTCAGCGGCACGGGTGCGGCCGGGTGCAGAGTGCAAACAGGCGTCGGGTTTGCAATCGAGTTCAATGGGAGACCCAGGGGTCTCTTCAGCGAAGCAGGCAGGCAAGGGGGGGGGATCCTAGGGGTAGCCACCACCTGGGCAAGGGAGAGGGCTACCTGGGGATTGCTCCTGCACTGGAGGTTGGATCCTTCAGGTCCTGGGGGGCTGCGGGTGCAGTGTCTTTACCAGGCGTCGGGTTCTTAGAAGCAGGCAGTCGCGGTCAGGGGGAGCCTCTGGATTCCCTCTGCAGGGGTCGCTGGGGGGGCTCAGGGGTGTCAACTCTGGCTACTCACAGGGTCGCAGTCGCTGGGGAGTCCTCCCTGTAGTGTTGTTTCTCCGCAGGTCGAGCCGGGGGCATCGGGTGCAGAGTGGAAAGTCTCACGCTTCCGGCAGGAAACGTGCAGTCCTTTAAAAGTTGTTTCTTTGTTACAAAGTTGTTTCTTCTTTGGAGCAGAGCCGCTGTCCTCTGGAGTTCTTGGTCCTTTTAGATGCAGGGTAGTCCTCTGAGGCTTCAGTGGTCGCTGGACCCTGGGGGACGCGTCGCTGTTGCAGTTTTTCTTGAAGTGGGGAGACAGGCCGGTAGGGCTGGGGCCAAAGCAGTTCGTGTGTCCGTCTTCTCTGCAGGGCTTTCAGGTCAGCAGTCCTTCGTCTTCAGGTTGCAGGAATCTATCTTGCTTGGTTCTGGGGGCCCCTAAATACTCAATTTAGGGGTGTGTTTAGGTCTGGGGGGTTAGTAGCCAATGGCTACTAGCCCTGAGGGCGGCTACACCCTCTTTGGGCCTCCTCCCTGAGGGGAGGGGGGCACATCCCTAATCCTATTGGGGGAATCCTCCATCTGCAAGATGGAGGATTTCTAAAAGTCAGAGTCACCTCAGCTCAGGACACCTTAGGGGTTGTCCTGACTGGCCAGTGACTCCTCCTTGTTTTTCTCATTATCACCTCCGGCCTTGCCGCCAAAAGTGGGGCCGTGGCCGGAGGGGGCGGGCATCTCCACTAGCTGGAGTGCCCTGTGGCGCTGTAACAAAGGGGGTGAGCCTTTGAGGCTCACCGCCAGGTGTTACAGTTCCTGCAGGGGGAGGTGAGAAGCACCTCCACCTAGTACAGGCTTTGTTACTAGCCACATAGTGACAAAGGCACTCTCCCCATGTGGCCAGCAACATGTCTGGTGTGTGGCAGGCTGGCAATACTAGTCAGCCCACACTGGAAGTCGGGTATGTTTTCAGAGGGCATCTCTAAGATGCCCTCTGGGGTGTATTTCACAATAAAATGTACACTGGCATCAGTGTGCATTTCTTGTGCTGAGAAGTTTGATACCAAACTTCCCAGTTTTCAGTGTAGCCATTATGGTGCTGTGGAGTTCGTGTATGACAGACTCCCAGACCATATACTCTTATGGCTACCCTGCACTTACAATGTCTAAGGTTTTGCTTAAACACTGTACGGGCATAGTGCTCATGCACCTATGCCCTCACCTATGGCATAGTGCACCCTGCCTTAGGGCTGTAAGGCCTGCTAGAGGGGTGACTTATCTATGCCATAGGCAGTGTAAGGTTGGCATGGCACTCTGAGGGGAGTGCCATGTCGACTTAGTCATTTTCTCCCCACCAGCACACACAAGCTGGCAAGCAGTGTGTCTGTGCTGAGTGAGGGGTCCCCAGTGTGGCATAAGACATGCTGCAGCCCTTAGAGACCTTCCCTGGGATCAGGGCCCTTGGTACCAGGGGTACCAGTTACAAGGGACTTACCTGGATGCCAGGGTGTGCCAATTGTGAAAACAAAGGTACAGTTTTAGGGAAAGAACACTGGTGCTGGGGCCTGGTTAGCAGGCCTCAGCACACTTTCAAATCATAACTTGGCATCTGCAAAGGCAAAAAGTCAGGGGGTAACCATGCCAAGGAGGCATTTCCTTACACGGTGTATGATACTAGCCTCCTGTGCCTGTCCTAAACTGTGAGAGTTAGGTGAACTCATCACCTACTGATAACAAGTCAAAAGCTTACTCCAAAGTTCCAGGGGCTCTCTTGTCCTCCCCTGTTCCTGATTTACATGTAAATCAGTGTTTCCCTCTTGCACTGCGCAGAAACCTAAAGTCTGAATTATTTCATTTGCCAAATCAAAAGCGCGCAGCTGCTCATGTTGTTTCCTAGTTACTTTGTACCAAAGTGTTAAGATTTCAGATGAGGGTTGTACTATTTCCAAAAATCAAACAAGCTCATGAAACTCGGTGTCTGTTGCTCAGTGCAAATAGTAAGAAACTCTAAAATCTTTTGTTTTACTTGTGAAAACATCTGTCTATTTTCTGGGTTACACTGAATTCCCAGTAACTGCACATTTTGCGACAGTACTTCTGCCTTGTCCAAATAAATTTTACTTTGCAAAAGCGGTCTGTAAATAACATTCTAAGCTCTGTTCTCAGTGTTATCTGTTTAGGAATGCTCTTCAACTGCCAAAAACTGTGAGGTGTTTTGCACACAATGAGGCTCAGACTGGCACACAGCTGTTTTAACCCCCTCATTACTGGAATGGGAAAAGCCAGATTTTTCTAAAACAGCAGTTTTATAGATTTCAGCATTATCTTGCATTAATGTGTTCTGGCTAATTTGCTCAAGTAAATTCTTATTTTCATGTTCTAACTGCCTACATTTCTCCTGCATTTTTCTGTAAGAAGATAAAAGTATACAAACCCTTCTGTCAAGAACAAAAGGAACATCATTTCTTTCAAAAGGCACATTTTCTAAATATGCTTTATCACAGCACTCATCCCAAGACTCACACAGTCCTGATAAACAAGAAAACATGTTTCTCACAGCACCATAAGGCACTTTAACTTCACGTGCATTTTCAAACATGGTCTGCCGTGCTTCTTTAATTTCCTAAACAACAAACAAACAATTACACTTTTAAATTGTGCACTTCCAATCTCCAATTTGACTCCCAAAACTGATGACTTCGCCAAAATGTTCTGCTTTCCTGCTCTTATCTCATGACTGAGCTTCCAGAACCTCTCTGGAATGCACTTCTGAGTTTAAAGAAGACATTTATTGTTATTATTACGTCACCACGAGATTCCTGAGAGACGAAAGTAGTAGACTGGAAGCACACGTTCAAAAGTAGTCGCAGCAATGAAAGCAAAATATATCAAAGTACTTCTCAGTTGCAATGTACACAGCAAATACATGTGATTATATTATAGCATAACTTCAAAGCAAAGCATAAAAGTAAAAATTGCATCTCCGTAGGGCTGTAGGGCCCATAGTCAGCTTCATCTTTCTGGGGCTTCAAGTTGATGACTCAGTTTAACTGCGAGAAAGAGATTTTCTACCCAAACGGGAGACAGGCAACTGGCGTCTCCGTTCCAGTCTGAAGTCAAAGCAGATTCAATCTAACTCTGCTGTAGTCCAGAGCCATCCTTAAAGGCAAACTCAGTGTGAGAACCGAAGAAACTTGGAGAGTGGCCGATTCTCCGAGCCTCACTCGTTTTCAGACTGGATTGAGAGGTAAACACAAAGGGGGTCATTCCACCCCTGGCGGTCGGTGTTAAAGCAGCGGCCAACCCGCCAACAGGCAGGCGGTCAAAAAAATTGAATTCTGACCCTGGCGGAAACCGCCAACACAGACCACCACTTTAACACTCCGACCGCCACGGCGGGATAAACAAACAGCGCAGCGGTCACCGCCAACAGACAGGCGGGAGACAATATACCGCCCACCCTATCACAACTCACCAATCCGCCACCTTTTCCGGGGCGGGAGCCCCGCCGATAAAAACACGGCAGAAACAGACTACGAACGGGAAAACGCTCACCTCTACACACTCCACGAGGAATCTGGACAGCATGGAACCAGAACTACACATCCTACCAGCTATTGTCTACCTGCTCCTCTAC
This sequence comes from Pleurodeles waltl, assembly GCF_031143425.1. Lineage (NCBI taxonomy): Eukaryota > Metazoa > Chordata > Amphibia > Caudata > Salamandridae > Pleurodeles > Pleurodeles waltl. The sequence goes on from NC_090446.1 coordinate 267,816,723, forward strand.
CAGGAGCACGAACGCCAGCACAGAAGACAACGGTGAGTACTGCACCTACGACACAGGGGAGGGGGGAGGAGAAAAGATTACGGGCACACACATACGCGACACACCCACCCTCACCCACAACTACCTACACATCAATGCAGGGCAACAACTCAGAGTGACACCCCCCAAACCCCCCGGAAGAATGCCAAGACAAAATAAAATGATCATGAAATTCAAATATATTGTAAGGCTAAGTAAAAAATCATTTCCAAAATCTATAACTATATACACATATGTAAATTGTCCTGTCCAAATTGGGTTTCAGTCATTGTACGTGGGCCAATGGGCCTCAACACATGGGCAAAGCCCACACAGGAGACCCGAATCCATTGGAGAGAACACTGCAGGGGCATCAGATAGAAAAACTACAGGCACCTCAGGGGGAAGGGAAGGGGAGGCACCTCAGCCACACGAGTCCACGACGCCAGATCCACGAGGGGCCTCCATGGCCACTGTCCCATCCTGGGGAGTGCAAAGCCACAGTCTCACAAGTCTCTACAGTGGGTGGCTTGCCCACTGTTACATCCTGGGGAGTGCAAAGCCACAGTCTCACAAGTCTCTACAGAGGGTGGCTTGCCCACTGTGCCATCCTGGGGAGTGCAAAGCCACAGTCTCTGAAGTGGATTACAGACTCCACTGGTACTGGAGGAGGCATGGTGCCCAGAGTGCATCGTGCAGCCCTGCCCGACACAGATCCGGGCCTGCCCCTTCTGCCAATGGGCCAGCGGTGCTTGACTTGAAGGGCCCAGCGAGCGGTGCTTGAGATGAAGGGCCCAGCGGAGCGGTGCTTGAGACGACGGTGCCCAGCAGAGCGGTGCTTGAGATGAAGGGCCCAGCGGAGCGGTGCTTGAGACGGCGGTGCCCAGCGGAGCGGTGCTTGAGATGAAGGGCCCAGCGGAGCGGTGCTTGAGATGAAGGGCCCAGCGGAGCGGTGCTTGAGATGAAGGGCCCAGCGGAGCGGTGCTTGAGACGGCGGTGCCCAGCGGAGCGCGGCTTGAGATGAAGGGCCCAGCGGAGCGGTGCTTGAGATGAAGGGCCTAGCGGAGCATTGCTTGAGACGGCGGTGCCCAGCGGAGCGGTGCTTGAGATGAAGGGCCCAGCGGAGCGGTGCTTGAGATGAAGGGCCCAGCGGAGCGGTGCTTGAGACGGCTGTGCCCAGCGGAGCGGTGCTTGAGATGAAGGGCCCAGCGGAGCGGTGCTTGAGATGAAGGGCCCAGCGGAGCGGTGCTTGAGATGAAGGGCCCAGCGGAGCGGTGCTTGAGATGATGGGGCCTGTTCAGCAGTTCTTGAGACGGCGGTGCCCTGTTCAGCGGTGCTTGTCTTGAAGGGCCCTGTTCAGCGGTGCTTGTCTTGAAGGGCCCTGTTCAGCGGTTCTTGAGACGGCGGTGCCCTGTTCAGCGGTGCTTGTCTTGAAGGGCCCTGTTCAGCGGTGCTTGTCTTGAAGGGCCTTGTTCAGCGGTTCTTGAGACGGCGGTGCCCTGTTCAGCGGTGCTTGTCTTGAAGGGCCCTGTTCAGCGGTTCTTGACATGTGTCTCCAGGGCACCATATCCGGCCAATATATGGAGTTCACTCACCATCCGACTTCTCGCTTGGGAGGCCCTCCTGTGCTGGAGTCCCGGGCCCGTGGGTGTCCTCCTTCACACCCGGAATGGGGCTGGCGGGGCCCTCCTGGGAAGCTTGCCTGCTGCCGGACTTGTCGGCCGTGCTGCCCTTGCCATCCTTCCGTGATTCTCTGTGGCCCTTGCCTCCCTTTGTAGATGTGCCAGGTGGCACCCCACTTCCTGACGGTGCCAGGGTAGTGCCTTTGGAGGCTGCCGTCTCTGGCCTCTCGCGCCGGGCCTTGCCTTTCTTGGTTTTTTTCCCAGGGGGTGGGCTGGCTGTCCCTTTACTGCTGGCCGATGTAGCTGCCCTTGAAGGTGGTGGACTCCAATATCCCTGTACTATGGTCCTTGTAGGTCCAGGGGTTGTGGTGGCTGAGGTGCTGATTGGACTCTTACGAGATGGAGGGGGTGGGTCAGGTGATGGAAAGAGGTTAATTTTGGACAGGAAAAACTTTTTAGGAGCAGTGGGAAGGGTAGGTGCAGTGGGTATGGGAGTGGAGGAAGAGGATGTGGTTGTAGGAGAGTCAAGTGTGGTGTCTTTGGGTGCAGGTGCTTGTGACGGAGGCTGTCGTGAGGTGGATGGCTGTTGGGTGGGTGGCTGCCTGCGTTTGTGTGGTTTGGATGAGGGGGTGACAGACACACTGGGAGAGGACACAGGGGACGTGTAAATGGCAGTGGGGGGGGTGACTGCACGTGTGCGGAGTGTTCTGGTGGGCGTGCTGGTGATGGACGTAGTGGCTGATGATGTTGTGCATGCAAGTGTGAGTGGAGACGTCACAGGGAGGGAGGAGGGAGACGAGGAGGAGGGGGACACAGAGGAGGCAGTGGCTGTTGGTATGTCTGCATGTGGCTGTTGCTTGTGTGAATGCTTGTGTGATTTGTGGTGCTTATGTCTGGATGAGCTGCCCTTGGGTGTTGAGGTGTGTGCAGGCTGGTCTGTAGGTGTGTCTGGGATAGGCAGAGGAACAGGGGAGTGGGACTGGGTGGAGGAAGTTGGAGGAGGGAGGCAGGAGACAGGGACAATGGCTGCCGTCAGTGCTGAGGCCAGAGCGTTGAACGATCGCTGATGGGCAGCCTGACCCGAATGAATGCCCTCCAGGTATGCATTGCTCCGGTGCACCTCCCTTTCTACCCCCTGGATGGCATTCAAAAGGGTAGACTGCCCAACAATGAGCGTCCTTAGGAGGTCAATGACCTCCTCACTGAGGGCAGCAGGGGTAACTGGGGCAGGGCCTGAGGTGCCTGGGGCGAAGGAGATGCCCGCCTTCGTGTGCGAGCGCGCACGGGGCGAACGCTGAGGGGCTGCTTGGAGGGCGGAGCTGGTGCGCTGGGTGGCGGCTGTACCTGTTGTTGCGGTGGGCACGGATGTTGCCGCCACCATAAGGGAGCTCCCTTCCGAGGACGTGTCTGTGTCGCTGATGTCTCCACGTGTCCCCGTTGTGGAGCTCCCCTCGCCCTCCGTCTCACTGGTGAACTCCGAGTCGGTTGCATGGCCCTCCAGGGCCATGTGAGATGCAGCTCCCTCGTGCTCCGATGCCACTTCTCCTCCGCCTGATGATGCTAATGCACACATGAACAGGAAGAGCAGCAGAAAAAGGGGGGGGGGAAATAAAGACATGTTGAGTGCATGCATTGGCAACACAGTTGGCGGAGAGGACAGACACAGAAGCCCCCTGCACTACGCCGCGCACTTGGGGTACACTACTCAATCATTGGGACTTGGCCTACAAGCCTATGGACGACAACTGCACACATAGGTGACACAGGGCCATGGATAGCTGTACTTGGCACCCTACAGAGGTGGGGGGCGGGGGCACAGGGCCATACCTTACGGAGGGGCCTAGCCTACAGAAATCGCCCTGGCCTAGGGATACCCACAGCCCTCCTCCCCACCCAGACACCTCCACTGCACGCTAAGATAGCAGAATGTGCTGGTACTCACCCCCTTGTGTCTGCTGTGATGTCCTCACACGCCCATCCAAATCTGGGTAGGCCACCGCCAGGATCCGAGACATCAGGGGGATCAATTGACGAGTGGCACGCCTCCTACGTTGGGAGGCCATCCCCAGCAGAGCTTCCGCGGTCTTCCTGCTCCCGCGCCGGATGTCCTCCCACCTCTTGCGGCAGTGGGTGCCCTGTCTGTTGTGGACCCCCAGGGTCCGGATGTCCTTGACGATGGCACGCCAAATGTCGATTTTGTGATGGGCGCTGACCTATGTCACATGTACAGGGGGAGAAATAACATTGTCATAATTTTCTGCATGCTCGATGTGAGTGGCCCCCCATCCCCACCCTTGCCATGTGGCACATGCTCTAATCCGTCGTTTGATGCATGCCTCAATCGCTCCCCTCCCCACCATCTTTCATCCACCCGACTCAACACAGGCATTGCCCCCAAAGCATGCTCCCAGTGTACTTACCTGTTGGTCTGGAGGACCGTAGAGTAGCGCATACTGGGGGAGGACCCCATCCACGAGTCTCTCCAATTCTTCAGAAGTGAAAGCAGGGGCCCTTTCCCCAGTCGCAGCAGCCATTGTATCTTCCAGACCGAGGTCACAGCAGCACTTGCAGTATAGGTCCCCTCCTGTGGATGATCAGGACTCGAGTGATTAAGCAGATAGAAAATGGCGGTCACGTCCGCGGCGGTGCGTACCGTGGCGGTGCGTACCGCGACCGCCGGCGCACTTCGTAATTGGCTCCTGAAACCCATAGGGTTCAATGTTAACCAATGCGGCTTTGCGCCGCGGTCTTCGACCGCCTACCGCCACGGTGTGCCACGCCAGCGCATTGACCTCACATCCCATTGTCGCACTTCACAGGTCAGGCAGCCGCCATTTCAAGGGCCCACATGGCTTAATTTCTACTGCGTCACACATGCCTAGGCCTTGCATCGACACTCATACAAGCCATTCAATGCATAGAGAATCGTGTATTGTGCAAGCTGTGGGAACGTACCTGTGGGTTGATTGACTCTGTGCTCGCTGTTGTCCTTCCTAGGCATCGTCCGCTGGGACTTGCAAGGAGATGGAGGAATGTTCCCGTGTACAGACCTCTGGTGGACCTGTCGACAATGGAGGAACGACATGTCATTCTGACATACAGGCTTGACCGAGCCACTATATTGTACAGGAACTGTGTGCCCAGCTAGAGGCAGACCTGATGTCACCCATCCGCCAACCCACAGGGATCCCCCCTCTAGTGCAGGTGCTGTCAGTACTCCATTTTTTGGCAAGTGGGTCATTTCAAACCACAGTGGCCATTTCATCAGGGATGTCTCAGCCTATGTTTTCAAAGGTGTTGTCCAGAGTGTTGTCTGCCCTGCTCAAACACATGCGGAGATACATCGTTTTCCCTGAGGTGGGGGATTTGCCTACAGTGAAGGGTGATTTCTATGCCCTTGGACATATTCCCAACATCATTGGTGCCATTGATGGGACACATGTGGCTTTGGTACCCCCCAGAGAAAGTGAACAGGTGTACAGGAACAGAAAAAGTTATCATTCCATGAATGTCCAGGTGGTCTGTTTGGCTGACCAGTACATCTCCCATGTAAATGCCAAGTTCCCTGGGTCAGTGCATGACGCGTACATCATGAGAAATAGCAGCATCCCTTATGTGATGGAACTACTTCAGAGACACCGTGTGTGGCTAATTGGTGACTCTGGTTACCCCAACCTGCCCTGGCTACTGACCCCAGTGAGGAATCCCAGGACAAGGGCAGAGGAACGGTACAATGAGGCACATGGGCATACTAGGAGGGTGATCGAGCGGACCTTCGGCCTCCTGAAGGCCAGGTTTAGGTGCCTGCATATGACAGGTGAATCCCTAATGTACTCACCAAAGAAGGTGTGCCAGATCATCGTGGCCTGCTGTATGCTTCACAACCTGGCTTTGCGACGCCAGGTGCCTTTCCTGCAGGAGGATGGTCCAGATGGTGGTGTTGTGGCAGCTGTGGAGCCTGCGGAGAGTGAAGAGGAGGAAGACGAAGAGGACGACACAGACAACAGGGACACAGTGATACAGCAGTATTTTCAATAACACACAGGTAAGAATCAACAACGGCATTTTACATTTACTTACAGTCTCCTGCCTCTCTACTGTCTGTCCTTTTCACCCAGTGTATGCTAACAGAGTTGTGACTTTCCCTTCCAATTTCAGAGATGTGGGCCCCACTGCGTGACCTCTGCTTTGTTTGCCCATGGACTACAGCTGTGTGACAGTGGTATGTTGGCATCACAATGTAACTGGTCATTTTGGCACGTTTATGTCTAATACATATTTTAAAAAATACAGGCAGACTCCAGATTATTTGTGTGCAATAAGGGTGTTTATTAAAGTGCTCAATTTTGGGACATGGTTGAAAATCGGTGATGGGTGATGGTGGAGGAATGTCCATGGCAGAGTCCAGATTTTCAGTCTAACAGGTGCATTGTCCATATGCCTGTGGAAGGTGGAGCAGGGGCAGTTTAAGGTTGGACAGGGTGACAATGTGGGACAGTGGGATGACATCAGGGGGTATCCTTTCCTGGCGGGGGTCTTGGCATCCTACTCTGTCTTCTTCCTAGATCTCAGGCCACGCTTGCGGGGTGGTTCTTCTTCTGCAGGAGGTGGGGTTCTGGTGGCCTGTTCTTGTGTCGGGGCCTCCTGTCCACTAGCGCCGGCGGAGGTGGTAGCCTGTTCCTGGTCCATGCTAGTGACAGGGGCCCTTTGTGGTGCCACATGGTCCCGCAATGTGGTGACAATCTGGTTGAGAGCCACAACGATGGTGCCCATTGCGGAACTAATGTTTCTCAGTTCTTCCCTGAACCCCATAAACTGTTCCTCCTGCAGTACCTGGATCTCCTGGATCCTGGCCAGGACCGTCGCCATCGTCTCCTGGGAGTGGTGGTATGCTCCCATGATGGAGGTGAGGGCCTCGTGGAGAGTGGGTTCCCTGGGCCTGTCCCCCCCCTGTCGCACAGCAGCCCTCCCAGTTCCTCTGTTTCCCTGGGCCTCTGTCCCCTGGACCGTGTGCCCACTACCACTGCCCCCAGGTCCCTGTTGTTGTTGGGGTGGTGGGTTAACCTGGGTGCCCTGTAGTGGTGGACACACCGCTGATTGACGTGTCCTGGAGACAGAGGCATGGGCCCGCTGGGTGATTGCTGTGCTGGTGTTCCCAGAGGGGGGTAGGTCTGCTGTGGCCTGTGGCTGTCTGAGGGGAACCAACTGTCCCGAGGTCCCCGATGGGCCGGGCTGGTCATCTGGGTCCAGGGAGACAGAGCTGCTGTCATCACTGGGGGCATCTTCTGGGGGTGGAATGGACATTTCTGTACCCTCCCGGGCGGTGTGGTGACGTTCAGGTCCTGCAGGGGTATAAGAGTATGGTTATTGCTTCTGTGTGTGCCATAGCGTGCAATGGGTGGGTGCCCGTGTACCCCAGTGCTGGCATTCCTTTGTGGGGGCTGTTGTGACGGCGGTTTGTGGGGGAGATGGGTATGTGCAGTGGGCATGCTTAGGTGATGGGTGTTGATGGTTTGTGGTGGCATGCAGGGTTTGGTGTTGGGATGGGTGGGTTGTGATGGTGAGACATTAGCAGGGAGGATGTGTGATGGGGGTGGGGGGGAGGGGGGAGGTATGAGTTGGCATGCTGGTGGGTGGGGGGGATGAAGTAGTTGAGATTAGACTTACCAGAGTCCATTCCTCCGCCTACTCCAGCGAGGCCCTCAGGATGCAGGATGTTCAAGACTTGCTCCTCCCATGCTGTAAATTCTGGGGGAGTAGGTGGGGGTCCGCCGCCAGTCTTCTGCACCGCGATGTTGTGCCTTGATACCATGGAACGCACCTTCCCCCGTAGGTCGTTCCACCGCTTCCTGATGTCGTCCCGATTTCGTGGATGCTGTCCCACAGCGTTGACCCTGTCCACTATTCTTTGCCATAGCTCCATCTTCCTGGCAATGGTGGTGTGCTGCACCTGTGTCCCGAAGAGCTGGGGCTCTACCCGAACTATTTCCTCCACCATGACCCTGAGTTCTGCGTCTGAGAACCTTGGGTGTCTTGGGGGTGCCATGGGGTGGTGTGGATGAGGTGTGGGGTGGTGTTTGCGGTGATGAGTGTGGTGGTGTGTGGTTTTTTGTGCGTGGTTGTTGTGTGGGTGATGGTGTAGTGTGCCTCTGTGTGATGGTGTTCTCTATTCTATGCTGTCTCTCTCTGGGCTTCGTCTCTGATTTGTGGTCGTAGGGGTTTGTGGGTGATGTGGGTGTGTGTTTTATATTGTATTGGGTGTGTGGGAGTGTTGTGTGTATGTGTATCAGGTGTGTGTATTTCAAATTGTCCAATGTGGCTGTGTTTTGTAAGTGTGTGTGTATTTTGACCGCGGCGTTGTGTACCGCCAATGGAATACCGCGGTTGAAAGACCGCTGCGTGGATTCGTGGGTCGCAATGGAATGGGCGTATTTCTGTTGGCGTGACGGTGGAGGTTTGGTCTTCGCCAGTTTAACGCTGGCCGTTGGTGTGGCGGACTTTTGTGGATGTCGGGTTTTTGGCGGTTTGCCTCTTGAGGGTCAGAATGACTGTGGCGGTTTACCGCGACCGCGGCGGTGTTGTGGCGGCCTTCTTACCGGCGGTAAGCGCCTTTTACCACCGAGGTCAGAATGACACCCAAAATCTACGTGCTCTTATCAGCTAGGGTCTGGTGTGAAAAACACAGCTTGGCCTATCATGTGGAAAAACACAGCTTGGAGAAACACAGCTCATCTGCAATGTCTCAACTGCAATGTCTAACTCCACGTTAAAGCCAATAGGCCGCTAACCTAAATACCAAATGTAATGTCTAATGCCTTGTCAAAGCCAATAGGCAGCTAAACTGAATACAGAATGTGATGTCTAACTCCATGTTAAAGCCAATAGGCAGACAACCCAAATACCAAATGTAATGTTTAATGTCATGTTAAAGCCAATAGGCAGCTAAACTGAACACAACATGTAATGTGCTACTGGTGAACATTGAGCATCTAATATGCGCAGTGGTGAAACACAAAGTCATTGGTCAAACACAATTAATAGCATCACAGACGCCCGACACCGCGAAACCAAAATTCCACCGTGTGCGTAATTTTCTGGATGCGTAAAACCGCCTTGCGTTAATGACATGCAAGGTAGGCGTTCCCGTTCAAAAAATGACTTAAACACCTGTGCGCCATATTTATCCTACCGCGCAAAAATCCTGCACGACTGGGAGGCGGAGTCAGAAAATGACACACAGCCCGGTTTGCGTAAAAAAATTACACCTGGGTCAGGGCAGGCATTAAAATGGGGCAAACAAACCACTACTTAAGGAAAACACACAGAAGCAACAGCAGAGCTCCAAAAGGAAGACATGGAGGTGCTATTCATCCAGCATGCATGATGACGTAGAGCACAGGAGCAACAACAGCAGTTTCCACCACACTAGCAGGTACCCTAAAGGCAACGCAGAAGGCAGGAGAGGATATTCAGGACCAGGACAACCCTTCTGGGACTCAGGCAACAAGACATCATCCAGAGGTACAGACTCAACTAGCAAGACATTCAGCAGCTGCTGTGTCACATTGAGCCACAGTTGGCACCCAGCTTGCAGACACTCCACATCAATCCACCAGAGACCAAGCTGCTAGCTGTCCTCCACATGTTGGCAAGTGGCTCCTTTCAAACCACTGGTGCCTTGGTTGCCAGGATCTCACAACCCTCATTCTCTGCCTTACTACCCAAGGTATTGGATGCCATCATCTCCCTCATACTCCTCCTCATCAGCTTCCCCAACACACAGCAGAAGCAGCAGGAGACCAAACAGGGCTTCTACCAAATCAACGGCTTCCCACACGTGCTTGGTGCCATTGACTGCACACATGTATGGATTGTGCCACCCGCTGCAACTGAGCATCTGTACAGCAACAGGAAGCACACACATGCCATCAATGTGCAGGCCATTGTCGATCACCGGGGTTTGATCACCAACATTGTGGCAAAGTATCCTGGGAGTGTACATGATTCATTCATCTTTCGCCACTGCACTATCAATCAACACTTCCAGGATGGATGATATGGAAATGGCCTACTTGTTGGTAAGTACAGAAACCTAGTTATATACACACAGCACAGCAACCCTGTAGGACACACAACACATACACCACTACATTGACACGTGGCCAGGAAGATACTGAAGTTGTGACACAGCTAGGCATGTTTGATACCCTGACCCAATGGGATACACACCTATGGACAAATGACAGATGCAAATATCAACAGATGCCAGGCCCCAGACACAAGGGAACAACTTAAAACCACACAGTGACAATGACATGGCCTTAACTGCCAGTACAACTTGGAAGATTAATCTTACAATATCACATCAATAACATTCAATCACACACCCTTCCAAACAATGTGTACAGTGTAAGGGGTGTGCAATGTGTTTCGCTGAAGGTAGAACACCATGACACACAAAGCATGATGATGATGACTCTAATGAATGGGACATGGAATCGTTAAGGCTGTACCAACATCTCACATCACTCCTGGTCTGACATTGCCCACTACCAATAAGCAAGTGGACTGTGCTAAGAACACATATTGATGCGACAATATTGCAGAGTGCACATTCCTACACATACGGTTTGAGACAATTACACATATACACAACAGATGTACAGGCATATGGACCTTCTGACACTTAAACCTTCAACCCCACAACCAAGTTAGCCAGCTGAACTGGACAAGGTTCAGTAGTGTAGGTACACGTTTGAAAATGAGTCAACTGGGTAAGAGAAGATAAATAGGTCTGCAGAGAACTTGTCACACATGGGATATTTGTGCATTGTCAATTGTCAACACGTCAGTGCTGCCAACTTACGGAGATGTTTTGTACATTGTCACCTAGCCAAATCAAAGGACCTCACTGATGCTTAACAAATTCTATTGCATATGTTAAATTGGATCGGATGTCCAGGCCATATAGATGCAACCGTGTTGCCACCACTGTGGAATTGATTCTGTGTATGGAAGTATCATGTCACCCCGACTTAAGACACATGGACACCTCTTTCACATTACATAATGCATGGGAGTACACAATGTACTGCAAGTCTACAAAAATACCGCTGACATCAGGTCAATCAGACAAACACCAGTCCAGATAATGAAACATCTCAATGCCGATGGTACATCCTAGAAGCCTAGGATTCCACACAATTACACAAACACAGATGAGTCACAGACAACCCAAGAGAACAACTGCCATGCAAAGTGATAATCATGGTGCAAGCTCCATCAAACTTTTTCACTCATTTACACTTTCAGCTGATCAGGGGTACGGGATCCAGCCATGGATCATGACCCCATTTGCAAACCCAAGCACAGCATCAGAGCGTGTCTATAATGATGCACATCGGAGGACACACACCGTAGTAGAGAGGACCTTTGCCATCCTGAAGTCAAGATTCAGGTGCCTCGACATCACCGGAGGCAGCCTCCTATACTCACCTGAAATGGTCTGCAAGATCATTTTGACCTGTTCCATCTTGCACAACATTTGTGTAAGGAGGAACATTCCCCTCTATGAACCAGACCCACTAATGCCTGAAGAGGTGGAAGAGGAGGATGTTGTTCATCAACTTGAGGGGGACCATCCAAACACTGCAGCAGGATTGCGTCGGAGACAGCACATTGTACAAAACTTCTTTTAACTATAGTCACCACACCACTGTCTTACCATATGTCATTAAACACCTATTCTAATCATGAAGTCATGGTCTGGGTAATTATTTATGCATCACATTATCCCTAGGATCCATAATCAGAGTTTAGCCTCATGGAGCACTGCAGATATACAGATTAGGATACTGAAAAAGCCACATCATATTTGATGGGTATGAATGTACACCCAACTTCACACACAGTGTAAATGACATATATCCTGTCCATTTCACATTTTAAGGTCAACATCAGTGGACCACAGCTATGGCACACATCCATGTTGTCAACATGGTTCATTGCAGCATATGTCACACAACTAAGACACCATCATTCATAAGGTAAAAAAATGCTTCATACATGAGGCAGTGGATGTGCTCTTGCATTGGTAACAGAAATGTATGACCAGACACTTGACAGCAGTAAGTGTGACCTCAGCTATCTCTGCAAGGAATATGTGTGACAAGAGGCCATGTAAGCTGCAAATGTATAGCACGAGTTCCCCAGGTATGACTAGCATTGCTCACAAGACATGCCCTGTGCCGTCCATCCCACGTCATAAGTTCTGCCACTGCCATGTTTTCAGTCTCTCCCCACCCTTCTCTATGGGGCCCGGGAAATGGACTATTTGTACCCAGATAATCCTTCATCTACACACACCCAGACTCACATTCTGACTTCAGTGTGCTTCCTTCTTTAGTATGGCATGCCATAGTCACAGTTCATCTGTCTGCATGGACTTCAGGTCAGATAATGCACTGCCTGATAGTCTGTAAGACCTGTAATCACCTGTCCATTGCTTCCCATGTGAAAGGTACTGTTGGCCCTTTCAACTTGATTCTCACCTACAGGACTTGTGAGCGACTGAAGCTGCACACACCTGTGAGCACTTCCATGCAGACCACCCATTTGACCCTGCACTGCCCTTGCTGCTGCATGGAACGGCTTAGAAACTGCCATTATATGTATATCCTTGTTATGGATTGACGTATAAATCACTTGTGTAACACAGGCTTTGGGTGATTGTGTAATGTTGCAGCCCACAGGACGAATACAGTTTTCATTTTCCACAGCTTTTCCCAGTCTCAGTCTGCTCACTGTGTATTTGCCTTGTTCTTGTTAGTTCCTGACAGAGCCTCCATCCTGTTAGCCTGATTGGTTCCTGTCTTCCTGTTACCATAAAGGTTCCCTGTGGCTACATTTGTCTTATAGTTGCTTTCCATGCCCTCACTTTCCTCCTGGGATATTGTGTCTGGTAGTTCTACAATGAATCCTCAAATAGATTGTATGGTGTAATCAGTTTACTTATCGGATCATGGTGTGGGACATGTCTTCAATAGCCTAATCACGGCTCATCCCATGTCTGGGTTTCATGTATGCATGAGTGACAAACAGTGACAGTGTACCATGGCTGTATGCATGGATTGGGTATGGCCCCTCCAGCACAATAAACAACGTTTGTTATTGTGCATGAAAGTACAAAAAATGTTTGTGCCCTGACGGTCCACACACAGATTCACATCGGCCCCAACCTATTGATGGGGCTTGTGTGGTGAATAGCTGTGAGATTAATCAGCACAGAGGCACTGATGTTCCCGGTTGCAGTGGGAATTTTAGAGGCCACCCTGTGTACAAATATTGTGATGAACTGTTGGTTTAAAATTACTGTTTCATCAACTTTGTGAGCACAACAAGGTTGCCCTGTTGTCAGGCTCATAAAACTTCTGCTGTGCAATAGCTGGACTATCCCCATGCGTGTTTTCAATTCCTCTTTGGCTTTCGTTCAATTCTGCTTTGAAGGATATTCTGTTAATGCAGGGAATGGCTCCACAGACTCATGACTAGACCTGCACGTAACTGTGACAACATGGACCCCAATATTGACAGAGGGTATACATGGCCACACACTTGAACTGGACACCTTTGTGCAGTTAACCACTGGAAATACATGAACACATGCTGCTTGGTCTGCTGGTCCTCCACTGCCACAAGAGAAACATAGGTCATTTATATGACTCAAACTGTGGAGTGACATTACATTTTTGGATTGGTTTTGGGACTCTGTGTCACAAACACTGTACATACCTTGCATTTTCAAATGCCTGACTCCTGGGTAGTATCCATACAAGTGACCAGGAAGTGGTATCCAACATTCAAGTACATCTGATGGCTTAGACTTGTAACATTGCCATTATCACCTGTCCTCTATCTATCCTGTGCATAGTTTGTCGTGGGAGATGCTTTTGTCCCAAAAGTCAGGGAAGTTCACACAGCATTTGTTGCCACGTATATGACAAACACATTTCCTGACTCATTTCCACACTGGATAGCATCTGATGGCTATCCACATTTACAACACATGCATACAAGCACATTTATGAAAACACGTCTTGTGATGTTCACACAGAGGCCCAACTAAAATTGAAATAGCCAATTCACAGACATTGACACACAGGCAATGAGTTAATGTATTAAGTTGGGTAACCTTGATATCCTCTATTGACGCACAACCTGCTCAAACTGGGTAATACCAATTTGTATTTCAAAAGTTTGGGTATCTAGTGCGTCAGTGAAGAGTGCTAATCCGCTAAAACAACTAGAGGCAGTAGGGTGATCTGCCAGATGTGCCCAAACACTGGAATGCACAATGTAGGTGCAAACAGCTTATTGCTGTATAGTTACAACTGTCATGTACTATAAAAATGTGAGAAGTTACCCAAACCCAGTAAAAGACATCAATTTTGATGCTTACACGTCAAAAAAGACACACATGCATCAAAAATCGCTGCATATGCATCGAAAAATGACGCTCACTCCCATGACACATCCATTGGCCCCGAGCAGTAATTCCTACACTGTAACCCATGAAATTGGTTACCACTGCAAAATATTGGGAACTATGGATGCGGGTAATTTTTAAGCATGTGCGTCAAACAAATTGACGCACAGACTGTAAGCATTGGTACAGTGGGTGTACTTTCACTTTCACTTTGCAGTCTGTGATTTTTCTAGACTGTGTGGCTGTGCTTAGAGTTTTGTGAATTTGTTTCCTATGTGCCATCCAATTTGTCATCTGTGTTGTTTTTAATTGTCTCCGTTGTTCATAGTGTTTATTTGTCAATTATGGTGTCTAATTTTGTCTTTATACTGTTGGGAGTCTGTTGTGGGTCTTGTTAGTTTGGGTATAGTTGGGCTGTTTTAGGGTTAATTTTATTTCATTTTCCTCCCTCCTTTCCCTTTATTGTCCTCCGTACCCTTTAATTTTCATATTATTTCTGTCATGTTGGATAGGCCACGTCTGGGGAGAATGGGTGAGGAGGAGCTGGGGGGATTCATTTCGTTGGTGTGCCACTTCCTCCCCTTGATGATCGAAGCAGGTGGCAGGGTGATACAGGGGTATCACACAGAGGCGAGGAGGCTCCGGTGGTCAAAGGTGTTGTACCATCTGTGTCGCATCTACAACACACCACGCAACGACCACCAACTAAAGCACCGCTGAGCTGACCTTGTTACAGGGAGAGCAAGACCTGGGGGCCACCTGGGTATTGTGATTGGTGACCCTGTTGGTGAGTACAATTAAGAGTAATGTGCACATTTACATGCTCTGTAGTGACAGTAACAGATTTGTTAATACGCTGCAGGCAATGTTTTTGGACATGTGGAATGCAAGTTAAACTTACAGTGGCCCCAGAGTTATACAATAATTGCTACATATTACCGTTATTTGTTGACGCAACATCTGCACTAAGTTACAAAACACAACTGGAGCTTGTAAATTAGTGCTGCCTTCACGTCAATAGATGATACTAATGTGGTTCTAACATATGTATTATCCATGGTCTTTGAGTGTAACAGGACAGAGATGTTTTTCACCAGTTAATTCAAAGAATTAATGTGTTCCCCAATTATTTTGAATGCATGTCTGAACTGTAGTCTGGCCCATACGTACCAATTTCTTTCTAACCTCTGGTAATAGCTTAGGCTGATAGTTTGACTTGGTTGTGCCGCATTTAAATTAGGAATGGAGGCCAAAGTAATGCACACGGATTCATTTCTAAATGTTTGGTGCTACTTTCCATAGCTGTAGCATATAACATGAAGCAAATGATACAAAGTGAGGGATAACAACTATCCATGGCCCTGAGTTCATTGTACATGTGTGTTCTAAATTGGTCTTGGGCACAATAGCTGGAAAAGAACTAATGCATTTCCCATCTGTGTTACTATATAGCCATGAACTTCTCATAACTTATGGGGTTATCATGGGATACCTGACGTTGGTGAATGCATGGTCACAATGTATTACAAGCATGATGTCGTGCAAGGGACCCCTGACCAATTCCATCATACATATGAAGTTCCCTAAAACTTTGCTAGTTTACGTTTGGTACACCCCTGCTGATCTAGTGCAGCATATGTACAATAAGTAACTTCCCAGTATGGAGGCTATAACAGACATGGGTGTATGCTAAGATCAGATTACCAGCCTTCCTGTGACTGCTGCCATTCTGAAGGTTCATACAATTTGAAACCTACATCATCATGATTGACACAGTAGTACATTTGGTAAACCAATATTGTGACAGTGTCAGTTTTCAGTGTACCCGCTGATCTCCTAAATTGGCAAATGTAAGATGATGAATGTGGCTGACTGCGATTTCCAAAACCCATTATGGGTACACAGGGCAATGAGTGACGCATTTCACGTGCAATCACTACACCTGTGCCCATGCATTCTGTCATGGATGACCACAATATACACTGTCAGCATATATCTCCTTGCTGTATCTAAATATTGAAAATGGCCAATCCATGTCTTGCCTCAAATTGTCACCAAGTCATGCAGAGGATCCCTGCCATTATGGTGTCATAGGGGGCATATGTGGCTCAGGGTACACTGTTAATGTAGCATATGTTACCTACACACAACACAGGCCCTACATGTAAGGGACCACAGAAAGCATAATACATCATGACCTTCAATCAACCCACATGAGCATCACACAGTAACTGATTGCCCCTTGATGCCCAAACCACAATACCTGAGTGACTGGTATTGCAGTGCTCCAGGAATGTGGCTTTGCATATCTCTCATTTTCTACAAATGATAAAAGGAGTACACTCCATAAATGAGTCTGCAACCAATTGATGGATCATTTTTGTTACCACATGATAGTTAAGGACACTGCATGTGTGCATATGTGTGTGTATCACCCATTGGAGTGACAGGTTCTATACATGTTTGCTATGCTATGTATGTTGGAGTATCATCATGCCTGAGATGCTCGACTTTCATATATAATGTCACACACAGTAATTTTATTTGAAAGTGTTGTACAGTGCACAGATATTGAGCACATTTCACCCTTCCATGCTTTACAGGTGGACCTGCCCCTTAAAGAATTGGCGAAGTGGCTCGATTTACGGACCAAGACATATCCAGTAAGTGTTGATATTTCTGTTCTGTGTTGTGTTTGCAGCTGTTGTGTGATTGACTCCTGTGTGTTGGACACATAGCAAGGTATGATGTGCTGGCACATGATCTGATATGTAACTTGACTGGAGTTTCACTTATTTTTCCATATTTGAGTTGGACAATCAGTGGCGTATAGTCATATTTTGGGATTGTATTGCAGCCTTGTAGGCATGGCCTTGTGAATAGGGTGACATTTGTTGTTAAATTTAAAGTAAAGAAAATTTTGCAGAGGACCATATCCATGATTTAGTCAGCAAGTCAGACCCTGAATCTCACAGAATATGGATGCCAAAGTCTTACCCACAGACTTGGGCCTCCCTGTTCACTAATGAACATGTTCTACTGTATGGCTGACTTCCTAGCAGCATCTAGCTCCACATGTTGTGCTACGTGTACGTGGAACTTGAGTAATGTGTCATAGTTGTGCATGCAGCTCCTGCCCAGATGTGTGGTTGCATCTATCTTCTTGTTGTAGGAGAGATGTTGGTGGTATCAAATGATGTTGACAATTGCCTGCAATTACAATCATAACGGTGGATGGGATTTTCCAAGGCTTGTGTCTATCCTAGTTGGACACCCTCCCTACCTGTGGTGGACTGACTAAACCCATTTACAGCTGTCCAAAGCTTCCTGGGTGCCCTTGATGGTTGAAAGTATGTGTTGCTTGTCCATCCCCCGAGGCACAGGCTTAGGGTTATGAAATGTGTACCTAGGTGTGATGATCCAAGTGTAGTACACAGACAGGTAAATCTGTAAATCACTTGTCCAAACCTAGGATACCCACTCTTGATTTGCAGCTGCATACCATCCTGGCAATTCCATTTACAAATCACAGATCTTGTGGCCCTTGATTGTCATCCAGAAGATAGTCATTAGTTGCCCTGGCACATGTGGAGAACTTGCAGCATTTGTTATGTGACTAATGGCTGAACAATAATACGTAAATCATTTAAGTTGGTACACATCTTTTAGAGCATTGCCTTGCTGTTAGCTAGGACATGTGTAGGCTGCATTGGCATGTACTTCCTCAGGGAGAATCTGTGATCTGTACAGTGATACGGCCTGTTTCATCTACATTAGATGTATTGTCTGATTCTCATCAGTAGCTGTATTACACAATGATGTACCTAATGTTTGGCTTTATCTTTTTTAACAGCAGCCAAAATGGATGTCAGCGAGATCCGTGAATTTCAGTGGCACATTCTGGATGTGGAGTCTGGGTTCCGCCACATGGCACTGCGTTATCGCCATGAAAGAGCCTCAGGGGTGTGGAGGGCATTTGCACAAGGGGGCCCTTCTGTGTCCACAACAGCCGCCACCACCAGCACCACCACTACGACCCAGGTGGCACCAAGGATGTCAGCAACCACTGCAGGACCTTCAACTTCCTCAGCTCCAGGACCACTGACATCAGCACCTGCACCTACCCCTCCAAGCATGGCACCACCAAGTGGACAACCAACAACAACTGGCACTCAGACCACCCCTGCTGCAGTCATTGACACTGCTGATTTTCGTGCTCTGCAATGTGACATGCAATGGTTGTTGTGCAGACTGGACAGGCTGCAGCAGGAGGTGTTGCAAGTAAATAAGAGGGTGCGTGCCATTAAGAAGACCCTGCGGAGGGTGAACTTGTGACTATAATACCCTCACCTATGATTCCCTCCCCCCCCTCCTCTTTTCTGGTTCTTTTAATTAGTAGGTTTAGAGGGCTTGGTGTTAGGTTAGAATAGCTGTTAGTTTAGTTAGTATTAATGGGTTGGGGTGGAGGGTATGATATTTTTAAATGTGTTTTTTTGTGGGTGGGTGGGTGTGTGGGGACGATGTTGGGGTTTTTGTGTATAAAATATATATATATATATATATATATATATATATATATATATATATATATATATATATATATTTGTTTAGTATAAGATAGTATGTGTTTAGCTTAGTATATATAGTCCTCCATGTGTCCCGTCAAATAAAGGGGGGTTAATGTTTAGAGTGTTTAGTTAAATGTGATAAATAAGTTTAGGTTAGGGTAGTTAGGGCCAGTTGTGGGTAATGTGTAGTTCGGATAGGTTAGGTTAGTTAAGGTGTTTCTCCTAGTTTTAGTATCCCTTTTTACAATTAAATAAATATTTAGGTACTCCTTTACAGTATGTGTCATATGCTTGGGGATCAGGGCATTGGCATGGGTGAACAGTGTCAATTTAGTATTTGCATTTGTGTTCCATCCTGCATCCAAAACCCCAATTGAGCTGTCACATTGGCAGCTACACCAAAGCTACTTCTCTATGCATCTGCCATCTATTGCACCCACCACTCACGGTTACTATGGATCCCAATGTGTTGTTAGGTTTAGATGTATGTTTTCAATCTCACATACTTTGAGACCAGATTTGGTATTGAGGACACTGTGTTACATCTGCCTGCAGCATGATGTTCATTTGAACCCTGATAGTCAGTGGTGGTATAATCTCATGTAGTATAGTATACAGATTGTACGACGAAACAACGACTTCAAAAATAACTACTGCCTTAACAACGAGGTTGGAACACCGCCCTCGTTGCTACTACTAATGATTTTACCACGAATGCCTTAACAACGATATTTCGTTGTAAAGGCATTCCTGATAAAATCATTAGAAATAGGCACCATTCACCCTACATCCCTCACCCCACCCCCCCAACCCCACCCCAAAACCTAAAACCCCCTGACCCCCCACCAAATCCGCAAAACCAAAAATGCCCCACCCCCCCAACCCCACCCCAAAACCTAAAACCCCCTGACCCCCCACCCACTCCCCAAAACCAAAAACGCCCCACCTCCCCAACCCCACCCCAAAACCTAAAACCGCCTGACCCCCCACCCACTCCACAAAACCAAAAACGCCCCACCCTAAAACCTAAAACCCCCCACCCACTCCCCAAAACCAAAAACGCCCCACCCCCCCAACCACACCCCAAAACCTAAAACCCCCTGACCCCCCACCCCCTCCCCAAAACCTAAACCCACCACTTACCTTCGCCAACTCCCTTCTTTGTACCTTAACCACGCATGTTCGTTGTTCAGAACATACGTAGTTAAGGCACAAAAAACCGGAGTCGTGGTTAAAAAAAGCGTTGTTGCGCTGTCGTTAACCACGACTTTCGGAAAAAAAAGTCGTAAAAAAGGATGTTTCCCTAGTATACATGATAACACCTATCATTTGTTACATTGTACAGCCAGGTTACTTATTTGTACGTACACTCATACACATCCATTCCTGCTGTATGGTGTGTGTGATTAAATATTTGAGTCAAATGTCACATACGTAAAGATTGTCTGGAATTAAAATTAGAAGACAATATTTTTCTGCTTAGACATCCCTTGAAGAAGTCTTATTCTGTCTGGCACAGCACTATACTGTGTATTTTCTATTTACCTCAGAATTAACCCTCAGGAAGGGGAGATGATGGTACAATCCAGACCCCAGTGCATAGTTATCAGCCCACAATCTTTCAAGGCAGTTGTATTGACATTCTATGGGCATTGACATGAGCAAACATCACTAATGTCTCTCACGCTGGAGAAGTGTGGTGTAATGGTTAGAGCAACCGACCCTGATGCAGAGATCTGGCCTGGGACCAGGGTTCACTTCTACCCCATGTGACTGTGTTGTGGCATTTGTAATGTGAAGTGCCTGCCTTCCTATTAGTCGCACATTGGGATATTGGTTCCTGTTCCTTGTTCTTGTCTTTGATATTAGCATTCTCCCAGGCCTATGCCCCACCTTCATGTCACATGTATTGTGGGCAGTTTGGGGACTTGTCAGCGTCACATCCTCTAGGTGTAGGTTCTTCCCAAATTGTATATTGCCACCTCTTGTCCTATTCAACCCTCCGTCTACTTTCATTCTCGTGGTGAGGCCTTGCACTGGCTGTGGGTGTTCTGATGGCACTTGCACCACACTTAACTGTCTGGAACTGCCCCAGTCTCTGATATTTCACATCCAGCTATATGTTGCTGAGACCTAGCATATACTATGTATAGCACTGGCATGGCACACTACACATGTCAGCATTGGTAGTGTGTAATGTTGATGCTGGGGAATGTGTGCTACATAGGATTGCACTAATGGTGCTAGCAGTCTTCCATTTCCTTTTCGGACTGTGCAAGTGTATTGCACTAGCCGGTGACATATGTCCTCCCCCTCAATGCTGTTGTCTGAGCAGTATAACAGTTGGGATGTTGCATGGTATCATTGCAGCTATTGTGACCCAGGCACAGGGTGGACCCTGACATATGCAGCATGGGTATGGCATTAGTGCTGTGTACCTCATAATGTCTATGATGTTGATGTTTGTAGCAACTATGGACATTCACATTTGACAGGATTAGCACATTTGTATGGATTACAGGGGATTGATAAAGTTGTCATCCTGAACCCTCTAATTTGGGTGTATTTGATCCATGGGCACGTAACTGTCATTAGCTACTTGACCTGCACACACAGCAGAGGTGGTAGTGGCAACTGTTGTTAATGTTACATTCCACTTGCGGATATGGACTGAGACAGTTAATTTAGGCACAGTTCATGTAGGAAGAATACCAGCTGTTGTGTGACAGCAGGCCAGGTTTACTTTGTACCTTACATTCCTGGACTTGCTTTACCGTTCCAAAATCCTTGTCATGACAGCATACCTCCATGCAAAGGTTGTTGGTGTAGTGTAGTACTGTGCCCCAGGTTTCCTCTGAACAGGCCATGCCCCCCGTGCCATGCCCCTTTACCCATTACACTCCCTGAATATCATGACTGACATGCATTGTGTAGTAGGTATGTCCACCCCCGCTTACAGTCAACATTTGTGCATTTTAGTTCCACACGCCACTTACCCTGCATCTGTGTTATCTCCTGGTAGTCTGCGCTGTCCTGTCCTTGAATCCCTGTGACGATCTCCTCAGGGATGATGACTGCCACCATCTCCTCCATGTGGTCCAGGGCCTCCTGAGGTGCGGGACTCCCACCTCCAGTCTGCAGTGCTGCCTTCCTGTTCCTGTCATCTTTTCCTTGGTCCTGCGCTTGCAGTCATGCCAGCGTTTCTTGCACTCGATTACTGTTCTCCATGCCTCTGCCACACTGTTTATCTTGTCAACAATTTGTTGCCATGTTGCCTCTTTCCTAATAATTGGCAATTTAGAGGTGACAAAAAGTTGGTGCTGGTGTTGCGTCACCTCTTTCACCAGCATTTCCTGCTCTTCTGCACTGAACCAACACTTCCTTTTCTTCTTCTCCCTCTCCTGGGTGTGGTGTGGGACCTCCAGGCTGGTTCCTGGTCTGTTGTCATTTTCCTGGGGTCTCTCAAAGCTTCTGGGATCCATTTTGGCTCTCCTTTGCACATTTTGCTGTGTTTGCGCTGCTTTTTGACGCAATTGCATAAAAAAAAGGCGCGTATCCGGTTTGCGATGTCGTAAACCGGATCAAAGTCAATTTTGCCGCGTTAACGTCATTTTTCTTTACGATGTGACGCATTGGTTTGAGTAAAAAAAAATGACTCACATCAGTGGTTTGTGCCGCTGTGAGCCAAAGTACAAATTTGACGCCTGAGTGGCGCAAAGAAATGGCGTTAGCCGGCGTTAAACTTTTTGAGTTAGTGTAAATATGGCCCTCAGTATCTGGAAGGGGCACCAACAACACACCCCTTCAAAATACCAAATAGGTATCCATTCATAAACACCTTTAGAGATTTGGAAACACTTTTCCGAATTGTTAATTGTGTTTGTAGAATAGAAAAAGGGGTTTTAGCTCTGGAAAACCATAGGATTTACCAGTTCTGTGAGTATGTGATGTAGGTAGAAGATTTACAAACATTTTGAGCTGTGTTAACATCACAAAAGTAATGCAAACTAGACCAGAACAAAATGTTTTTTTCCTAACTTACTTCCCAGAACAAAACTGTTTTGCATTGGAAAGTACTCTAAAATTAATGCAAAGCAACAGAAAGAACTGTTTTGCATTACGTAGAGCCAAGGAGGTGTTACATGTGTGGTTTATGGGTGTTCCATGCAACCACCCATGCCTTTAGACCCAAAACCCTATCTACTAACAATAGTAGACAGGTTTTTGTGCCAAAAGTTAATGCCATTTAAAAGGAGGTGTCAAAAGGAGAAATGTTTTTTATTTCTCCTTTCTTTTCTGACTATGCATGTGAGCTACACTGTGGAGCACACATACTAAGTGGAAAAAGTTTTAAATTGTCTAGACAAGCTATTTTGAACTGGAAGGATACCCTTTGAGTACAAAAGCTTTGCTAGACTCACACACTCCCTTGCACTATTGCACAAAGGTGTGTGCATGGCGCATGGCAACTAAAATCTGTGCCAGCACTAGGGAGAGGAAAGGAGAGAGCCATATCTCAAAAGCCACATCTGAAATGGCTCAATTGTGACAGTATGGTGGGCTGTTCCGATGAAAAGCATTGCTTTTACTGCGGTGTCCCTGATGTTACTTCCTCTCTTGATTGCAAAAATCAGACAGCCAGGTATTTCTAAATCGTCTTTAACCAATTGGCAATGTTCCCATTTGTCTGAGCTCTAAAGTAATCTTAAAGGGTACCCACGCTCACTCAGCTTAATGATCAAGTTGTCAGATTTTTTGAAAAAATCTGCCCTACTAGTGCAGTTCCAGCATACTTTCATAAATTGTGGAAAGATAAATTATCTATCAGGCCTTGGGGATAGTGGCTGTAATTCTGTAGATGGGTATTTTTCTACGTAGGTTTTCTAAACACAGTGTTGTACAACTTGTTTACGTCAACTTGTCTAATTGTCGGGTTAAGGAATATAGGGGCATATTTACAAGAAAGTGGTGAATCATAGATGATGCACCACTTTACGTGCACCCCTCTACCGGCACCTAAGGATTCCATGTGTGCACCGTATTTACAATATGGCACACGATGGTGGTCGCTAGCACAATAGAGTTAACATTTTTTATGCTATTGTGGCCCTTTGCTACACTACTGTCAAAATTGTTGATGATAGTGCAGCAAAGCACAAGGAGGCCCATTGAATATCATGGGTGTGTCATTTTAACACCTGCTCTAAGCAAGCATTACAAATGACAGCAAAAATGGTGCAGTGAAATGTTGCAAATTTCACTGTGCCATTTTTTTCGGACCTCTCTGCGCAGGAATGCCCCCTTACATACATGATACAGGCATAATGTGGCACAAGTAGTTACAAAGTGGTTAAATTCAAGCATTGCACCACTTTGTAAATATGGCGTGGCAGAAAAGCCACCTTAGCACCACCTTAGTGTCAACAAATGATGCTCTGGTGGCACTAAGGTGGAGCGAGGGGGTTTGTAAATATGCCCCATATCCCCTGAGGGGTGATGTAATACTCTAAACTGTATCTCAGTGCCCCTCACCATTGGAAAGTGGATTAGTAGAAAGGGCAGCCAAGTACCTACACTTAGCAATAAGCCACAACCCCCCACTTGGTTCAGTTAGGTCTCAATAAATTAATTCCAGCTCAATCCTTGGTAGCTTGGCAATGAGCTATGAGTATAACGTAGTTTACTCTCCATTAACATAGCAAACATAGGAATGGAAATCTTAAATTCAAATATACAACATACAATATATTTCAATTTAGATATTTATTATAGCTAATTAAACATTCAGTTCGCACATAATATAATCAACATAGAATCAACCAAAAAAATATAATACAACCCCCTAACCTAAATGAAACATACATATATGAAAACATAAATAACATACCAGTAGATACGCAAAAATAAACAAAAAACACAGAACCAACAAAATCACGAAATAGTATACATACAAATTTACAACCGCCTCATACATGAGAGGATATTTAAACAGCACAATAAAGTTACTGCTTTGATGCTACAATTATGCGTTGTAGATTGGATTGTATAAAATTCAACATATTAACAGCCAATTCTAGGTTATAATTTGATGGTAGCCAATCCTGGTCAGGGCTTCAAATTTGCCAATTTCAAACACTTCATGCCAATGTTCAAGACATGGCAATTTACAAGCCGACGCGCGTTTCGGTGAGTGAAGAAAAATATAAATACACCTTCATCAGGACTTTATGATTCAGTATAATTGGCATACGTACATCTTGTAATCTGCCTATCAAAGAAACATCAAAATTATTCATTACAGTTCTTTGCATAGGGGGAAGGCTCGAATCATGTCTGATTTGCAACCAGACCAACTCAAGTGACTTAATTAAGAAAAAACACAGATAAAGTGCCCAAGATCAAAATCTATAAAACCAATGCTTAATAAAGGTAAATAAATCTAAAGATCCAAGGAAAGCACCATTAGTGTACAGCAAAATGCTAGATAAAGTGCAGAAATAGAATCACCTATAGTATAAAAGTGTTGGATTACCACCGAGAGAATCTAGTCAAGAATAGTAAAAGATTAGTTTGTTTATATTAAAATAAGATAAAATACCTTAAATATGAAAGAACTTAGATATCCCTTACAGGCTGGATTAAACACTCTCCAACTTCAAATTTGTAGTCCAAAATGAAGGACTAACACATGGATATAGCTAAATGAAGCTATGCTTTCTCACTCTAAAAGCAAACATAATGAAAATCATTAGCTTGCACAGGGCAGGAAAGTCCACAGGATAGAAAAGAAAAAATCTGCTCATATGTACAATCGCTAACTACAGACTTACCTACAAGTTCACATGGTTTAAAAAATGTAATCCACAGGGGAAACCCACAAGGATACCAAACTTGTAGGGAACAACTTTCTAACTGCAAGGAAACAGGGGGGAGTCATGAGCCAGATAGAAATGACACAATCCAGACAGTATAAAATAATTAAATCCACAAAGGTTCAGCAAAGCTAACCTACCAGTATCAGCAGGATCCAGGACATATGACCAGCATGATAATCTCTCGAGGAGCAATAACCCGTACTTCCCCAGCTGCCTCCCATTTAAACCAAATCACTACAGGTGATGTGATGAACATAGAAACAGGCCCGTAGGGGCCATCTAAGAAAATGGTCAAACATGCGCCATCTTAGAGCCGTCAAAACAGCATGAAATATGCCCAAATCTACAGAGAATAAGAGGTACAATCAAACTGTAGAGTCATAGCCATATAGTAGTGGCAAAAGGAAATGACCAAAGTTAAAAAATTAAAAATATTGGCAAGTTCTAAATCAAACCAAAGAGTAGATATCACTTACCAGCACGCCCAAAACAGTGGGCGCCATCTTGGAACATCAAAGTACAGGGTACTCAATGTCCCAAGTGTAGGCACAAAATGGGTTAGTGAAATACAATACGTATCGTGTATATAATACAAATCGATAACATAAGGTTTTATAAGAAGAAACCGAAAACAGTTTTATCGTATAAAGTGAAGGATTCACTTCAAAGTAAGATAAAGGGCCACCACAGGAGAGCACGAAGCAACCCTGTGGTAGGCACCTGGAAAAATATTGACCCCTCAGGCAATTCTGTACATACGTACTCAGATGGCATTGCTCCAAGGGAGATCTTCGTTCAGGCCATTCTCATATGTGTTTAAAGAAAAAATCCAAAACACTTCTTTCTTTTTCCTTTGTTTTTCAGGGTCCACATCGTTTCTTGTCAGTACTTTCTCAAGAATAATCCACCTGATATCTACCTCCTTGTGGTTTAAAGATAACCAATGAGCAACTAGGGGGGCATTGATCTTTTGTGTCCTAATCGCAGATTTATGTTCTGATAGCCTAGTTCTAAATTCCCTGGAGGTCTCACCTATATATCCCAGGTTGCAGGGGCAAATAATCAAGTAAATTAAATTTTTAGATCTACAATTAGTCATGTCCATAAAGGGGATAGTCTTGTCATTGAATGTAAACTCTTTTGCAACAATGGCTGAGTCACAGGCGTGGCATTGGCCACATTTGTAATTGCCCGTAACTGGATTAGATCCTGTTAGTGACTTTTGGCCAAAAGTAGATACAAAATTGGTAGCTGATTTCACCAAATGGTTCCGTAGGTTTTTGTTCCTCCTGAAAGCGAACAATGGTTTCTCAAGTTTATCCGCTTCAGTATTGGAATTCAAAATGTGCCATTCTTTGTTAATAATATCCCTGATTTTATTATTCAGGGTAGAATAGTGAATCACACAGGCTAGCCGGTCACTGGTCTTGCATCGTTGTTTTGAAAACAGGGCCTCACGGTTGTAAAACTTGGCTCTTTTTAAGGAATCTTTGATGGTTCTAATCGGATAACCTCTCTGTTCAAATTTGCACGTAAGATCTGCGGCATGATTCAAAAAGTCTGCCATGCTGGTGCAATTTCTCCTGAGTCTCAGGAATTGTGAAAAAGGAATAGACTGCTTCTGGTTACGGGGAGGGAAACTATCAAAGTGAAGCAGCGTGTTCCTAGCCGTGGGTTTAGTGTATAGGGTCATAAGCAAGTGTCCTTGGTAGTGTTTGATATACACATCCAGGAATTCAACCAAATGATGGTCGTATTTAATCGTAAATCTGAGGTTGCTGTCACACATATTGAGCCAACTGTAAAATTCTAGTAGTTGGTCTTCACTGCCTTTCCAAATGAAGAAAACATCATCAATAAATCTACTCCAGGCCTGCACATTCTCATAGAAAGGGGCCATTTCGTTGTAAATGAACTTGTCCTCGAATGCTCCCACATATAGGTTCGCCACACTAGGTGCACAGGAAGCACCCATACTGACTCCTTTGATTTGATGATACATTTTGCCATTAAAATCAAAGTAGTTATTAAATAGTACAGTTTCCAAACATTTCAGAATGAAACTCAATGCTGGATCGTCTCCCCGTCTGTTTAGATATAGTGCTACAACATCAATGGCTTCTTGCTGGGGTATATTCGTATATAAAGACTCAAGGTCCATGGTCACCAGATATTCCCCATCAGGTCTATATTGCAGGCCCTCGATCTTAGAAATGAAGTGGCCTGTGTCTCTGATGTAGGATGGTAAAAGGGCTACCATCGGTTTCAGAAAGGTATCAACGTACTTTGACAATGGCTCAATGGCCGAGCCTATGGTGGATACAATCGGACGCATAGGTGGATTACTGGCGTCCTTGTGAATCTTAGGTAGACCATAGATAATCGGGATTCTAGTATGGACTGAAGTCAAAAAATCAAATTCTTTCTTACAAATAAGGCCCGCTTCTAAGGCTTCTAGATTCATAGTTTTGATTGATCTCTTCAATTTGATTTCAGGGTGGCCTGGTATAGATTTATAAAAGACCGGACACTGCAGCATGTTTTCCATATTGTCCATATACAAATTGGTGTCTAGAATAGCTATACCACCCCCTTTATCACATGGTTTAACAGTGATAGTCCTGGTATTTTTAAGACTTTTTAGGGCCATGCTTTCATCTTTGCTAAGATTGTACCTGGATCTTGGGGCGTGTAGAAGCTATTTCGGGACCCAAAGCTTCTAACGGGGGAGTAAACGTAGATGGCAATTTGAGTCCTGATCTGCTAACAGTGGTAGTAGGGGGAGACAATGAAAAAAACCTTTTTAGTCTCACTCGTCTGAAGAATGCCTGAAGGTTTCTCATCAATTCAAATTTATTTATGTCTGAATTCGGTACAAAGGACAAGCCTTTCGATAACAAGCTAATGCAATGGTCATCCAAGGTAATTTGACTCAAATTAAAGATCGGAATCTCCTTCAGTCCCTCCAATACTGATTGCGTCTTGTTTGTAATGTGTGGTGAGATTGTTCTGAGTTCGGGGGACGATTTCCCCGATTTTGTCTGAATCTTGATCTGTGATTGAATCTGCAGTGCACTTTATCTAGCATTTTGCTGGACACTAATGGTGCTTTCCTTGGATCTTTAGATTTATTTACCTTTATTAAGCATTGGTTTTATAGATTTTGATCTTGGGCACTTTATCGGTGTTTTTTCTTAATTAAGTCACTTGAGTTGGTCTGGTTGCAAATCTGACATGATTCGAGCCTTCCCCCTATGCAAAGAACTGTAATGAATAATTTTGATGTTTCTTTGATAGGCAGATTACAAGATGTACGTATGCCAATTATACCGAATCATAAAGTCCTGATGAAGGTGTATTTATATTTTTCTTCACTCACCGAAACGCACGTCGGCTTGTAAATTGGCATGTCTTGAACATTGGCATGAAGTGTTTGAAATTGGCAAATTTGAAGCCCTGACCAGGATTGGCTACCATCAAATTATAACCTAGAATTGGCTGTTATTATGTTGAATTTTATTCAATCCAAACTACAACGCATAATTGTAGCATCAAAGCAGTAACTTTATTGTGCTGTTTAAATATCCTCTCATGTATGAGGCGGTTGTAAATTTGTATGTATACTATTTCGTGATTTTGTTGGTTCTGTGTTTTTTGTTTATTTTTGCGTATCTACTGGTATGTTATTTATGTTTTCATAGATGTATGTTTCATTTAGGTTAGGGGGTTGTATTATATTTTTTTGGTTGATTCTATGTTGATTATATTATGTGCGAACTGAATGTTTAATTAGCTATAATAAATATCTAAATTGAAATATATTGTATGTTGTATATTTGAATTTAAGATTTCCATTCCTATGTTTGCTATGTTAATGGAGAGTAAACTGCATTATACTCATAGTATTGCTTCCCTGTGTGTTACTCTCTGTATCTAGCTCAGGGACCCTGTTTAGATACGAAAGCTTGGCAATGAGCAACAAGGCTTGACTTAGGAAATAAAGGCCCTCATTACAACCCTGGCGGACGATGCAAATAGGGCGGTAAGACGGCAAACAGGCCGGCGGTCATTACCACCCCATTATGACATTGGTGGTTTGGCATATGCCAAACCACCTATGTCCTGCACTGTCTGCCATGGCAGTAACGACCGCCAGGCTGGAGACAGCGGTCTCCAGCCCGGCGGCTGTCACTAGTCTGCCACTCGTATCAAAACCCCACATACTGCCATGGATTTCGTGGGGTTTTCAACCACCACGAAATCCATGGCGGTATTCCCTGGCACTGATTGGGGTCTCCCCCTCCCCCTGACCCTCCCCTGAGTCCTCCCCCAACACCCATGACCCCCCTACCACCTCCCAAAGGTAGTAGGAAACCCCTCCCCACCCGATCCCATGCCCCCACCCCCACTGAAACCCCCACATATACCCCCCACAATCTACTACACGCACGCTCACACTACTCACACACATGCATGTGCACATACATGCACACATGCACACATGCACACATTAATACAAGTTACATTTCCACCACACACATTACACCCCCCGCATGAATACACGCACTCACACAACCCATCTACATACTCATACGCACACCCCCATGCACGCACACAACCCCCCCCCCCTAATGGACGATCACATTACCTGTTCTGGTGATCCTCCAGGAGTGAACGGGACCCATGGAGGCTGCTCTGCCGCCAGCACCCCGTCACCAGAACACCACCACCCCGAATACCGGGTCGTATTACGGTGGGCGGTGTTCTGATGACATAGCAGTGACAGTGGAGAAGCCTCCACTTCACCGCCGAACGCCAGTATGGCTGCTGGCAGCTCTCCGTCCATAAAAAGGCAGAGGGCTGCCAGTAGTTATAATATGGTTGGCGGAAGACCGCCAACACTGGCGGTCTTCAGCCCGGCGGTACCTCAGAAGTCTCTGGAGGAGACCACTGAGGTTGAAACAAAGGCCAAAGTGTGTAAAGCATTCATTTATCACAAAACAGTAATGAAATGAAACACAGGAAACAGTTTAAAAATCCAAACCAATTTATAACAATAGGAAATATTGTTATCTTTAATTTGACACCAAAACTAATAAAATCAGATAAGGGGAACCGGAGATATGAATTTTTAAATGATGAATGTTTTCTAGTGCATAGAAACTAAAAGTGTCACTTGGAATATCTGATCGCACCGCAATTGGGGCAAAGTCCAAGTTTAAGGCCAATGGCTTTGGAGCCCTGCTCAGCTACAGCAAACAGGAGGACTTGGTCAAAAGTTTACTTTCGGTCTTAGGGGCATATTTAAGAGATACTCGTGCCTCCTTGCACCACATTAGCATAATTTATCATGACACTAATGTGGCCCAACGAGGCCAAAATCCCTGTGCCATATTTACAAAATGGTGCAATGATTGCATTGCACCACTTTGTAACCTTTTGTGCTACATTATGCCTGCACCAGCCATAATGTATGCAAAGGGGGTGTTCCCCCCATTCGGGGGGGATGAAAAAATGGCACAAGGAAATGTAACAGATTTCCTGACATCATTTGTTTCAGCTCAGAGCAGACATTAAAAAGGGGCACACCATTGTTTGCAATGGGCCCGTATGTACTCTGCAGGGATAGCGCCAAAGTTTGGTGCTACTCCTGCAGAGTACATTAATAACGTCATAAAAATATGATGCTATTGCCCACTACCCTGCGCCATGGTGCGTCCTATTTTAAATTCAGAGCACACATGGTGGCAGTAGAAGGGAGTGTAAAGGGTGCAAGAAAAGTGGCACTAGTTGCAGTGTCACTTTTCATAAATTTGCCCCATAATCTTTTTCTTGAAGATTTTCTTCAGCAGGACAAAGTCACCAATCCGATCTGACCTCCTTGGAGCCGTCTTCGGATACACCTCACAGGAGACCTCGGTGAAGAATTCTACATTCGGACTTAGATGATGTTTTTGGGATATCCGGGCCAAAGCTGAATCTTGATCTGACGTCCCTGGAGCCCTCCTCCGATACGCTGCGCGGGAAGTCCTGGTAAATTTTTTACCTTCTGACTTAGTCCGTTTTTTGTAGCTTTTGCTCTCCGACATTGGACGACCCTCCCAAGCAAGTCGATTTAGAGTCAACATTATTGGATAGCCTTTCCAGGAGCCCCCGGTGAAATCCTGGAAGTCTGGGGCTCCGGAGCTTTTAAGCGTGATGAACCTGCAAGTCACAGTTGACGTAAGCTGGCTTGACTCTCAACGGCGGGTCGGTCAGTTTATGGAGGTTTTTACCAAAAGTTCTCCAATCTTCTCCAAACTTCTGGATTTTCTTCCAGAATGTCTTTGAAGATCCTTTAGAAGTCCACAGCTCACCCCAAGGTTCCAGAAGCTCCAAGTTGTTCCTTGAGAGCTAGGACTCCAACTCCCAGAATGCACCTGGCTCAAACTCCAAAATGACCACTGGACAGTGGTCAGCTGGACAGTTTCTTCAGGAATCTGGTTAGCTATTTTTTAACTGTGGCAAGCGGGGAGCCCGTTCTTGAACCAGGGGAAGCCAGGCAAGGTCCTTCTTGTGGAGGAGCCCAAGGGTGCAGCTGGTGCAGTCCTTCAGAGTGCAGTGTCCAGGTGCAGGTCAGGGGTCCAGCAGGGCAGTCCTTCTTCTGTTGTTCCTTATAGAGAACTGAGGTGTGGGTGCAGCTCTGCCATATTTATCCTTGCTCCTGGGGTGAAAAGCAGGGGAGGCGACTCTCCAATCACAGGCAGGCCACTTCTTCCTTGGAGGACCACTTCCTGGGAAGTGTGGCAAAATTCAATCCCAGAGGGCAACATTCTTTAAAAATCTAACATGGCTGAAACTGAATTTTGGAGGTTAGCCCTGGCTGAGCCCACCCACTGGTGTGGCTAAAATCCTAAACACACCCCTTTCCTGCCCTCTACTAATGTAATCAGGAGGGCCCATAATAGTCTGTGGTTGCAGGAAATGGAGCAAGTCCTCAGCTGCTCCAAATGCCTTCCTTCCTTTGAAGATCAGTTTGTCTGCTCTCCCCCCATCCTGTTCACCATCTGCTGACGCAGATTTCCTCCCCCAGGCACATCCTTTATGTTCAGCTTCAGCCCAGGTCGCTTTACACCACATCAAGGCAGCCGGGCCAGGCTGCCAGAGGATGGCCAATCAGAAAAGAGCACTATAGAGCTGAAGTTGCCAACTTTCAGTTAGAGTTTTAAAATTCTTTACCTGAACTAGTTGTATTAAATCGAAAATGGGAAGTTGTGTGATTTATTATTACAATTAATTTGATACCAAACTCAAAATATCTGTCTCTCTTGGGAACTTTATTAATTAAAATAAAGTCTCCCCATTTTAGCCTATGGAGGCCATTCACTACAATGAGGAAAAATGAATTTGGCTATTTTACCTTACCAGGGCTCATAAAACAATTTTTATAAGTCCCTGCTTATACAGTAGTTACATGGCTCCCAACACTAGGGGCATTTAGGCACACCTTAGAGATGCCATATGTAAAAATAAGGTAGTTTAAGGCTTTGGAAATACTTTTAATTCCAAAGTCGAATTTGCATATAACTTTAGTTTAAAAGCAGCTAGCAAGGCAGGTCTGCCTTTAAAATGACACATGGATCCTCAGCAGTGCACCTATGAATGCACTACCTATGCTCGGGTCCCTAAACCTACATGCCCTGCCACATACTAGGGACTTATAGGTAGGATGATCCTTCCAACTATAATTCACCTAATTTGCATATCCACTTCACACAGAGCACTGGCCCTGGAACTGGTAAGCAGTACACAGGGCACAGCCAAGAGCCAGTAACCATCATTACCTGTCCAAAACGTTTGGGGGTGAACAGGGCAAAAAGGAGGACTTTAGTACACTCACATTGAACCAAAACAAAAAATTAGTTAGCTGTGGAAGGGCACTCCCCCATATCATAAAAACATCAATATAATACCACCACTAAGTAATGGGTTGGTTGAAATGACTGTCATCATAGAAAATGAACACATGGTCATAATGATCCATATATATTGTACTGTCTGAAGTTCACACGTTAACTCAGAAAAATTCTGAATTATATTTTGAGTATAAAATTTAGATACCTCAAACGCAAAAAAATACAAGTGCTCCAATCTACGCTCAGCCAGTACAGCTCTTCATGATACAGCCATTGCCAGGCACCAACAGTTAAAGCTTCTCATCCATGTGATTATTTCTATTTTATTCATGCTTGCCTTCTTTCATACATGTGCTCACATGTTAGGTGTGTATGATTCTGGACAACACCTTACAAAACAATGTGTATTCCTACCTATGTTTGTTTGTAGTTTGAAAATCTCATGTTAAATAATATTTTATCACAACAACAAGGTCTATATATTGAAGACAAATTATTGAGGATTTAGGTGCATATAGGTAAGTGTAAATGTACTGTTCTAATTATATAAATATATATATATATTTATTAAAAAAACAGAAGTGAGAACTCTGGGTAGTTCACAAGTTTAGTTGGAGAGCAGCTTCAGTAAGGAGCACCCTGCAACAACAACGAACTCTAGATTTGCTCACCTCAAGTGTCTCTGTTTTCCTATCAAAGTTTTTAAGTATAGGATAAGCCCAGTGCCATCCTTGATGAGCTGTAAAATGGCAAAAGCCTTTCACCACTTCAGGCACAGCATTACAGCTTTGGACTGGTAAAATACCATCCAGGCCAACCTGGAATGAGCAAAAGCAAATCCTAACACATATTTTCATTACATTTTTTCAGAGGAGTTTAGCTTTGTCCAAGCACAAGAGAACACCTAGTATAAGTCAAATTATACTGGAACACCAGCAACACTCTAGAATTGCTCACTCTAGAGTGTCTCTGGTGTTGCAGTGTGCTCCTTACTGGAGCTGCTCTCCAACTAAATGTGGGAACTACCCAGAGTTCTCTCTTCTGTTTTGCATAATTTAGGCATCACTCTAACCCTGAATGGGTTTTGTTTTTATATACACCACTAGGTAGTTTTAGTTAGGACCATGTTTGCACAGAAAAAGTGTTTGTTTACTTGCCTATATCTTTGGAACCGTTTGATGAATCTTCCCAAAATTTTCCACAAAAAGTGTTGCAGTGATTCTTCTTGTGCATGGAAAGTTGCAGGGTGATCCGTCAAGCGGTGTCCGATAACAATTGGGCTAAAAAAACATTGCGTTTCCCATGTTAAATCGCTTAGGATACTTTAGATACGACTACAGACCGAACCACTGGACAGAATTACACCAGATTTGGCAGCATGCAAGTGTTGGTATTCAGATTACACTTTCACTTTTTTTTTATGTAAATCTGTTCAGTAGTTTTTGAGAAACTTAGGGAAATTCAAATTTGTACCTCTCTGGCCACGAAGTGTTCTTGAACAATGACAAGCTCGTGCAGGGAAATGCACAGCTCTGATTGGCTGCCAACACTTCAAGCCAGCAAAAAAGTGAAAAGAAAAGAAAAGGGGCCGGGTAGAGACACCCTGACCTCTTAGCACTGGTGGGGGTCTCAGAAGGAAACCCCAGGCAAAAAAAGCATTTTTTTAAATATTTTTTTCCATTAATTTGTGAGAAGCATGAATTTGCAGAAACAAATTTAAAACAACAATTGCGGGCTCCCGCACTTGTTTTTTTTATAGGTCCCCGGTAGGCCAGACCCTGGGGGCATAAAATAATTGTGTGGGGGCCTCCCAGCCCCACCTCGGCCCCGGGATTCACCTCCTTCCTGGAGCTTTCATTTTTAAAAATGCAGGGTGCTTGCGGTCTCCCCACTGCCATGTGGACTGCCACCTCCCCAGGGCTTTTATTATTATATATGAGGAGGGCCAGATCCCCCGCTTCCCTCTAGACCGCCACCTCCGCAGACCTTTCATTTTTATATATGCGGGAGGCCAGGTCCCAGGGGAATAAAAAATTTTGTTTGGGGGGTCCTCCATAGCCCTGGAAACCACCACCTCCCCGTAGATTTTTTTTTTTTTAAATTGAGGGTCCCACAATCCCCTCGTTGCTCTGTGGACTGCCACCTTCCTAGGACTTTCATTATTATATATGAGGGGGGCCTGCACCCCCCCACTCTCCTGAGGACCACCACCTCCCTAGGTTTTTCATTTTTATATAAGCGGGGAGCCCAAGGACCCGCGCTAACCTGTGGCCGCCACCTCCCCAGGGCTGTGTTAATTATAATCTGCAGGGGGGCCGCCCACCCCCCTCCCACACTCCTGGGGCAAAAAGTAATGTATTTGCGGGGGCTGAGTGACCCCTCCGCTGCCCTGGGAAACACCACGCCCCAGAGCAAATATTTGAAAAAAGAAAGGGGGTCTCTTTGGAAACCCCGTGCCATAGGGACCACCACCCTTTGTGCCTATTTTCATTGAAGGGGGGCCGCTCGGCCCCCCTCTTGGAGCCACAGATAGCCCTGGGAATCTCCACCCCCCGTAGTGCTAGCTCCTGCTATGTCTTAGGGTGTCCACACCCGAGACATAGCTGTTTGCTGTGGCTTGGCTGCAGCTTTGCAGCCAAGCCACAGCAAATACTTCAGGTTTTGACAATGGGACCTGTATGCAGGTTCCGCTGTCAAAATCCGAAGCTTTCATCTATGTCCCCTGCATGAGCACAACATAGGACCAGAATATCTCAACCACCGCTTCACCTTCTACGTACCAAACAGACAACTCCACTCTTCCTAGCTCAGCCATGCAGCCCTTCCCAAGATCCAGAAAAGCACAGCTGGAGAAAGATCTTCTCCTTCCTCACAGCCCTGACATGGAACACGCTCCCTCTCAAACTCAGGCAGGCCTCATCACTAAAGCAGTTCAGGAAGGACCTCAAGACCTGGCTGTTCGACTGAGCAGCACGCCCGCAAACAGTGCCTTGAGACCCTGTGGGTGATTAGCCATACTTTAGGAATCACTGATTGATTGATTGGAACAGAGATGAATGCTTCAACATCCATGGAACTGCTGTTTAAAGCAGCTCCTTGGTTGCTGAAGCAATGGCACTGCTAGGGAAGCCTAAAAGCTTCCCCTGCAGTGCCAGGTAGCCCGTAAAGGGTTTTTCATTTTAATATTTTAAAAATAAATGTGAATAAATAAATAAGGAGGGACCCTGGGGGAGCCATTGAGGGCTACCTTGTTGTCCCCGATAGCCCATAAATTGCTGAAAAAAATAAATTAAAAAAATCCCATACCTCAGTGTGAAGGTAGCGAACCTTCACACTGAGCTTTGGGGGTTCAAGTCCAGCTGAGATCATTTAAATTGTTTTTCAATTATTATATTTTAAAACAAACAAATAAATGTTTTATTTTGAATTGGAGACAAATAACTCATTCTAAGTATATCAGACATCAAGGCCTAAAAAACTCTATCTCTCTCTCCCTCTCACTTTCATTCACTCTCTCTGTCTCCCTTTCAATCAATTCTCCCACTCGCACACCCACTCAGACACTTACGCACCCATTCACAGCCCCAGTCAGACCCTCATGCACCCAGTCAGACCCACTCATACAGTTATGCACCCACTCACACCCCCCCTCAGACCATCACATACCCACTCACAGACCCACTGACACCCTGATACACACACTTATACACCTGTGCACATATTGAGGCACTTACTAAAACACTCTCACACCCAGACAGACACTCTGACAGCTACTCTTACCAACAAACACAACCTGCTCAGCGGAGGTTGGATCCACATGTAGCAATGAAAATTACCATATGTTAAAAAAATATAGAAATTCACTGAAAAAAAAGAAAGGTTACAGGGGTGTTATAGTTAGGTTCAGGATTTACTCCTACACAAAACCATAGAAATTCAGCAGTTATAGTTTGAGTTCTTTCAAGTAACTAAAACGTGTGCCCTAAGGTAACTATAACTTGCGCCCTGAGTGTTTTTTCAGTGAATATATTTCAAAAATGTTTGATTAAGCAGATTAGTGAATTGAAAATAGGTTACTGTACTACTGGTAGTGATGACCATTGATCCATGGCTAGTAAGAAAAATCATATTGGTGTTGAGATACAAACTATGGAAAATAATGATGTTGTAATCATGCTGTGACCACCTTATTCATGATCCATGACTGATAAAACAGGAATAAGTTAAGTGTTGGGATGTGACACACAGGGAAGAGCCACACTGGAAATATGATGTAATCACCAAATTAGATAATTAGTTTGAGGATGTCTGATCCAGCAGATTGATAATAGGGTACTTTACCATTAGCAGTGATGATTTTTTTCTAAAACATTTTTTCTAGCTTTTTTAGCTGAAAGGGCTATTATGGTCTATACTTGAGAATGGGAACATTTATCCAGTGACGTTTAAAAGGAAAAATATGTTCTAAATACCTTTCTGTAACTGTGTGTGATATGCAGCAGATTGACCGTAGGTTACTTTACCATTAGTAGTGATGAACGTTTTCTAACTTTTTTAGCTGGAAGGGCTATAATGGTATATATTTGAGAATGGCAACATTTATCCAATAAAGTTTAAAAGGAAAAATATTTTCTGAATACCTTTCTGTAACTGTTTGTAGTATGGATCATGTATTACTTT
Organism: Pleurodeles waltl; assembly: GCF_031143425.1. Lineage (NCBI taxonomy): Eukaryota > Metazoa > Chordata > Amphibia > Caudata > Salamandridae > Pleurodeles > Pleurodeles waltl. The sequence goes on from NC_090446.1 coordinate 267,854,865, forward strand.
GTAGGATGGGACACAAAAGTTTTAATAGGATGAAAGGTGAGAACACTACTTATGAATAGATCAGAATGAATTAATTGATTATATCTTTGAAATGTAATGTGATAATTGTTGAATAGGCATGGTAGCAGCTCCTCTCCATCTGCATAATCAATTGCAATTTTTAATTGTATTCTTATGTGCAATCTGTATAAATCAAGTTCACTTACTGGAAGCTGACATTCAGTAACTCTTCTGTTTCAATAGTTTTCAGAGTGTCATGTGAAATCTTTGCCTTTTTCTAATCACTTTCACGAAGGTTCATGGTAGTCAGTAGAAGGCTTAGGTTCCGAACTGCGTTACCATCCCCATCAGCTAATGCACGTTTTTTTGAACTCTTACTAAATTCAATAAAAAATTCCTGAGGTGGAAACACTCTCACAATAGACTTGGTTGTGCTGCCGTTTCTCACCCGCAACCCGTTTGGAAGTATAGCACTATGACATATTGCTCAGGGTACGTTACTGTGAATGAGGCGAAGGGAGTTAAACCAATTGTTTTATATATATATATGTATATATATATATATATATATATATATATATATATATACATGCATATATATTTATATACACACTCACACACACATACATATACACACACACACATATGTTGTCTAGGTACATATATGCAGAATTAAAGCACAGTAAACCTATACTTATATTTACTTACCTGTCAATATTTTTTTCATTGATATTCAAACTTCAGTATTGTGGTAAAATGAAATTTACACTCGATATTAAAGATGCACATGCTATGTTACCCCACTAGCTGACAGCCAAGAAGGAAGTCACTACTTTGGAGAGTGAGAAACAAAATAAATTAGTTAATTGTGTTGAAAATAAGTGTGCATCTCTCTTGAATGAGCAATGAGAGAAGAATGCACAATTGTTCTGAACAGCTTTACTTCTGGTTAACTCAGTTTAGTACATTGTTCAAGGAAGAAAACACAGTACAAAGCTCAATCTACTAAGATTGGCCTGCTGATGCTGTCATTTCCTGTTCTGGTGCACAGACAGGGTGTTTTGTATGATGGTTAGCCTTGAACCCTTGCACAGAGGCAATGGTCACTGTCTAGATTGGGATTTCTACTGTACCCATACTCATCCACTATGCCTATGCAAATTCAGATGAAACCATGGATTGGATGCATGCTGTGCACTGCACCATACAGTTAAAGTGTTGATTTGCGGGACAAATTATCATATTTCCCCATAATTAATTCTGCTTTTAGTAAGTGTTAGTTTTGATGATGTCAGTAAATCATGCTTTGCCTCAAACCTATGGGTATTGACGCTGATCCATCCCCATTAACATGCCAGAAACACCTCTTTGATGCAAAGCCATGCAAAGTGACCCAAAGCAAGGCAAATAATTTTTTACACTGAGAAAAGGGCACTTTTTCAGCTAACACCACCTTTTGTGCAGTATAGTAAATACAATGTGACTCTTTGCGTCATTTTCTGCCTACCCAAAGCCTTAGTAAATCTCGGTCCAAGGTTTAGGGGAAACCAGGTTCTTATAGTGACTGAAAAATAAATAGTGTATACTTTAATTAACATGAATTCTCCATAATTCACAAATGTTCTTTATTAAAATAGTAGGAATCAAATAAAACAATATATGAAAAAGTCTTGCTATATGGTGTTTGTATTTGTTTAACAAACTATAGTCTCTTTTTTGATCTAGTATGAAAATGGTGAGTTCTTTAGAGTAACAGAAATGTTTTTTCTCCATCGCTTAGTAAGAAACAAACACACTTCTAATGATCATTTGTTCCATTTTCCAATGATGCAAAATGTATGATGTTGGAGGTGGCCTATTTGGATTGGTTGAGGCAAGGCCCCAGCTAAGCAGAACCTGTCATTCCCCTCACTCACTGTATTACACTCACTGTATAATCTGCACACGCTCTTGGGGAGCTTGGCACAGAGCAGTCAGGCTTATCACAGAGGCACTGTGTAAAGCAATGGCACAGCACTATAGTACACTGAGTGTCACAAAAGAGACTTCACACAAGGTGGATGTAAACAAAATTTGTATTCAAAACATGCATTATTAACACAGCATGATCATCATTTAAATCTGGGCATTAATCTAATTTAGAAGTATTACTTGCAGCACTAGGCCCATACACCATACCCAGTATGTACATGTGAGAAAAATAACACTTTCTCTCCCAACACCCTCGTGTAATTCCAAACGTTGTCAGCACGAGACCCACCCTAGAGATTACCCCAATTCAATAACACACTGGTTCAGGGTGCACCCCGGTTCATGGCGGTAGCACCAATATGTACATACAAAGACTCGCAGCAGTTTAAGTTAGTTCTGCAGCCTGGGCCGCACAAGTAAAACTCAATGTCAAGAGAGTCCTCTGGCAAGAAATAAACACGGCAACACCACTGTGTTGTTTCAGCAATCACACATGCAAACTACCTGACATTCACTCCGCAGCACTACGTGGTGCCGTGGTTATCACTCGGCTCGTACACACACACACACACACTTGTTCCTAGCTTCTTAATGTGGTGCACTGATATCCAGGGGATTAAAGTCACCGTGCTTGCAGACACCTGAGGCCCCAAACCGCCTTCCACCGTCCAACCAACTCCTCCAATCCCACCCCTCACGAGATGGGGATGAAAGCAACTTAGGCCATTTGCAGCCAAAGCCACACTTCTCAGGATCCTGGGACAAGGTGGTGGAAGAAAGAGATAATGGCTGATCAGGCAACAGTTAACACAAGGAGGTTTGAGCTCCAATTGGGAGGTTCATTCAAAGATCTGCAATGCATGAGGGAGGGTCTCTGGGGCCATGCACTAGTCACAGCTAGGGGTGGGTGGTGACCTCCATTCCACTCGCAGAGTTTGTGGTGTTTTTCCCACTCCACACTCTGCTTAGAGAGTAGAGTTCCGAAAAACTCAGCAGAGTGGAGCAGAGTTATTTCCTCGTTCGAGCTCACCAATGTTAAGTTGGCAAATGAGAACGAGGAAAATCACCACCTCCCAGTGAGATTTCTCAATGCTGGCGGTCACGGATGGCTGCCACCACCTGCATTCAGAAATTTCAGTTCACGCTGTGGAAGGTTCCGCTCAAGTAGAAAAACTACTCGAGCGGCAGAAAAGAAGCAGCGTCCTGTTGCACTGCTCGTGGTGCCATCAGCACTAATTTTTCAGTGTGGGACAAGCACCCAGCACTAAAAATTAGTACAAATGGCATGACCTAACGCACTCCCCCACTTTTGGAACTCCGCTTAATGAGACAAAGTTTTTTGGTCACTACGTGACCTAACAAACTCCTCACAGTCCTAGGCACAGCGGTGCCCAGGCTGCCACTTCAAAATCCCAATAGCTACCAATGCCTCCCGAGAAAGAGGCACATGTCGGGAGTGATGACTTGCGATACCCCGATAATTCAGGTTGTACACAGAGAGTTACCAGGTCTGCATCTCCTGGGAAAGAGGAACAACGCCTGGTGCTCTATGACTTGAGTCGCACCAGATGATTCTGATCCCACATGCAAAGTGCGCAATGCGCCTTCCAGGAATGAAGAACCACATCCGGGATGTGATGATTTGAGTCACCCCAGTCAATTAGAGCACACACGAAACAGGTTTCCAATGCATTACCTCCCTGGAATGAGGTAGCAGTCTGGTGTGTGATGGTTTGAGTTGCACCAACAATCTAGTCACACACGAAGAACTCCACTCCCGTAGCTCTCTGGAATGAGGCACAACATCTGGTGCACGGTGACTTCAGTCACACTAGACAATACAGTCACACACAAAGATGCAAATTCCATACCACCCTGGAATGAGGCACAATGTCTGGTACGCGATGACTTGAGTTGCACCAGACAATCCGGTCACATTCAAAGACTCATGTTTGGCAGTGCAACATGAAGTAGAATGCGGCACTGCTTCAGATGCACCCCCACCTTTCGGGGTCACAACCTGTGAGTTGGGCACTACATACAATGACCATGCAGTCGGCTATCACACGAGAGAAATACAACACACTCGACAAAAGCGTGCCTCGAGGAGCCCCACAAGCAGTCAACCCGCTCACAACAAACAAAACGTTTAGGTGTGCAGTGGCCCCATGATGAAGACCCAAACTCCATAAGTGTGGACTATACCTTGAGGCTCCACACCAGGCATTACGTTCTCCAGAGGCAAAACGTATTCTCCACGCACATTGCTGATACCAAATGGAGTCGCGCAGATGATGTTGGTGCGGAGGAGTACACCGCTCTCCAGATGACTCCAATAGATGATGTAGATCTATTGCAGGAGGTCATTGATGTCCCTGAGACCTCCAGACAGAAAAGGGAGCAAGCCAACAAGTCCCCGGAGAGCATGCTTTAGAGTGCCACACAGAAGAAGGAATTCTGCCCAAGACAGCCATAATGCAAGAAGAGTGTGCGAATCCCATCCAAGGAAAGTAAATACTCCTGTGCACAACAGATTACTCTGGCAGAGTGCACCACACGGCCCAGTGGTACCAGTCCACCATCCCTGCTAGTGTATCTCTAAGTTGCTGTAGTGTGGTACTCGTAGTTATACTCTAGTGTGCCTTTGAATTTGGGGGTGGTACAAAGGGTTCTTTTTGAACCACAGATATCTCCTCCAAATTTCGATCCTGTTTGCCATGAGGCCATGGAATGCAGATTTTTATCTTCAGTGGAGCCATGATCTGGCTCTGAGAGGCCAAATGTCAAAACCTGTCATTCCATTTGCCAAAGTTTTGTAGCTGTTGCTGGGGTATGCACAGATTCCTTTTTGTCTCTGATTCAAGTTGATTGAAGCAAAATTAAAAAACACATGCAAAGAGATTTTAGAAAATAGAAATGCCCACTTTCTAGAAGTGGCATTTCAAGGGTATTACTGACAAAGCAAACTTTACCAGGAGAAGGAGTTTGAAATTCTGAATCCAATAATAATAAACATCATGAAACTGTTCTACTAAAATCCACTATTGCAGCCAGGATTAAATATAAACTTCCCCCTTGTTAACTTATGGTGCAGAGCAGCTCTCATGGGCAGTGAAAACACACATGGGTATTCTGCACTCCATACGTACATGTGCCCTGGCAGGTGTACAAACCTGCAGGGGCAAGCTGCACATAAGTGTTCGATCACCAAAAAATTGCCAGAGCACCTGTACAGGCCTGCTGTGACAGGCTCAGTATATATACATATATATATATAGATGAAAACACCCATGTGCATGTGTGCATACACTGGCACGTTTTGCCAGGCTCATTATATAGGTGAAAAGACCATTGAGCAATTGCACACACATTGGCAAGTCGAGGCTCATTATATATGAAAACACCAGGGCACAACTGTGTACATATTGGCAAGCTAGCTCAGGTTCGGTATATATAAAAAAAACAGGGTGCACGTGTGCACATATTGGCAAGCGATGCCAGGTTCAGTATACTGTATATGAAAACCCCATTGTGCCAGTGTGCACAACAAGGACACAATGTCAGACTCAGTACCTTTTTGAACACCTTTGTGAAAGTGCACACACAGCAACATGCAATGATGGGCTCAGTACACTCTGGTTAGCACCACTTCCAAACCCAGTGGATGAAGGCACACGCACTTCCACCCTGTACACACAGGCAAATAGCGCCCAGGGAACTAAGGCCACTACAAGAGAAACAGGCCACTCTATGAGAAAGGCCAGCACACTAAGTAGGAAAAACCCACAGGGGGATTCTTCCCTACCAGGGCAGGTCACCCCTTGGTGTACCTGCCTTGGGTAGTGTAAAATCTGCTCAGGGTTGTACACAGCATGAAAGAGACTACCCTGAGTGCAGGCATATGTGCACCACCCACAGGCTTGCACTGTCAGGCACGAGACATGATTGAGAGGCTATTCTATTGGGTGGCACACTCACTGAAGCGTCCCACTATTTGCCAGGGCTGCACCTATACCGGGTATGTAGTGTACCTTTTTACAGGGCACTCATGGGTATAGTCCCCAGCTATGTATCTGAGCATCCTCTCTTAGCATATATAGGAAGGGTATGTGCACTTTCCCAATGCAGTACAGTGGGAAAGTGCCCAGAGTCCTTAGGTCACATGAAGAGAGTCAGCAAAAACTGGGCGGAAAAAGCATACAACTTCAGGAAAATCCTGTAAGAAGTACCATGTCCAGAACATGATATCTGTATGATAATGAACATGATATGCATGATGGCTATTTATTTCTCTGGAATACATCATTGTTATAGTAAGAGGTACCTACTTGTGCAGTTCCTACTGTGAATTAGGATGATGACTGTTCACAAACTGCAGTTTGTAACCACTAATGTAGATGTGGTAAAAATGCTATTCACAAAGTACGGGCAAAGACCTCCATCTCTCCTAGTGGCAGAGAACTCCAAAAGCATACATTTTAATAGTAAATGTGCGAGGGCAATGGAGAGTGGCTGGACAATCAGAAATACTTACCATAAAAGGGGTTAATTGAAGCTTATAGTGGGGCTTAACAAGGGCTAAGGAAGAGGGTTAGTAAATGATAAAAACCCACCCAAGAACGATTAATCACATTAGTAATAACAAGCTACACTTCTAAAGTTATTAAAGTCAAAACCATCCCACTCAGTAGACTGTCTACTTCAGTTCAGCCTTAGAATAAGTTCAGTGTGGCACCAGACATGACCACTTACAAGTACTTAAACACACTGCCATAGAAAATGAAGGAGGCAGTTTTTTAAATGTGACTTAATATTAATATTCAGTAAGAAATAATGAAAATCAAATAAAAGTATTTTCTTGTTTAGAAAATATATATTACATAGTGGCAGTTATATTTAGGTCAGACATTACATAAGATGACCGTTTTTATTTTGATAATAACATTAGTGCCATTTGACAAATCTTCACAGGCTTCTTTTTGGAAAGTTTCAAGGTGATCACTCAATCTGGGGCTGAGAAAAAGGAAGGTCCCAAAATGCTCTTTTCCCCATGCATTTTCAGTCGGGAAAATCAGACAATGATACAGGAAAAACGGCTGAACGTTATTAGACTAAATTTGGCAGAAAGAAAGATCTTTACGCAGAAAGTGTGCTTATTGAAGTGTAACAGCATACAGTGGAGTGGTGTACCATGTAGGGGGGGCAATCAAATAGCATAGAATGAAGTGGCATAGAGTAGAGTGTCATACGCTGGAGTGGCATAGAGTGGAGTGGCATCCACTGGAGTGGTGTAAAAAGGAGTGTCATAGACTGGTGTGGTGTACGGTGGCGTTGTCTATAGTGTAATAGCGTAGAGTGAAGTTGTGCATTTTGGAGACTCGTACAGCGGGGCGACATAGAGTGGTGTGGCATAGAGTGCAATAGCATAAACTTGAGTTGCTGCACTGGCATGGCATATGTATGTATGTGAAATTTAGCAGCAATGTAGTTTAAGATGTACAGAGTACTGCAAAACAGCAAATTGAGCTGCCTTGTTTTTCTCCAGATTTACCAATCAACATAGACCTACCACGAATGCACGGTAAGTTGCAGAGGGCGAAAATCTGGAAATTACCAAATGGCAGGAAACTGAGGCACATAGGACACACTAAATGCATGCAAAAGGGTTGCATCAAGACACATAGACCCTCATTGCGACCCTGGCAGTCGGTGCAATAGTGGAGGTATTACTGCCAAAAGGCTGGCGGTACTTACCTCCACTATTATGACATTGGCAACACACCGACCATCACTGCGGAAACGACTGCCGGGCTGGTGACTACAGTCTCCAGCCCGGCAACCGTCACTAGGCTGCCCATGGCATTTTGACCCTGCCCACTGCCATGGTTTCCGTGGTTTCTGTATCTCCATGGAAACCACGGCGGTAGCACTATCAGTGCCAGGAAATTCCTCCCCTAGCACTGATAGGGGTCTCCCCTGTCCCTCCCCCTCTCCAAAGTCCTCCCCTACCCGCCCCCTCCCGACCTGCCCACCCCACATATCCACCCATACACGCACATACATTCACACCCATACACAAACGCCTATACACATTCACCCACGCATGCATACATTCATTCACACACACACAGCAACACTCACTGACATACATTCTAGCACACACGCAATCACACGACACAACATACAAGTACACTAACACCCATTCATTCACACACGCATTACACACGCATGCACGCATTCAAACACAGTCACACATACCCCACACACGCATACAACACCCCCCTCTCCTGTCGGAGAGCCCGACTTACCTCCTTGCAGGGGGTCCTCCGGCAGGAGAAGGGGCACCGCGCTGCTGCCAGCAGCAGCGGCCACCAGCAAAACACCGCCAGGCCATATCATGGAACATAATACAGTAGGCGGTGTTTTGCTGGCGTGGAGCTGCTGCTGCCAGCAGAGCCACCTTACTGCCATCCGCTGCCATGACCGTAGATGGAATTCCGCCAGCCTCCTGGCGGAATTCTGCCGACGGTCACAATTAGGTGGATGGTTGGAAGCCACGACAACGGTATTTTGGCGGCCGTTGCCGTGGCGGTAGGTGGGATTTGCCACCAATGTCATAATGAGGGCCTTAGTGCCAGATCCAAAAGGCCACATCTCCTCACTGAAGCGTCACTTTGACCCTCCAGTGGTGCTATGCACTGCACCAAATTTACAAGATGGCGTTAAGCCGCTTTTTGTGGCTCAACACCACCTTGTAAGTATGGCCCCTTCACATGCAGTATTTTGCGTAAAAGGGCCGAGCAATGGGTGTTGATGAGGGCATGCCACAGCAACACCCATTGCATTTTGACGCGTCACCAGATTTACACGTTTTTATAAACCTGAGGCTGCGCCATAATCTAACACCACCCGAGGGGGGGTGTTGGGCATGGCACAACGAGGAGAAAAGCTTTCATTCCTCCTTGTTTTTTGCTCTTCCTATGTGTGCTGTATATACAAAAATATGTAGCATAGTACAAGGGTGTCTGTGTTGAGGGGATTGACTGTTTATATGCCGAAAGGTGCCACTTCCTGCACAGAAACAATCTATGACGACGATTTGGCACTTCTATGTTTGCTGCAAAATGCAGCACACATAGAAATACCAAATCGTCATTTTTGAATGATTGTTTATGTGCAGAAAGAAACACGTTCCCGCACATAAACAAGCATTCATGGTCTTTTGCTCTTTCTATGTTTGCTGCATAATGTAAAATGCAACACACACAGAAAGAGTGAAAATGAGAAGAAATATTTCTCTGTGTTGCACCATGGTAACAACACCCCTGGGGTGACATTAGTTTTAGGCGATGCTACAGATTTAAAATTTCTAAGAAATCTGGGGGACCATGAAAAGCAATTGGTGTTGAGGTGGAACGCACACAGCACACCCATTGCACGCCCCTCTGCCATAGAAAACTGCATCAGTGGGGCCCATATTTACAAGGCGGCGTTAAGCCATTAAAAGTGTCTTAACGTTTCCTTGTAAATATGGAGCAGTGAAAAGTGCCAACAGAGCTGGCACTAGGGCCTTGTAAATCTGGCATGCGGTCTTCAACTTGTAGCTATTCTTCAACATTTTCAAAAAGAAGGCACAGTTGTTCTCTATCAATGCTCTGACACACTTTGTGCACACTAGTTCCAACACAGTCACTCGTGTGCTGTAGTGCAATGCTGTCCATGTTATTCTTAGGATCGTTTTTGTACTAGAAGGACTCCTTGTGTGCACTAAATCCATTAAGAATAATTTCTCTACATGTATGTTCTGAAATATATAGCACATGTTAGAAATGGGGTCTTTGGTTGGGAGTCAGGTTACCCCCTGTCCAAGCAAGGACCCTCTCTCTAGTCAGGGTAAGTCCCACACAATCCAAATTATCCTGTGCCCATCCTCTGGTAGCTTGGCACTGAGCAGTCAGGTTTAACTTAGAAGGCAATGTGTAAAGTATTTGTGCAATAAATCATGCAATAACACAGTAGAACACCATAAAAAAACACCACACACTGTAATATATAATATGTAATAAGATGCAAATCAAAATGATTAAGATGCAATAAGTATATGTTGAGATATCACTGTAAAAATGATATAAAGTGTCTTTAGTCTCTTAATAAGCAGCACACATGTCTCTTGCAAGTACAAAGTGCCTGGTTTGTGTTAATAATCTCCGCAAGGGACCGCAGAGGAGATGCGTGGAAAACAGGGAGGTGTATGTTGATTTTTTCAGGACACACAGATGATGCGTCGTTGATTTTTCATGCAGGGCCGGCTTTGCTTCGATTTCTGGCGTGTAGACTAGGATCCTCTTCAGGTTGCGGGGTTTTTGGGCGCCCCAGGGACGATGCATTGAATACCAGCATTTCCAGGACAAAGTCACAATGGTTGCTTTGATCCCGTGGGCATTGCGTGGAAATTTCTACAGCACGGCAGGAGCTGTGTCAATTCCTCTCAGGAAGTCAGGCTGTGTCATTCCTGCCCGGATTTGCATCAAACCAGTGGGCCATGCGGCAAATTTCTGGTCCCGACGCTGGCGCTGCTTCAATCTTCTCCTTGCGAAGTCGGGCTGCGTTGTTCCCGTTTGGCATGCAGTGATTTTCTCACCGCGATGCAGGCTGTGCATCGTTTCTTGCAGGATGTGCTTCAGTTTGCGCCACACAGGGAGTTATCTTGCAGGAATTAAGTCTTTTTGGTCCTGAGACTTTGGGGAACCTGAGGCAAGCTCTATCCGCGCCCTTGGAGAGCACTTCTCAGCACAGCCAAAGAGCAGCAAGGCAGCAGGGCTACAGCAAGGCAGAAATCCTTCTCAGAAAAGCAGTCCAGGTGAGTCCTTTGGGCAGCCAGGCAGTTTTTCTTAGCAGGTTGCAGGTTCTGGTTCAGGGTTTCTTCTCCAGTGGTAACTTGTCCAGAAGTGTCTGAGTTGGTAGGGTCAGAGACCCTGCTTAAATACCCAAATGTGCCATTGAAGTGGAGGAGACTTCAAAGAGTGGCTTAGAAGTGCACAAGTCCCCTTTCAGTTTTCTCCTGTCTGACAGGGTCCCAGAAGGGGGTGTGGCAGTCCATTGTGTGAGGGCAGGCTACTGTCCTTTGACATGTAAGTGACAAGCCCTCCACCGTCCCAGCCCAGGAAGACCCATTCAATATGCAGATGTGTGTAACTGTGACTGAGCATCCTGTGTTTGGGGTTGTCTGAGTGAATGCACAAGGGAGCTGTCAACTAAACCTAGCCAGACGTGGATTGGAAGGTAGAGAAGGATTTGAGTGTAGAGAAATGCTCACTTTCTAAAAGTAGCATTTCTAAAATAGTAATATAAAATCCAACATCACCATTATTCATGATTTTGTATCACCATTCTGGCCATACTAAATATGACCTGGCTACTCCATTCAGATCAGGATCTTCAACTCAAACAGTATATGAGGGTAGCCCTAATGCTATCCTATTAAAGGAGCAGGCCTCACAGCAGTGTAAAACGGGTTTAAGAGTTTTACAGTGCCAGAACATACAGAACACACATGTAAATGTCCTGCCTTTTACCTACATAGCACCCTGCCCTATAGGCTGGCTAGGGCCTACCTTATGGGTGACTTAAATGTAGAAAAAGGGGAGTTTAAGGCTTGGCAAGTACCATTAAATGCCAAGTCGAAGTAGCAGTGAAACTGCACACACAGGCCCTGCAAGGGCAGGCCTGAGACATTGTTAGGGGGCTACTTCTGTGGGTGTCACAACCAGTGCTGCAGCCCACTAGTAGCATTTAATTTACAGGCCCTTGGCACATGTAGTGCACTTGACTAGGGACTTACAGGTAAATTAAATAAGCCAATTGGGTATGAGCCAATGTCACCATGTTGTAAGGAGAGAGCATATGCACTTTAGCACTGATTAGCAGTGGTAAAGTATGCAGAGTCATAAAGCCAGCAAAAACGAGGTCCGAAAAAGAGAAGGAGGAAGGCAAAAAGTTTGGGGGTGACCCTGCAGAAAGGCTATTTCCAATAGCACATATACAAGGTGGAAATATTTTTGTTTTTTACGCCAGCCTCAGAGAGGTGCACCATCTTGTAACAAATATATATATACAAATTATTGTAAACCTGTCTGAAAATGCATGGGTGAATCTATGGACATAGAGTATCTGTGGAACACCATCTTGATACAAAGAAATCAAAGCCATGCTTTCCATTACATAACCACTGAATATAAACTAACAAAAATATTCTCTGTTGTATTATAATTAAAAAATTGTTTTAAATCAAGTTTATATTTCAGAAGAAACACAAACTTAATTTCAAAATGATTAAATTAGAAGATACATTTATTGTCATATGTGCATGTGTGTTCTTTCAGAACATAACAACAGTTAATTTAATAATTAAAAATAGACCGCTGTAGCAGTATATGATCATATAGAAATTTAAGGACACATATATGACAAACAGCACATGTTTTTCTATTTTTGAACCTTAATAGGTGGTTGTCTTTATCAACTTTATATTTTTATTTTCGTATTTTTTTTTCTTTTTTTTTAAATGGGAGTTGAATGTTAACTGGAAAAAAGGAAATCAAAACTTGGAGGTTCTGAACAAAAAAACAAATGTATGATATGTGGTTGCTCCCTTAAATGTTTGCTGTGAGGAGAGGCAAAACTGCTCCTAAATGGGCATGATTGTTTTCCATGCCCTGCAGTATATCACCCTTTTTAATTAAGGGTTGATCTCTATCCTGGTCCAAACTTCTATTGGGACAGCATCCACAGCAGATACAGCTGATGCAGACGATGTTGATATGTCCTCAATCTTGCTCCCTTTGTGCTTTAGCCAGGTGTCATGGGTGAAAAGCTCTCATTTTTCTATATGCCTGTGGTACCTTCTGAATTTCTTTCCCAATTCTATAGAAGAATTTTTGTGGCAGATATTTCACTCCTCTATTTTGGCTGCTATGCTTTTTTTTAACACAGGGTGGAATGACAATAAACTTCCATACCAAGGATTCTTTCTTCGGCGGCTGAATCTCCTCCACTTTCACCTGGACATCTCTCTCCTCCCCTGATGTCATTTTCCAACTCCTGTTACCCGGTGATTAATTGTTAAAAACACAGAGTTAGATTCAGCACGCTGAATGGCAATAGCTAAGTGCTTCACTAAAATGATTTTCCAGGGGTGTGATCTTATTCTAAATGAAGGAAGACTGTGATTTGGACCAATCAGAAATATTCTATCGGTGTGACATTAATCTGGCATCAGTCTTGTGATGCTCCCGCAAGACCGTGAAAAATTAAAAGAAAGCAAAACTTACGCAAAAACTCTGAAGGGATCATCATAAAATGTCTCTGATAGAAAAGCTCTGGGCTCAAACTTTAATAAAAAAATATTTCCTGTATACTACAAATGACTGTTTAGTTGTTACTGTGGTCTCGTAAGGGTACAAAGAGACATGGAACAGGAAGTAAAACCCACTCAGAATTCCTGTAGGGGCTTGCTAAAGTTGTTGAAGTCTTGCAAGAAGTTTACAAGAGTGCAGCAGTACCGTGGGACCTTGGGACGGTAAATAAAGAAAAATACACTTGATAATTTGAATTACATAAAAAAAAATATGTAAATTACATGTAAAAGATAAAAACAAAAACAATATATTTTGTTAAAGTTAAAAAAATATTTTACTTACATTAAAAAAATGAACAAAATACCATGGCAAAAAGGCACAAGCTATGTTACAGTTAGACACAGTAATAACGTCTTATGTTAAAACAAACACTGAAATTCACTGAAAAAAAACAAAGGTTAAAATGATGTTATATTTAAGTCTAGAAAAAATATTAACTTATGTAAAAAAAAAAAAAAGAAATTCACAGAGAAAAATACAAAGGTTAAAGTAGCATTATAGTTAGTTTAAACATTCAGCTGGTCATTACAACCCTGGCGATCGGTGTTAGAGCAGCGGTAAGACCGCCACAGGCCGGCAGTAAAACAATTGGAATTACGACCGTGGCGGAAACCGCCAACAAAGACAGCCACTTTAACACTCCGACCGCCACGGCGGTACAGACAAACAGCTTGGCGGTCACCGCCAACAGACAGGTGGAAGACAAAGTACCGCACACAGTATCACAACCTACCAATCTGCCACCTTTTCCGGGGCGGATTCACCGCGGATAAAAACACGGCGGAAACAGGACTTGGAAGGGAAAACGCTCACCTCTACACACCCCACGAGGAATCCGGACGCCATGGAACCAGAGCTGCACATCCTGCCAGCCCTCATCTTCTTGCTCCTCAGCCAGGAGCACGAACGCGGGTGGCGAAGACCACGGTGAGTACTGCACCTACGACACAGGGGAGGGAAAAAACAGTGACACACACACGCAACATGCAACACCCCCACCCCCACCCTCACCCACTACAACACACACACTAATACATATTTATACATTATAGTTACACCCCCCAACACCCCTGGAAGAATGCAAAAACAAAAGGAAATGAGTGTAACCATTGTAATATATTAAAATCAAGTAGGCAAAAATATATATATACACCACAAACAAAATATACACCAAGCTTAGTAGTCCAGTTAGTGCTCCAATGAAGTCCGTGGAACACTGGGCCCACACGGTATGGGCGAGGCCCACACAAGATCCCCGACCATGACAGAAAGAACACTGCAGGGGCATCAGAGGGCAAGAAAACAGGCACCTCAGGGGGAGGGAAAGAGGGGGCACCTCAGCCGGTTGAGTGCACGACGCCAAATCCACGAGAGGGCCACATGCCCACTGTTCAATCCTGGGGAGTGCTAAGCCACAGTCTCTCAAGTCTCTACAGTGGGTGGGTTGCCCACTGCCATATCCTGGGGAGTGCAAACACACAGTCTCACAAGTCTCTACAGTGGGTGGGTTGCCCACTGTTCTATCTTGGGGAGTGCAAAGCCACAGTCTCACAAGTCTCTACAGTGGGTGGGTTGCCCACTGTTCCATCGTGGGGAGTGCAAAGCCACAGTCTCACAAGTCTCTACAGTGGGTGGGTTGCCCACTGTTCAATCATGGGGAGTGCAAAGCCACAGTCTCACAAGTCTCTACAGTGGGGGGGTTGCCTACTGCTCCATCCTGGGGAGTGCAAAGCCACAGTCTCTCAAGTGGATGTATCTCTCCACTGGTTCTGGAGGGGGCATGGTGCCCAGAGTGCTTCATCCTGCTAAGGACAGAGATAGTGGATGTATCTCTCCACTGGTTCTGGAGGGGGACGTGTGCCCAGAGTGCTTCATCCTGCTAAGGACAGAGGTAGTGGATGTATCTCTCCACTGGTTCTGGAGGGGGCCTTGTGCCCAGAGTGCTTCATCATGCTAAGGACAGAGGTAGTGGATGTATCTCT
The DNA here is from genome assembly GCF_031143425.1 of Pleurodeles waltl. Classification (NCBI taxonomy): domain Eukaryota; kingdom Metazoa; phylum Chordata; class Amphibia; order Caudata; family Salamandridae; genus Pleurodeles; species Pleurodeles waltl. Next base: position 267,870,235 of record NC_090446.1, read on the forward strand.
CCACTGGTTCTGGAGGGGGCCTGGTGCCCAGGGTGCTTCATCCTGCTAAGGACAGAGGTATTGGATGTATCTCTCCACTGGTTCTGGAGAGGGCATGGTGCCCAGAGTGCTTCATCCTGCTAAGGACAGAGGTAGTGGATGTATCTCTCCACTGGTTCTGGAGGGGGCCTTGTGCCCAGAGTGCTTCATCCTGCTAAGGACAGAGGTAGTGGATGTATCTCTCCACTGGTTCTGGAGGGGGCATGGTGCCCAGAGTGCTTCATCCTGCTAAGGACAGAGGTAGTGGATGTATCTCTCCACTGGTTCTGGAGGGGGCCTGGTGCCCAGGGTGCTTCATCCTGCTAAGGACAGAGGTAGTGGATGTATCTCTCCACTGGTTCTGGAGGGGGCTCTGTGCCCAGAGTGCTTCATCCTGCTCATGACGGACTCAGTAGTGTCAGTGCCCTTGGCGCTCATGGGCCAGCGGTGCTTGGAGCGGCGGTGCCCTGTTCAGTGGTGCTTGGAGCGGTGGTGCCCTGTTCAGCGGTGCTTGGAGCGACGGTGCCCTGTTCAGCAGTGCTTGAGGTGGCGGGCTCCTTTGCAGTGACTCAGCTGCTGGTGGTCCTCTCTGTCCCAGCGGGGCTTGTGCTGGCGGTCCTCTCTGTCCCAGCGGGGCTTGTGCTGGCGGTCCTCTCTGTCCCAGCTGGGCTTGTGCTGGCAGTCCTCTCTGACCCAGCGGGGCTTGTGATGGCGATCCTCTCAGTCCCAGCGGGGCTTGTGATGGCGGTCCTCTCTGTTCCAGCGAGGCTTGTGCTGGCGGTCCTCTCTGTCCCAGCGGGGCTTGTGCTGGCGATCCTCTTTGTCCCAGCGGGGATGATGGCGGTGGCCTCCTGGGCAGCGGGATGATGGCTGTGGCCTCCTGGGCAGCGGGGATGATGGCGGTCTCCTCTGCGGTGCTGCTCTTCCCAGACTTTCCTGGTTTCTTGTGGCCCTTCCCCACCTTGGAAGGTGTCGCAGCTGACTCCACACTCCCACCGTGACCCCTGGGAGCGGCTTTGATGGCTGGAGTCTTCCCCCTCTCCCGCCGGGCACTGGCCAACTTTTGATGCTTGACAGGTGGGGACTGTCCGTGCTGTGGCTCCGTGCCACACTGGCTGCTCTGGTGACCGGTGCACTCCAGATTCTGGTGACTCCAGGCACCACTGGTCCCGGAGATGTTGTGGCTGAGGTGCTAGTTCGGGACCTAGGAGACAGACGGGGTGGGGGAGGGGTGGGAAAGAGATCAAGATTGGACAGGAAAAGTTTTTGGGAGACATTGGGAAAGGTAGCTGGAGGGGGTTTGGGAGTGGAGGAAGAGGTTGTGGTTGTAGGAGATGTTCGTTTGCTGACTTTGGGTGAAGGTGCATGGGCTGGAAGCTGTCGTGAGGTGGATGGCTGTTGGGTGGGTGTGTGCCTGCGTTTGTGTATCTTGGGAGGTGGCGTCACAGACACAGGGGACGTGTCAATGGTAGTGGGGGTGCTGACTGCAGGTGAGTGGGGTGTGGTGGTAGGTGTGCTGGTGATGGCAGTAGTGGCTGTAGATGTAGTGCATGCAGGTGTGCGTGTAGACGAGACTGGGAGGGAGGAGGGAGACGAGGAGGAGGTGGACACAGTGGAGACAGTGGATGTTGGTGTGTCTGCATGTGTGTGATGCTTGCGTGAGTGCCTGTGGGATGTGTGGTGCTTAAATTTGCCAGAGCTTCCCTTGTGTGTTGACGTGTGTGCATGCTGGTCTGAAGGTGTGCTTGTGATAGGCTGGGGTACAGGGGATTGGTTCTGGGTGGAGGAAGTTGGAGGGTGGAGGCTAGAGACAGGGACAATGGCTGCCATCAGTGCTGAGGCCAGAGTATAAAAAGCTCGCTAAAGGACCGCCTGACCAGAATGAATGCCCTCCAGGAATGCATTTGTTTGTTGCAACTGCTTTTCTACACCCTGGATGGCATTCAAAATGGTAGACTGCCCAACAATGAGGGACCTGAGGAGGTCAATGGCCTCCTCACTGAGGGCAGCAGGGGTGACTGGGGCAGGGGCTGAGATGCCTATGGCAAAGGTGATGCACACCCTCTCGGGTGAGCGGGCACGGGGCAAAGGCTGAGGGGCTGCTGGGAGGGCTGTGCTGGTACGGGAGGTGGCGGCTGTACCTATAGATGGGGGGCACAGATGTTGTCACCACCACAAGGGAGCTCCCATCAGAGGACGAGTCTGTGTCTCTGGTGTCAGCTCCTGTCCTCGTCGTGGAGTTCCCCTCGCCCTCCGTCCCACTGGTGAAGTCTGAGTCCGTAGTGTGGCCCTCCATGGCCATGTGGGATGCAGCCCCATCGTGCTCCGGTGCCACTGCTCCTCTGCCTGATGATGCTAATGCACACAAGAACAGGGAGACCACAAAAAGGGGGTGACGACAGAAGAAAGACATGTTGAGTGCATGCATTACCAGTACCGTTGGTGGACACGACAGACACAGAAGCCCCCTGTACTATGCCGCGCTCTTGGGCTCCACTGTTCAGTCCCTGGGAAATGGCCTACTGGGCTATGCATGACATCTGCACACATGGATGGCACAGGGGCATGACTAGGTGTACTTGGCACTCTACAGAGGTGGGGTGGGGTGCCACATGGCCTGCCTTACAGAGGGACCTTGCCTACTAAACTCGCCCTGGCCTAGGGATACCCACAGCCCACCTCCCCCACCCAGACCCCTCCACTGCGCGCAAAATCAGCAGGATGAGAGTGTACTCACCCCTTGTGGCTGCTGCTATGCCCTCAAGCGCCCATCCAACTCGGGGTACGCCACCGCCAGGATCCTGAACATCAGGGGGGTCATGGCGCGACGGGCACCCCTCCCATGTTGGGAGGCCATCCATCCCCAGCTGAGCCTCTGCCGTCTTCTTGCTCCAGCGGCGAATGTCCTCCCATCTTTTCCGGCAGTGGGTGCTCCGTCTGTGGTAGACCCCCAGGGTCCGTACGTCCTTGCCGATGGCACGCCAAATATCTTTTTTTCTGGTGGGCACTGACCTACATGAATTGTACAGGGGGAAGAGAAACTTATTACCAACTGCACTGTCACAGTCATTGGCCCCCATCCCTACACTTGCCATGTGGCACATACCGCAATCTCCACCCCCCCCACTTCTTACATCCACCCCACTCCACACAGGCATAGCCCATACAGCATGTTCCCAGTGTACTTACCTGTTTGTCTGGAGGACCGTAAAGTAGCATGTACTGGGGGAGGACCCCATCCACGAGTTTCTCCAACTCCTCCGATGTGAAGGCAGGGGCCCTTTCCCCAGACACTCGAGCCATTGTCTCTTCCAGACCGAGGTCACAGCAGCACTTGCAGTGTAGGTCTCCTCTCCTGTCGAAGATCAGGTATAGAGTGATTGAACAGATAGAAAATGGCGGTCACGTCCGCAGCGGTGCGTACCGTCACCGCCGGCGTACATCGTCATTGGCTCCTGGGACCCATAGGGTCCAATGTTTACCAATGCAGCATTGCGCCGCGGTCTTCGACCGCCTACCGCGACAGTGGCTTCATTTTTAACTGTGTCACACATACCTAGGCCTAGACTCAACACACATACAGGCCACTTTTTGGATTATTATTTGTCTTCTGTGTAAGCTGTGGATACGTACCTCTGAGTTGTTTGACTCTGTGCTCGCTGTTGTCCTTCATAGGCACCATCCGCTGGGACATGTGAGGAGATGGCGGCATCCTCCGGTGTACCGACCGCTGGTGGACCTGTCGACAATGGAGGAAGGACATGTGATCATCACATACAGGCTTGACCATGCCACAATCCAGGAACTGTGTACTCAGCTGGAGCCAGACCTGATGTCAGCTATCCGCCATCCCACAGGAATCCCCCCTAAGGGCAGGTGCTGTCAATGCTCCATTTCCTTGCAAGTGGGTCCTTTCAAACAACTGTGGCCATTACATCAGGGATGTCCCAGCCTATGTTTTCCAACGTGTTGTCCAGAGTGTTGGCTGCCTTGCTGAAACACATGCAGAGCTACATCGTTTCCCTCAGGTTGAGGATCTGCCTACAGTGAAAGGTGATTTCTATGCCATGGGACATATCCTCAACATCAAAGGTGCCATTGATGGGACCCAAGTGGCTTTGGTCCCCCCCGCAGGAGTGAACAGGTGTACAGAAACCGGAAGAGTTATCATTCGATGAATGTACAGATGGTATGTTTGGCAGACCAGTACATCTCCGATGTTAATGCCAAGTTCCCTGGTTCAGTGCATGACGCCTACATCCTGCAGAATAGCAGCATCCCTTATGTGATGGGTCAACTCCAGAGGCACCGTGTGTGGCTATTAGGTGAGCACCTGGAAGCAAGACAGTGGAAATGGTAGCCTGGGTCTGGGGTTATCCCTACAGGTTAGTGTGTGTCTAACTGTTGTCCCTCGCCATTTGCAGGTGACTCTGGTTACCCCAACATGTCATGGCTACTGACCCCAGTGAGGAATCCCAGGACAAGGGCAGAGGAACGCTACAATGAGGCCCATGGCCGAACACGACAGATAATCGAGCGGACCTTCGGCCTCCTGAAGGCCAGGTTCAGGTGCCTCCATATGACAGGTGGATCCCTATTCTACTCACCAAAGAAGGTGTGCCAGATCATCGTGGCCTGCTGTATGCTTCACAACTTAGCTTTGCGACAACAGGTGCATTTTCTGCAGGAGGATGGTCCAGATGGCGGTGTTGTTGCAGCTGTGGAGCCTGTGGACAGTGAAGACGAGGAAGCTGAAGAAGAAGACATGGACAACAGGTACTCAGTGATCCTGCAATATTTCCAGTGAGACACAGGTAAGAAAACAAAACATGCCTACTACATGTACTTTAACACTACTACCTCTCTACTGTCTGTCGTTTTCACCCAGTGTATGGTCATAGAGTTGTCACTTTCCCTTACGATTTCACAGAAGTGGGTCCCACTGTGTGACATCTGCTTTGATTCCTCATGGACTAGAGCTGTGTGACATAGGTATGTTGACATTACAATTGAAAGAGCTTTTTGCCACAGTAATTGCTAATACACTATTCCGAAATCACAGACTGACTCAAGATTGTTTTGTGCTTCAAGGGTGTTTATTTTAGTGCTCAATCTGGGAGGGGGTTGCAAAATGGTGAGGGGTGATGGTGGAGGAATGTCCATGGCAGAGTCCAGTTTATTAGTCTCACAGGTGCATTGCCCGAATGTGCATAGGAAGTGGAGCTGGGGCAGTTTAAGGATGGACAGGGTGACAAAGTGGGACAGAAGGATGACATTCAGGGTGGTCTCATTTCTTGGCGGGGTCTTGACATCATTCTCTGTCTTTGTCCTGGATCTCAGGGACCGTTTGCTGGGTGGTTCTCCCTCTGCAGGTGGTGGGGTGCTGGTGTGGTGGTCCTGTGGCGGTGCCTCCTGTCCACTAGCACCGGCGGAGGTGGTGGGAGGTTCATCGTCCAGGCTAGTGTCAGGGGCCCCTTGTTGTGCCACAGTGTCCCTCCTGGTGTTGAGTACTTCCTTCAGCACCCCTACGATGGTGCCCAGGGTGGAATTGATGGATCTGACTTCCTCCCTGAAGCCCAAATACTGTTCCTCCTGCAGGCGCTGGGTCTCCTGAAACTTGGCCAGTACCTTTCCCATCGTCTCCTGGGAGTGGTGGTAGGCTCCCATGATGTTGGAGATGGCCTCGTGGAGAGTGGATCCCTGGGCCTGTCCTCCCCCTGTCGCACAGCAGCCCTCCCAGTTCCCCTGTGTTCCTGGGCCTCCGTCCCCTGGACTGTGTGCCCACTGCCACTGCCCCCAGGTCCCTGTTGTTGTTGGGGTGGTGGGTTAGCCTGGGTTCCCTGTAGTGGTGGACCCACTGCTGATTGACGTGTCCTGGGGACAGAGGTATGGGCCCGCTGGGTGGGTGTTGTGCTGTTGTTTCCAGAGAGAGAAAAGCTCTGTAGTGGCCTGTGACTGTGTGATGGGAACCGACTGTCCCGAGGTCCCCGATGTGCCGGGTTGGTCATCTAGATCCAGTTGGAAAGAGCTGCTGTCATCACTGTGGGCCTCTTCTGTTGGTGGTGTGGACATGTGTGGACCCTCCTGTCCGGTGATGTTGGTTAGGGGTCCTGCAGGGGTATATAAGGATGTTTAATACATCTGTGTGTGCCATGGTGTGCAATGGGTGGGTGACTGTGTACCCCAGTGCTTGAATTCCTGTGTGGGACCTTGTGTGATGATGGTTTAGGGGGGTGTAAGGGTTTGTGCAGTGGGCATGCTTTGGTGATGGGTGTCCATGCTTTGGTGTTGCATGCAGGGCTTGGTGTTGGGATGTGTGGTTTGTGATGTTGGGGCATTTGTGAGGAGTTGGAGTGATGGGGGTGAGGGTGAGGGTATGTGATGGCATGCAGGTAGGGTGGGGGATGTACTAGTTAAGATTTGACTTACCAGAGTCCATTCCTCCATCTAGTCCTGTGAGGCCCTCAGGATGCAGAATCGCCAAGACCTGCTCTTCCCATGTTGTTAGTTGTGGGGGAGGAGGTGGGGGTCCGCCGCTAGTCCGCTGAACCGCAAGGTGGTGTCTTGAGACCACGGAACGCACCTTCCCTCGTAGGTCGTTCCACCTCTTCCTGATGTCATCCCGATTTCTTGGGTGCTGTCCCACTGCGTTTACCCCATCCACTATTCTTCGCCATAGCTCCATCTTCCTTGAAATGGAGGTCTGCTGCACCTGTGATCCGAATAGCTGTGGCTCTACCCGGACGATTTCCTCCACCATGACCCTGTTCTCCTCCTCAGAGAACCTGGGGTGTCTTTGCCGTGCCATGGGGTGGTGTGGGTGATGTGTGGGGTGGTGTGTGTGGTGATAAGTGTGCTGATATGTAGTGGGGTGTTGTGTGAGGTGTGTGGAAGTTATGTATGTGATGGTGTTGTGTGCCTGTGGATGCTAGTATTGTTGATGGTGGTGTCTCTCTGTGTGCTTCTATCTCAATTATGGTCGTAGGTGTTTGTAGGTGATGTGGGTGTGTGTTTTATATTGTATTGGGTGTGTGGGAGTGGTGTGTGTATGTGTATCAGGTGTGTGTATTTTGAATTGTCCAATGTGGTTGTGTTTTGTATGTGTGTATGTATTTTGAGCGCGGCGGTGTATAACGCCAATGGAATACCGCGGTTGAAAGACTGCCGCGTGGATTTGAGGGTTGTGATAGTGTGGGCGTATTTCTGTTGGTGTGACGGTGGAGGTTTTGTTTTTCGCCAGTTTATCACTGACCTTTGGTGTGGCGGACTTGTGTTGGTGTCTGAATATTGGCGGATTCCGTGCTGTGGGTCATAATGGTTGTGGCGAATTTCTGCGGGCGCGGCGGTGTGTTGGTGGTCTTCTGCACGGCGGTAAGCGGCTTTTACCGTCAATGTTGTAATGACTGCCTCAGTCATAAAATGATGTTTGAAATTTAAAAAATACTCAAATTTACAAGTAATAGTTCAGCAAACTAACTATAAGTTACGCCCCACCAACCACCGTTTATTATCTAACATAATTCACCACTCACAAAATGTTCAATTACAGCATTAATTACATCACTGATTACATCCAAATGACATCATTGATGACATCACTGATACAAGTAGTGTGAGTTACAGGTATGTGTTTCAAATGGGTTGTGGTTTAATTCAAAGGCCTTTTGCCGAAACATGTGCAAAAAAAGAAAGCCTCCTTAAAATACATTCCTTACCTGTGGATTTCTGTGCACAGACTAATATTAAAGAGATCTCATATAGTGCTATAAATAATTTCAAAATAGACTGAAGACTTATAAGTTGAATATATTGATTTCCACATGTTCAGTTTGATTGAATTCATTGTTAATATAGAATACACCATTCTGTTCATTTCACAAATATGTGCAGGGTAATTTTACATTCTACGATGGGCTGTCCATAAGAACTGATTGCATATGCCTTATTATTGGCTATGCATAAATGTGAAGCCGCTTATTTAAAATCCCGTGTCAGGTGAGATATTTGTCAGGAAGTTCTCATTAAGGTACATTTTAACCAAGCACTGTTTTTAAACTGTATTCAATGTGCAATAAGCTGCTGATCTCACAATGTCTCCAGAGCCATTACTTTTTTTACACACCTGAAAATCACAAAAATGGAGCATAATACTGTATATGGGAGATATCACATAAATGCCTCTTCTTCTGCTAGTTCTTCTTTTAGTGAAAAGTTACAGACATTAGTACTATGGAGCTTATAGAAAATTGGTTCTACTTTACCTAGCAGAATACCTTCCCGTATGAAAAGAGTATAGCAAGCTGTCATATATGTTGGATGATGTTGTCTTAACTATACCTTACGTCCCGGTCATGCACTGCTTATGACCTCACACCTTGTATCGCTCATGACATGTTAAATGACATCATTGATTATATTACTGATGACATTTCAAATTATATCATTAATTACATTACTGATATCATCTCAAATTACATGATTGATGTCATTTTTTGCTTAAAGGAGCAGCCGCTGTATGCTATGCTGCAATACTTCATTAGAAGGACGCAAAAATCAAACTTTTAAAATGAGTTTTGAAAAATGATTAATGTAATATTTAAGAGACAATGCTAATTAGCAAAAGTAAAAAAAAAGTCTTCTAATAAAAGCACATCTTACAATGGTCTGTAGATTAATGGGTTTTCTAAGCTACCTAAAAGATTAAGTAAAATCTACAAAAGATCAAATTATCAAAATAATATTCTGGCCCTCATTACTTGTGGCCTGGTGTTAGAAATGGGGTCTCTAGTTGGCAATCAGTTTGCACTCTGTCCAAGTAGGGACCCTCACACTAGTCAGGGCAATGAAGCTACACACTCAAGATAACCCCTGCTCACCCCCTTGGTACCTTGGCACAAGCAGTCCGGTTTATCTCAAGGGCAATATGTAAAGTATTTGTACCAACACACACAGTAATACAGTCCTCTTTCAGCTAGAAGCAGCAACTGCAGGCCAACCCAGCAATGCACAGTCACAGGCAAAGGGGCAGTACTCCTCCTCCAGCTCTTCAGCTCTTCTCCTTGGCAGAGGTTCCTTTTGGTTCCAGAATTCATCTAAAAATCTGGGGGGTTGGGTCCACTATTTATATCTCTTTCAGCATTTGAAGTAGGTGAACTTCAAAGGAAAGTTTCTGCTGTTCATAAGATCCTGCCTTGCCCAGGATGGCTCCAGACACACACCAGGGGGTTGGAGACTACACTGTGTGGGAGCAGGCACAGCCAATTCAGGTGTAAGTGACCACTCCACCCTCCACTCTAGCTCAGATGGCCCATCCGGATATGCAGGCTACACCCCAGCTCCCTTTGTGTCACTTTCTAATGGGGATTCACAAACAACCCAGCTGTCAGTCTGACCCAGACAGAAAATATGCAAGCAGGCAGAGTCACAGAGGCCCGTATTTATACTTTTTGACGCTAAACTGCGCTAACGCAGTTTAGCGTCAAAAATTTTTGCGCCGGCTAACGCCATTCTGAAGCGCCATGCGGGCGCCGTATTTATTGAATGGCGTTAGCCGGCGCAAGCAGACCGGCGCTGCCTGGTGTGCGTGGAAAAAAAACACGTACACCAGGCAGCGCCGGCGTTGGGAAAAATGGCGCTAGGGCGTCTTAAAAATGGTGCAAGTCAGGTTGACGCAAAAAATCGCCTCCACCCGATTTGCGCCATTTTTAACGACGCCCAGACGCCATTTACATGACTCCTGTCTTAGTAGAGACAGGAGTCATGCCCCCTTGCCCAATGGCCAAGCCCAGGGGACTTATGTCCCCTGGGCATGGTCATTGGGCATTGAGGCATGTAGGGGGGCACAAATCAGGCCCCCCTATGCCAAAAAAAAATATTTAAAAAAAAATATATATACTTACCTGAACTTACCTGAATGTCCCTGGGGTGGGTCCCTCCAGCCTTGGGTGTCCTCCTGGGGTGGGCAAGGGTGGCAGGGGGGGTCCCTGGGGGAATGGGAGGGCAGCTGTGGGCTCATTTTGAGCCCACAGGTCCCTTAACGCCTGCCCTGACCCAGGCGTTAAAAAGAGGCGCAAATGCGGGGTTTTTTGACCCGCCCACTCCCGGGCGTGATTTTTGCCCGGGAGTATAAATACGACGCATTTGCGTTGCAGTCATTTTTTTGGACGGGAACGCCTACCTTGCATCTCATTAACGCAAGGAAGGCGTTCACGCAAAAAAATGACGCTCTTTACTCATACTTTGGCGCTAGACGCGTCTAACGCCAAAGTATAAATATGGCGTTAGTTTTGCGCCGAATTTGCGTCGAAAAAAACGACGCAAATTTGGCACAAACGGAGTATAAATATGCCCCAGAATGTTTTAAGCATGAAAATGCCCACTTTCTAAAAGTGGCATTTTCAAACTGACCATTTAAAAAACAACTTTACCAAAAGATGTATTTTTAGACTGTGAGTTCAGAGACACCAAACTCCACAGTTCTATCTGCTCCCAAAGGGAACCTACACTTAAAAGTTATATAAAGGCAGCCACTAGGTTAACCGATGAGAGAGATAGGCCTTGCAATAGTGAAAAACTAATTTGGCAGTATATCACTGTTAGGACAAATCAGTACATGTCTTACCTTTAACATACACTGCACCCAGCCCATGGGGCTAGCTAGAGCCTACTTCAGGGGTGCCTTACTTGTATAAAAAGGGAAGGTTTAGGCCTGGCAAGTTGATGCACTTGCCAGGTCGAATTGACAGTTTAAAACTGCACACAGAGACATGGCAGGTCTGAGCCATGTTTACAGAGCTTCTCATGTGGGTGGCACAACCAGTGCTGCAGGCCCACTAGTAACATTTGATTTACAGTCTCTGGGCACCTCTAGTGCACTGTACTAGGGACTTACCAGTAAATCAAGTGTGCCAGTCATGGAAAGGCCAGTTGCACATGCATTTTATACAGGGACCACTTGCACTTTAGCACTGGTCAATAGTGGTACAGTGCCCAGAGAACCAAAACCAGCAAAAACAGAGTCCAGCACACAGTCAAAACACGGGAAGCAGAGGCAAAAAAGACAGGGGAGACCATGTCAAGGATGCCAGGTCTAGCACCTGGTGATTGGTGTGATATTTATCATACTTGATAAAATAATACTCTGCTGATGTTCCGCATCCTGGCAGGGGCCTATCCGGAGTTGGATGGGTGCTTGAAGGCATCACAGCAGGCACAAGGGGGTGAGTACAGATTCTGAATCATGACTTTGCACGCGTTAAGGTTGTACCTGGGTGGGGGATGTGGGCTGTGGGTGCCCCTAGGCCAGGCGAACTGGTAGGGTAGGTCCCTTGTTGGGCAGGCTCTGAAGCAGTCCAACCCCAATAGTGTTAGTGGGTATCTACTACTGGGCAGGGTCCTGTTGGTTTCAGGTGTGCAGCCAATGACGTTGGGCAATGTACCCCATGGGCTGGTGACTAGCTTTGTAACTGGTAGTGCATGGCCTGGTGCTAAGGGCTGATCCCTATGTGTTGTGTACACCAACGGTAGTGTTATTGCTGGCACTGACCAAGTGTATCCTCTTCCTCCCCCCCCTTCTTGTTTTGTCACCCTGTCCTTGTGTGCATTAGCATCATCTGGCGGAGGAGCAGAGGCACCAGCGATGGAGGAAGCTGCATCCCACATGGGCCTAGAGGCCGAATCCACCAGTGGGACGGAGGGCGAGGGGAGCACCACGACGTAGACAGGAAGGGACACTACAGACAGCAACTCCTCCGATGGAAGCTCCCTGGCAGTGGCGGACACCTCTGTGCCCACCCCGACAACAGGTACAGCCGCCACCCCGTACCAGCACCGCCCTCCCAGCAGCTCCTCAGCGTGTTTCCCGTGCCTGATCACCCAGGAGGGTGGGCACCTCCTTTGACCCAGGCACCTCAGGCTCTACCGCAGTCAGCCCTGCTGCCCTCAGTGAGGAAGCTATTGACCTTCTGAGATCCCTCACTGTTGGAGAGTCAACCATACTGAATGCCATCCAGGGTGTCGAAAGGCATTTGCAACAAACAAATATATACCTGGAGGGCATTCACTCTGGCGTGGCGGCCCAACAGAGAGCATTTCAAGCTCTGGCCTCCGCACTGATGGAAGCCATTGTCCCTGTCTCCAGCCTCCCCACTCCAACTTCCTCTACCCAGTCCCAATCCCCTCAACCCCAACCTATCCCAAGCACACCTTCCGACCAGCATTAACCCACATCAACACACAGAATTGGCTCAGGCAAAGACAAGCACACCACTTCATCTCTCAGGCACTCACACAAGCACCATCCCCATGCAGACAGACCAACATCCACTGCCTCCACTGTGTCCCCCTCCTCCTCGTCATCCACCTCCCTCCCATCAGCGTCTCCACTCACACCTGCATGCACTACATCCTCATCCACTACCTCCATCACCAGCACGCCTATCACTACACGCCCCTCACTGGCAGTCACCACCCCCACATCCATGCACACGTCCCACTGTGTCTGTGACCCCTCCTCCCAAAGTACACAAACGCAAGCACACACCCACCCAACAGCTATCCACCTCACAACAGCATCCAGCTCGTGTACCTGCACCCAAACTCAGCAGACTGACACCTCCTACAAGCACTCCCAAACCTTCACCCTCTTCCCGTCCCAGTGTCCCTAAAAAACTTTTCCTCACCAACATTGACCTTTTCCCTACCCCTCCCCCTGTCCTTCACCTCCGGCTAGGCTGGCCAGAACCCAGCCCAGCACCTCAGCCACCAAGTCCACGTCCGCTGTGGTTTCTGCATCTGTGAGAGGCTCCAAGGAGGCACCCGTCAGCCCAGCCAGTGTACCACCAACACTTGCCAAGGCCAAGAAGGACCCCCACCTGGCAAGGGAAAGAAGGGGACAGCATCCATCAAGGAGAAGGAGGCACAACCAGCCAGCAAGACCAAGTCAAAGACTCCAGCTGCCAGAAGTAAGGAGGCACCACCATCTGCCAAGGGCAGGAAGGGGTACAGAACACCAGCCAGGGTACTTTAGCCATCTGAGGCTGCAGGTGAAGGCCTGACTGCTACCACCACAACCGCCAGCACTGCCACCTGCACCGCAGCCAGCACCGCCACCTGCACTGCAGCCAGCACTGCCACCTGCACCGGCGGCATGCAGCACCACAGCCAGCAGAAGCAGCCTGAGTGGGCAGCTGTGCCAGGCTGCAGGGGAAGGGCTGGAGCCTCCCCCCACCACTGGCAGCACCGCCACCTGCACTGCGGCCAGCACCACCACCTGCACCTCCAGCACCGCTGCAATCACCCCCGCAAGCAGCACCACTGCCAGCAGCAGCAGACCAGTGGGCAGCCATCCAAGGCTGCAGGGGAAGGGCTGGAGCATCCCCTCACCACTGACAGCACCGACACCAGCACCGGCACTGCAACCAATGAGCAGCCACCCCCGCCGGAGGATGGACTGTAGTCCTGCCTCCATGGTGTGTCATGCATCCTGCCCACAGAATATCATGTGGGTCTGAAACCCAGGTGAGTGACTGTGACCTTGCACTCCCCATGTGCTGCATCACAGGGCACAAAGCCCCCTCCAGAACCAGTGGAAGAAGGCATCCACTCACCCTATCCTTGGCAGGATGAAGCACGCTGGGCACAAGGCCCCCTCCAGAACCAGTGGAAGAAGGCATTCACTCACCCTATTCCTAGCAGGATGAAGCACACTAGGCACAAGGCCCCCTCCAGAACCAGTGGAAGAAGGCATCCACTCACCGTATCCTTGGCAGGATGAAGCACACTGGGCACAAAGCCCCCTCCAGAACCAGTGGAAGAAAGCATCCACTCATCCTACCCTTGGGAGGATGAAGCACACTGGGCACAAGGCCCCCTCCAGAACCAGTGGAAGAAGGCATCCACTCACCCTATCCTTGGCAGGATGAAGCACACTGGGCACAAGGCCCCCTCCAGAATCAGTGGAAGAAGGCATCCACTCACCCGATCCTTTGCAGGATGAAGCACACTGGGCACAAGGCCCCCTCCAGAACCAGTGAAGAAGGCATCCACTCACCCTATCCTTGGCAGGATGAAGCACACTGGGCACAAAGCCCCGTCCAGAACCATTGGAAGAAGGCATCCACTAGACAGACTGAGGCCTTGCACTCCCCAGGACCAAGCAATGGGCAAACCATCCACTAGAGAGACTGTGGTCTTGCACTGCCCAGGACCAAGCAGTAGGCAAACCACCCACTAGAGAGACTGTGGCTTTGCACTTCCCAGGACCAAGCAGTGGGCAAACCATCCATTTGAGAGATTGTGGCCTTGCACTCCCCAGGACCAAGCAGTGGGCAAACCACCCAATAGAGAGACGGTGGCTTTGCACACCCCAGGACCAAGCAGTGGGCAAAGCACCCACTAGAGAGACTGTGGCTTTGCACTCCCCAGGACCAAGCAGTGGGCATGGAGCCCACGCCAGGAGCAGTGGTGTTGTACCATCTTCCGGCTGAGGTGCCCCCCTTTCCCGGTCCCCCTGAGGTGCCTCTGTGTTTTGGACCTGATGCCCTTGCAGTGTTCTCTCCATATTGAGGCAGGAGTCAAATGTGGGATTGGCCTATGTGTTTTGGCCCAGTGGGCCACAGACATTTTGAGTGGGCATTGTCCCGCCTTTTCTATATATTGTATATAATGTAAATACTGTTTTTGATTCTGAATGTATTTCTGACTATTTCTAATATTACACTCATTTGACTCCATTCCTTTTGCCCTTGCATTATTCCAGAGGGTTACAGGGTGTATATGTAATGTTGTTGCATCTGTTTTTGTGTATGGTGTTGGGGATGAGGGTGGGGGTGTTACATGTTGCGTGTGTGTGTCAATCTTTTTTTCCTCCCACCCTCCCCTGTGTGCTAGGTGCAGTACTCACTGTGGTCGTCGTCGCCAGCGTTAGTGCTCCTAGTGTATGAGCAGATACACCAGCATGGGCTCCATGGCGTCCTGGTTCTTCCCTGAGAGTCGATGGGTGAGTCGCTTCCCTTCAGAACACTGTTTCTGCCTTGCTTTTGATGGCATTGGTACCGCCCTGGAAAAGGTGGTGGATAGGCCTCTTGTAATACAGTGGGCAGTACATTGTCTTCTGCCTGGCTGTTTGCGGTTGCAGCCACGGTGTTTGTTGCTACCGCCGTGGCGGTCGGAGTGTTGAAATGGCTGTATGTGTTGGCGGTTTCCGCTGTGGTCATGATTCCATTTTTTTTACCGCCGGCCTGTTGGCAGTGTTACCACCGCTTTAACACCGACCGCCAAGGTTGTAATAAGAGACTAAGGTGGTCATTACAACCCTGGCGGACGGTGTTAAAGATGCGGTAATACTGCAAACAGTCAGACGAACGAAAAAAGGGAATCATGACCCTGGTGGAAACCGCCAACAAAGACAGCCACTTTAACACTTCGCCCGCCACGGCGGTACAGACAAGCAGCGCGGCGTTCACCGCCAACAGACAGGCGGAAGACAATGTACCGCCCACAGTATCACAACAGGCCAATCCGCCACCTTTTCCGGGGCGGATTCACCGTGGATAAAAACACGCTTTTGCTATGGGAAAACGCTCACCTTCTACACATCCCACGAGGAACGACGACTCCATGGACCCGGAACTCCAAATACTACCTGCCCTTGTCTTTCTGCTCCTTCACGACCAACAGCGACGTAGGCGCAGAAGATACCGGTGAGTACAGCACCTACGACACGGGGGAGGGGGGAGGCAAAAGTTAGGGGGACACCCACCAAACACCCCCACCATCGCATATCATAACATTCACACCAATGCAGTCACAAAAAGAACAGTAGCAACCCACAATCCCCCCGGAAGAATGCAAAGACAATGCGAATTTCGGACAAACTTTGTAATGTGCCACTATACATGTCATACAAAAATATACAAATATATGTATTCTAAAATCACTCTTATTTACATATACAATCCGAGAAGTAGTGCAGATATGTACACAACAATGTCCGTGCACAAACAGTCCAAAAATGCATGGGCAAGGCCCACAATAGATACCTGACCAAAATCGGAGAGAACACTGCCGGGGCATCAGATAGAAACACTACAGGCACCTCAGGGGGAAGGGAAGGTGGGGCACCTCAGCCACATGAATGCAAAGCCAGATCCACGACGGGGCTCCATGCCCATTGATGTATCCTGGGGAGTGCAAAGCCACAGTCTCTCAAGTCTCACAAGTGGGTGCGTTTCCCACTGTTCAATCCTGGGGAGTGCAAAGCCACAGTCTCACAAGTCTCACAAGTGGGTGGGTTTCCCACTGTTCAATCCTGGGGAGTTCAAAGCCACAGTCTCACAAGTCTCAAAAGTGGGTGGGTTTCCCACTGTTCAATCCTGGGGACTGCAAAGCCACAGTCTCTCAAGTCTCACAAGTGGGTGGGTTTCCCACTGTTCAATCCTGGGGAGTGCAAAGCCACAATCTCACAAGTTGATGCAGGTCCATACTGGTACTGGGGGGTGACTGGTGCCCAGACTGGATGAGTCTTCCCGTGAAAGGTAGTGTCCTGTCACTGTCCCAGCTGCACATGGGATAAGGATGCCTGATGTGGTGGGCCATTCATTCCTACCCGGTGCATTGCCCTGTTCAACGGTGCTTTGCCATGGCGGTCTTTGCCCTGTTCAGCGGTGCTATGACATGGCGGTCTTTGCCCTGTTCAGCGGTGCTTTGCCATAGCGGTTCAGGACTGTTCAGCGGTGCTTTGCCATGGCGGTCTTTGGCCTGTTCAGCGGTGCTTTGCCATGGCGGTCTTTGCCCTCTTCAGCGGTGCTATGACATGGCGGTCTTTGCCCTGTTCAGCGGTGCTTTGACATGGCGGTTCAGGACTGTTCAGCAGTGCTTTGCCATGGCGGTCTTTGCCCTGTTCAGCGGGCTTTGCCATGGCAGTTCAGGACTGTTCAGCGGTGCTATGACATGGCGGTCTTTGCCCTGTTCAGCGGTGCTTTGCCATGGCGGTCTTTGCCCTCTTCAGCCGTGCTTTGTCATGGCGGTCTTTGCTCTGTTCAGCGGTGCTTTGACATGGCGGTTCGGGACTGTTCAGCAGTGCTTTGCCATGGCGGTTCTGATACGGACATTGGTGTGTGGCATGACGATTTCCACACTGGACATTGGTGTGTGGCATGACGATTTCCACACTGGACATTGGTGTGTGGCATGACGATCTCCATACTGGACATTGGTGTGTGGCATGATGATTTCCACACTGGACATTGGTGTGTGGCATGACGATCTCCATACTGGACATTGGTGTGTGGCATGACGATTTCCACACTGGACATTGGTGTGTGGCATGACGATTTCCACATTGGACATTGGTGTGTGGCATGACGATCTCCATACTGGACATTGGTGTGTGGCATGACGATTTCCACACTGGACATTGGTGTGTGGCATGCCGTTCCATCATTGCCCAGCGGGGCTGTGGCATCCTGGCCCCGCCTGGGCTGTGACTCCGGCAGTGGTCTCTGGACCAGTGACGATACTTGGGCCCTCCTGGGCACTGACTCTGGCGGTGCTCTCTGGACCAGTGATGATACTTGGGCCCTCCTGGGCACTGACTCTGGCGGTGCTCTCTGGACCAGTGACGATACTTTGGCCCTCCTGGGCTGTGACTCCGGCGGTGGTCTCCTGACCAGTGACGATACTTGGGCCCTCCTGGGCACTGACTCTGGCGGTGCTTTCTGGACCAGTGACGATACTTGGGCCCTCCTGGGCACTGACTCTGGCGGTGCTCTCTGGACCAGTGACGATACTTGGGCCCTCCTGGGCTGTGACTCCGGCGGTGGTCTCCTGACCAGTGACGATACTTGGGCCCTCCTGGGCACTGACTCTGGTGGTGCTCTCTGGACCCGTGACGATACTTGGGCCCTCCTGGGCTGTGACTCCGGCGGTGGTCTCCTGACCAGTGACGATACTTGGGCCCTCCTGGGCACTGACTCTGGCGGTGCTCTCTGGACCAGTGACGATACTTGGGCCCTCCTGGGCACTGACTCTGGCGGTGCTCTCTGGACCAGTGACGATACTTGAGCCCTCCTGGGCTGTGACTCCGGCGGTGGTCTCTGGACCAGTGACGATACTTGAGCCCCCCTGGGCTGTGACTCTGGCGGTGGTCTCTGGACCAGTGACGATACTTGGGCCCTCCTGGGCTGTCACTCCGGCCGGTGGTCTCTGAACCAGTGACGATATTTGTGCCCTCCTGGGCTGTGACTCTGGCGGTGGTCTCTGGACCAGTGACGATACTTGGGCCCTCCTGGGCTGTGACTCTGGCGGTGGTCTCTGTACCAGTGACGACGGTGCTGGCGGTTGTGCCTGGACCACCGGAAATGATGGCGCACTTCTCCGCCGTGACACTCACAACAGGCTGGGCAGACTTCCTCTGGACCTTCCCCACCTTTTTTGGAGTTACAGCTGACTCACCAATCGCCTTCGATCCCATTTCACTTGTTGTCCCACCAGGAGTCTTGACACGGTCCCGTCGTCCACTCTCCAATTTCGGAGCCTTTACAGGGGGTGGGCTGCCAGTGCCTTGGCTCCGGGTCCTACTGCCTGCCCTGGTGGCCGGTGCACTCCAAAAACCTGTAACACGCACCACTGGTACTGGAGGCTTTTTGGCTGAGGCGCTACGACAGGACTGATGAATTGGAGGGGTGGGGTGGGGGCAAAAAGGTCAATTTGACAGAGGGACAGTTTCTGACGAACACTGGGATGGGTAGCTGGAGGGGGTCTGGGAGTGGGTGCAGGTACAGGTACTGGAGGCTGTCGTGAGGTGGATGGATGTTGGGTGAGTGATTGCCGGCGTTTGGGTACTTTGGGAGGGGGCGTCACAGACACACTGGGAGAGGACACAGGGGACGTGTAAATGGCAGTGGAGGTGATGAGTGCAGGTGAGCGGCGTGTGGTGCTGGGTGTCCTGTTGCGAGGCCTAGTGCCTGTAGATGTGGTGCATGCAGGTGTGTGTGTAGACGAGACTGGGAGGGAGGAGGGAGAAGAGGAGGAGGGGGACACAGTGGAGACAGTGGATGTTGCTGTGTCTGTATGGGTGTGATGCTTGTGTGAGTGCCTGTGGTGTGTGTGGTGTCTATGTTTGCTTGAGCTACTTGTGTGTGTTGACTTGTGTGCATGCTGGTCTGTAGGTGTGCTTGGGATGGGCTGGGATACAGGGGATTGGGTCTGGGTGGAGGAAGTTGGAGGGGGGAGGCTGGACACAGGGACAATTGCTGCCATCAGTGCTGAGGCCAGAGATTGCAGGGTTCACTGAAGGGCAGTCTGACCAGAATGAATGCCCTCCAGGAATGCATTACCGTGTTGCAATGCCCTTTCTACACCCTGGATGGCATTCACAATGGTAGACTGCCCAACAGTGAGTGACCTGAGGAGGTCAATGGCCTCCTCACTGAGGGCAGCAGGGGTGACTGGGACAGGGCCTGAGGTGCCTGGGGCAAAGGTGATGCCCACCCTCCTGGGTGAGCGGGCACGGGGTGAACGCTGAGGGGCTGCTGGGAGGGCGGTGCTGGTAGAGGGGGTGGCGGCTGTACCTGTAGAAGTGGGGCGCACAGATGGTGCCGCTACCACAGGGGAGCTCACATCGGCGGACGAGTCTGTGTCGCTGGTTGGTGATCCGGTGGCCGACGTGAAGCTCCCCTCGCCCTCCGTCCCACTGGTGCATTCAGAGTCTGTGGTGTGGCCCTCCATGGCCATGTGGGATGCAGCTCCCTCGTGCTCCGGTGCCACTGTACCTCCGCCTGTTGATGCTGATGTACAAAAGGACAGGGAGAGCAGAAAAAGGGGGGAGACAGAAGAAAGAGTTTTAGTGCATGGATTACCGCTACCGTTGGCGGACAAGACAGACGCAGCAGCCCCCTGCATTATGCCGTGCTCCTGCCCTCTGCACATGCAATTCCTGGCATAGGGCCTACATGGCAATGGTGGACATCTGCGCACATGGATGCCACAGGGACAACTGTACCTCGACTTGGCACTCTGCTGAGGTGGGGTAGAGTGCCACATGGCCTACATTACGGAGGGGCCTGGCCTACCTAACTCGCCCTGGCCTAGGGACACCCACAGCCCACCTCCCCCACCCAGACCCCTCCACTACGCGCAAAGTCAGCAGACCGAGGTTGTACTCACCCCCTTGTGTCTGCTGTAATGCCCTCAAGGGCCCATCCAACTCCGGGTAGGCCACCGCCAGGATCCGGAACATCAGGGGGGTCATGGTACGACGGGCACCCCTCCCACATTGGGAGGCCATCCCCAGATGAGCCTCCGCCGTCTTCTTGCTGCAGCAGCGAATGTCCTCCCATCTCTTCCGGCAGTGGGTGCCCCGTCTCTGGTGGTAAGGAGATACATCATTTTCCCTTAGGTGGAGGATTTGCCTACAGTGAAAGGTGACTTATATGCCCTTGGACATATCCCCAACGTCATAGGTGCCATTGATGGGACCCATGTAGCTCTGGTCCCCCCCCGCAGGAGTGAACAGGTGTACAGGAACAGGAAGAGTTATCATTCGGTGAATGTCCAGATGGTCTGTTTGGCAGACCAGTACATCTTGCAGGTAAATGCTATGTTCCCTGGCTCTTTGCATGACGCCTACATCCTGCAGAATAGCAGCATCCCTGATATGATGGGCGAACTCCAGAGGCACCGTGTATGGCTATTGGGGGACTCTGGTTACCCCAACCTTTCCTGGCTATTGATCCCAGTGAGGAATCCCAGGACCAGGGCAGAGGAATGGTACAATGAGGCCCATGAGCAGACTAGGACGGTTATCGAGCGCACCTTCGGCCTTCTTAAGGCCAGGTTCAGGTGCCTCCATATGACAGGTGGATCCCTATTCTACTCACCGAAGAAGGTGTGCGACATCATCATCGCCTGCTCCATGCTCCGTAACTTGGCATTGCGACGCCAGGTGCCTTTTCTGCAGGAGGATGATCAAGATGACGGTGTTGTAGCAGCTGTGGAGCCTGTGGAGCCTATGGACAGTGATGAGGATGAAGCTGAGGAAGACGAAAACGACAACAGGGAGTCAGTCATACAGCAATATTTCCAGTGAGACACAGGTGAGAACATTTTCTTTTTTACCATTACATTAACTTTCACACATCTACCTCTATCCTGTACCTCCATTTCACTCAGTATTTGTCAACTGAGTTGTCCCCTTCCATTTCAGTTTCACAAATGTGGTAACCTACGTGTCAACTGTTTGCATCCTTGAAGGGCTTGTGATGTGTGACATAGGTATGTTAGCCTTCCAGTGGGTAACCCATTATGAAACTGTAATTGATAATACAGATTTACAAATCATAGACTGACTCCATTTTTTTTGTGTGTTTCAAGGGTGCTTATTTGAGTGCAAAAAAATGAAGGGGGGTTGTAAAATGGTGATGGGTGATGGTGGAGGAATGTCCATGGCAGAGTCCAGTCTATTAGTCTCACAGGTACATTGCACATCTGGGCATTGGAAGTGGAGCTGGGTTAGTTCCGATTTGGGCAGGGTAACAAAGTGGGACAGTGGGAGGACAATCATGGTGGTCTTATTTCCTGGCGGGGGTCTTGCCATCTTGCTCTGTCCTGTTCCTGGATCTCAGGGCCCGCTTGCGTGGTGGTTGTCCGTCTGCAGGGGGTGGGGTGCTGGTGTGGTGGTCCTGTGGTGGGGCGTCCTGTCCACTAGCGCCGGCAGAGGTGGTGGGCAGTTCGTCGTCCTGGCTAGTGTCAGGGGCCCCTTGGAGTGCCACTGTGTCCCTCAAGGTCTTTTGAATGTCCGTCAGCACCCCTACGATGGTGCCCAGGGCGGAGCCGATGGTCCCGAGCTCCTCCCTGAACCCCAAATATTGTTCCTCCTGCAGACGCAGGGTCTCCTGCAACTTGTCCAGGACCGTGGCCATCGTCTCCTGGGAGTGGTGGTATGCTCCCATGATGGAGGAGAGGGCCTCGTTGAGAGTGGGTTCCCTTGGCCTGTCCTCCCTCTGTCGCACAGCAGCCCTCCCAGTTCCCATATGTTCCTGTGCCTCCGTCCCCTGGACCGTGTGCCCACTACCACTGCCCCCAGGTCCCTGTTGTTGTTGGGGTGTTGGGTTAGCCTGGGTGCCCTGTAGTGGTGGACACACCACTGATTGACCTGTCCTGGGTAGGGAGGTTTGGGCCCGCTGGATGGGTGCTGTGCTGGTGTTACCAGAGGGGAAGCTCGGTGTTGGGCTGTGGCTGGGCAAGGGGAACCGACTGTCCTGAGGCCCACGATGGTCCGGGCTGGTCATCAAGATCCAGTGGGGCAGAGCTGCTGTCGTCACTGTGGGCCTCTTCTGGGGGTGGAGTGGTGTTGTCTGGACCCTCTGGTGTGGTGACGTTCCTTCGGGTTCCTGCGGGGGTATAAGTACATGATTATTGCATGTGTGTGTTCCATGGTGTGCAATGGTTGGGTGTGCGTGAACCCCAATGCAGGCATTCCTGTGGGGGGGCTTGTGTGCTGATGGTTGGGGAGTGTTCTGGGTCTGTGCAGTGGGCATGATTTGGTGATGGGTGTCCATGCTTAGTTATGTCATGCAGGTCTTGGGATTGGGATGGGTGGTTGTTGTCATGGGTAGATAGGTGAGGATTTGGGGTGATAGGGGAGGGTGTGATGGTGGGGGTGTGTGATATCATGCAGGTAGGGTGGGGGTTATGATAGTTAAGATTTGACTTACCAGTGTCCGTTCCTCCAACGACTCCTCCGAGGCCCTCAGGATGCAAGATGGACAAGACTTGCTCCTCCCATGTTGTTAGTTGAGGGGGAGGAGGAGGGGGTCTGCCGCCAGTCCGCTGTACCGCGATGTGGTGCCTGGATACCGTTGAACGCACCTTCCCCCGTAGGTCGTTCCACCTCTTCCTGATGTCCTCCCTATTTCTTGGGTGCTGTCCCACAGCATTGACCCTGTCCACTATTCTTTGCCATAGCTCCATCTTCCTGGCTATTGATGTGTGCTGTACCTGTGAGCCAAATAGCTGTGGCTCTAGCCGGATGATTTCCTCCACCATGACCCTGAGCTCCTCCTCCGAGAAGCGGGGTGTCTTTGGCGTGACATGGGGTGGTGTGTGTGATGTGTGGGGTGGTGTATGTGTTGATGAGTGTGGTGAGTGTAGTGGTATGTGGTGTTTTGTGCTTGGATGTTGCGTGGGTGATGGTGTTGTGTGCCTCTGTGTGATAGGGTTGTCCGTTCTGTGCTATCTCTCTGGCCTTCGTTTGTTAATTGTGGTCGTAGGGGTTTGTGGGTGATGTGGGTGTGTGTTTTATATTGTGTTGGGTGTGTGGGAGTGGTGTGTGTATGTGTATCAGGTGTGTTTATATGTAATTGTCCAATGTGGCGGTGTTTTGGAGATGTGTGTGTATTTTGAGCGCGGCGGTGTGTACCGCCAATGGAATACCGTGGTTGAAAGACCGCCGCGTGGATTAGTGGGTCGTAATGGCATGGGCGTGTTTCTGTTGGCGTGGAGGTGGAGGATTTGTTTCCGCATGTTTATCGCTGACCTTTGGTGTGGCGGTATTGTGTGGGTGTCTGAATTTCGGCGGATTCCGTGATGTGTGTCATAATAGCTATGGCGGTCTACAGCGGCCGCGGCGGTGTATTGGTGGTCTTCTGCACGGCGGTAAGCACCTTATACCGCCAATGTTGTAATGACCCCCTAAATCTTAGTTGGTGCAGTGGAGAATAGTGACTTGTGTATGGTGCTACAAGGTGGGAGCCTGTGTGAATATATGTCATTATTTTAAACTAGCATTATACACTTTATAATATAGATTGCTATAAAATTCACAGAACAATTTAAAGATAAAATGGTGTTTCCCAAAAATAGATTTTGGTAATACCTAGACTGTACGTAATGCTATTTCTTTCTACATAACTGTCCCTTCAACACCTCCTGAATGGTAGTAAGTGCTGCATAAATACAGTTCAATTAAAAGCACACCCTTAACAGCTCAGTTGTGAACTCCTCTACTACCACTCAAAAAGAAATATTTGTCATCCAAAGCTGTGAGTGATTCATTAAATTAAACTCTCCCATGCCCAGGACGAGCTGGTCTTGTCCAGGCACACGGTTGTCATGTACCTGGGACGAGACCAGCTTGTCCTGCACCCAGCCAACATTCCCCAGTCGCGGATAGAAGGGTAATCTCTTCCACTTCCACCCCCGAACCCCCTGGCAATCTGATGACGTCAGCGCACTCCCAGCACACCATCGTCATCAGATGCTGCCGAGGATGCGCTGCAAGCCATTTGCTTCTAGCGTGTGGAGAGAAAGGACCTCAATCAGGTGAGTCCTTCGTTTTTTGTGGGTGTTTTGGGGAGAATACAGACACAGGGGGAAAGGAAAGAGTTTTTCCTTTCCCCTTGTGCCTGTTTTCAATTGATTCCTGCTCCACAATCGTGGGCGAGGCCTGCAATCGTGGAGCAGGAATCCGCACTAGGCACCAGGGATTTCATCTGTAGTTTATTTTGGGGAGCGACCCCTTGGGCAAGTGGCGCTTCCCTGGGGGCAATGAAAAATCCCTGTTTCGGCCCCCCTGGATCGCCCGCTTTTTGGGCAGCAACCCCTTAGGTAAGGGTCGCTGCCCCTGGGGCAATTCTTTTTATATGTTTCGGCCCCCTCTGGGCCTAGATCAGCCATGTTTTTGGCCGATCGCACCCCCGGGGGTGTCAAGATCCACTAGGCCCCATGGATTGTGTGTTGTGAGTGTGTGTTTTGGGTCTTGGGGGCACCCCTTGTGCAAGGGTCACAGCCCCAAAGGGGGGAAATTAGTGTTGGCCTTTCTGCCCCCCTTGGGGGGGGCAGATGGGCCTATTTCTTTTAGGGCCATCTGCCACCAAGGAGGGCCGAAACCACCAATACGCCAGGGATTTTTTTTGTTCCCCTTTGTTTTTTTGTGCGCTGGGTGCGCCCCCTTGTTAAGTGTCACCCCCGAAGGGCACACAGAGCTGTTGGCCATTTCTGCCACCCTAGGGGGCATATCAGACTATTTTTCCTAGGCCCATCTTGTCCCAAGGGGGGCAGAAGCCACTTAGTCACCAGGGACAATTTCTAAGTTCTTAGTGGCGTGGTGTTTGTCAACTGGCGAAGTATTTGTATTTGTGATTATAACAGTTTATTTCTTCTTTTTGTGCTAGTTCTAAGCTTTTGCTTCCTTTGCTGTGGATCCTTGCAGTTTTGGCAGCGGTTGTCCTGCGGTTTGCATAGTTGCATGTTTTAGGTAAGTAGAAGCAAT
The DNA here is from genome assembly GCF_031143425.1 of Pleurodeles waltl. Taxonomy (NCBI): domain Eukaryota; kingdom Metazoa; phylum Chordata; class Amphibia; order Caudata; family Salamandridae; genus Pleurodeles; species Pleurodeles waltl. The sequence continues at coordinate 267,895,523 of NC_090446.1, forward strand.
TTACTCCAAAGGAGTATTGTTGACATGCATGTATGACATGTTTGTAGGTGGTGTACTAAATGTAGAATTGTGTGTGAAATTGTCCTTAGATTTGTGCACAATTATATTTGTGTTGTCATATGCCTAATTTTCTTTTTTCATTTTTCTTTTTAGTGGGATATCATTGGTGATGCTGTGTCTATGCAGAGTAGTTGCCGGTGAGTAGCTTTTTAGGTAAGTGAGTGGTATACTTTTTTAGCACATAACTCTTTGTGATAAAGTTACACTTTGTTTATTAATTATTTTAGACAGTGCTTGTTGTTGTTGGCAATCCATTTGATGTTAGAAAGGATCATGGCTAGCTGCAGAGTGACCGCTCAGTAGGTTGTTGGCTTCCTTTTTGAGTAGTCTTCTGACCATGATTATGAGACTGACTCTGCATCTGAGGCAGAGAAGGAAGTGAGAGATTCTGGCAGTGAGTTTTCTGTCCGAGAGGATTCTTCTGATGAGGAAGCCACTCTCAGTGCAGATGAAGGGCCTGTTTTAGAGAAGGACATTGATGTGCCAACAGTGCAGCGGCCTGGGGCTGAAGGGTTTCCTATTAGAAGACCTGACACCTGGATTGCCCCAAACATGGAGCAGCCACAGTCACCTGCATTTACTGGTCTCCCAGGGTGTAGAGTCAATACAGAAAACGTTTTGCCTCTCAATTTCTTTGACTTGTTTATGGACGATGTATTTTTGGAAGAGATTGTTGAGCAGACTAATTTGTATGTGGAACAATATTTGAGGGACAACGCTGCCAGACTTAGGCCTCAGTCTAGAGCTACTCAGTGGGTTCCACATATCTGGAAGAGATGAAAAAGCTTTTAGGTTTGACTTTTTTGATGGGGTTGATTAAGAAGCCGTCACTGGCTTCTTATTGGTCTACTAGTCCCTTGATGGCAACGGCTATATTTCTTGCAACTATGATTCATAATCGCTATTTGCTTCTTCTTCGTATGCTGCATTTTGTAGACAATGCTTTAGCCTTGCCACAAGATCACCCTGATTGTGACTTTCTTTTTAAGATTAGGCCTGTCCTTGATCATTTTGCAGATTGGTTTTCATAGGTGTATGTTCCAGTCAAAGAGATAAGTGTGGACGAGTCTTTGGTCCTGTTCAAGGGGCATTTTTGTTTTTTAAGCAGTACATTCCTAGTAAGAGAGCATGGTATGAAATTAAATTGTATATGCTGTCAGAAAGTAGTACAGGACATGTGCATAATTTCCGGGTCTTCACTGGTAGGGATTCCAGTATTGACCCCCCTGGTTGTCCGCCCACTTTTGGACTTAGCAAGAAAATTGTGTGGGAACTTGGTAGACGACTGTTTAACAAAGGTCATCATTTGTACGTAGATAATTTCTACACTGGAGTGCAGTTGTTCAAGGAGTTGTTTAGAGTGGACACTGTTGCTTGTGGCACAATCCATTCTAACCGGAAAGGCTATCCAAGGGAGCTTGGCTATAAAAAACTTGAGAGGGGACAGTGCAGTGGCTTGCAGAATAGTGAGCTGCTAACTCTGACATTTTCAGACAGGAGAGATGTGTGCATGCTATCTACCATCCATGATGAGAGTACTTCCCCTGTGACTGTTTGGGGTCAGGTTGCCAGAGTGCACAATCACTGCGTGCATTTTGGACTACAATAAGCACATGGTGTTGATAGAGTAGATCAGAGGTTGGAACCTTACACTGCTCTTCGTAAGTCTTACTTGTGGCATAAAAAGTTGGCCCTACATTTATTTCATTTTGCAACTTTTAATGCTTTTATTGTGTTCAAGGATTGTTCACATGAGTCAAGGATGAAATTTGATAAATTTCAGGAGTCAGTGATAGAGAGCCTTATTGTGGTGGAACAGGCGAGAGTTCCTTGCGTAGCAGTGGTGGAGGATATGGCTAGATTGAAAGATCGCCACTTTCGAGATCACATTCCTCCCACTCCCAAAAAATACTTGTCCACTAAGAAATGTAGAGTTTGTGCCCGAAGACGTATCCAGAGGGAGAGCCGGAGGTGCTGCCCTGATTGCCCTTCAAAGCCTGGGCAGTGTGTGGCCGGCTGTTTCAGGAGTTACCACACCAAGACCTTTTTGGGGGAAATATCGCGAACATAAACTGCCTTTTCTATGTTTTCAGATGTTCAGTTTCACATTTCTGTCATGTTTTCAATTAGAGCTTTTATGTTTGTACTTTTGTACTTATTTTAAAATTAGTTAGTGGTTTCTTTGTGGTTTATAAACAAAAAAAGTGATGGTGGTGTGCATGGAGTGGTGCTTGGCTGGCTGTGCCAGGCAAACTTCAGTCCACACACTCCCATCAGCTAGTGTGATAGCTGTATCCGGCATGAGGGCGTACGTAAGTGATGGGCCCTTGAGTGGCACTGTCTGTCGATGCGAGTGTTGTAATGTGCTGGGCCTGTGGCTGGCGGCATGAATGGTCTTGTGCATGTCATGTATGAAAGGTGTGTGAATGGACTGTAAAACGGTTGATGCCTTGACGCGGCTTTACAGCTCACGAACTGTGAGTCATTGGTTCCGTTTTTTGGCCTTTCAGCTATTAACAGTGCATTTCACTTATGTTAAATCTCTTGCTAATAAAATTTGATCTACTGAACCATCACTCACCCTTGTGCCAAATCCAACCAGTATGTGTGGTAAAAATATAATCAGGCGTCGCAGCACACCTGTGACATGCTAGGTGTCTCAGGTGCGACTCCGATGATGAAGCATGCCACCAAACTGGTTGGTAGGTGAGGGGTCTTTTTAACATAACCTAAGTGCATTTCCTATCACAATTTTAGTGTTTGGAAGATCACAGAAGAACGTAGATACATCAAAATGATATATTACAAAACTATCTGTGTTTGTGGGGGTTGGGGCACCTGTTTTTGGTCCTGGGTGTAACCTTCATCTAGGGAAACCTACTAAACCCAGACATTTTTTAAAACTAGACACCTCAAGGAGTCCAGGGAGGTGTGGCTTGAGTGGATCCCTCCACATTTTCTTAACCAGACTCCTCTGCAAATCTCAAATGTTGCTTAAAAAGCATTTTTTCCTGACATTTCTTTGAAGGATCACTGCTCTAGCATGAAATTCCTACTCCTCAGCATTCCCCTCAGTCTCCCAAGTAAAATGATACCTCACTTGTGTGGGTTCCCAAAGCAGAGTCAGCCTAAAGATGTATAAAAGCAAAATATGTGCTTATCAACTCGCTGTGCTATCCCCTCAATCTGTACAGGTTTTTGGCCTTTTTCTGTTGCAGGCACCTGGGCCCCCACAAAAGTGAGGTATCATTTTTATTGAGAGACTTGGGGGAACGCTGGGTGGAAGGAAATGTGTGGCTCCTCTCAAATTCCAGAACTTTCTGTCACAGAAATGTAAGGAAAAAGTGTTTTTTTAGCCAAATTTTGAAGTTTGCAAAGGATTCTGGGTAACATAACCTGGTGAGAGTCCCACAAGTAACTCCATCTTGGATTCCCCTAGGTGTCTAGTTTTTAAAAATGCACAGGTTTGGTAGGTTTCCTTAGGTGCCGGCTGAGCTAGAGGGCAAAATCTACAGGTAGGCACTTTGCAAAAAACACCTCTGTTTTCTTTGAGAAAATGTGATGTGTCCATGTTGTGTCTTGAGGCATTTCCTGTTGCGGGCACTAGGCCTACCCACACAAGTGAGGTATCATTTTTATCGGGAGACTTGGGGGAACACTGGGTGAAAGGAAATTTGTGGCTCCTCTCAAATTCCAGAACTTTCTGTCACTGAAACATGAGGAGAAAGTGTTTTTTAGCCAAATTTTGAGGATGGCAAAGGATTCTGGGTAACAAAACCTGCTGAGAGCCCCAAAAGTCACCCCATATTGGATTCCCCTAGGTATCTAGGTTTAAAAAATGTGCAGGTTTGGTCGGTTTCCAAAAAGCACCTCTGTTTTCTTTGGTAAATGTGAGGTGCCCACATTGGGTTTTTGGGGCATTTCCTGTCGCGGGCACTAGTCCTACCCCCCACAAGTGAGGTACCATTTTTATCGGGAGACTTAGGGGAACACAGAATAGCAAAACAAGTGTTATTGCCCCTTGTCTTTCTCTACATTTTTAACTTCCAAATGTAAGACAATGTGTAAAAAGACATCTATTTGAGAAATGCCCTGTAATTCACATGCTAGTATGGGCACCCCGGAATTCAGGGATGTGCAAATAACTACTGCTTCTCAACACCTTATCTTGTGCCCATTGTGGAAGTACAAAGGTTTTCTTGATACCTATTTTTCACTCTTTATATTTCAGCAAATGAATTGCTGTATACCCAGTACAGAATGCAAACCCACTGCAAGGTGCAGCTCATTTATTGGCTCTGGGTGCCTAGGGATCTTGATGAACCTACAAGCCCAATATATCCCCCCAACCAGAATAGTCCAGCAGACGTAACAGTATATCGCTTTCAAAAAGCTGACATCGCAGGAAAATGTTATTGAGTAAAACGTGGAGAAAAATGGCTGGTTTTTTTCCTCAATTTCAATATTTGTTTTATTTTGGCTGTTATTTTCCATAGGAAACCCTTGCAGGAGCTACACAAATTACCCATTGCTAAATTTTGAATTTTTTCTACTTTTCAGAAATGTTTAGCTTTCTGGGATTCAGCATTGGTTTCACACCCATTTCTGTCACTAACTGGAAGGAGGCTGAAAGCACAAACAAATCGTAAAAATGGGGTATGTCCCAGGTAAATGCCAAAATTGTGTTAAAAAATTGGGTTTTCTGATTCAAGTCTGCCTGTTCCTCAAAGCAGGCGAGATGGTGATTTTAGCACTGCAAAGTCTTTGTTGATGGCATTTTCAGGGGAAAAAAAAAAAAGCCTTCTTCTGCCACCCTTATTTCCCTTTTTAAAAAGAAAACAAAATGTTTCCTGTATTTTGGCTAATTTCTTAGTTTCTTTCAGGGGAACCCACAAACTCTGGGTACCTCTAGAATCCCTATGGTTTTGGAAAAAAGGATGCATATTTGGTGTGGGTAGCTTATGTGGGCAAAAAATGTTGAGGGTCTAAGTTCGAACTGCCCCAAATAACCAAAAAAAGGTCTGGCACCTGAGGGGGAAAAGGCCTGGCAGCGAAGGGGTTAAAGTTAATGAAACTGGTATAACCACTACTTACCACGCTCGACATTTATCACACAAACTCCACCAGCCATTTGTCATCTTTTTACTGTGCCATAACTTAACTCACTGAGCATTTAACCACACAGATATTTCCCACATTTTAGGAAAGACTTGGCAGTTTGGTCCAGACTGTTTTGATTGGAGCAAGATCAAGACTAATTTGCTTGTGAAAGTTTTAATCTGGGGTTGCAGGATGGGCAAAAAAGCAATGGGCTGGGACATGGCCCAGAGCAGTTACCAGTGGCTGAGAATAATTCAAGCATCCATCCATCACTTTTTGTATTTTCGTAGTGATGCTGTAATCATTGCAGTGTATGTCCATATGCAGATCACATGCTAGCTTTTCTACTGGAATCAAGTAGCACCCAAATGGAGGCCCAATTAGGCCCAAACCATTTTTCAGTTGCTTTTGTTCATTTTGCTTTTGGACCTGGATTGGCAGTTCAGGTTGGACTGTGTCTGTAGGAGTTAATTTGCATGCAGCTGGATCTAATCTCAGGTAGCATTCTGGGCCAAAAAAAACAGTGGTCTGGGATGTGACCCTGGGAAATTACCATTCGCTGAGACAAATGCAGATATTCCATCAATCACTTTCTTGAACTCTCTCTCCCAGAATATAGGATTTACTTTATGCATATTTTGAACAATCAATGACACATTTTAAGGAAGAAACATTATTGGTCCTTTAATATTTGATTTTTTTAGGAGAAAGAAATGACCGGAAAAGCTTATCAGGTTTGATGATGAATAATATTTCATAAAATACAAATTAACGAACCTTTTGATTTTATGCACTATGTTAGAAACGGGATCTCTGGTTGGCAGTGAGTTTGCAGTCTCTCTAAGCAGGGAACCGCACTCTAGTCAGGGTAAAGGAGAAACACACTTGGATTACCCCTGCTCACCCTCTTGGTAGCTTTGCACAAGCAGTCAGGCTCATCCCTAAGGCAATGTGTAAAGTATTTGTACCAACACACACTGTAATATAGTGAAAACATGCAAATTGGACACCACAAAAGTTTATAAAATAGTAAATATTTATCTAAATAAAACAAGATCAAAACGATAAAAAATCTGATGTACACATGTAAAGATGAATTTTGCAAGATTAAACACAAAAATAGTGCATAGAAACACAAATGATGCAATTTGCTGTAATTATGGTGTCGTGAAAGAGTTGTTTCCCACAATGCAACACCACTGGCACCGGTCATAGTGTACCTTAGCAAAAGTGAAGAAACAAGCCGGGGCATGGAGTCTGTAAGCAAGGCCCTGCTGCATCCAATGTGGCGTCGGTTACAGTGCTGCGGGCGAAGGATCGTAGGCTTCGATGAGAGGCATCGGGTCCTTGTTGTGGCGAGCAGGAGGTGAGGCGGCGTCGGTTGTGAGGTATCGATCACTTAAATCTCTGGCAGGGTCGATGTTTGGAGAAGTCAAGATGCTGTGCGGCAAACTCACGGGGTTGCGATCATGACACAGAGTCGGAAACACTGCAACAGGGTCGGGTGTAACGAATGTCGGTACTACGACACTCTGATCTCATGAGTTCTCGGGATGTCAGTGGGTGCAGCGACGTTGGGCCTGAATTGTCAGTGGGGTAGTTGCACTTCAGGAAGGCCCAGGGCTTCAGGTGCAGGCGGCGTCACGGGTTTCATGCAGCGGCGTCCTTTGCGAAGTTGCAAGAAGTCGGCTAAGGTCATTTCAAAAGGAATTTCACCAGATTTCACTTCCAGGAGCCCAGGAACTGGAATGGCACCCTCTGACAAGCTAGAGTCCACAGCAAGCAAAGTCAGAGACGAGTTAGTGAAGCCTTTGCTGTCCCTTCGAAACAGGAGGCAAGCTCATTCCAAGCCTTTGGAGATACCTCTCAAGCAGGAATATACCACAAAGTCCAGTCTTTGTCCTCTTTTAGGCAGAAGCAACAACTGCAGGCCAACCCAGAAAGTACATTCACAGGCAAAGGGGCAGTACTCCTCCTCTAGCTCTTCAGCTCTTCTCCTTGGCAGAAGTTCCTCTTCAATTTTGAAGTAACCTAAAAGTCTGGGGTTTTGAGTCCACAACTTATACCCCTTTCTGCCTTTGAAGTAGGCAAACTTCAAAGGAAAGTCTCTGTTGTTGACAAGACCGTGTCTTGCCCAGGACTGGCTCCAGACTCATACCAGTGGGTTGAAGCCTGCATTGTGTGAGGGCAGGCACAGCCCTTTCAGGTGTAAGTGACCCTCCTCCCTCCAGCCTAGCCCAGATGGCACATCAGGATATGCAGGCTACATCCCAGCGTCCTTTGTGTCACTGTCACTAAAACCACAGGTAATATGTAGAACTGGAAATTTTGATTTTTAAAGCTTTAGGTTCAAAATGTAGCACCAAAAAAGCAGTATGTACCAACCACGGTCATCTGTTTTCGCTTGACTGGGACAAAGTCAAAAGTTAAGGCTTACCTCAATGGAGAGCAGTCAGGTACAGGGACCAGGTTCTTCCCAGTGAACAATGATACCTTTGGACCGGGATCCAGATTTGGAAATCTCACACAACGCAGTGCAACAACCAAGAACGGGCGATATCTACACAAATATGTCACTATCCTGCTGCCTCCTTAGTTCTACCCATAATCAGGAAGCCAAGCATCACACTCACCTTTGCACCATAGCGCAATGATGTCTGTGTGAGTCTAGCATAGGATTTGTACCAAAAGGGCACCCTTCCAGTGCAAAATGTTATGCTTAGACTAACTTTAAAACTTTTCTTACTTCTGATGTGTGCTGTAGAGTACAGCACCCATGCAAAGGTGGAAAGGTTAATAGAAATAAAAGCATTTCTTCATGGTACGTAGGGTTTTATACCAACAACAATAGGAACACCCATTTACCACCCATGAAATGCCTGATTGATGCAGAATAATGCAAAACAGCACTTTGCGCTGCTTTGCGTTACTTCAGGCAATATTCCAGTACATCGTGTATTGCTAGTAATGAAATCCAACACAAACACTTATGTGATGCAAACCCAGGAAAAAATGTTAGTAAATCTGCCCTTTATTCTATGGTCTCTAAGTCAAAAATCCTCGACGGGGAAAGGCAGCAAGCTGTAGCCAAAAAGGGCTTCATGTCATCTGATAGTTACTTAGTGAGATCTTGGTGAAGCCACTGACGTTTTTCAGGAGAACTCCAAGAAATAGAAATATTAATTTCACACCCAGAGAAGGTCCCTTTCTGGCCTACTTTTCACACCTTCTCCTGGTGGTGACTTACTAGGGACAGATTTATCAAAATGTCGTGCAATGCAGCACATCAAGCCATCTTGCTGTGCTATGTTGCTTGACAGGGAAAGGGAAAATAAATACTATATTTAACATTATCCGGCACATTCCTTTCCTCTGTTTGTGATGGCACACTAGGTGCTGCCTAGCACCAATGCAGCAAACTTTGAACCATGGTGAAAGAAACCTGTATTGCAGGCAGGATTGTTTCCGTGTAGAACGGCAAACCTTCATGCACAAAACATTCCTGAGGCATTTTCCTCTTTCTATGTGTGCTGCAGAATGCAGCATACTTAGAGAAGATAAACAAGGTGATTTAAAGATATTTCTCCTCATTCCGCCTCTACTGGCATTTTTTTTATGCATTTCCAGGTCTGTCACTCATGGTAAATCTGGGAATGCCTCAAAATCAATGGATAGATCTTTGGGAACAGCCATGCTCCATCCATGGATGTCTCCCTGGAGCAGAGTGACACAAGGCAGCATCTTGTGCTGCCTTGCGTTACTCCATATTTGACAAGCACCATAGGGCCACACAAGGTCGCTTCTGTGGCTTGCTAAATCTCATTCTAAGTTTTGGGTAACCGCACCTCCCCTTGCATGGTGTAAGGCTGAAGTAAAACCTTTGATAAATCTGGCCCTTAGTCACTTAGTTGGAGCTTAGATTCTTCCAGATGGGAAAGGCTACAGACAGTAGCCCAAAAGGGCTTTATGACGCTAACACTTTCTCTGCAAGGTCTCGCTAGATCAGATTTGCTGCAGCGGAGAAGAGCATAGCAGTAGTAACCTGAATATTTGGCTCTTCCTTGGATCAGCTTGGAAGCTTGGTCCTGGTCCCCAGTCAGTTCTCAGAGCAAAAAGTTGGCAAAATGTTTCTAAGTCACAGGTTTCAGGAACTTTAAAGAACAGTACACTTTGACGCCAGCAAGGGGCCTGGACCTCGAGGATAGCACTTGGTGTCAAGCTTCACTCCAGCAAAGGCAGGCTGCAGGGTCCTGGGTAGGTCCAGTTGCAACTGATCTGCTGGGAATGCAAGAAAAAGGCCTCCTGAATCTTGTTGTGTCCCTGTACCCCACACAAGAGGTGTCAAGACAGGACCACTCACCTGAAAAGCAGGATGTCTGCAGGGACGATGGTATGCCCCGACCTCCTGGAACACCTCTCAGCACTTCCTGGTGGACACAGAAACCCCTGCAGGTGTTCCAAAAGGAAAGGGGGGGGTGGAAGAGAAAGAGACAAAACACTGCCACGTCTTGCTGGTCCAGCCAGGTACCCTGTATCTTTGGGGGGCAGGTCATTGTTCACAGAGTGATAGTAGAGTTAGTGCACTCAACTTCCTTGAAACTGAATCTCTCTTTCTGATATGGGCACAGGAGAGGTAGAAGAACACCGGGATGCTCCAGCACCTTTCTTGGATAATAATAACTGTTGGCACAATTACTAACACTGCATTACCAAAAACCCAAACTGAGTACCATAACAATAAGTACTGCAACATTAGGGCTGGCTTCATAGAAATTCACTGTTACACACTACAATTAGATCTGTGGTTGCACTTATCATGCACAAGAAAGACAAACAAGGGCATCAATTATATCACGTATAACTTTCCTGCATGCATAGAGTTAAACAAAAAGGAACAAAAACAATCCAAGAAATACAAATGTCCACTCTGTGTTTAAACAGTTAGGGTGGCACAGTTTGGTTTGGTTTCACTGTGTGTGTGAAAAACCCTTCAAAAGCAAATTCCTCAAACCTGAAACACAGGCATGAATTAACCAATTTAAATCCAAGAGTTATGCTATTAGAGAAAGAAAAGTCAAGTAAATGTTCTTTTAAAATTGCACTGTCACTTTTTGTAGCACTTGAGCTCAAGCAGATTTCCTGAAGCACACTTAGGCAAGTAACTACAATAATAATGTTGAATGTTCAGAAAGGCATTTGTCTCTTCAAGACAAGCACTCTGCCAAAATACGAGGGCTGAAATACACCAGCTGTTCTAGGAAAGCGCGATGCTCAAAGAACAAACTCCCTGGAGAATAATAGTCACTTAGCTGCAGTCTTTTCTGGAGTGCTGGAGGATTGCCTGGTGTCAGCTGGTACAGGAACGAAGAAAAGAATTGCCTCAAATGTCCTGAATACGAGGATGACAGCAGGGGCTGGACTGCCAAATCAGAGATGAGATTTAGCCAATCAGGAAAGCAGTTGAGTTTCCACATGTGGATGAGTCACCATACCCAATTAGAAGCACATGTCTACACCACACCCAATTAAAAGCACATGTCTACACCTGCTCACATTAGCAAACAAGCATTGGTAAAACAAGCATTGATAAAACCAATTGTGTAACTCAGCACATTATGTTTACTTAGAAACATTAAGGTTTAACCAAGAACAGCGATATGATTTAACCCTAATACCTGGGGATGCTGACAGATAACACAGGAGGCACCTTGGGGATTCCTGACAGTCTTCCCCACCAAGGACCCTCTCAAAGGGTGGGGCTTGGAAGGGTGCAGGAGATGGCATTTTTTAGTAAGACGTGGAGCTTGAACTGTGGAAGCGGGTTCCCAGGAATTGTCCTCCGGCCCATAGCCTTTCCAAGCCAATAAATAGTGTAAATCACCACAGACCTGCCTGGAGTCAAGAATTTTGGCCACTTCAAATTCATATTGCCGGTGTACTTTTACCAGGGGAAGTGGTGGGGCATCGTGGGTATCAGGGGAATGGGGACGGAGTAACGACACATGAAACAGGGGTGTACCTTGAAATCATCTGCCAATGTCAGTTCTACTACCACAGGATTGATGATTTTGGCAATAGCAAAGGAGCCTAGAAATCAGGGGTTTAATTTTCTGGATCTTGCAAGATGGAGATGTTTTTATGAGAGCCACACCTGATCTCCTATCTGAAAAGAGGGAGTAGGTCTCCTTCTTTTGTCTGCTTGTTTTTTCACTTGAGCTTGTTAGAGTTTTAAATGGTGTTGTACTTGTTTTTGAATCTCCTGTAACTCTTTATGATGTTTCTGTACTGATGGGACTACTTATGGATGTTTGGGACCCAGTTAGAGGTAGCATTCTTTACTGCAGACCAAACAAACAATAAAATCAGGATACTCCTATAAACATGTGGACACTGTTGTTAAATACAAATTCAACAAGAGGTAAAGCCTTATCCCACTCAGTAGACCATGTGTCAATGTAACATCTCAGGATTTTCTCCAACAATTGGTTGGCACGTTCTGTCTGCCCATCGGTTTGTGGATGATATGCAGAGGACAAGCGGACATCCATACCGACAGAGGAACAGAAGCTACGCCACAATTGTGATATAAATTGGGGGGCCACGATCAGAAACAATTGTGGTGGGCAACCCATGAAGCCGTACAATGTGTTGGACAAACAAATCAGAGAGCTTGGAAGCCGTAGGGAGGCATTTTAATGGAACAAAATAAGCCATTTTAGTTAGGTAATCTACAGCAACCCATATGACAGTGTGTTCATTGGAAGCTGGGAGATCAGAAATAAAATCCATACTTATGGTATGCCATGGGGCAACCGGAATTGGCATGGGAAGTAACAATCCTGTGGCTGGAGTATGTGGGGTCTTAGCCCCAACACAGGTGGAACAAGTCTGAACGTAGCTTCTGACATCCTGCACAAGTGTGGGCCACCAAAACCATCTTTGACAGAGATCTAACATCTTTTTCTCACTCGGGTTACCTGCGAGGACAGAATCATGACACAATTTAAATCCAAGAGTTATGCTATTAGGGAAAGAAAAGTCACGTAAATGCTCTTTTAAAATTGCACTGTCACTTTTTGCAGTACTTGAGCTCAAGCAAATTTCCTGAAGCACATTTAGGCAAGTAACTACAATAATAATGTAGACTGTTCAGAAATGCATTTGTCTCTTCAAGATAAGCACTCTGCCAAAATACGAGGTCTAACATACACCAGCTGTTCTAGGAAAGCGCGGTGCTCAAAGAACAAACTCCCTGGAGAATACTAGTCACTTAGCTGCAGTCTTTTCTGGAGTGCTGGAGGAATGCCTGGTGTCAGCTGGTACAGGAAGAAAGAAAAGAATTGCCTCAAAAGTCCTGAATACAAGGATGACAGCAGGGGCTAGACTACCAAATCAGATGCTGAGATCAGGAAGAAAAACAAAGCCAAGCAGAGAGGCATGCTTCACTATGCTATTTATATCCAATCAGGAAAGCAGTTGAGTTTCCACATGTGGATGAGTCACCACATTCAATTGGAAGCACATGTCTACACCACACCTAATTAGAAGCACATGTCTAAACCTGCTCACATTAGCAAAGAAGCATTGATAAAAACCAATTGTGTAACACAGCACATTATGTTTACTTAGAAACATGAAGGTTTAACCAAGAACAGAGATATGATTTAATCTTAATCCCTGGGGATGCTGACAGATAACACAGGAGGCAACTTGGGGACTCCTGACAAGAGGTAAGCCTTATGATCCTTGGAGTCTATTTCTTTGTCCTGGGTACAAGGGGAAGAGTAGGTCCATGCTTAAAGGCTCTTTTCAGGTCACCATCATCAGTACCATGCCTCTTCTGTTACTATACAGGTTCAGGAGAGATCTGAGGAGGGTACTGGGGTTGCCACATTTATGCCCAGTACCAGCCTCTGAGAGGGGGAACCCTGACCACTCAAAAACCAATAGGGTAAATGTTCCCACGGTGACCCTACCCATTTTTTGTAGCCCCCCCCCCTTTGTGTTTTGTATGTTTACCCACAGTACCCCTTTTTCCCTAAACCAACATGCAGAACGCATCTTCCCCTAGACAGAGCTCCCATGTGGCCACCCAGAGGTGTGTTTATGGAAAAAGAGCAATTCCTCCGTCGTGATCAATCCAAACCAGTTCTGTGGCAGCTACACACTCCCACTTGGTTTGAAGGCAAGCTGAGTAAGTAAATACAAAGGGAGGCAGGCTTTGGAGTGAGCTACATCTGCCAATGATAGGGTATGCACCTGCCATGAGCACATACGCAGATTCACTGGTGACTCACAAATCGTGTCAGAGCATGAAGTCTTGGATGAGCATGGTCAATTCTTGGAGAAGGACACAGACACTAAGGGCGCACAAAACACCACTGAGTTGAGGATGTGTACATAAGCTATGCCTGATAGCATGTTTGCTAAGTACTATATTATGTTTTATGTATTATGTTTGCCAAGCGCTACCGCTATGCATGGTGTTATAAGAATGATTGACTAATGCTGAGCGAAATAAAAAAGACATCTAACAAGTATAGCAATACACCAAAAGAGCCTGCTGCACATGCTGAGAAGGAGCGTGAGGTCCCATGGTACTGCCAGTTCTCTGCAGTCATTTTGAGGTACCTGGACTATAAATGCCACACCCCGCTTACTAGGAAATTTAGACTCTGCTGTGTAGATGGCACTCAACTGACCTGCTCTGGTCCTTGTTTGCAGCATCCAGTCTGGTTCCTGCATACTTGGTTCAGCGAACCATGCAAGAGAAAACAGAAATTGTAGTAAGTTGGGTGCCACTGCGTGGATCCCTTGAATCAAAACCAGTCCCTGCATGCCTCAGCTTGGTGTTGGTCGGGTGACTCAGAACCATCAATTCACTCCTGAGTGCAATTAAAGGCTGAGCACACAAGTATGCACACAGTCCTAATCTGCATACCATACCTATGCATGCCTAGACTTATTTCCCAAATCCTAGTGCACCCACATGCAACAACAGCATAAAGACATGGCATACAAAAACTTACCCTGCACACTGTGTTAATGGACTAATATTGTAATTATGTATACAAAGACTAACTCTGCACAGACACATTATACTAACAACAAAAGAATAATACTCCATAAGTCTTGTGGCTAACAAAGGCAAATGTACATGGGTGATTGTGCCTCCACTGTGCCTCCTAAAGACTTTCCTGCATAATTTGTGGTGCGTGTGCACAGAGCTATTCATCAAAGAATAATCCACGAGTGTATGGTAACTAGGCAGCATCTGTATGCCTTCCAGTGCCGAATGGACATTCGAGTCCTTATAAGACATTTCAACCAGTAAAAGAGCTGGTATTGTATTTTGAGATGCAATACCTAAGCTCAAGCACTATGCAGCTGTTAGGAATGGGGTCTCTAGTTGGCAGATGTATGCACCCTATATAAATCCTAGTACAGTAAGTCAGTTACACTCCTTAAATTCACATGTGCTCAACCTCTGGTAGATTGGCACAGAGCAGTCAGGCTTAACATACGAGGAAATGTGTAAATTATGTGTGCAACATTTAAATGACAGTAGCACACTGAAAACAACACAAAAATACTCCACATCAGTTTAGAAAAATAAACAATATTTTTACAAGCAAAACAAGACTAAAACAACAAATATCCAATAAGTGGAAGTAGCAATATGATTTTTTTAAAGAATATCTGCAATAGTTGTGCTTTGCAGCTTAAAGTGCCAACTGGGGCTATATGGTCATGCTAGACAGGGGTAAATACAAAGTTCAAGCTGACTGTGATGGAGCACAGACCAGATGCAGGGACCAGCCTTGTCCCACGAAAACAGTACCTTGGATGGATAGTTGCTTCAAAGTCAAAGGTACGATGTGGGGAGCAGAGGAGGCACTGTAAAGGTGATGCTTCGGTTCCAATCTGCATAGCCAGGGAATGTATTATTACTGAGCCTGCGCAGTCATTGATGCAATGTCCTCGAGGTGTGACATCAAACCCTTAGCAATTAAGGCGATGTGTCATCGTGGAGTCATGCAGCCAGGTGAGTGAAAGGGATGCACTGGGGTTGATGTTGATGTGTCTATCTAGAGCCACACAGTAGGTGATGCAAAGTCCTTTTCCTCAGAGACAGTTGTAATGCGTCTCATCGAGGTGAGATGCAGCAATTCTGATCTGTGCACTGAGGGTGCTGCGTGGTTTTTGTCAAAACACAGCTGATGATCCCACTTCCAAGGTACCAGGACACAATTGACACCACTTGGCACAGTAGGACTCACAGTTGGCAGAGTCCAGAAGCTGTAGGAGAGATGCAGGCAGTCTTTGATGTCCATGAGACAGCAGAAGAAGAGGAAAATCCTTGGAGTCATTTGGTTCAGGGGATGAAGAGATGCAGGTTCAGTCCTCCTAACTCCCAAGAGAGGAGGGCAACAGCAAAGCAGGAGTCAGATAAAGTCCAGTAACGTTCCATTAGAGTGGCAGTCCTTTCAGCAGCTCAGCAGTCCTTCTTCCTGGCAGAGTATTCTTGGGTCCAGAAGTGTGCTGATTTGGTAGGGTCAGAAGTCCATTTCTTATACCCAATGATGCCTTTGAAGTGGGGGTGACTTCAAAGAGGGGCTTTGAAAGTGTTCCCAGGTCCTCCCTTTCCTGCCCTGGCTCCAGACACACCACGGGTGGTAGGCAGCTCTCTGTGTGGGGACAGGCACAGCCCTATTAAGGTGCAAGAGTCAGCATCTCCCTCCAATCCTGCCCAGGATGGCCCCTCAGCCAGGTGATGGCCATTCAGGATGTGAATCTCACATCAGGCACACCTTTGTTCCCTTCACAAGTGACTGTCTAGAGGGAATGCACATAGCACAGCTGTCACCTAACCCAGATGTTTATTGGAGGAAGGCAGAAGGCACACAGAGCTTAAGAGCAGACAAATGCCAGCTTTCTTAAAGTGGCATTTTTAAAGTTGCAATCATAAATCCAACTTTATCATCAAGGCGAATTTATCATTACAAATCCGTTGGTGCCAAACAACAGACCTGCTCCTTTTCAATCAGGAATTACACTTCATCAATGTTTTAAGTAATCCCCAATATTTTCCTATGAGAGGGGTAGGCCTCAAACTAGTGAAATACGAATTTGGGAGTTTTTGACTACCAAGACATGTAAAACTAAACAATATGTCTCCTGCCTTTTACATACACCATGCCTGCCCTTTGGGCTACCTAAAGCCTGCCTTAGGCGTGTCTTATGTGTAATAATAGGGGGGGTTTAAGACTTGGCAAGGGGTTTTAAATTCCAAGTCACATGGCAGTGAAATTGCACATACAGGCTCAGCAGTGGCAGGCCTGAGACTTGTTTAAAGGGCTACTTCCATGGGTGACACAATTAGTGCTGCAGGCCCACTAGAACCATTTAATGTACACGCCCTGGGCACATATTAAGCACTTTACAAGGGGCTTATAAGAAATTTAAATATGCTAGTTGTGATTATATCAATGTCACCATGCTTTAGGAGAGTGAGCACATGCACTTTAACACTTGTTACCAGTGCTAAAGTGCCCAAAGTCCAAAAGCCAACAAAAACAAATTCACCAAAAAATGAAGGGAAAAAGATAAAAGGTTTGGGGGTGACCTTGCTGAAAGGGCCATTTGCAACAGCAGCCATCATAGGTTCTTTGCTGATCTGGCCAGCTGAGAGGTAATACTGAGAGACTGATGAGTGTGGCAAACATATAAGGATGAGTAATGGTGACTAGTGGATAGCCTTCTCTTACGTTTTTGTAGCTTACACTACATCCTCGAAGCCCACCAGACAACCACAGATAAGGGTGACTCTGTGAAGTAATGGACTAGATCTTGTTTATTAATTTGTCCCATTCCCCTATTCTGTTCATTGTGATTCAGGCCAACAGCAATGCAGTCAGTGAAGTTTTAAAGTGTGTGGACAGACATTCAACGATCATCGCTCCCGCTGGGTCAGGATTATCAGTTTAATGTAACTGAACAGTGCTTTGTCTGACAGCACCCTTTGAATCTCAGGAGTGGGGCTGGGTACAGTCACCAGGCTAACCTGCTCTAGAAGAAAAACACTTCTCCACACATAAGCCTTTTGTCCACTGTCTGCCACCAATCTACATCTCCCCCAAAGGGGAGACATTCAACAGTCAGGTGACACTGGAAGATGGCAGAAAGGCACCTTTGGCTGGAAAATGAAAACTTTCTAAAAGTGTCATATTCAAAATAGTAATAATATGAAATCCAACTTTACTATTTAGTTGGATTTTAAATTACTACTAAAATGAGTCCTTAAATAATTTTCTAGCTACTCCCAAACTGGAATTAAGCATTATAAATTGTTAGAATGTAACACTGTGTTTTCTTATGGGAGGGGCAGCCTTGCATCAGTGAAAAACAACATTTTTTAATTGCCAAGACATGTAAAACATCAAATATACTATTTAAATATCATGCACTCTGCTCTATGAGCAATTAGGGCCTACCTTAGGGGTGACTTACATGAATTAAATTGGAAGGTGTAGGCCTGGCAAAAGGTTTGTTTTGCCAGGTTGAAATGGCTATTTAAAACTGCATAACCAGGCTGCTGGGGCTGGCCTGGAAACATGTTTTACACTGCTACTTTAGTGGGTAGCACATTTGGTGCTTCAGTCCACTTGAATGATTTCATTTATAGGCCCTCAGTGTAGGAGGCTGGCCTTCTATGTAGTGTGCAAAACTAGGCACCCTATGCAGGGTCCAGGCACCAAACTTTGGTTTCCAGAGGTAAAAATTAGACCATGTAGTGCTCCAATTTTTAAGGTAGCTGGTCGAGCAGTTAGGCTAATCCAGGAGATGTGCTAAGTATTTGCTTTACTCACAAATACAATTATGCACCACACGCAGTCAATGAATAACTCCGGACCAGAATTTTTAAAAATACTTCAGACATTTATATAAATTTTAAGACCAAGATCTTTAAGATACGTTAAGTAATTTTTGAGATATGACTTTTCAAAGTTTTAATAAAGTTAGTCTTTCTGTGCGTAATTACGCACCATAGAAATCAATAGGCAGTCACTTTTAAAAATGCATAAACAAATCGTACAGTTGGGTTACCAGTCTCTTCTTTTTCAGGATGGTCGCAGCAGTCGGTGGGCACCTTGTGCCAGACAGAGAGCCTCAGCCAGCTCCCAGTTCTGGCAATGTTAGAAAGTCTCTTGGCACAGGGCCACCTGGAGGCAAAGCTTGGAAAAGGAGCTGAATTGCAGATTTCAAGTTGGTGCCTTGGGGTCCCCATGGCTGTTAAGGTCGCAAGGTGTTAAGGACTCGGGACACTCAGTGATGCAAGGCTCAGGGCGGCCAGGTGCAGGGCGTTATGGAGGTCTTGGAAGCTGTGCGCAAAGGGACCCTTCGGAGCTGGAGGTAAGTCTTCTTCTTGGGCTTTTGCAGGATGTCGCAGACGCTCTGGCTGGAGGTCGGGGGTGTCACTGAAGTCCCTTTACTGGGACTTCCTCCTGGTCCAGTTGAGGCTCAGGGGGAGCTGTATTTGGGGATGTCCGGCGTGCACTGGTCAATACCAGGGGTATTGCCACAACTCAGCCATGGAAGGGTGCTATGCCACCAAAATTGCCACACTTGTAGGTCTCATCCTTGGCTGTCATTGGTGTGTCATTGGGTGTGGCTGTGACTTCCGTTTGCAGAGATATTGTCCAGTCAGTGAAGTGTCCCTCACAGGTTTGCAGGTTCCTTTGGTTTCTTGAGTGGTGCCTCCACTCAGAAGGGAGCTCTTGGGCTTTTTGCAAAGCCTGGAGGTCCTCGGGGTCTTTCGAGGTCAGTCCAGTGGTGAGCTCCTCCACAGCAGTGATTGTCAGAACTTCTGGTGTAGCAAGCAAGGGTCTTGGAGACTCTTCTGGTGCAGCAGGTCCTCTGTTCTCGTCCGTCAGGATCTTTGGTGCCGTCTTGTTTTCTTACAGATGAATCTAATTTCTTGGTTTAGGGGACCCACTATATACTCAATTCAGTGGGCATTTTAATGGGAACCTTGCAGTGTCCATTGGGACACTTACCCTTGGGTGGCTACACCCACTACAGTGACCACTTCCTGTGGGAAGGGCCACTACCCTAAACCTCATTGGCTAATTTTCTGCCATCCAATATGAAGGAAATGAAATGGAAGGTCCACTTTGCCTGCAAGTCCCTAGGGGTGGTGCATGCTGAGTAAGGCCACTCCTCCTACCCTTTGTCTGCTTTCCCACCTTTGCTCCCACCAAAAGTGGGAGTTTGCAAAGGGGGAAGCCATCTACTGATAGCAGCAGGCCTGCAGGCTCGAGTTTCAGGGGAGGTAGCCCTTTGAAGCTCACCGCCAGGGTGTTGAACATTCCCGAGGGAGGGGGTGTTAGGTCCTCCACTGAGGAAGGGCACTGTTTTACAAACCAGAGAGCCATGGCTCTCCCCCGGGTTTGTATATTGGCTTTCTGGAAGTGGCAGGCTGGATGAAACCAGTGAGCACCTATGCCAGTAAACCAGAAGGCCTTTCTGTTGGTGTGTCTATTGGAGGGATTCTTGATTGGGGCACAGGTGTTGACCCATTGCCTGAAGTTGCTGGCAGCTGCATCAGTGTCGGTGGTGTCGATGGGTGGGTTCTGGGAGAGGATCGCGATAAATTGGTCTTCGGTGACCTTCTTCCAACTGTGGTGGTGGAACTGTTGTGGGTAGTGGTGTGTCGTGGGTTTCTTGAAGGAGAAGTGGATGCAGTGGTGGTCTGTCCAGTGAAGTTCGGTGGTGTGGCTGAAAGAGAAGCGATTGCTGGCAGAGAAAATAGGGTCGCATGTGTGTCCTGTGGAGTGGGTCAGTGTTGTGACGAGCTGTTTGAGGCTGAGGTTGGAGAGGCTGTCAAGCAGGGTGGCGGTGTTGTTGTCGTTGGTGTTCTAGAGGTGGAAGTTTAAGTCCCCGAGGAGAATGTAGTCAGTGGATGCGAGAGCGTGCATGCTGATGATGTTGGTAACGGAGTCACTGAACTGCTGTTGTGGGCAGGGGGTCCTGTAGATGAAGGTCCCTCGGAGGGTGGTGTTGGGGTCAGTGTAAATTTGGAAGTGCAGGTGTTCGGCGGTGCTGAGGGTGTCTTCAGTGTTAGTCGTGATCCTGAGGGTGTTCTGGTGGATGATGGCGATGCCTCCTCCTGCGGTGATCTTGACGCAGTCTGGGATGGCTATGGCGATGTCAGGCAATGAGGAGGGGTTCATCCAGGTCTCGGTCAGGAAAGCCACGTCTGGGGAAGCTAAGTCGAGTAGATTCCATAGCACTACTGCGTGCTTGTGGACAGAGCGAGTGTTGAGGCGGTTACATCTGAGATGGTTGTGTCCTGCTTTGGTGGGTGAGTCGTTGGCTGGTGAAGGTGCAGTTCCGGCAGGAGAAGGGTCCTCAGGTGGTCTGCGGGGAGGCTTGAAGGCAGGTAAGAGAGCGGCCGGTGTTGAGAGCGCAGAGGGTGGCAACGTCGTAGTGAAGACATGCGTGGCGGTGGTGGGGAGGACGAGAGCCAGGGGGTCTTGCCCTGGGTGTAGTCTAGGCGCGGACGGGCGCAGATGTGCTTGCCTTTGGCGCACCTTTGGTGCTCCAACGGTGCACCCGCTCGCAGCCACGCAGTGGCCGCCATGAAGTACGGAGGTGGGGGGGAGGAGAGGACAGCTGGGAAATGGGAGGGGGACAAGAAACGGTGCAAAAAAGGGGGTGGGGCCAAATAAGGGGGCAGAGCCGAAAAAGGAGCGGAGCTGAAAAGGGGGCAGAGCTACGGGGCAGCAGCTGCGGGAGTGCAGCACAGGAGAGTGAGGAGGGGGCGGGCCACAGGGGCAGCAGCGGTGGGGGAGAGAGAGAGGGGGAAAGCAAAAGTGAGAGCGAGAGAGCGGAGTGAGAGAAAAACAAAGAAGAGCGTAACATGAAGCAAAAGGAGCACTAAGGGACAGAAGTGAAACAGAGCAGAGAGCACAGCAACGCATAAGGAGCACTAAGGGACACAAGTGAAGCAGAGCAGACAGCAAAGCAAAAGGAGAAGAGAGGCAGAAGGTAGCCTAATAGGAAAGCAGGGCTCTCCCACTAGACACCAGGGATGAGACGCAGGCAGAAGTCTGCGGGTGGAGGAGGGCCTCAAAATCCTGTCAGGAGTTCAGAGGAGCCAGGGAAAGTGATCTACTTACAGGGTGGATCCACGGGAGGCAGAGCAGTGCACTGTCCAGGTCAGTGATATTGCTCTAAATGTGCTGCTACCTTCAGAGGCCTACTCATACTATCCCATGCCCTGGGTACTGAGGTGCCCATTTACTAGGGTCTAACAGTGAAATGTAAGAGTGTATCCAATTGTGGCAAGCATCACATTAGTTTTAGGGAAAGAGCTCTGGCCCAGGGAACCTGGTTAGCAGGGGCTCTGGGCACTACAACTTCTAGGACACATCAACATTAGGCAAAAAGTGGGGGCTAACCATGCAAAAAGAGACCTCCTCTCACACTAGGCACATGTAGTACCATATACCAGGGACTTGAGAAAAATAAATGTGCCAACTAATTTCTATACCAAGTTAACTCTGTGTGGAAGAAGGATCACAAACATTTTATTTCTGTTAGTAGGCAGAGACATTTTAAAGCATGGACAAAGTGGGCTTTGACACAGGGCTTCAGCCTTTTAGGAGACCCCCTGATATAGCCAGCTCTGTTTTGCAGAGAGCCAAGCCCTGATGTCCTAGAATAAGTGTTAAACAGATTATTTTAAATACTGTTTCCCTTTAATTTATTTTTAATGTGTGTGATGTGAAAGAGTCTATTACAGCCACTTTCAGAGAAATAGTGTGTTTATGTTTCATGCAACATCCATAAAATAAGTTTCTTATAGATTAAAACACAACCTCACATAAAAACAGGCATTTGCAATGCAATGGGTATTGCATTTGCTTGAGTTAAAGCTATTAGTTTTACAAATTCCTAACTGGACTTTTCCTGCCACATAAATTGAAAATGAAAACTAAAACAGCTTACATTAGTGAGCCAATTCAAAGCAGCAAGGTCGCAATGAGCATGAGCACAAAGGAGAGACACAAAAGGAATAAGAAGTTCGCTCACAGTCAAACGTATTGGCACATGTACAATTATCCATGTAACAGGGTCGATGGCCAAGGCAGCAACAAAACTGCCCCAAGGAGGAACAAACATCGAGCATTTACCAATGATAACAAAAGATTTTTGAAAGACAAGTCAATGAACTAGTGAAAGTGATGAATGCGCAATGGGCGTGCTTAAAAGTCCACAGATAGAATACAATAGGCCAGAGGGCCTGCTCGCTGCACCCAAAAATGGGAGGGTGTTGCAGAGAATATTTATAGTAATGTTAACGAACTGCTGCTGTATTGAAAACACACATCACTATCACTATCTTCCCTGTGCCCTGCAGTGACCTGGCCGAAGACGGTGTGAAAGAGCTGAAATTGGATCATAAAGTCAGAGCTGTTCTGAACAGGGACCCCAAAAATACATTTAGCCCAGAGCCCCCAAAATCCTTAAGGTGTCCCTGTTAGCTGTAGTAATGTGCAGAGTCCTAAGGCCAGCAAAGTTGGGTTCAGCATAGGAAAGCAAATATCTTGGTGAATACCATGCAAAGGTTGGTCCTTTCTTTCCCATTTTTATGCATTCCTTTCTCTTAATCCAACAAGTTTTTAAAATACTATATGTAGCTGACATTTGTGTACACAACCAATATTCCTGGTAAGACCAAGCCAGCAGTGTCTCTGCCAGTGTGAACCTGGAGTTTTCCCCACCTATAAAAAGAGTGGAAAACCATGAGCTGAGTGAGGCATGGGTACCATCAACTTATGGCAATACTCCTACTCCACGAAATTCTAAAAAACAAAATCTTCATCATAAGTACATTATGGCCCATATTTAGGGAAAGGTGGTGCATCAGAGCTGATGAGCCACTTTTCTGCGCCCCCCTACAGGCCCCTAGTGACACAATGGTTGTGCCGTATTTATAATACTGTTGCAAATAAACAGGGTAACCCAATATTCCACACGGAACTGGGTAATATAAATTGTAAAGCACACAATGTTCATGGAGGAATCATTTGCGTACAAATATTTCAACTATACTAAATATTATTAATGGTGTAATTAACCATAGATCAAATTCCATGAATGATAAATCTTCAAACAGCGTGTAATTCGTTTCTGGAAAAATGAAGAATTTTTATGTATTCACTAATAATATATTCATCAATATAGCAAAGCAACAAAAATAATCTGTAGTGTTTTTACACAAATGCACTAGTGACTCCTCTAGTCTACAATCCCTTTATATCCAAGGGACAGAAGGAGATCACAAACCCTCCTGACTCTCCAACCGCAAAAAGGTTTGAGTCCTATATGCAGTCTTTCAAACAATCAAAAATCACTCCTAATGGACTCCAGAATTGTGTCATGGAGAGTATAAGGTTGACGTTTCGGTCTTCCAAGCCTTAGACCGTCCATGAGACCATCCTCAGGACAATGTATCAAAGTGGATGAAATCACAATATTTGTTGCTCTACAACACAATTAATAACCCACATTAATAAAATTCTATACAACACTAAAAGGCAGCAGAAAACCTAACCCCCCTGTACATGCAAGGGAATCGTCCACTTACAAGGCACCCCAAAACACAGCCTACATGTGAAATTATACAGATTCAGCTCTGAAAGACATTCTTGCATGCAGTTGTTGAGGCCACTGTTAATGAGTACAAGTTTGGTCTTGGTATGGTGATGGAGGCTTAGGAAATCCATGATGCATAGTAGTGAAGCAGACTGTCAGAATGTTAATGTCTCAGCCAAACAAAACCTTAAGGTACATCTAGGTTTTATACATGTACTGGTGAATATTTATGTGGTAGACTGACATTCAGACTCTCAGGGGCTCAGCACAGAGGCTGAAGATACTGTATGAGACATTGGGGTGTTCTGTAGGTGATGAACAATCTTAGACAAGGATGACCACAGAAGGGTGATAAGGCAGGCTGGGAATGACTAAAATGCAGCATGAGTCTAGGGATGATGTGATGTACGGCCTGACGCTACCACCTAGGGGGACCATTCCACTAAGCCTAGCTAGGGAAATGTGAAACTGTAAGCCCAGTGTTGAAACTGTGCAGAACTCTAGCATATTTGAGCATCGCACTGGCTAACCTGAGCTGGAACCCCAGTGCCCTCGCATATGCAGATTCATACCACTGATGATTTGGAGAACTGTGGATTTTTTTCCTTACACTTGGATATAAATGTATCTTGGCATACAAAGGTAGTACCATGTCATTTAAAAGTATCAATTGTGAATTTTTTTTTTTTGGCACATACTTTTGATCAGCATGAACTTGCATAGGAAAACTGATGTCTATTATGTTTTCGGGCAAAGTTTTTGAAACTGATGCAACTTTTATTTGCATATAATGGATGATTTACTTTTTTCTAGAGTAGTAGTACACTGTATTGAAAACGTTTTCAATGACGTGCCACCAATATGTGTAACATGCATCCGCCCCTCATTGAGCCGCATACATGATCTGCAGCAGCAGAGAAATAGTGCAGCTTCATAATCTTGTTGTTCATGAAACATTTCATTATTTCATGAATGTCCCGTTAGAAATAGCTCCAAATGACTTTTTGTCAGTGCATTGGGAATAATAGTTTGTAAAATCTACCACTTTGCTTCATAGTTTATGTATTTTTTGTGTTGTGAACCCATTTGCTTCAAACCCCTTAGCTGTTACTGTGCTTGCTCTCAGTGCTGGATTGAATGTAACATTATCAGGCTGGTATTTAAACACTGCCTCTTTCAAAAGTCCCCGGTTGCCACTAGACCTCTGAAAGTCAATTATTGCACCAGCATAAAATGCTGTCTGATGGGACTCCTGTATGTCCCCCGTGAACGTGCATTTGGTATTGATTCTTATTGACATGAATTTGACTTAGTCTCCATGTGCTCCCCAATCAAGATAATTCCCTTATAAGTATGCAGACACACAACTCTGTTAGCTCCAACTTGACTTTTGCTTCCATTTCTGAAACAAAGAGTATGCTTAATCATGGGCGTTATTTAGGGATCTCAAGAGGCACCAACAGATATCACTGGCTTTCATTCCCTCCCCCTAGCGACCCGCCCGCCGCCCCCACAACAGCCCACTGCCTACTGGTACTGCTTTTGCACCTCTAGACTCAATGGTGACTTATGCAGGTCCAGAAAATAACCCTGTGCTGTGATGAGCACTGCTTATACTCTGCAGCTCTCCCTGAGGCACAGGACATTCAATTTTGTTCCTGTTAAATTGGAAAAAGCATTCGTCCATCGAATACTTTTTAAACAAGTGTTGCCAGGTTTCATTGTTGTGAATACATGAAAAAATGTATGCTTGAACAAAATCTGCGCCTCTGTGCTTAGCACGAGTGACAGTGCCTTCGAAGTTGTCATGTATTCAAAACGTTTAAACAATTACAAGAAGTCATTTAGACTAATAATACAGGTAGTCATAGCCATTGTTTTTTTAAATCTCTTTGTATGCATCTCCCTGTGGGATATCAGTGCAATTTTCCCTTTTAGTATATATACACTGGGGGAACCAATCAATAATGACAGATTGTGATATCAATTAATTGTGTCCCTACTGGCGGTCTGTTGTTTTTGGCACTATACATTCAACTCTAAACAAAAACTCTGTATGCAATAAAAAGAGAAACGCATTATGTTTCCCTGGCATCACATATTAGCATCCTAATTAAACTATAAGATGCATTTATGTTGGTAGGTGGCATAGACATTTATGTTGGTAGCTGTTGTTAGTGCACTTATTACCGGATTTCTACTTCAGCGATTTCAATTATTGTCAAGTCATCCGGGCCAAGATCAGGTCACCACTTTCTGGGAATATTCGGGGCCAAAGGTTATATGTCATTACTTCCTTCGATGTCAAAAGGACAAAGGATGCGGGACGTCACTTTTGCTGCCCCTGGCAATTTGGTGAATATATGTTCATATTCCCAATATGTGCATTGCAGCCACAATTATAGTCTGAAAATTAGAAGTATGGACGTCCCACAGTTGAAAGATGCATTTTAAAAATGTCTTGTCTTTCCAATTGAGAAACAGTGAGATTTAAAAAATGGACGTAGATTACAAAATGTGGAGGTATGTGGTATCTAAAAATTACAGTTGATGGGAAAGGCCCCCTTTTTTACCTTTTCCTTTCTTCTCTTTTCTGTTTGTTGTTCATCTACTCCTATGTTGCGTGGTTAGTGCTTTTAATTCTTGAACACATTAGTTATGACTTTGATAAGGACCAATATAAAGAAAATAACTCTAAGTAAATATGGGTTATACTTTGGTGTGCCACAATGTGTCAGTTCATTTTTTCTCCTTAAGCTTAATGTAAAATATTGATACGTGATACTACTTACTGTAAACGCCATCCTACTTCGAATCTTACACGTGTGTGAATATGAGTTTCTCGAATTGAAAATATGTATTTCAAAGAAAAAACAGAAACGCGGGTGCAGAAACTGCTCTCCCTGATTCATATCAGGATTGGCTTTATCATTCCTATGTTTTTTCTGAATGAAGGAAGCAAATACTATTTGAATTTACATTTCCTCTGCAGAAGTTTCATAAAGCTTTGAGGAAAGAAAGAATCCGCCATGAGTAACTGCGACAGCCACTCATCGATTCTGGTAACGACTCGTCATCAGATCTGGATATGAGAAATATCCGTGAAAATAAAATGGGCCTTGGGTGCTTTCACCGTTGGCAGCCTTTTAATGGCGCCGAGGTCATTGCGTCTCTGACGGTCCACTCTTTCTAATCTGGAATTTATGAACTGTAGCGACAGTATTAGCCATGTTCTTGTCACAGGAAGAATCGTGTATGTTTACTTATCTCTGTAGCCTAAGCACGTCCATAATGGTTTTCTATTAAAGGACGGAAATGATTTTCTGTGGAACAGTGGGTGTCTGATGCCACTTTGCCGCGCGGGGATCGTATTAAAGTCGAATCGGTTACATTTTTAAACATGAACAGTTTCTAATTTGAGAATAACATTTTTACAAACCACTTCTCTTTGCCATTACACTGCGAACGGCATAGCTGTCAGCCCGGGAGCCTGATTGCCACCGACGAGCTTGACGCCTTGATGGGAGATCTCGATAACTGAAGCCTCCCCCCCCCTCCCCCCTGATTATAGGTTTCACAGAGCCAATTTCCAGTCCCTGTAAGGAAAACGGCAGGTGCACGCCGGAAGCTTTGTTCTACGCTGGTTGGAAAGCGCTTGCTTTTTGGCATTTTATGGAGATATTGACTTCTGGGAGTGGATTTCGAAACAGATGCTTCCACGTTCTTGTCAGGAATCAACCACTGCCTTTTCTTTTGGAAGTAAATTCAAGAGTACCAATTAGGCGCGCGACAATGCTTTTCAGCCCACACATGGCGTTCTGTCACCACAGTGCCCGCTGGGCCACTGCAAGTGAAGTATGTAACATTCTTTAAAACATTTTCTTTTTCCCCATTGGATATAGCTCTCAATAGTGATTTCGATCCTTCCATGCTACGTCAGTGCCCTTCTGTGAGGGCGCAGGGAGGTCTGAATAGGTGGAGCGGGACTATATAAATAGAGTAGGTTTATTTCTTTTAATCTCCTTTGTCACAGGCAGATGAGCTGCTAGCTGGACGCCAGCTTGTGGTTTAACAATATGCGCAGGATGGTGATTGTGTGTTTTGAGATTCATCCTCGAGGTTTCCTTAAATTTACATAGTGACGACTACGTTCCATTAATTCAATTAATTCAAATCTGAGTAATGATTGTGGCAACCACATACACGGCTATTGAAATTACTTCGTACTTTTGGAACCTTCGTTTTGTATCTGTACACACTTCATCTTACAGACTTAAAGTGGGCTTTTGTGTAGCATCCTTCCCAGCCCTGAGGCATGCAGACTAATAGTCCACACGGGAACTGCGATCAAACATTACTTTATTCCGCCGCATAAACTAACACTGCTCATTACATCATACTTTCCATTAACTACACCTTAACACCACCCCTTACAGTACTGTCCTTTTCAGAGTCTGCCCATAACCACAAGGATTCTAGTGCGCATAACATCAATATGCTACATATTTGTTAAATAAAAAGGTGGCAGACAACATCAAAATCACATTTCCTCAATTAGTTGGTGATGCAGTTTCACTTGTCTGCCAGCTCAGGTGATTCGAGATGATTGAGGTTCACCCTGATCAGACAACGGCACCATAGGCTTATGCTCTTGAGCCGAACCTGCTGGCTGGGTCACTTCCTGTACAGTTTCAGGACTCAAAAAGTTTTACAGTAGGTGTTTTAAATGTGTCCCGAGTGATGGATTGTCCAGAACGATGTCCTTTGCACGCACAACTTTTAAAGGATAAGCAGCAAAAGGATTGTCAGTTTTCATATGCTTTTCTGCTTAGCCAATACCTAGTCTCCTTTGTCAAAAACTGTCTCCTGGGCAAGGCAACGCTGATCTGCATATGTTTTAATATTTTTTTCCAAGTTACGTCAGTGTCTTGAATCATGTCAGCATTTATTGATCAATCCTCTTTCATTGTGTAGTTTTGTTCTGATGGCTCTCCCAAATAGCAAGGTGGTTGGACTCTAACCTGTTGTGAAATGAGGAGTTGATCGTTTGACCTGGAGGGTCTGACACATGGCTTGGTTCACTTTGATTCCCTACATGGATGCTTGTTGAATGACCCTTTTGAGGATGCCCATGAATTGTTTGACTACGCCATTGGCTTGGGACTAGAGGGGAGTACTCTTTTGGTGTTTGACATTGAGTCAGACAACAAAGTCTTTGAACTCTTTGCTGTTAAAGGATGGGCCATTATCAGATTTGAGGGCATCAGGGATGCTTCACTTTGCAAAGATGTAATCAAGCCATTCTATGACTTTGTCATGGGTTGTCAAAGGTAAGTCTTACGCCAAAGAAAAATGTGTATACTTGTCGATGACTACCATGAAATGGTGTCTATTTGCTAAAGGCCCAAAAGAGACAACTGCAACTATCTTCTAGGCATGAGCAGGAAGATCAGACATTGTCACCGGGTAATGCATCACTTTGGGCGACAAACAATTGCAAATGTGGCATCTTTATCAACTTGCTCATCTAGCCAAGGGAACCACACTTTATTCTTAATGTTCTTTTGGTGGCTACAACACCACAATGTCCTTCATGGGCCAGCTTGATGACTCGCTGTCTTAGGCTTCCAGGTATGACAGTTCTCGAGCCTCGTAGTATCATACTTTCTTGGGTTCCTGGATTACAACTGCAGCAAGAGGCTTGATATTTCTCCTCCATGATTACGTGGTAATCAGCTCTTTGATTATGTTCATGTTTTTATCTGCATTGGTGGCAGTAATGATTTGTTCCATAGACAGAACCGCTGTTGTGCTGGAGTTCATGATAAAGTTGAGATATGCTTCAGCTGTCTTGGATGTTGAACTGTGACAATGCAGCAGTACTCATTAAAAGTAATTTGTTGGGTATTGATCCTTCTTCGGTTTGTGCATGATCTCATAGTCATATTCTTGTAGTCGAAACGCCCAACTATTGATGCAATTGGGGCATTTTAGACTTCGGGTTTCCAAAAACTGTAAGCAACACCTGGTGGTCGATGATGACGGCGAATCATTTTCCACAGAGGAACACTTATAAATATTTGCAGGCCCACACCACAGCCAGATTTGCCTGCTTTCTCTGAGAGTAAGCACACTGTGGATCAGGCAGGCTTCGCCTAGCATAGGCCACAATTTGTTTCACAGCGTTTGGATGGCCATTGTATTGAGCAGGAATCGCCCACAGCCCTACCTGGCTTTCATCAACCATTATTTCAGTATTTGTCTTGTGTTCAAAGAAGACGATTTCCATTGCACTCTCAATGGCATGTTTAATGTAATTGAAACCTTGAAACTCTGGTCGCATTTTGGAGACCACTGGAACGGTATATTTTGCTTTGTTAAATCTCTCAATTGGGCACTCACTGTAGTAAAATTGTGGCTGTATCTTGAGCAATAAGTGGCCTTATCTAAAAATGACTACAGCATGGTGACATTTTGCGCAGGTGTGCAAGTGTATGAGAGTGCTTGTACCTTGTCTGGATCTGGAGTCATCCCCCCATCAAAGAATATGTGCCCAAAAAAAATTTAGTTTGGCTTTGTGAAGCTCATACTTTGCGGCATACAGAGTGATACCTAGATCAGCTAGTAGCTGGCACACTTGGGTAGGAGCTTTTTTGTGTTCTTTTTATGTTTTCTTAAAAACAGTATATCATCACTGTAATTGAAAGTATGCATAACAGGTTGGATCATTCAGCGGATAACATCTTGAAATATTTCAGCAGCCAAAGATACTCCAAAACTCAGGGCCAGATGTATGAAGAAACCGCTTTGCGAATCTCTAATAGCAATTTTTAAGAAATCGTTATTTCTGATTCGCAAAATGGTATGTATCATATTTGCAATTCGGTAATATCAATTTCTTAAAAATCGCAAATGCTATACCGAATCGCAAATAGCGATTCTGAGCTCATTCGCACCTATGGGCCAGTAGGCCCATATTTGCAATTTTTTTTGTATTTCCCAAATTGCAAATTCCTAACTGGAATTCGCAATTTAGGAAATGCAAAACCCCAGGGTGTTGGGGGCCTAAGGCCCCCTCTGCTGCACCCCAAAAAATATTTCAGGACATGTAAGGCACACACATGCCAAAGGGGCATGTGTGCGTTACATGTCAATTTTAAAAATGCATTTTTAATGCATTTTTTAAATTTGCACATGGTTACCACCAAGTTTTACTTGGTGGTAATTGCAATTCCTTAAGCCCAGTTCGCATTAAGGAAAAGCTTGTGCTTAAGAAATCGCAAATAAGGATTCCTTATATGCGATTTATTTTTTAGAGAATCGCAATTTGAGATTCTCTAAATGGCCTCGCAATTTTAAGGAATCACTTTTTTAGTGATTCCTTAAAATTGCATAACAAACGCCTTTCATACATAATGAAAGGCATTTTTGCATTCGCAAACGGCCATTTGCACCGTTTGCGAATGCAAATTCGCTTGATACATCTGACCCCCAGTCTCTTATTTCTGAACAAACCAACATGAGTTTAAAAGGTATTCATTTACCTCCAGTTCTCATCCAACTCAAGTTGATGGAATCCTTTATTCACGTCAAGGCGGGAAAATCATTTGGCTTCATTTAGTTGCATGATCATGTCTGCTATGCCTAGACCAAGATGTCTCTCCCTCTCAATGGATTTGCTTGCCTGGTGGATATTAATGCATACGAGCACCGCTCCTCTACTGTCCTTTTTTGGCAATAATATGGGTGAAACCCATGGTGTGGGGCCTGTGGAGCATTCAATGATTTCATATTTTAGGAGGGTTTCTAACTCTTTCTCCACAGCTTCTTGTAAATGGAATGCAACTCTGCAGTGACTCTGAGCAACAGGGTGAATGTCTTCATTGACATGAAGCTGTACTTTCATTTTCTGGAGTTTTCCCAGGGTATGGAATAGTGACAGGAATCAGCTCGTAATCTCTGACTGAACACAGAGGTTGTAGTTGAGGGATATCATTCCCATGTCAGCAGCAGTGGTAAAACTGAGTAAACAGGCTCTCAACGAAGTGCCTTGTAGAACATGAATGGTGGCTCACCCAAATGTCTTTTTGTTCTGTATTGTCAATAAAATTGACCCTTGGCTTTGCAGTGGGTCAGAAACAGTCCAAGAATACACTTTGGTGCCTGCTGGAGTGAGGTGAGGCACAGAGGATAGGCTGATAAACCTTTCTACTAGCATGATGTTAATTGAAGCACCACTGTTTATGATGATGAAAGTTATTGGGTAACTGTTTACTTTCATCTTGATTTTGGGACAGTGTCTAAATGACTTTTGCTGCTCTGTTTGGTGAACTTTATTTGAATTATGATCTTCTTTACAGGTAGCCAACCCCACTTTTGCATGCCATCCCCTTGTAGACATTTATCTTTGCTGTCACTTGATATTGATGTTGGCAAACCTTTTTACAATGAGCTTATCATAGCTGATGTGGCTTTTCGGTTTTAGGGGTGTGGCGGGGTTGCATATGGGAGCTTCTTGCAGCCATTTTCTTTTGCAGTTGTGATGCACTTGAGTTTTCTTTGGCTCGTCACACAGTTAAGAAGGGATTCTCTTTTCCACAACCTTTGCAAATCCATCCTACAGCTGTACATCTATCCTTATGGGTAAACAAAAATTCACATCATAAGCATAGTTTTGTTTTCTTTGAAGACTTTGACCTACTGTGTGTCTTGTCTATGCTTATGCTTGCTTTTCACAGTCGGCAATTCATGGAGTACCGTTCCTGTTTTCATGTCAGCAGCTTGTCGATCTGCTTGTTCTTCTGCTCTTGCAGCCATCAGCATTTTCTCTAGACTGTGTGTTTCTCTTAGCATGCACCTTCTAAACGAATCTGAAAGGCAGTCATCAATGATTCTGAGGCGCATGGCTTCTACATCCATGAAGTTGTAGAGCTTGCAATGTTTAATGAGTGCACTGAGACTTTCAACAAGCTCATCCATTGTTTCACCAATCTGTTCTAACACTTGGATTAAGACATACCTGTCACAGTCTACATTTGGCATTGGATTGAACTTTGCCTCTTATGTTTATTTTGTCTTTTGGAAGTACTTTGCATCACTCCATAAGATTTTATTTAGCATTTCTTTAACTCCGTCTCCTGCAAAGTTTTTCAAATGTTTGATAATCTTGCCATCTTCTTTCTCTAGTGCATCTATGATGTCATCCAATGTTTCGATCCACGCAGCCCACCTGGCACCAATGTTTTGTTTCTTAGAAGCGTCAAAAGGCAGTGGTGGCTTCAGGAACACAGATGTGTTGTATTTCACGCCCCTCTTCTGCCGCCATTGAGAGCACCTGCTGTTCAGACGAGCTTTCGTTTCTCAGGATGGCACTGACAACTCCTGCAAGCAGAGCATCACTGTGTGCTTCATTAGCCTTCCACTGTTAGTATGTTTTCTGTTTCTTTCTGATGTGATAGTTATTTCTTGTTTCGTCTGAATATCATTCTATATTTGATATACGGCACAGCATCATTGTTGGCCACTTCCGTGGCTGTTTGGTGGGCATTTTGAATGTGCTCCTTTGCAGGGCCTTCTATCTCTTCCATAGCTGTATATAGGCTGGAGCAGGGTTTTGACTCCACATGTGTCAGTCACAGACCGTTCTATATTTAATCTGGGCACACATGGCATGCAGGAACAGTTTGCGGTATGATTGTAAACTCTCAGGGAGAGCAGTCTAGTCTTCTCAGACATGTATCCCACCTTCTTTTAGCATCTTCCCCAACCTTTGAGTATGCAGATACATTAGGCGATACAGGAGCTGCATTCAAACAGTAATTTATTCCTCCACATACACTAACACAGTGTACTGTATATCATATTTTCTGTTAACCACACTTTACCACCTCTCTGTTCATTAGGTACTTCCTTTTCAGAGTCCACCTTGAACTACGAGGATTCTAGTGTGCATAACATCAAGATGCGACATCGTTCAACCCTTGCTCATGACTGCATGGCTTTCTTACCTGTTAGACTTGGCATCCTTGGTGTGGTCTCCCCAACTTTTTGCCTCTGCTTCCCAGGTTGTTGATGTGTGTTGGACTCTGTTTTTGATACTCTGGGCACTTTACCACTGTTAACCAGTGCTAAAGTGCAAGTGCTCCAATGTAAAATGTATGTGTAATTGGCTTATCCATGATTGTCATATTTGATTCACTAGGAAGTCCCTAGTAAAGTGCACTAGAGGTGCCCTGGGCCTGTAACTCAAATGCTACTAGTGGGCCTGCAGGACTTGTATTAATAGCCTTGTAAACATGGCTCCGACCTGCCACGGCAATTTCTGTGTGTGTAGTTTTAAACTGTCAATTTGACTTGGCAATTGTGCCCACTTGCCAGGGTTAAACCTTCCCTTTTTATACATGTAAGGCACACCTAAGGTAGGCCTTAGGTAGCCCTAAGGACAGGGTTCAGTGTATGTTAAAGGTGGGACATGACTGATGTGTATTACATGTCCGAACAGTGAAATACTGCTAAATTCAGTCGTCAAAGTTGCAAGGCCTATCTCTATCAGAGGTTAACATGGGGGATGCCTTTAAATATTATTAAAGTGCAGATTCCTTGTGAGAGAAGAGAGAAATATGGAGCTTAGGGTCCTGAACTCACAATTTAAAAATACACCTTTTATTGAAGTTGGTTTTCAGATTGTTAGTTTGAACATGGCACTTTTAGAAAGTAGGCATTTTCTTGCTTAAACCATTCTGTGACTCTACCTGTTTGTGGATTCCCTGTCTGGGTCAGTTTGACAGTTGGGCTGCTTGCACCTCTCCTCTGTACAGTGACAGAAAGGGAGCTGGGGTGTAGCCTGAATATCCTGTTGAGCCATCTGTGCTAGGAAAGGAAGGAGGAGTAGTCACTTATACCTGAAAGGGCTGGGCCTGCCCTCACACAATGCAGTCTCCAATCCCTGGTGTGTGTCTGGGGCCTGGTGTGAGCAAGACAGGATCTTGTAAAGAGAGACTTTCCTTTGAAGTACGCCTACTTCAAAGGTAGAAAGGGGTATAAGTATTGGGCCTAAAACCCCTGAAAATTAGATCACTTCTGGATTCAAGAAGAACCTCTGCAAAGGAGAAGAGCTGAAGAGCTGAGGAGAAGTGCTGCACCTGCCTGTGACTGTGCTTTGTTGGGCTATCTTGCAGTTGCTGCTTCTGCCAGTCAAAGGGTACAAAGACTGGACTTTGTTGTGCATTCCTGCTTGAAAAGAATTTCCAAGAGCTTGAACTGAGCTAGCCTCCTGTTTTGAAGTCTCAGGGCCATCAAAGACTTCCTCTTTCAACATCTGGACTCTCTGCTGAGACTCCTGCCCTGTCAAGTGATGCTCTATCCAGTCCCTGGTCCCTTGAAAGGTGAAGTTGGTAGAGCTGAAAATCCACGCACTGAACGCCGTGCAGGGAAAGTTACAATGCACCATCTGCAACGCGGCTGATAAACGACAGGCTGCCGGCCTTGTGGCTAAAATCAACTCTCCACCTGCAACGCGGCTGGGAGATCAATGCATCGCGGCTGGAGAAACAACGCGCAACACCCGCTTGTGGGTGCTGATAACGACGCAAACCCCATGCAACGCAGTTTTCTAACACCGTGCAACAGGATTTCCCACACATCGTCCCTGGGTGTCAAAGTCAACCCCACTCTGCGTGGATCCAAGGTGCCCCGTTTGGAAATAGATGCATCACCCTCTTGCAAGGAAGAACAATGATGCATTGTCAACCCGACCGGAGAAGAAATGACGCACGGCCTCCCATGAGAAGAAGGAATCAATGCATCGCTGGCCTTTTCCGATGCACACTCACCCATGCGGCCTTATTTTTTATGCTAACCAGGTACTTTGTGTAATAACAGCATTTGAAAATTCATATTTTAACTTGTGTATGGTGGATTTTTCTCATTTTGGTCTTGTTCGATCTAGATAAGTATTTACCTATTTTTCTAAACTGGTGTGTTGTTCATTTTGTAGTGTTTTCACTGTATTACTGTGTGTTGGTACAAATACTTTACACATTGCTTCTGAAGTAAAGCCTGCCTGCTCGTGCAAAGCTACCAAGGGGGTGAGTTGGGATTAACTGAGTGTGATTCTCCTTTACTCTCACTAGAGTGAAGGTCCTTGCTTGGACAGGGGTAACCTGACTGCCAACCAAAGACCCCATTTCTAACATTATCTATCTCAGTTCCTTGCTCCAGATTCAAAGCCTTTCTCCATAATCATGTTTGTAACTTCCATTGCTGACATCAGACTTGCATTGCCTATTTTTTTCTTCCGGTCTCTGTGTCTTCTTGCTCCCTCTTTTCATTAGAAATAACCCCATACACAATGTTTACCCACAGAAACATTGAGCTCAGATTGTTGCTGTGTCAGTGGATGTCCATCTTTAAATGGTTTTAAACCATTTTAAGATGGCTGCCCAATTGTGCATATGTGTGTACATTCATACATATGTATGAATGAATGTTTTTGTTATTATGATTGAAGACAAATAATTCCAAGATGGCCATAAAGCATGCACACACCTGCATACTAGTCATCTTGAAATGATTTTTCTGTTATGTTTGGAGAAAAAATGTCAGGGTGGCCTCTGCAGATGCATGTATAGAAGCCATCTGGGAAGAACACAAGCACTGGCAAAGCCAATAGCCTGTGCATGGTGTCTTATTGGCTTTTCAGTGCTTGCTCTAGGTTAGCTTGGATGTTAATTCAGGATAGGAATGAGAAGCAAGTGAATCTCCTGGCTTGCTCTTTAGTAGCCCTGACAATGTTCTCACTACCACTGGTGCCAAGAGCAATAAACACAGCAGTAACAAGTGAGTCATTTGGAATACTTGTCTTTCTTAATAATTTTGCAGCATGGGGACAGGGGTGTCTAAACTGTGGTGTCATCAGTGGTAAAAAAATGCTCTATATCAGTGTTTCCCAAACTGTGGGCAGTGACCTACTCATGGGTCAGGAGCTCATTTTTGATGGGTCACACAAGTCCAAGCAAAAAATAATGTCACCTTTAAATTCTGTGTTTATCTTGTCACATTTGCTGCACTTCAAAGACGGACGTGAAAAGTTAAGGTATGCTTTCTGCTTCTTATTGTTTTACAATGGGCTAATGTTTACAAACTCCTCTAACTTTGCTGTCAGAGAAAAAAAAAGTAAAGTGAATTATGTTATAATCACACTAGGGTACATGGATTGTGAAAGGAATGACTGTAGGATGTAATTTTTTTAGTAACACATAATTCAATTCAAATACCTGTAAATTAATTGTACACATTAAGCAGTTAGGAAAGCAAAAATGAAACACGTTGTTTGTATTTCTAAAGCATGATGGAAACAAAGATTTTAATAGGATCAGAAAAAATCAAGACACTAAGGCCCTCATTTTGACATTGGTGGTAAAAACCACCTACCGCTGCGGTGACGGCCGCCAAAATACTGTCACCACGGCTACCATCCATCCACCATTGTATGATCATTGCCAAACTTCCGCTACAAGAAGGATGGAAATCTGACAGTGATCATGCTTGCGGACAGTGGTAAACTGGCACTGCTACCACCGGCTCGCCAATTGAACGTTGTCAGCTGTATCATGACCAGTAATACGGCCTGGCAGTGTTCTGCTGGTGGAGCGTTGTTGGTGGTAGCAGTGCCCCTTTCCTGCCAGAAGACCTCCTCGCTCAAGATAAGTCGGGCTTCCGACGGGGGGGGCGAGGGGCGTTATGTGTGTGCAGGAATGTGTGAGTGTGTGTGTGTGTGAATGCGTCTGTGTGTGTTGTGTTGTTTGCATGGTTGTATGCATGTTAGTGAATGTGTGTAAGAATTGTGAAGTGAGTGCGTGTCTGCATGTCAGTGTGATTGTGTGTAAGAATGTGTAGAAATGTGTGTGAGCATGTCTGGAAGCATGCATGTATGAATGCGTGTATCCCAGCGTAAGTGAGTGGGTGTATTTATGGTGTGTGTCTACGGGTGTGTGCATGTATGGGGCAGTGTGTGTAATGATCGGAGGAGGTGAAGAGGTTGTGATGATTGGAGGGGGTGGTGGTGTGTGTGATGATCGGAGGTGGGGGGTGTATGTGATGATCGGAGAGGTGAGTATGTGATGATCGGAGGGGGTGGGGTGTGTGCGTGATATTCGGAGGGGGTGGGGATGTGTGATGATCGGAGGGGGTGGGGAGATTTGGATGGAGGGGGGTGGTGGGTGTCAGGTTTATGTTGGGGGTGGAGGAGCTGCCTACCCTGTCACCGGTAAGGCGTACCACAATGGTTAGCAACGCCATGAAAACCATGGTGGTAGGCCAGCTCATAATGCCGCCAGCAGAACTGTGCTGGCTGCCGGGCTGGAGATTGACATCTCCGGCCCAGCGACTGATACCACCTTCGTGGTAGGAGGGGAGAAGTTGCGGGTTGGCTGAAGCCAACCCGCGATTCTCATAAAGTGGCGGTATGTACTGCCAGCCTGTTGACTATACTACCGCCACAGTTCCACTCACCGCCGGGGTCATAATGACCCCCTATATTATGTGATGCAAAAATAATAAACATTCACTGAAACCAGAATCCTCACATTATCATTTGTGGGCTGTTGGAGGCTAGAAATTGGTACAGGTGTGTACACACCTACCACTAGCAATAATGCCCCCAGACAATTTTAGATCTAGTCAAGGTTTTAAAACTACAGCCCCTGGCTCAACCCCTGGTAGCTTGGCAACAAGCAGGCAGGCTTAACTTAGGAAAGAGGGATGTAAAGCTTTTAAATACACCAATACAGTAAATAAGTAAGGCACAACAGATCCTTAAAAGTCCACTGGACACACTCCAGGCTGGGGACATTTGTGATAGGTGGTGCAGGCAAGCTCTGTTAACTTTTTGATTTCAGGAAGTCCACTCCTTAGTCCTTTTTGAAGCAAGGCAAAGTCCTTAGGGCTGGTGTTGCATTGTGCAACAGGAGCAGTGTATCAGAGTACAGTCCTCTGGGTTGCGGACCAGAGTTCCAGCAGGGCAGATCTTCTTCTTTTTTAGTTTTAGGGAGCATATCTGAGTTGCCAGGCAGATCAGCCACCTTTATTCAGTCATCTTGGGGACAAGCAAAGGGGCACCCATGTCCAATGTGCTGCAGGGTGCTTTCCAAAAGCATGACAGCTTCCTACAATGTGTGGCATTCTCTTGTCCCACAAAGCACTGCAGTTTAAAATTCCAAGATGGACAATTTTCCACCAGAGAAGCAAGATTTGGCTAAAGCAATCTACTAGTGTGGCTCATTTCCATTAACACACCACCTCTGGGCATTTGCAACTTCCTTTCCTGGGCCTGCAATCTATTTGTGGGGTAGCGGGTTAGTGGGCTGGCCTGGATGGCATTCCTTTCTGTCCTGCTTCCTTTGAAGCCCAGATTGATTTCCCTAGCCCCTTCCTGGCCTGACCCCAGCATCTACCAACTTCTCCCAATCAGATAAGCTTTACTTAGTGCAGATCACTTATCACCTCATCAAAGCAGCCTGGCTACTCCTGTTAAGCCTGGTCAATCAGGAGAGGCCACTAGCAGCCTGGAATTTGGCTTATAGAAAAGAAAGTCTTATTACGTATTTCCTGTATTAGTTATGATGAATTCAAAAGTGGCAAGTTGGACTTATCATGACCATTCTTTTGAGTCCTTTCATGATACATGAAGCTTTTTCCTAGCAATACTTATGCTTATGGAAAATATTTCCATGTTATCCTATGGAGCTAACTACCTACAATGGGAAAAAATGAAAGATGTAGTTTTTACCTCACCAGGGCCTATAAAACACAATTTATAATGTCCCTGCTTATAAATACAGATATCCCTTCCTATAGGGCATCTAGGGAAGACCTTAGGGGTGATATATATGTAACAATAAGGTAGATTATCACTTTGGAAGTATTTCAAAAGTCAGATTGGCACACATGTGACTTTTTAAAGACAGTCTGCAATTTAGGGCTGCTTTTAAAAATGACAGAAGGCAACACAGCAGTGCACACTCCAGTGTAGGATATCTACTCTGCCTCTAAAGTTCCCTGCCTATTATATACTAGGGTCTTACAGGTAGTTTGAATCCCTCTTGCCCTATTATCTTCTAGGGGCTTACAGGAGTCTGTCATTGCCAGTTGTAATTCTACCATTCTACCATATACCTTTTATTCAGAAAACTCTTCCTGGGCCTGTTTAGCAGTGCCCAGGTCACAGTCAGAGTCAGTTACCACCACTATCAGTTAGAAACATTGTGGTGAACATGCTAAAAGGGTGACTTTCTCACATTTGCAATATAGTTTTATCAGTAAAACTGTGTGTCTCTGCAAATTAAGTGACCATTTCAATGGACAATATGCTGTCTGTAAATGGCAATGCACAACAACATGATGCTTTAGCTACAATAAAAAACGGCCACTTCAAATTGGTTAAAGCTAGCTGGGTCATGCAAGTTTATCATATTAAAAAGTGGTCTTAGTTCTAAAATGTTTGGGAAGCACTGCTCTATGTGTATTACCGGGAGCAGTTTAGTTTGTATTTTTGTGCTAATGTTGTCTCAAAGGCCAGACTGAAAATGTCTCTACAGAGGTTTTCTTGAATCATAAACTTATTTACTGTTTGGATTTGCCAGTTTAACTTTTCAGTGAGGTTCATCCTCAGAGATGTGTGGCTTCTATTGAGAAACAGAGCATACTTTTTAGGAGTACAAGCTTTTTTTCAGGTGGATGAATTCACAATTGACTAGTATTTTAGTTTGCAAGGTCTTGTAGATTGGTATATGTTTCTTTACAAGAGAACACTTGATATGGCATTTTTATGTTCCTGGGCAGATGTTGATGGCGGAGTGTCCGGCTTCAAATTAATATTGGACCCGTTCTCATTAGATAGAGATCTAGTTATGAACTGAGTAATATCTAAAACAACAGTGATTCCAAACATTAAACCAAGTTATTTCATATAAAGCAGCAAAAGCTAGACAAAATTAATACTTTGAATATCCTAAATGCAATATTCCAGCTGATGGGAGATGGGTACACTAGCTTTAAAAATTTAAAATCATGACTGAAAAAAAGCTAAGGCATTCTATGGCTTTGATAGGAAAAATGAGGGCCATTCAGAGCAACCAATGCTCGAACGTCACTTTTGTGGAATGGTAGATGCCAGTGACATTAGATTGA
Source organism: Pleurodeles waltl (assembly GCF_031143425.1). Taxonomy (NCBI): domain Eukaryota; kingdom Metazoa; phylum Chordata; class Amphibia; order Caudata; family Salamandridae; genus Pleurodeles; species Pleurodeles waltl. The sequence continues at coordinate 267,936,533 of NC_090446.1, forward strand.
AGTTTGATGAGTCTGGGCACAAGAAATGTCTCTTCAAGTAGGAGAGAATGTTCTTTTGACGATGCCAAGGGAACCTCACTTGCTATTGCCTTGTTGGAAACATGAGTGAAATTTGTAACAACTCTGATCCAAATATTCCTTTTGAGCTATAATATGCAATAAGGTTATTCCCCAGAGTTTCCCTTCTCTGACTGCCTACCTAAATGTTGTCAACTATTCTGCTTGCAAAAAATATACATGCTTAACTGCCGTCACATAAGATTTCAGCTGTCTGTTTTGCTTATTCTTTGTATTGGTCCCTGTGAACCGAACCTTTAGATTGCAGGTGATCACGAGTACAATTCTAGAACATAATCAACAAGCATTGGCAAAGCCAGTAGGTCTGGCTTCTTGTTAAGGGAAGTGTTTGGAAATTGTTGGATGACAATATGACAATACACATGTTGCCCTCAGTTGCACTACAAAAAACATCTTATAATAATTAATCATTTTACAGCAATATATAAGGCTGAATAGACTGCATAGCGGATTTAAGCTGTAGCTGAAGACAACTTATTATTAGAAGGAGTCAGACGATGAAGGTTGTGCTGTAGATCAAGTAATGAAAAGGCATTCACACAAAATATTGCATAGTAGATCTTTTTACAAAGAGCAAGTATTTTTGTGTCATCCTTAACAAATCCCATGTGCAGATCCATCTTCCCTTGTATCGGAAAAGAACCAAATAGCCAACACTATGTTATTTTAACAGCAAAGTAAAACAAATGAAAGTGCATAGGTGATTAGTGAACATCAATGTCTTTCTGAGAGGTTAAGGCATGCACACCTAAAGCACCACAAAAACAAAAGACCCACACACCAGCATTTTAAATGCTATCTGCCAGCAAAGCAAATGCATCAAACAACACTCACTTGTAGTCAATTATAAACAACATGTCATATCGCACTTCAGTCTAACAAAAGGATTTCTTGAAGCCCCATCACCGAAACCTAATGGCACACACATGAAACAAAGGGCCTCATTACGAGTTTGGCGGTCGGACAGCCAGTTCGCCATGTTGGTGGTCCTAAAAAGACCACCATTTTGGCAGTCTTTTAAACCACCCTGTTATGTGTTATGCAGGTAGGACTGCCAACCACAAAACAAAAAAGGCAGACCGCCAGCGGTACTGAGGCCTGGACCTCCAATGCAGAGAGCACCGCAACTAACCACTGACCTTATTGCAAGTACACAGTCATCGTGGTGGACCTCCTTGGTGGTCAGCCAATGGCGGTCTGAACCACAATGATCGCCATTCACCAAAGTAATACACAACAGCACATTGGTTGAATTTGAAAACAACACAGCTGACACACATTGCCACACTGGACACACTTGCAAACGACACTACAAAACAAACCTCTTCACAGACCACAATACTTTGCATTTACAATACAACACACAGAAGCCCGGGCACCTTTTTTTATGGAGTACATAGATTAGGCATACCTTTTTTCATCATCCTATTGAACACCCTCCTCACACTTTTGTCCATTCAGACCCTATTGCACTTCCCTTGTTAGGTAAGTCACTGTCACCCATTCTTTTTGTTCTACCTTGTCACGTTCCAAAAATTCTCATTTTTCAGAAGATGAGTTAAGAGTCATTGTGGATGAAATCTTAGGTGTAAGGCCACAGTTATTTGGAGCACAAGTCCAGCACACTCCTCTCAGTAGGGAAATGGAAATGTGGGACAGGATTGTTGACAGAGTGAATGCTGTAGGTACCATCCTGCACACAAAGGAGGACATTAGGAAGAGGTGTAACGGCCTCAGGGGCAAAGACCATTCCCTGGTCTCCAGGCACCAGCTGTAGACCAAGAAGACTGTTGGTGGCCCTGCCAGTGTACTATTACATCTCTTTCCCTGAGAGGAGAAGGTCTTGGCCATCCTGCATCCTGAGGGCTTAACAAGAATACCTGGGGGAGTGGAGTCTGGTAAGTTACAACACTAAAAAGGTCACAAAAATGTTATGCCATGGTCATAATTCACCTTTTGCCTCATTTGCTGTTACTCCACTTACCAGCCCAATGTTCATCTGCCCAAAGACCTCTATTTGGCAACCCACAATTGAAGTGTACTCATCTGGGGAGATGACATTTGCATAGTGTGTATGGTACAAGGACTGACATGACACCAACTCCCAGCAGGCACTGTTCTATAACTTCAAACAACAGACCAGTGGTCACTTCTCAAAATTCCCCTGTTTAAGGGTACACACCTGGGGAGATAACATTTGACAAGTGTGTAGCACAGGGAATGATATGACTACAACTCCCAGGAGGCACTATTCCTGTAACTACAAACACTAGTACAGGGGTCACATGCTACAATACATGTGTTAGTGAACTCTCAATTGAAGTGTACTCACCTGGGGGAAAACATTGGTCAAGTGTGTGTAGCAGAGAGAGTGACCTGACTGCAACTCACAGGAAGCACTGTTTCAGTAACTTCAAACACCAGAACACTGTTTACTTGTCTAAAGACCTCTACTTGGCAACTCACAATTTAAGTTTACTCAGTTGGGAGGATACCATTTGTCAAATATGGGAAGTAGAAAGAGGTAGATGACTGCTAAGGCCAGGAAGGCCCTGTGTTTGTAAAACCAGCAATCACAGTCCAGTGTTCTCGTGCCAAATAGCATTGTTTGTGAAACTCTCAATTGAATTGGACTCACCTGGGAGGATACCATTTGTATATTGTGTATAGTAGAAGGAGTGACATGACTAAAACTCCCAGCAGGCCCTGTATCTGTAACTTCAACCACCAGCCTAGTGTTATTTTGTCCAAATACTCCTGTTTGTTAACTCTCAAAGAAAGTGCACTCACCTGGGAGTATAACATTTGTATAGTGTGTACAGTACAGGGAATTACATGACTGCAACTCCCAGGAGGCTTTGTTACTGTCACTTCAACCACCAGTCCAGTGTTCACTTTTCTAAATATCCATCAATGGAAACTCACAAATGAAGTGTACTCACCTGGGGAGAATACATGCATCAAGTGTACGAAGTAGAGGGAGTGACATGACTGCTAAGGCCAGGACTCTCTGTCTCTAACTCCAAACACTAGCCCAGTGTTCACATGCCCAAATACCCCTGTATCTTAACTCTCAATTGAAGTTTACTCACATGGGAGGATAACATTTATGTGGTGGTGAGACAAAAGAGAGTGACCAAAATGCAATGTCCAAATGCAATGTCCAGTAGGCACTGTGGGCCTCATTACGACCCTGGCGGGCGGCGGAGGCCGCCCGCCAGGATGCAGCCCTCCATAATACCGCTCCGCGGTCAGAAGACCGCGGAGGGTATTATGAGTTTTTCCCTGGGCTGGCGGGCGGTCTCCAAAAGACCGCCCGCCAGCCCAGGGAAAAACTCCCTTCCCACGAGGATGCCGGCTCGTAATCGAGCCGGCGGAGTGGGAAGGTGCGACGGGTGCTACTGCACCCGTCGCGTATTTCACTGTCTGCGTAGCAGACAGTGAAATACTAGCGGGCCCCTCTTACGGGGGCCCCTGCAGTGCCCATGCCATTGGCATGGGCACTGCAGGGGCCCCCAGGGGCCCCACGACAATCCTTACCGCCATCCTGATCCTGGCGGGCGAGCCGCCTTGGAGGATTCTTAGGGGCAGTGGAAAACCGGCAGGAGACCGCCGGTTTTCCCTTTCTGACCGCGGCCAAAGCGCCGCGGTCAGAATGCCCAAGGGAGCACCGCCGGCCTGTCGGCGGTGCTCCCGCCCCCGTTGGCCCTGGCGGTTCTCTACCGCCAGGGTCATAATGAGGCCCTGTGTCTCTAACTTCAACCACAAAACCATTATTCACTTGCCCAAATCCATCTATTTGTGAACTTTCAATTGAAGTTTGCTCACCTGGGAGAATAACATTTGTGAAGTGTGTGTAGTATGGAGAGTAACATGACTGCAACTCCCAGGGGGCACTGTTTCACTAACTGCAAACACCAGCCTAGTGGCTACTTGTCCAAATACCCTTGCTGCTATGTCTCAATTGAAGGTGACTCATCTGGGGGTGACCAAGATACAGATAATGTTCAACTCTGAGATGTATCTGGCTACCTAGCTCTACCTTGACCTGATAGCCCAAGATTAAACTATTGAGGACAGGAGGGCAGCTTACCCAGTGTACAAAACAATGATCCTAAAGACCCCAAGATGCATAACCTAATGGTATTGGCAGCAGACACATTCACACTGCACTGGCCACATGATTCCTCCTGTCACATATACAACTAACCCCTGTGTTTGCCTGCATCACAATGAACTAGGTTTCAAAATAGCCAAAGACATATCTTGCTAGACACTGTTTTGCTTGCACTGGTGACAAGATGGCACTCTCAGGCCATCCTTCCAATTGCTAATCATCTGCACATTTCAGCAGCTGCTTGACCTAAATGGAATTGGCACGGTTCACACATGTCAGGTCAATACACCAATACCATGGGTACTTGCCACAATGGGATTACCTACAAATTGACTTGTGCAAGGTCTATGCTTAATGTAATACAAAATTGTTGGAGGAAGATGTCCCAATACAACCAGTAGCATTCTATCTTTCACAACAACAAGTCGAGCTGCCACTAGGCACACAGAGGCCATAGAAGAGACTGCCACTTTCCCACTGGATGAAGCCCTCAGTGAAGAAGACACTCCTGGACGTCTGGATGTGGAGGATGGTTCTGGTCCATCTGGGCAACCTGGTCAGACACAACAGTGAGTCTCACTGTGCCCACATCAATACCTCTTACCCTTTTTGCCTCAACATCACAGGCAATTATTCGGCCCCCAACCTGGGTTCCCAGCACAGTGTCTACCATCTTGTCCCCGCCAGTCCTGGATCCTGAGTTACAGTGCAACATTTTGGCAGGAACCAGTGGGAGAGGGCGCCCTATGGCAAGGGCATAGAGCCGTAGGGTGTGTGGGAGGGATGCTGTGGGTCAGCAGGGTGAGGCCACTGGGGCTGCCCCTGGTCAGGACACCATCAGCCACATCTTGGGGGTCTATCAGGAGTCCCAAGGCATGATGGGCCAGGTCTTTACCGAACTTTGGAAAATCTAGTACCTACAGAGGGACATGCATAAGGAAATGCGAGAACATATGGAGGCCCAGAGTACCAACATGGGCTCCCTCACAGGAGTGATGAGGGACATACACACCACCCTGAGCAGGGCTTTTCAAAACCAGTCTTTCCATTCCTTTGGTCCATCAACACCAGGCACAATTACATTGGTGCAAGCCACTGGAAGGGAGGTCTGGCCAGTAGAAGAACCTGCCCCAGACATCCCTGTCTCTGTAGCAGTAGATCCTCCTCCTCACGCAAGTGGGGACTTCCAGAGAATAATCCAGGAGGTGCAGATGGCAACATACCCACCACTGCCAGTGTCACATAGGTTCTCATTACCCTAATGAGGCTACTAATTTGGGTAGCAGAATCACCTGAATTGTGGGGTGCTAAGTATAATTCCACACCATATGATGCCTGTCAACTGAATCCGTTTTTTTTTCTGGTTTATTCATCTCTGCCCAAAAACAGGGATGATTTTGGCAACCGATCACATGACAAGAAGGACTCCTCAGGGGAGTGGTGGTTGATCAGACCCCATCCCTTTCTCTCAGTTATATTAGTCTCACACAGGCAAAGAGAACAGGGGCAGAGTATAGTTCAAAAAGGTTTGATTGAAGTAACTACATCTTAGATAAAATGGCATATATTGTAATAACTAGGATGATAAAACACAATAAAATCAAAAAGGTGACAAGGAGTGTGAAACACAAAAACAGTCCCACCATACTGTCACTAGGAGTGATCTAAATCTGTCCTACCTAAGCTATGTTATAGCACAGCATAATAAGCCCTAATCCACCCTTCAGGTTACCCCTCCCCCCTAGGTAGACATCATCCCCCATACCTCAGCAAGGAAGCCTGTAGTCTAGAAAGACATTGTCCCAATATAGACCAGGGATTTGATAGTCTAGGCAAGCAGCTATAGCTAAGGCAATCAGCATATGGTCATGGACATCTGGCTGGAATCTTCCTCTAATGTGCATAGGACAGAGAAATGTTTATATAATAAAACAATGGATGTTCTAGGGAAAATGTCCCCATGTAAGGATATATGTTTCTGTGAATGTCGGAGACACAGCGTACCACTTTTGCCAGCAACCCTATCTGACTGCAGCCTTGAGGAAAGCACAAAGTGCAATGCTAAGAACATGATGTTTTCCTAGGCGAAGGAACAAATAGATAAAGAATATAAAACAACACTGCAAATGTGCCTAATGCTAGAAAAATAAAGTGATGCTGAATAAAATGTATTTGGGCTAAAGTGCACAACGGCAGGCCAAGTTTGCTAAAATAATGTGTCAATAAATATGGCTAAAATAGCTATACAACACCAGCAGGTGACCTCTTCCCAAAGCAACACCTTTGTGTGCCACATATTCAGTCTATTGACTGATCCTCAACCACCTACCACTTCCAATGAGAGGAACACTCAGAACTTCAGCCTCCTACTGGTGTGGCATCTACTCCAATGATTTCATTCACCATGACTGACATCTTCACTTAATTTTCTTTCTTCTTTCTGGCCAAATGTTGTTTTCTACATCAGCATTGAAATAAATTCACCCATCACAAACTCGTTGCTTGCTAAATTTTAACATTTTGCTATATAGGGATGTAAGACCATGTGACTCTTATGATGGAGACATAACTTACTTGTGCAAGAAGGGATATGTGAAAGGTACCCAGTGTCCTGCTCAGGATTACTATCACTGTGCACAAACACATACATACAAGTGTCTGGTCACACCAAACATTTTATTCCAGTGTACAGCACATAGGCTGTCCATATGTCTGGACCTTTTGACACAAGAATGTGTGACTCATACTGAGTCAAAGTACATATTCCAAGGTACAGCCCCCAAACCACAGAAGGAAGGGATTTGTCCGACATTGTCCTATAGCGTAGGCAAACATTAAAGAGGATGATGTCACCAACTTGAGTCTTATCACATACCACACCAAAGTATTCCAACATCACACAATCCAAGATACAAACAGAAGGCACTACAACTGTCCCTGATCACAGGCCCATCATAATCCAATGACCATGCATCTGGTGGTATGACACAAACATATGTCAGTGTTGTGGCACAGGCACAGTGGACTGCAATAATGAAAGACATCTACAGCTGCATTCAGGTCATATAAGAAGGGGCGAATTACTTGGTCACAATCTGTGACTACATGTTTCATGCCCACATGATGACACACATGATGCAATCAGCCCAACACAGCACACAAAACAAGTCCAATGTGCACTTCCGACCTTCCACCCAAACACTGTACAAACTGCCTTGGCACAGGTCTCATACACTCCAAATCTGTTTCCTACATTACCTGGAACAATCCATGTCCACTTTGTATGTCAGAACAGCATCAGATACCTGCCAATGTCACAAATCTGAAATGGTCACATGAGGATGCCACAGTGAAAGTACCGGCACAAAATAAAAACAAGGAGTATATGCTTGAAAACATACCGATTAAACACATCACATAGCAAGCAAGTGGAAATATAATTACATCACAAGGAAAGTGACACAAAAAAGCAACATTATCAATGAATATTGCAGAATATCAGCTCCCTAGTTGTTGCTAAAACACTCAACTGCACACATTCCCACAACTACAGTTCATTGTACAGTCACAGTCATGACATCACATGACATACTTACAGTCATGAAAAGTAGCTGTTGATGACATCTTCCCATAACTCAGCTGCTTCCTCTTCACCACTTGGCATTTCAGGATTCTCATCCGGTGGTACTGCAAACTCCCTCTCCTCTGGGATGTACAGAATATTCCTAAGCCGGGTGATGTTGTGAAGCATGCAGCATGCCAGAGTAATCTGGCACACACACATTTCTGGATGAGTAGAGAAGGGCTCCACCAGTCCTGTCCAGACACCTAAATTTGGCCTTTCGGAGCCCAAAACCATGCTCCACTACCCACTGTGTTCTTCCATGTACCTCATTGAAGTGGACTTCCCCTGGCGTAGTTGGATTCCTTTGTGGCATCAGCAACCAAGGACGGTTTCAATATGCAGAGTCTCCTGTAAAGTAATGGGACATATATGCAACAATGAGTCAATCACTTCATGATTGTAGCACCTGACATTGCACACACACAGTCAGGACAGATGTGACTTGCCAACCAGCCAGGCCCTCTCTGGGAACAGCTGTAACATCAGTTGGGATATGGTACTGTTCTGCATTATGAAGGAATCATGGGACGATCCCGGATATCAGGCACACACTTGTGAAATGTAGAGGCCTGCCAAACAGACAACTTGTACGTTGATGAAATGGAAGTTCTTTCCGTTGTGATAAACTTGTTCATTGGCCTGCAGTGGGACTAAGCCTACATGTGTGCCATCAATGGCCACCACTACATGTGGGATGCGAGCAAAACCATGAAAGTGAACCTTCACATGGGTTAAATCCTCACGTCAGGAAACGGATATAGCTGTCAAGGTGTATCAACATTGCTGAGAGGACATCCTTCAACACCTGGCTGAGCACAGGTTGTGAAATACCTGTAGGTAGGGCCACTGTATGCTGGAAGGACCCTGTGGCTAGGAAGTGCAATACTGACATGACTTGTACAATGGGTGGTATGCTGGTTGGATAACTAATAACTGGCATCAGCTCTGGCTCCAACTGACAACATAAGTCCACTATTGTTTGCCTATCCAGGTGGCATCATTAGTCTGGTTTCCACTATCTTTTTGCCTCTGCTTCCTGTATTCTTGACTGTGTGATGGACTTTGTTTATGCTGGTTTTTGGTTCTCTGGGCACTTTAACACTGCTGACCAGTGCAAAAGTGCCACTGCTCTCTGTGTAAATTGTATCAGTGATTGGCTTTTCCATGATTGGTATGTTTGGTTAACTAGTAAGTCCCTAGTAAAGTGCACCAGATATGCCCAGGACCTGTAAACCAAATGCTACTAGTGGGTCTGCAGCACCAATATGAGTAGCCCTGTAAACATGTCTCAGACCTTCCACTGCAGTGTGCAGTTTTAATGTACCCACTTGGCAGGCCCAAACCTTCCCTTTGTGTACATGTAAGGCACCCCAAAGGTAGGTCCTGGGTCGCCCCATGGGCAGGGTGTAGTATATTTAAAACATAGGATGTGTAATGGTGTGTTTTACATGTCCTGATAGTGAATTACTGCCAAATTAGTTTTTCACAATTGCAAGGCCTATCTCTCCAATAGGTTAACATGGGGACTGCCTTTAAATATCTTTTAAGTGCAGTTTCCCATTGGGAGCTGATAGAGATATGGAGTTTAGGGTCTCGGAACTCACAATTAAAAAAATACATATTTTGGTAAAGTAGAATTTTTGATTATCTGTTTGAAAATGCCACTTTTAGAATGGTGGCATTTTCTTGCTTAACCATTCTGTGTCTCTGTCTGCCTGTGGAATCCACGTCTGGGTCAGACTGACAGTTGGGCTGGCTGTGAATTCCCTCTAGACAGAGACACAAAGGGAGCTGAGGAGTGTCCTTCATATCCTGCTGAGTCTCCTGGGCTACAGTGGGGAGAGAGGAGCTGACACTCGCACCTGAAAGGGCTGTGCCTGTCCTCACACAATGCAGCCCTGGACCCCCTGGTGTGTGTCTGGGGCCAGGCCTGGGCAAGCCAGTATATTGTACACAACAAAGACTTTCCTTTGAAATTTGCCTACTTTAAAGGCAGAAATTGGTATAAGTAGTGGATCCAAAACCCCAGAATTTTAGAACACTTCTAGATCAAGAGGAACCTCTGCCAAGGAGAAGGGCTGGAGGGGGAGTACTTACCCTTTGCTGTGTATGCTGTGCTGGGTTGGCCCACAGGTGCATGTCTGCCTTAGAGAGGACAAAGAATGGACTTTCCTGTGCATCCTGCTTGTGAAGTTACTCCAAGGATTTGGACTAAGCTTGCCTCCTGTTAAGAAGTCTCAGGGACTACAAAGACTTCCCCTACCAGCCTTTGGGTTCACTTGCTGTGGATCCTAACTCGCCAGGTGATACCTATTCCAGTTTATGGGCCCCTGTGTAGGAAAGTACCATCTTGCCTGGCATGTTACCCCCATTTTTCACTGTATATATGTTGTTTTAGTTGTATGTGTCACTGGGACCCTGTTCACCAGGGCCCCAGTGCTCATAAGTGTGCCTGAATGTGTTACCTGTGTAGTGACTAACTGTCTCACTGAGTCTCTGCTAATCAGAACCTCAGTGGTTATGCTCTCTCATTTCTTTCAAATTGTCACTGACAGGCTAGTGACCAATTTTACCAATTTACATTGGCTTACTGGAACACCCTTATAATTCCCTAGTATATGGTACTGAGGTACCCAGGGTATTGGGGTTCCAGGAGATCCCTATGGGCTGCAGCATTTCTTTTGCCACCCATAGGGAGCTCTGACAAATCTTACACAGGCCTGCCACTGCAGCCTGAGTGAAATAACGTCCACGTTATTTCACAGCCATTTTACACTGCACTTAAGTAACTTATAAGTCACCTATATGTCTAACCTTTACCTAGTAAAGGTTGGGTGCTAAGTTACTTAGTGTGAGGGCACCCTGGCACTAGCCAAGGTGCCCCCATATTGTTCAGGGCCAATTCCCCGGACTTTGTGAGTGCGGGGACACCATTACACGCGTGCACTACATATAGGTCACTACCTATATCTAGCTTCACAATGGTAACTCCGAATATGGCCATGTAATATGTCTATGATCATGGAATTGCCCCCTCTATACCATCCTGGCATAGTTGGCACAATTCCATGATCCCAGTGGTCTGTAGCACAGACCCTGGTACTGCCAAACTGCTTTTCCCTGGGTTTCACTGCAGCTGCTGCTGCTGCCAACCCCTCAGGCAGGCAGCTGCCCTCCTGGGGTCCAGCCAGGCCTGGCCCAGGATGGCAGAACAAAGGACTTCCTCTGAGAGAGGGTGTTACACCCTCTCCCTTTGGAAAATGGTGTGAAGGCAGGGGAGGAGTAGCCTCCCCCAGCCTCTGGAAATGCTTTCTTGGACACAGATGTGCCCAATTCTGCATAAGCCAGTCTACACCGGTTCAGGGGACCCCTTAGCCCTGCTCTGGCGCGAAACTGGACAAAGGAAAGGGGAGTGACCACTCCCCTGACCTGTACCTCCCCTGGGAGGTGCCCAGAGCTCCTCCAGTGTGCTCCAGACCTCTGCCATCTTGGAAACAGAGGTGCTGCTGGCACACTGGACTGCTCTGAGTGGCCAGTGCCACCAGGTGACGTCAGAGACTCCTTGTGATAGGCTCCTTCAGGTGTTGCTAGCCTATCCTCTCTCCTAGGTAGCCAAACCCTCTTTTCTGGCTATTTAGGGTCTCTGTCTCTTGGGATTCCTTAGATAACGAATGCAAGAGCTCATCCGAGTTCCTCTGCATCTCTCTCTTCACCTTCTGCCAAGGAATCGACTGCTGACCGCGCTGGAAGCCTGCAAAACTGCAACATAGTAGCAAAGACGACTACTGCAACTCTGTAACGCTGATCCTGCCGCCTTCTCGACTGTTTTCCTGGTGGTGCATGCTGTGGGGGTAGTCTGCCTCCTCTCTGCACTAGAAGCTCCGAAGAAATCTCCCGTGGGTCGACGGAATCTTCCCCCTGCAACCGCAGGCACCAAAAAGCTGCATTACCGGTCCCTTGGGTCTCCTCTCAGCACGACGAGCGAGGTCCCTCGAATCCAGCAACTCTGTCCAAGTGACCCCCACATTCCAGTGACTCTTCAGTCCAAGTTTGGTGGAGGTAAGTCCTTGCCTCATCTCGCTAGACTGCATTGCTGGAAACCGCGACTTTTGCAGCTACTCCGGCCCCTGTGCACTTCCAGCGGAAATCCTTTGTGCACAGCCAAGCCAGGGTCCACGGCACTCTAACCTGCATTGCACGACTTTCTAAGTTGGTCTCCGGCGACGTGGGACTTCTTTGTACGACTTCGGGTGAGCACTCTTTCACGCATCCTCGTAGTGCCTGTTTCTGGCACTTCTCCGGGTGCTACCTGCTGCTAAGAGGGCTCCTTGTCTTGCTCGATGTCCCCTCTACCTCCTGGTCCAATTTGCGACCTCCTGGTCTCTCCTGGGCCACAGCAGCATCCAAAAATGCTAACCGCACGATTTGCAGCTAGCAAAGCTTGTTGGCATTCTTTTGGCGGGAAAACACTTCTGCACGACTCTACAAGGGGAGAGGGATCCGTCCTCCAAAGGGGAAGTCTCTAGCCCTTTTTGTTCCTGCAGACACCGCAGCTTCTTCTGTCCAGTAGAAGCTTCTTTGCACCCGCAGCTGGCATTTCCTGGGCATCTGCCCATCTCCGACTTGCTTGTGACTTTTGGACTTGGTCCCCTTGTTCCACAGGTACCCCAGATTGGAAATCCAGCATTGTTGCATTGTTGGTTTGTGTCTTTCCTGCATTATTCCTCTAACACGACTTCTTTGTCCTTAGGGGAACTTTAGTGCACTTTGCACTCACTTTTCAGGGTCTTGGGGAGGGTTATTTTTCTAACTCTCACTATTTAAAATAGTCCCAGCGACCCTCTACAAGGTCACATAGGTTTGGGGTCCATTCGTGGTTCGCATTCCACTTTTGGAGTATATGGTTTGTGTTGCCCCTATCCATATGTTTCCCCATTGCATCCTATTGTAACTATACATTGTTTGCACTGTTTTCTAAGACTATATTGCATATTTTTGCTATTGTGTATATATATCTTGTGTATATTTCCTATCCTCTCACTGAGAGTACACTCTGAGATACTTTGGCATATTGTCATAAAAATAAAGTACCTTTATTTTTAGTATAACTGTGTATTGTGTTTTCTTATGATATTGTGCATATGACACTAAGTGGTACTGTGGTAGCTTCACACGTCTCCTAGTTCAGCCTAAGCTGCTCTGCTAAGCTACCATTATCTATCAGCCTAAGCTTCTAGACACCCTATACACTAATAAGGGATAACTGGGCCTGGTGCAAGGTGCAAGTACCCCTTGGTACTCACTACAAGCCAGTCCAGCCTCCTACATTGGTTGTGCAGTGGTGGGATAAGTGCTTTGAGACTACTTACCACTCTTGTCATTGTACTTTTCATAAGAGAAAAATATACAAAACTAGTTCAGTGTATATACACATTGCCAAAAAGTTTTGCATTTCCTCTTTTCACTCTTTTCTAAGTGCTGAAAAGTACTTCTAACTTTCTAAAAAGTTCTAAAAAGTTTAAAAAGTTTTTTTTCTCTGTCTTTCTAAAAGCTCTGACAAACTTTTTTCTCTTTTTCTATCACTTTAACTCTCTCTAAAAATGTCTGGCACAGGCCAAAATGTTGATCTGTCCAAACTTGCATATGATCACCTTAGCTGGAAAGGAGCAAGGAGTCTCTGCATAGAGAGAGGTTTGAGTGTAGGGAAGAATCCTTCCTTGGAATTGTTACTTAACATGCTTAGAGAACAGGATAAGGCTAGAAGTGCCCCATCTGTTGAAAAAGTAGCTAATGGTTCCCAATCTGATCCAGGGACTCCCCCAGGAAAAGATTCAGGAAAGAAACTTCCAAGCCTGCCCATTACTAGACAGTCTAGCATAGTTGGTAAGGATGTTGAGTCACACCATACAAATAGTGTTGTCTCACATCATAGCAAAAGCATTTATTCTCACCACAGTGGTACTGATGTTTCTGTTAACCAAGCTGTTAGGGTGCCCTCTGTAAGGGACAGGTCTCCTTCTGTCCATTCTCACCATACTTCTGTTTCAAGGCATGTCCCTCCCACCCACCCTGATGACAGATTGTTAGAAAGGGAGCTCAATAGATTGAGAGTGGAACAAACCAGACTGAAGCTCAAGAAGCAACAGCTGGATTTGGATAGACAAACTTTAGAAGTAGAGAAGGAGAGACAGAAACTGGGTTTAGAAACCCATGGTGGCAGCAGCAGTATTCCCCATAGTCATCCTGCAAAAGAGCATGATTCCAGGAATCTGCATAAGATAGTTCCCCCTTATAAGGAGGGGGATGACATTAACAAGTGGTTTGCTGCACTTGAGAGGGCCTGTGCTGTACAGGATGTCCCTCAAAGGCAGTGGGCTGCTATCCTATGGCTATCATTTAGTGGGAAAGGTAGGGATAGGCTCCTTACTGTAAAAGAAAATGAAGCTAATGATTACAAAGTTCTTAAGAATGCACTCCTGGATGGTTATGGCTTAACCACTGAACAATATAGGATAAAGTTCAGAGAGACCAAAAAGGAGTCTTCACAGGACTGGGTTGATTTCATTGACCATTCAGTGAAGGCCTTGGAGGGGTGGTTACATGGCAGTAAAGTTACTGATTATGACAGCCTGTCTAACTTGATCCTGAGAGAGCATATTCTTAATAATTGTGTGTCTGATTTGTTGCACCAGTACTTGGTGGACTCTGATCTGACCTCTCCCCAAGAATTGGGAAAGAAGGCAGACAAATGGGTCAGAACAAGGGTGAACAGAAAAGTTCATACAGGGGGTGACAAAGATGGCAACAAGAAGAAGGATGGTAAGTCTTCTGACAAGGGTGGGGACAAATCTAAAAATGAGTCTTCATCAGGCCCACAAAAACACTCTGGTGGGGGTGGTGGGCCCAAATCCTCTTCTAATCAAAGCAAGGAAAAGAAACCATGGTGCTATTTATGTAAAATAAAAGGCCATTGGACAACAGATCCCAGTTGTCCAAAGAAAGGCACCAAGCCTCCTACCACTACAACCCCTACTGCTACACCTAGTGTCCCTACTAATAGCAGTGGTGGTGGGAGCAAACCTACTAATAGCCAATCCAAGGGAGTAGCTGGGCTCACTATTGGTAACTTAGTTGGGGTTGGCCTTGTTAGGGAGGCCACAGAGGCTGTGTTAGTCTCTGAGAGGGCTATTGATTTAGCCACCTTAGTTGCTTGTCCCCTTAATATGGATAAGTACAAGCAGCTACCCCTAATAAATGGTGTTGAGGTTCAGGCCTACAGGGACACTGAAGCCAGTGTGACTATGGTCATAGAGAAACTGGTCCACCCTGAACAACACCTACTTGGTCACCAGTACCAAGTAACCGATGCTCACAACAACACACTTAGCCACCCCATGGCTGTTGTAAATCTCAACGGGGGGGGGGGTTACTGGTCCAAAGAAAGTTGTGGTAGCTTCAGATTTACCTGTAGACTGTCTATTAGGGAATGATTTGGAGACATCAGCTTGGTCAGATGTGGAGTTGGAGGCCCATGCAGCAATGCTGGGCATCCCAGGGCATATTTTTGCTTTGACAAGGGCTCAGGCCAAAAAGCAAAAAGGACACTGAAGCTTGGATCCTGGAACAATGGACCAAGTGCTCCCTAAAGCTAGGACTAGTAGAAGCAAACCACTTCCTACTATCCCTCCCTCTACAGTGGATTCAACTTCTGAGGAAGAAGAATTCCCTCCCTGTGCAGAACCTACACCAGAGGAGCTTCAAGCAGACACTGCTGAGCTTTTGGGTGAAGGGGGGCCTGCCAGGGAGGAGCTGAGTGTGGCACAGCAAACCTGTCCCACATTAGAGGGTCTCAGACAGCAAGCTGTCAAACAGGCTAATGGGGATGTCAGTGACTCTCACAGAGTTTACTGGGAGGACAACCTCTTGTACACTGAGGCAAGGGATCCTAAACCTGGAACTGCCAGGAGATTAGTGATCCCTCAGGAGTACAGAAAGTTCCTCCTAACTCTTGCACACGACATTCCCCTAGCTGGACACCTGGGACAAATTAAAACTTGGGACAGGCTTGTTCCCCTGTTTCATTGGCCTAGGATGTCTGAGGACACAAAGGAATTTTGTAAGTCCTGTGAAACCTGTCAAGCCAGTGGCAAGACAGGTGGCAGTCCAAAGGCACCCCTTATTCCACTGCCTGTGGTTGGGGTTCCCTTTGAAAGGGTAGGGGTTGACATAGTTGGCCCCCTTGACCCTCCTACTGCTTCAGGCAATAGGTTTATCTTGGTGGTAGTGGACCATGCCACAAGATATCCTGAAGCAATTCCTTTAAGGACCACTACAGCACCTGCAGTGGCAAAGGCCCTCCTGGGAATATTTTCTAGGGTGGGGTTCCCAAAGGAAGTAGTATCAGACAGAGGAAGCAATTTCATGTCTGCATACTTAAAGGCCATGTGGAAGGAGTGTGGTGTAACTTACAAGTTCACTACACCCTATCATCCACAAACAAATGGACTGGTGGAGAGATTTAATAAAACTCTCAAAGGCATGATTATGGGTCTCCCTGAAAAACTCCGCAGGAGATGGGATATCCTGTTACCATGCCTCCTTTTTGCCTACAGGGAGGTACCCCAGAAAGGAGTGGGCTTCAGCCCCTTTGAACTTCTTTTTGGACACCCTGTTAGGGGTCCACTCACACTTGTATAGGAGGGTTGGGAACAACCTTTAAAAACTCATAAGCAAGATATTGTGGATTATGTACTTGGCCTCAGATCAAGGATGGCTGAGTATATGAAAAAGGCCAGTAAAAACCTTCAGGCCAGCCAAGAGCTCCAGAAGCAATGGCATGATCAGAAGGCTGTTTTGGTTCAGTACCAACCAGGGCAGAAAGTGTGGGTCTTGGAGCTTGTGGCCCCAAGAGCACTCCAAGATAAATGGAGTGGACCCCACATAAGTGTTGAAAAGAAGGGTGAAGTCACCTACTTAGTTGACTTAGGCACTGCCAGGAGTCCCCTTAGGGTGCTCCATGTCAATCGCCTGAAACCCTACTATGACAGGGCTGATCTCACCCTGCTCATGGCAACTGATGAGGGACAGGAAGAAGACAGTGATCCTCTACCTGATCTCTTCTCTTCCACAGAACAAGATGCTCTTGTGGAAGGTGTAGTTTTGGCTGATTGTCTTACTGCTGAGCAGAAAGACCATTGCATAAATCTCCTAGATCAATTCTCTGAACTCTTCTCTACTGTGCCAGGTACCACTTCTTGGTGTGAGCACACTATAGATACTGGAGACAGTTTACCTGTCAAAAGTAAGATCTATAGGCAGCCTGACCATGTCAGGGACTGCATAAAGCAAGAGGTGCAGAAAATGTTAGAACTAGGAGTGGTTGAGCACTCTGAAAGTCCATGGGCTTCTCCTGTGGTACTTGTACCAAAACCCCATTCCAAAGATGGAAAGAAGGAAATGCGGTTTTGTGTAGACTATAGAGGTCTCAACCTTGTAACCAAAACTGATGCTCACCCTATACCCAGGGCAGATGAGCTCATAGATACACTGGCATCTGCCAAGTATCTAAGCAATTTTGATTTGACTGCAGGGTATTGGCAGATCAAATTGTCAGAAGATGCTAAACCTAAAACTGCATTTTCAACCATTGGAGGCCATTACCAATTTACAGTAATGCCTTTTGGTTTGAAAAATGCACCTGCCACTTTTCAAAGGTTGGTGAACACAGTCCTGCAAGGGCTGGAAGCTTTCAGTGCAGCATATTTGGACGATATAGCTGTCTTTAGCTCCAGCTGGGATGATCACCTGGTCCACCTATGGAAAGTTTTGGAGGCCCTGCAAAAGGCAGGCCTCACTATCAAGGCTTCAAAGTGCCAGATAGGGCAGGGAAAGGTGGTTTATCTGGGACACCTTGTTGGTGGGGAACAGATTGCACCACTTCAGGGGAAAATCCAAACAATTATTGATTGGGTTCCCCCTACCACTCAGACTCAGGTGAGAGCCTTCCTAGGCCTCACTGGGTATTACAGGAGGTTCATTAAGAACTATGGCTCCATTGCAGCCCCTCTTAATGACTTCACTTCCAAAAAGATGCCTAAAAAGGTATTGTGGACAGCTAGCTGTCAGAAAGCTTTTGAGGAGCTGAAGCAGGCCATGTGCTCTGCACCTGTCCTGAAAAGCCCTTGTTACTCTAAAAAATTCTATGTCCAAACTGATGCATCTGAATTAGGAGTAGGGGCAGTCCTATCACAACTTAATTCTGAGGGCCAGGATCAACCTGTTGCTTTTATTAGTAGGAGGTTGACCCCTAGAGAAAAGCGTTGGTCTGCCATTGAGAGGGAGGCCTTTGCTGTGGTCTGGGCTCTGAAGAAGTTGAGGCCATACCTGTTTGGCACTCACTTCATTGTTCAGACAGACCACAAACCTCTACTTTGGCTAAAACAAATTAAAGGTGAAAATCCTAAATTGTTGAGGTGGTCCATATCCCTACAGGGAATGGACTATACAGTGGAACATAGACCTGGGAGTAGCCACTCCAATGCAGATGGACTCTCCAGATATTTCCACTTAGACAATGAAGACTCATCAGGTCATGGCTAGTCTTATTGTCCTTCGTTTGGGGGCGGGGGTTGTGTAGGAAAGTACCATCTTGCCTGGCATGTTACCCCCATTTTTCACTGTATATATGTTGTTTTAGTTGTATGTGTCACTGGGACCCTGTTCACCAGGGCCCCAGTGCTCATAAGTGTGCCTGAATGTGTTACCTGTGTAGTGACTAACTGTCTCACTGAGGCTCTGCTAATCAGAACCTCAGTGGTTATGCTCTCTCATTTCTTTCAAATTGTCACTGACAGGCTAGTGACCAATTTTACCAATTTACATTGGCTTACTGGAACACCCTTATAATTCCCTAGTATATGGTACTGAGGTACCCAGGGTATTGGGGTTCCAGGAGATCCCTATGGGCTGCAGCATTTCTTTTGCCACCCATAGGGAGCTCTGACAAATCTTACACAGGCCTGCCACTGCAGCCTGAGTGAAATAACGTCCACGCTATTTCACAGCCATTTTACACTGCACTTAAGTAACTTATAAGTCACCTATATGTCTAACCTTTACCTAGTAAAGGTTGGGTGCTAAGTTACTTAGTGTGAGGGCACCCTGGCACTAGCCAAGGTGCCCCCACATTGTTCAGGGCCAATTCCCTGGACGTTGTGAGTGAGGGGGCACCATTACACGCATGCACTACATATAGGTCACTACCTATATGTAGCTTCACAATGGTAACTCCGAATATGGCCATGTAATATGTCTATGATCATGGAATTGCCCCCTCTATACCATCCTGGCATAGTTGGCACAATCCCATGATCCCAGTGGTCTGTAGAAAAGACCCTGGTACTGCCAAACTGCTTTTCCCTGGGTTTCACTGCAGCTGCTGCTGCTGCCAACCCCTCAGACAGGCAGCTGCCCTCCTGGGGTCCAGCCAGGCCTGGCCCAGGATGGCAGAACAAAGGACTTCCTCTGAGAGAGGGTGTGACACCCTCTCCCTTTGGAAAATGGTGTGAAGGCAGGGGAGGAGTAGCCTCCCCCAGCCTCTGGAAATGCTTTCTTGGGCACAGATGTGCCCAATTCTGCATAAGCCAGTCTACACCGGTTCAGGGGACCCCTTAGCCCTGCTCTGGCGCGAAACTGGACAAAGGAAAGGGGAGTGACCACTCCCCTGACCTGTACCTCCCCTGGGAGGTGCCCTGAGCTCCTCCAGTGTGCTCCAGACCTCTGCCATCTTGGAAACAGAGGTGCTGCTGGCACACTGGACTGCTCTGAGTGGCCAGTGCCACCAGGTGACGTCAGAGACTCCTTGTGATAGGCTCCTTCAGGTGTTGCTAGCCTATCCTCTCTCCTAGGTAGCCAAACCCTCTTTTCTGGCTATTTAGGGTCTCTGTCTCTTGGGATTCCTTAGATAACGAATGCAAGAGCTCATCCGAGTTCCTCTGCATCTCTCTCTTCACCTTCTGCCAAGGAATCGACTGCTGACCGCGCTGGAAGCCTGCAAAACTGCAACATAGTAGCAAAGACGACTACTGCAACTCTGTAACGCTGATCCTGCCGCCTTCTCGACTGTTTTCCTGGTGGTGCATGCTGTGGGGGTAGTCTGCCTCCTCTCTGCACTAGAAGCTCCGAAGAAATCTCCCGTGGGTCGACGGAATCTTCCCCCTGCAACCGCAGGCACCAAAAAGCTGCATTACCGGTCCCTTGGGTCTCCTCTCAGCACGACGAGCGAGGTCCCTCGAATCCAGCAACTCTGTCCAAGTGACCCCCACAGTCCAGTGACTCTTCAGTCCAAGTTTGGTGGAGGTAAGTCCTTGCCTCACCTCGCTAGACTGCATTGCTGGGAACCGCGACTTTTGCAGCTACTCCGGCCCCTGTGCACTTCCGGTGGAAATCCTTTGTGCACAGCCAAGCCTGGGTCCACGGCACTCTAACCTGCATTGCACGACTTTCTAAGTTGGTCTCCAGCGACGTGGGACTTCTTTGTGCGACTTCGGGTGAGCACTGTTTCATGCATCCTTGTAGTGCCTGTTTCTGGCACTTCTCCGGGTGCTACCTGCTGCTAAGAGGGCTCCTTGTCTTGCTCGACGTCCCTTCTACCTCCTGGTCCAATTTGCGACCACCTGGTCCCTCCTGGGCCACAGCAGCATCCAAAAACGCTAACCGCACGATTTTCAGCTAGCAAGGCTTGTTGGCGTTCTTTCGGCGGGAAAACACTTCTGCACAACTCTACAAGGCGAGAGGGATCCGTCCTCCAAAGGGGAAGTCTCTAGCCCTTTTCGTTCCTGCAGAAACCGCAGCTTCTTCTGTCCAGTAGAAGCTTCTTTGCACCCGCAGCTGGCATTTCCTGGGCATCTGCCCATCTCCGACTTGCTTGTGACTTTTGGACTTGGTCCCCTTGTTCCACAGGTACCCCAGATTGGAAATCCAGCATTGTTGCATTGTTGGTTTGTGTCTTTCCTGCATTATTCCTCTAACACGACTTCTTTGTCCTTAGGGGAACTTTAGTGCACTTTGCACTCACTTTTCAGGGTCTTGGGGAGGGTTATTTTTCTAACTCTCACTATTTTCTAATAGTCCCAGCGACCCTCTACAAGGTCACATAGGTTTGGGGTCCATTCGTGGTTCGCATTCCACTTTTGGAGCATATGGTTTGTGTTGCCCCTATCCATATGTTTCCCCATTGCATCCTATTGTAACTATACATTGTTTGCACTGTTTTCTAAGACTATACTGCATATTTTTGCTATTGTGTATATATATCTTGTGTATATTTCCTATCCTCTCACTGAGAGTACACTCTGAGATACTTTGGCATATTGTCATAAAAATAAAGTACCTTTATTTTTAGTATAACTGTGTATTGTGTTTTCTTATGATATTGTGCATATGACACTAAGTGGTACTGTGGTAGCTTCACACGTCTCCTAGTTCAGCCTAAGCTGCTCTGCTAAGCTACCATTATCTATCAGCCTAAGCTGCTAGACACCCTATACACTAATAAGGGATAACTGGGCCTGGTGCAAGGTGCAAGTACCCCTTGGTACTCATTACAAGCCAGTCCAGCCTCCTACACCTTGGTAGTGAAAGCTTGTTGAAAATCAAGAAAATCCATGTGTGCCAATGCCAGACGAGGCCCAGACTGATGCTGCTGCATGACCCAGTGACGCCACCTGCAACCGAAGCCATGGTTCCAGCTGGAGTGCAAGGACCCGACTGACATCGTAGGCCTGACATTGCCACAGCCCCGCTGACGTCCCATGACTTTGTGAATACGGAATGCTCTGTCACCAACGTCTGTGACACCTGACTCCGCCGCCTATTGTATGATTCATTTGAGAATCATGTGAGCAACGTGTGTAGTGCCTCAGATCTTTCAAACCACAGCTGGCCTTGCTAAACTGTTGTGTGGAATGCATTCTGCCCCTCAGGTTGCTACACACACCACATGCCAAACTGCTGCTGGCCACATGATGTACTGTCATGAATGGAAGTGATGGAAGTGGAGTGCCATGTAGGTTCTATCTGCTGAACCTGCATAGACTAGGGCCTGTCAAATGTATCTCCTAGTATGGGACCTAGTCTAGGCTGTGGGAGAGTCACTGTGGCTATGCAACTGTGGCACTGTTCCCACTCCCTGTACCCCAACAGTTCCTGGCATGTAGCCATTATGATCCTCAAGTGACAAAACCTGCCCTGAATGCCTCATTCCTTTGACTAGATTAAGAATAGGTATAGAGGTAAATCATTTGTCCGGTCCATATGTGCATTTAGCATAATTGTCAATGTGTTTCTTAGACTCATGACATGTCCTTTACTCGCACAGCTCTGTTGTCACCTTCACAACGGTCAAATTTGTCCTATACAGGCGTATTGCATAACTGACCGATCCACAGTGCAGATAGGGCATTGATTCGTGGGAGGCCATGATATGTGACTCAGAAGCTTGGTCATATAGCAGAAACTGTACAATTCATGCCTTTGTTTGTTGAATAGACGCATATGTCCAAAGTAGTATTCTGTGGCATAGGTACATAACGCACATAACGCAGAACCCACCCCCTGAAGTAGTATGAGTCTGCATTTGTTATGCCACATGTCCACACATGGACAAGGAAGGCACTTCCTGTACCCACCATGCCAGCCCCTTGATTGTTTCTCATGTGCAATGTTGAAGTTTGTACTCTGGCAGTTGCCTCTAGAGACTGTATGGAGTGAGTCAATCTCACAGTAAGTGGGGAATGTCCATTGACATTGATTGATGTGCCATCACTGTTGCCAACATTCCTTGTGCCTACATGTCAGCATGTGCACTTTCTCTTTTGCCAAACATTTGTAAGCTACTGTTTCATGCATGGTCTACCTGTGTTGATAGGATGAGATCTGTATTCCCTCACATATATGTGCATTGGCAACCTGTGTGTGGAAAAATACATTTACAGTGGGGGTATATGTCATGTTGTGCTACATACAGGAATCACCATTGTTTATTGGCTGACACATACCCTCACACATCATAACATGTCATTTGGCATGTACAATTGCAGTAGAAATGAGGGACATGACAGGAAGGCATAGAGTTTTTAGCCACAATGTGCATTTCTATGCAATTGTTGGAGAATCATGTATCAAAGTGCTTAATACATGTGAAATGAGTAAGGTTTGTAACTGACTGTTGGCATGCATAATGGAGTGACTCGCAGTTATGTTGAGATCACATATGTTTGGGTAGAAGCATTCATCCACAAACATCTCGGTTTGCATGACCAAAATAGAGACGGTGATGTTGCTTCCTATTGGGCAACATGTTGAGGGCCTTCAACAAGTACTTGCAAATCTCTGAACCTCTCCAATATCCATGGGACTAATGGCATCTTATTAAGTACTCACGGTATGTATTTGTAAGGGGTGCCAGACATTAATGGTGATTTCCCTGTGACTTGCTGATTCATTGTTTTGTGGAGTTTAGAAACATATCTCCCTGACATATTGCACATGATGTCCACAGTGTCCATTTCCATGCCAATTGTGTGGCCTTTCTGAGCAACATTAGTACTACCTTTGTGACTCATTTCTTATTGTTGGGTCATTATGTATGTGACAAAGAGATATGTGCATGACCTTGTGTGGGAACTGTGGGAATGGACTTGGCATTGGCCTACTATTGTAGGCCAACAGGTTACTGAGTTATGCTCCATGTGGCAAAGCATTTAGGGTGATGAGGATTCCTACTTGTTCAATGGTTACTGTGATTGCACAACGCCACCCATGCTATTGTAGTTGTCTGAGATCCTGATTTTCCAGTAGCAACTGTTGCCAGTCCAGGTGGCATGCATGCATATGGTATGGAAAATGTATGGCCACTCAGGTGGAGTTTGTTGCTGTGGTCCACTTGACATCATGGCAATGTTTGCTAATCAGAACTGTTGTTTAAGTGTGATCATGGACATGTGATGACCCTATTTCTCTTTCTATTTGGAGCATCAGCCAAGGGAATTGAAGGAAACAGGACTCAGCAGAGTGGGGAATCATCTGGCCAAGGGACCTCTGCTCAACATACCATTGACACAGAAGGACCCAGTGGCCCGGAGGGTGAGGGGAGTGCCACGGTGGGGGGCAGATCAATATCCTCTTCATCATCGGATTCTTCCTCCAGTGGCCAACCCCTTGTGGTGGCAGACCCATTGGAGCATGCCCCTGTACCATATTTGTCCGCCCCCCATCCAGTTCTTTCATCACCCTCCCTGTTGCTCACCACCCAGTTGGCGGTGCCCGCTCACCTAAGAGGGTGGGAATCTCATTTGCTGCAGGAACCTATGACCCAGCTTCTGTTGCCCTTGCTGCCCTCAGTGAGGAGGCTATTGACCTCCTGAGGAGTATCTCTGTGGGTCAGACTGCCATTGTGAATGCCATCCAGGGATTGGCAAGCCAACTGCAGCAGAAAAAATGCATTCCTGGAAGGCATTTATGGTGCAATGTTTGGCCTACAGAGATCTTTTCAGGCTCTGCCCTCTACACTGATGGTAGCCAGTCACCCTTCACCTTCCGCCCCCCTCTACCTCCCTCTTCCCAATCCAAATCCAAATCCCCCATTCTCCTACCTAACCCAAGCACACAGACCGATCCACATGCACACACCTCAAGACAAAGGCAGCATACATACACACAAGCACAACAAAACACAACAGCATGCATGCAAACAACAGACTCACACACACAACATCAGTCATCACTTCCCCAGACCCCCCCACCGCCCCACTGTACCACACATGACATCAAGCATGCCCACAGGCACTACCACAACAGTCAGTGACACACCTACCAGATCTACCATACATGCAGACAGCACCCAAATAGACACACAGACATCTACCACACCCACCATACCCACAGACACAACCCCAAAAGACACACTGAAATCCACCATTACCAGCATATTCATTGATACCACCCCAGCACATAGCCATCACTCCCACACCACCTAGCACCTCTAACTCCCAGCCCCCAAGGCATGCAGACACTCACACATGCAACAGAAACAACCCAAACACAAGCATCCCTCCCACATGCACACACCCAAGACATCCACACTGATACAGCAGACAACTAGTCCCTCGATCTCCAAAACCCCACCCCTTCTGATGACGGTCCTGTTTTCCTAAATCTGAATTTTTGTTAGAGTTTCCCCTTTCTCCTGTTCCCTCCACCCCTGTCCCAAACCCGAGTTCCTGAACCACCTCCCAAAACATTCCATCTACCTCTAAGTCCTCCCCTGTCACACCTGCCCCCTGCAAGCACCCATACCACTCACCCCAAGAAGAACCTCACCCCCCCTAAGAAACAGTTCACCCCCCACACAAACCCAAACCGACACATCCCAAAGCCAACCTCCCCCAAAGATGATCCCTGAGGTACCCTGCCTGCCCACTTGAAGCCCCTTCTTGTGGAGGTTCCCTGGCAGTGAAGGTATCAACTTAGAGCACAATAATGTGCTTGGACAATGGCATATGGACTGGCCAATGGTCTTGGACTATTGAAATTTGGTTTCTAATAAACCCAGCAGTTGTTTGGGTATACATTTGTCCTGCAATTCATTTTCAACCTTTATGGTATTCTAGAGAAACCTGTGTTGTCTGCCTACAGTTGTGTATGCTTCAGCCTGCTTGCTGATCCATTTGCTGTTGTTTGCAGTAGCTGACTTTGTGGTCAGGGCTGGTGTCCGCCATGAAAAGGGTATATGTTGACTATATGGATATGTGGGTGTAAATGCAATGGTGGTGTCATAGCATTGTGTTCTGTTTGCTCTAGTAAGTATTTCATCTTGTGTTGTCCAATGTGAGCGTGTATGGTGTTAGACTTTTTTTTTTTATTTTCCTCATTTATCATCACGATCCATCTCAAAAACCCTCAAAAAGCAAGGAGACCGCCTTCCACCCTATACCACTCTCTGGCGAGAGGGTTTTGTCTCGGATTAGCGCTGAGTATTGATCGTGAGCTGCTTTAAGACCATAGGGAAAGCCTTAAGAGTCGGTAAGCAGAATAATCATAGGACAGAACAATGCCTACTAACAGATGCCAGATACCTCTCATTCGGTTCTATCCAGCCACCCTCTCAAAGGGGCCCAGAATTTCTGCTCCCAAGCTCCCCTCTTAATGTCCATATTTAAATTATCAAGAAGTCCCTCCCTCCATTCCTGAATTGTCGGGGCTAGGGGGCTCACCCATTTCTTACAGATTTCACGCTTGGCCAGCAGAATCATATAAAAGAGTAGTTTTGCAGAGTCCCTCTTAGTTATCAGCTGGTTCTGGTGTTGCACCAATCCAATCACCAGAGAGGGGCTTACCTGACAATCCATAGAGAAAACTTCCTCTATTACCTCCTCCACCTCCTTGCAGAAACTAGTAATCTGGGGGCACCACAGAAACATATGCAGATCATCTACCATATGCAGCCTGCACTTCATGCACGCAATTGTAGGTCCATGCCCCATCTTGGATAACATTGTCAGAGTCCAGTACACCCTGTGAATGGAAAACAGATGGTTCCTTCTTAAAGATGCAGGCCGAACTGCATCATATAGAAGGGTGTTAGATACTTGCCAATATTCTCTTATCCACTGTCCTGGCAAGTCATCTCCCCATGTCTCCTCCAGAAGGGTGAGCTCTCTATCTGCGGCCTCTAACAACAACCAGTACAATTTTGTGATCTCCTTTCTAGGCGGGGGACTTAGCTGGAGAAATTCCTCCAGATCATTCAAGACCCCTACCTTCTCTTTTACATGTTGCAGCCAGTTAGTTATTTGAAGGTATTTAAACCTTGAAAGGTTGCCCCCCCTTTCTCCACTGAGGGACTCAAAAAGTAGCCAGACCACCATCCTCAATCAGGTGACCCCAATCCAAAACAGCTGCCTCCTTCATCAGAAGAGCCAACTTGCCTCTTGTCCATTCAGGGGAGCTGGGTGAATTCCATATTGGCGCATACTTTCTGTAGTATGGTAACTTAGTGGCTTTCCTTACACTCCACCAGATTTTTACTGAGTCCCAGAGCATCTTAAATTATTATTTTTTTAATAAAAATTTAGGATTACCAGACTTATGTAAAACACCTTCCTGGGATACATTATTTGTTTGCATCATCAGTTTAAAGATTTGCCCTCTCACAGACTCACCAGGCTCCTTCAATCATTCCCTTGAATTCTTGAGGAAAGAGGCCCACGCATAATACTGTGTATCTGGGAAAGCCAGCCCACCCTTCTCTCGCCTTCGTAACAACTTTCTCCACGCAATGCAAACCCCCTTTGAAGCCCAAATGAAGCTGCTAATTTCTCCTTGGAGTTTACTCAACCATTCTTTTCTAAAACACAGAGGTATTGCATTACAAATAAATAGAAAAGTAGGTAGAATCACCACCTTTACTAAGTTAATCCGTCCTATCATAGTAAGAGAGAGACTAACCCATTTCTTCATTAACTGGGTGTACACTTTCAAAACCTTCTTGAAATTGGTTTCAGCAATTCTGCTTATGTCTAGAGTTATAGTGATCCCTAAGAATTTCACCTCTTTCTTAATAGGAATACCATCCGCCCGCATGTTCCATACCATAACTTCAGATTTTTACTGTTGACTGCAAACCCACTAATTCTCCCAAACTCCTTTGTGAGTTCATCCAGGGCTATCGGTGCTTGACCCAGGTCTGCTGTGTAAACAAACAAGTCAACCACATATATGGAAAGCAGATCTTGGTACATCTTCTGCAGCACCCCAATAAACCTCTATCAAATTAAGGAACTCACAGACCACCTTTAAATATAGCCAGTTCACCCGATCAAACACTTTAGTAACGTCTACCATTACTATTGCCATTGGATTCTGACACGTAGTGGCCAAGTCAATAGATCTTCTCAGAGTGTGTGTCTGCTCCTGCATCAATCTGGCCTTCATAAAGCCTTTTTGATCTATATGAATGAGTTTACCTAGAATCCTGCTTAGTCTGTCTGCCATGATCTTTGCAAACATTTTGTAGTCACTATTTAATAGGGAGATTGGTCTGTATGAGTCACAGGATCTTCGGTCTTTTCCTGGGTTCAGTATCACTGTAATACTTGCTTCAGTCCAGAATGGAGGCATCATACTTCTACCTTCTAAGATGTCATTGCAGAGCCCCACAAAAAGTTATTTACACTGCTTTCCAGGGCCTTATACACTTGCACTGGTAGACAGTCCAGATCTGGAGCCTTCCCAGCCTTCCCCGCTTTTAACACCCAATCCCATTCCTCCAATCCAATTTGCTCGCTGAGGCCTCTATACTCTTCCTCACTCAAGGCGTCCAGGCCTAACCCTTCTAACCAAGTCTTTACCGCTCCTAGGGGCACCTCTAGATCCTCCGCAAATAATTTTCAAAAAAAGACTCAGCATACTTCTCCTACCTCCTCGTCCCCTCTCTTCACACTTCCTGAGATCAAATCTAGTAGCTCTACAACCCTGTTCCTTTCTCTGTTAGTTTTACTTTCCATGCCAACAATTTCCCACAATTCTCACCATACTCAAAATGCACCAGCCTGCTTGCCTCACATCTATTCTTAATCCTACTCTCAATCACAGCATTCAATTCCGCTCGCAACCTTCGATCTATCTTTTCCAACTGATTCACTTCTTCTTCCTTGAGCCCAACCTGTGTAAATTTTTCCTCTATTTGTTGTATCTGTTTTTCTAGATTACCAATCTCTTCATTATACAATCACCTCTTAAATGAGGCCATTCTTATAAGTCTCCCATGTAAAAACGCCTTAAAGGCGTCCCAAACCATCACAAGTGTGGTAGAGCCGACGTTCAGGGCAAATAATTTCTTTACCTCAGCTTGTAATTCTGCAACCACCATCTCATCTAATAGCAGGGTTCTATTGAGAATCTCCCTAACTCGATCCCCATACCCTGTTAAACTAATATTCTTCCAGATGGTGGAATGATCAGATAAGCGAGCTCCCCTATGAGTTATCACTTTCACACTTCGTACCATGTACCTGTCTAATACAATATAATCAGTCCTGGATCGTTGCCTATATTTTTTGTTGTTAAATGTATACCCCCAAGTTAACCCCATCCTTTCTCTTTATATATCGCATAGCCCCAACTGGGACATTATAAACACTACCTGACGTCGCATCTTCCCATTAATTCTAGATCTACTCCCTGATGACCTATCTAATTCATAATTTAGTACCAAATTAAAATTCCCCATCCAAATAATAGGATCTGACATAAGAAATAAATGCTGAAATAATTCCACTAATGGGGCGATATCATCCCTGTTGGAACCAAAGTAACTCACCACCATGAATGCCCTATTAAATGCAACCAACCTCCCTATCACCCACCTTCCAGGCGAATCAACCGGACCCTCCTGAAGGGAGATATTAGGATGTTTTTTTTATAAGAACCACAACCCCATTGCTGCCTCCTGTCTGGCCTGAGCATATTATCTACTGCACCCATCTACATAACCTGAACAGCTCAAAACTCTCCTGTCTAGAGAGGTGGGTCTCCTGCAATACTATTACATCTGCTTCAACATCTTTCAAGTAGTGCACCAACTTCCTTTGTCTATTTGCCACCCGTAAACAATTCACATTTCAGGTTAGAAGCCTCAAATCATTTTGCCCCATCATCCAACCCCTATTAGTGGGGAAGCTGTTATCCCCTCTCCCTTATGATCATCACTATGAGGACAATTAATTTTATTTTTTCCACACATGCGCCCCATCCTGTGCCCCATTCCAGTCTCTGTCCCTCCCTACCTCTCCCTCCATCCCTAATCCTCCCTGGGAGAACCCCCCAAACTTCTTCCTCTAGGCATAATGCCTTGTGGGGGGGCCCTACGGGGACTCTACAACTATCAACATATTTAAAAAAAAACATCAACTGAGCATTGATGGAGGGGAAGACCTGAGTGAAGTGGACAATGATAACCCTCAGTTTAACTAGCTTCTTCTAACGTTTTTATCAAGTCATCAACCTCCCTTGCCTCTTTAAAGTTATACATTTTATTGTTCACCATCACTCTTAATAAGTCTGGGAATTTTAACTGAGCCGTAACGCCTAATCTCGTGAGGGCGGCAATTCTCTTGCCAAGCTCCCACTGCCTACTTAAAGTAGTACTTGAAAGATACGACCTGATTTTGAAGGAGACTCCTTCTGCCGTAAGTACTTTCTTTTTCAGTGCTGCTATCAAAATTTTTCCATTGATTGTGTAAGTATGAAAACAGACCAGGATCTTCCTCGGCGTCTCTCTATTTTGTGTTTTTTGAAGGGGTCTTGGTGTACTCTTTGTATATCCTTCGCGATGTCAACCTCTGCCTCCTCTCACTGTAAACCTTGTTCAATTCGGGGAACCACTAGACCTTTCAAGTCACTACACTCTGTCCCTTCTGGAACTTTCAAGAACCTCAAATTGTTCCTTCTCTGGTGATTCCACAAAGTCTCCAACTTGCTTCTGACACTTTCCTCTCCAGCTCTCATGCTTTGGATAACCTCCTTATTTTCCTTCACAGCTTCCTTTAAGCCACCTACTTCTTCTTCAAGTACAGCCGTCCTGCCTGTCAAATCATCTATTTTTTCCCCCAGAGTCTCGCGTAGGCCTCTAATCTCCAATTGATTGTTGCTTGATGTTTCAAACCCCTCCTTAATTTCCAGCACCAAGTTTTTCAACATTTTTGAGATAGATTGACTCAGAGGGCTATCTGTCTCTTTCTGACGCTGATTTTTCTCTGTACCAGCTGAGTCCAGGGGCTCGCACGACAGATGCACTTGCTCTTGAGTCCCCCCAGCTCTGCTAGTTCCTCCTCTGTAAACTCCAAGGTGTTATTGTTCGGAGCCCAACTCCCCGTTGACACTGAGGACTTTTTTCATCCCCCTCCATCCTCTCCTTATCGGTCAGAGATGAAAATCTATTTGAATTACCTTCCATTAGGGTTGAACAGAGCTCCCCAGCACTCTCACCATCTCTAGAGGAAGCTATTTCCATACCACCAGCCTGTCACGCAGCTTGATCTAAGAAGCCCTGCTCCTCTATTTGACTCCTAGGTGGCACCCTAAAATATGTTCTTAATGAGGGGGTGATTTGGGGCCTTTTCAAGCTGTCAGAATATACTCTCACACCTTCCTTATCCAAAGGGGGTTCACCCTTATCACTATCCTTATTACCAATACCATTTGGGGCCTCAGATGTTCCACCCAGTGTCCTTTTTACACTTAATCTTACCTTAACCCCATAAATTTCCTTCCCACTTCCTAAAGAATACACCGGGCTCCTTCCAAACCTCCTGCTTGCCACTAAGTCTCCCTTTAATTTTGTAGGTGCCAGCCTCTCTGTCGACCTTGCTATACTCTGTCCCCCAGTAGATTCGGAGTGTCCCAAATGCCACTCCCCTAGACCCTCAGGGGGTAGCAAAGTACCTTGCCCATCCAGCAGTGAGTTCACAGCTCCCCTAGCTTATCCAGCCTTTCTCAATCTCACACACACCCTGGAGCTGCTTGTGCTGACCCTGCCACTTCTCCACACGAGGGTAATCCTTGCAGCTGCCTCCCTTCCCCTTCTAACATCCGTGGCTGCTCTCCCCAAAACGCTGCTTGCCCTGGACGACCGAGGCTCCATGCCCACTCCACCGCGGCTCCTGCTCCTACACCTCCAACGGGTAAGGCACCCTCCACAAAGAATTTATGATTTTACAATGAGAGAGGCACTTTCCGCGTCACGACCAGCTTTGCAATCTGCCTCACATCTCCCTCTTCCCCTGCCTAACTCACACAGTCCCGCAGAGATCCTCCTGTGACCTGCTAGCTAACAGCCGCCATGTTCTCCCCAAGTCCTGGACACTTACCCGTCATTCTCTGGTGTTAGACTTGTCCCCCTGAAATGTATTGTAGATTCATCTAATGTGTGGCAGTTTGATTTTTGTTTGTGCAGACATGAAGTGTGTTCAATTGTGCTACCTTTGTTTGCATTTGACTGTGCATGTATCCATTTATCTGTGTGTACCTTGTAGCTACTTCGTGCAGATGTACATCTCATTCATTTGGAGTTGTAACCTGATTTCCGCTTCCACATTGTACAGATAGTATTGTGTGTCCCTGAGATACACGTAGGGCCATTTCCTGTGCAAATGTTGTTTAAGGGGCACGTGCAAAGTGATATTTGTTCCAGTCTCTTTCCCTGAGTGCTCCTGATGCCCTCATCCCTATTGTGCAGGTATTGTTTGCATTGTGAGCTTTGTATTTTTGTCTCTGTCTATTGTTCATCCCATCGTCCTTCCATTGTTTTGCAATTTGGGTGATGTGCGTGTCCATTGTGGGCTATTTAATGGTAGTTGTGTTTGTGTTCCATGCCACATCCATACATATATGTGTTGAATATGACGACAGTCCATGGCATGTGTGCAATGTGATTGTGTGAGTTGTATTTGTAGATGTGATATTGCTGTGTTGTTGGCGTGCACTTCACTATCCCTGTGAGGAGAAATTGTTTTTTGTTTAGTGGTGTGGTGCAGTGAGAGCAACCTGCCCAAAGGGGGCGTATTGTGACTGTGAATGTGTCCTTATTTATGTGTGATTCCGACCCGGGACACAATGGAAAGTGTAATTGGTGCCCGTAGTGTGAGCCCCATATCATGTGGATGACAGCGCAATGATCTATTGTTGAGCATAATGACACTGCTTGTTGAGTGTTCTTACGGGCAGTTGCGTCCACAGCGGCGTAGATTTCGAGCACCTTCAATCAACATCAACAGTGGCAGGATGTGTGTGATGGGCTCCATGACAGTCTCCCTTTATACTCCCCGTTTCCGCCTGCTGAGATGTGGTGGTTGGACCGCCAAGGTCGCATTTGCGGTGTGCCACCTTATGATGTGTCTGACAGAAACAGTATCTCCGCTGGCCTTTTTATGCTGACATGTGGTACCCGCGGCGGTCTGAGCTGCCTAGCAGTGCCGGTGGAAGCGCAGCAGTCTTTGGTCCATAGGCCCACATAACTCATAATATGGCAGTCCGACAGCCAACCTGATGGCGGTCAGACCGCCAATGCCGCCATGGCCATACTCGGACCACCAAACTCGTAATGAGGCCCAAAGTAACAAAATGCCGTGGCAACAAAATGTCCTGCCCATGATAGACAATATACCCAAGCAATGACAGACCATGAAAATAACTTGACATTGTTTGGTTGAAGGGGACACACAAATCCCATTATCTCTCTTTACTCCTTCTTTAGGTATTGTCTAGTGGTATCCGGTGTGCAGCATTAATATCACCTCAAAAAATTGTCAGACATAAAAATCATCAAAAAAGTATTGTTCCAACACTATGGGGGGCCTTATGACCTCGGCGGTCGGTGATAATGTGGCTGTAGTACCAACACACTGGCAGTACATACTGCCATATTATGACATTGACAGATTGGCTGCAGCCAACTCGCAAATATATCATTCCGACCGCCATGTTGGTAGCAGCTGCCAGGCCAGAGATAACAATCTCCAGCCTGGTGGCCACTATTGTACCGCCTGCCGCATTTTGACCCAGCCTACCGCCATGGTTTTGGTGGCGTTCGCAACACCACGAAAACCATGGCAACAGGCCCTATCAGTGACACTGGTAGGAGGATCATCCAACCCCCCAAACACACTCCAAATGTCCCCACCCCACCATCCACACTCCCCCTTCCAATCCTCCACCCCCCATTCACGCACACTCGCAGACACGCACCACACATACACACACTCACTTACACAGGCATGCACGCATTCATTCACGCATGCATCCATTAATTCTCGCACACATCCATAGACACATTCACTCTGACACGCAGACACCCTTTCACATTTCCATTCATACATGCATTCTCACACATGCATACACCCACGCAAACAACACTACACACACAGTTGCTGTCACGACTTACGCGCTGCTTTAACCTGGAGTCCGCAGAACGAGTGGCGAGGATCTTGTTCCTGAATGTTCGGCCTTGGCCCAGGTAGGGGCGACTCTTTCTGGTAGCCACGGTGCTGCAGGCAATGGAAACACCAGTGGCAGGCTGTCCTTCAGAAGTAGTGCCAGAGGGAAAAAACCCGTGAAAGGCGAAAAAACCTCCAAAAAGGAAAGGTTCCTGAAACAGGAGCAAATGAATTGGTAAATACAAGAGCAAAAGAACAGGAAAAAACACTGGAACAGACGTGAACCAGTATCGAATATGAGGTAGCAGGAGCAAAGACACCATCCAAACAGAAAGTGTTGCAGCGCATGGAGAGAAAGAATCACAGCCCTTAAATACCAAAAAACAGGAAGCGAACCACAGGAATTGCAAAGACACCATCTTAGATAGGGAAAAACACATAGAACATAATGGACTAGGAGCCATAGAGAGGCGAAGTACACAGTTAATGCATTGAGGAACTCTCGCAGTTTTGTTGGTTCACCGGAGAAACGAGGAGTTGAGGTGGAGACGGCCGGAACATCTGCACTGCGGAAAGCCAAAGCCTGTCGTAAAGCAGCATTCTCATTGCGTTATTGTTGCAGTTCCTGAGCCTGTTGCTGAATGGTTGCCAGAAGAGATTGATCAGGATCTGCAGCAGCTGCCACTGTATCATCCATTATGTTAGACGATGTCAGGAGTATTTGGCGCTGCAATCTGTCACGACTTACACGCTGCTTTAACCTGGAGTCTGCAGAACGAGTGGCGAGGATCTTGTTCCTGAATGTTCGGCCTTGGCCCAGGTAGGGGCTACTCTTTCTGGTAGCCACGGTGCTGCAGGCAATGGAAACGCCAGGTGAAGACCTTGTCCTTCAGAAGTAGTGCCAGAGGGAAAAAAACCCTGAAAGGGGAAAAAACCTCCAAAAAGGAAGGGTTCCTGAAACAGGAGCAAATGAATAGATAAATACAAGAACAATAGAACAGGAAAAAACACTGGAACAGACGTGAATCAGTATCGAATACGAGGAAGCAGGAGCGAAGACACCATCCAAACAGAAAGTGTTGCAGCGCATGGAGAGAAAGAATCACAGCCCTTAAATACCAAAAAACAGGAAGCGACCAACAGGAAGTGCAAGGACACCATCTTATTTAGGGAAAAACACATAGAACATAATGGATTAGGAGCCATAGAGAGTAGGGAACTAAGGCATGCTGGGAAGAGAGGGGTAATATGGGAAAAAAGAAAAAAACATAAAGGGAGGCACAATGAGAAGGAAGAAAAAAGAAGAAGATAACAAGAACAGGTGAGTGGGGGAGAGTTAGTCCTGCATGTAAAAGCGTTGCGCTATGAAAGAACGAGGCCCCATGCCCAATTTGGGGCCTCGTAGTGTGCACAGCAGGCTGGGGACGCAGCGCGTCTTCATGCCACGTGCTGCGGCCCGAGCCGAATGTTTGGCTTGTGCGGCGCGCAGCGGCACAACAGTAGGTCTCCCCCCGAAGGCCCAGGTTTGTGCGGAAACAAGCGGTGAAAGTGATGAATCAGAAGAGGGGTGTGAACAGAAGACGCATCTTCCCAAGAGCATTCACTTAGAGGGTAACCCTTCCAATGAATCAGATACTGAAGATGTTTGTGAAAGATACGAGAGTCACAAATTTCCTGTACTTCATATTCTGGCACATCATTCACTAACAAAGGAGGAGGACAAGGAAACTGTTGAGGTTAAGGATCAGGTACATATGGTTTGAGCTGGGAAATATGAAAGACCGGATGAATCTTCCAGGTACAAGGCAAGTGAAGACGAACAGTGACAGGATTAATCAGCTGAAGAATACGGAAAGGACCGCAGTAACAAGGTATAAACTTGTTCTGAGAAAGTCACGAAGGCAAACATTTTGAAGAAAACCAGACATTATCCTGGAGGTGATACACTGGAGCATCCCTACGCTTCTTATCTGCTATTCTCTTCATGTATCTCTTAGTGTTCAGCAAGTTAGATCGAATCAATCTATGGATCTGTAGAAGTGGTCTGGAAAATGAAGTGACAGCAGGAAGAAATGAGAGGTAGACTGAGGAGTAGTAGGAAAAGAGGTAGGATGATAGCCATAAGAACAGAAAAAGGGGGTGACCTTGGAGGCACTATGGACAGTGTTATTGTAAGAGAATTCAGCGATAGGAAGGTAAGTGTTCCAGTTGCTCTGGGTAGAATTACAAAAACAGTGAAGGTACTGCTCTAATCCTTGGTTGAGACGCTCGGTCTGTCCATTGGTTTGGGGATGGAAACCAGGTGATTGTGCCATATTGATATTCAGTATCCTACAGAAATGTTTCCAAAACCAGGAGATGTACTGAGGTCCCCTGTCTGATACAATACTGTGTGGGAGTCTATGGAGACAAAAAATATGATAGATAAATATCTGACTTAGTTCTTGAGAGGTAGGTAATTTTTTCAGGGCAGTGAAGTGAGCCATCTTTGTAAAGGAATCTAATGTGACCATGATAACCCGGTTTCCTGCTGATGGAGGTAGTGAACACATGAAATCAGTAGAAATGGTGTGCCAGGGAGCCGGTGGAACAGGTAATGATTGTAGTAATCCTGCAGGTCTGGTACGGGGTATTTTTACCTGGGCACATATGGGACAGTCCTGTACATATTTTTCGACATCCAATTTCCAGGTAGGCCACCAGAAGGACCGCAAGAGCAATTCTTGCGCGGCCTTGATGCCTCTATGACCAGCAACCGGAGAATCATGGCACATTTGTAGCACCTTTTCTCTTACTCCGTTAGTAGGGAGGAACAACAGGTTCTTATAATAATAATACCCCTTCTGTTTACTTATTAGGGGGTTTAGTTTTTTTAACTCTTGATCAGAAAAGTTGGAATATTCCAGTTGTACCTCATCCAGGAAAGACTGAGCTACACCGAAGATTTTACTGGGCTCAAGCAGATATTGTGATGGTGTAGGAGTACAATCTGGATAACGGTGAGACAGAGCTTCAGCCAGTATGTTTTGGGATCCAGGAATATAGGTGACATAAAAGTCCTACTGACTGAAGAAAAAAGCCCAATGAGCCTGACGACTGTTCTGGCATTGAAAATTACGTAAACATTGTAGGTTACAATGGTCTGTTCTCACCTCGAAGGGCTCTTTGGAACCCATAAGGAACTGTCTCCACTCTAGGCAGGCTGTTTTCAGGGCTTATAACTCCCTTTCTAATACTGAGTAATGTTGTTCTGGCACAGAGAGTACATGGGACAAATAGAAAACAGGATGTTCAAGACCGTCATCTTCTTGTTGTTGGAGTAAGGTAGCTCCGATGGCTCTTTCAGAAGCATCAGTAACAACAATCAATTGTTTGTTGGTATCTACGTGTCTCAGTATCGGTGCTTGAGTGAAGGCCTTTTTTAGACTCTGAAAAGCTGTTTCCGCCGCCCTTGTCCAGACAAAGCCTTTACTTAAATTCTCCTCCTTTAATGTTTGAGTTATGTGGCTGGTTTGTCCCGCAAATTCAAAAATATACTGTCAATAAAAATTAGCCAGTCCTAGAAAACATTGCGTTTCCTTAATAGAGGAAGGGGAAGGCCAGTCTAGGATGGCTTGTACCTTTTCCGGGTCCATAGCTATTCCAGTGGGACTAAGGTGATATCCCAAATATTTGACTTCAGTCTTGTCAAACTCACATTTCTCTGGTTTACAGGACAGTTGATGTACCCTGAGTCTTTGGAGGACCTGTTTCACATGAGTTGAATGAAGTTCAGGACGTCTAGAATAAATAAGGATATCGTCTAAGTAGATGACGATCGTATGGTTCAAGAGATCAGAAAACACAGAGTCCATAAATCTTTGGAAAATTGAGGGGGCATTAGTGAGACCAAAAGGCATAACTCTGTAATCATAATGACCAAATGGGGTTCGGAAGGCAGTCTTCCACTCGTCTCCTTCTTTGATGCACAAAAGGTGGTAAGCTCCACGAAGATCTAGTTTGGTAAATCGTTGAGCCCCTCTGACTGCCTCTAGAATATCCTTGATGAGGGGCAAAGAATAACGGTCTTTTATAGCGATCTTATTTAGACCACGAAAATCCAGACAGGGACAAAGATCGTTCGTCTTCTTGTGTACAAAAAAGAGGGGAGCCCCCGCTGCAGAGGATGATGGCACAATAAGACCGCTGTGAAGGGTTTCTTGCAGATACTCTTTGAGAACTTCCTTTTGGGGTTCCGTGAGTGAATACATTCTCCCAAAGGGAACGATTGCCACAGGTTTCAAGGGAATTGCACAGTCATAATCTCGATTTGGGGGTAAGACAGGTTTGGATGGTTTTTGGAATACATCTTGAAATTCTAGATAGTGATCAGGGACTCCTTGAACTGTATTGATGGAACATCTGGTAGCAATTTCAGTAGTCATCAACTTCTTGGGAGACCAGTATGTGTCTAAGCAAAGCAATTTTCATGACAAAACTGTGAGGACAAGGAGATAGTCCGGGTTTCCCAATTTACATAAGGGTTAAGTCTTATGAACCACGGAATTCCTAAAATGATAGTATGATTAGGAGATGATATTAGGTCAAATGAGATGTGTTCTTGGTGGTTTCCAAATTGTAAACTTAGTGTCAGGGTGGTAGTATCGACTGGACCAGAGGATATTAAGGACCCATCCACTGTGTGAACTTGTTCCGGGACTTCTTTGGGTCGTGTTGGTATTTGTTGTGTTGTGGCCCAAGACTTATCCATATATATGCCACTAGCACCACAATCAAGTAATGCCATTGTTCTTTCTTCACGACCGTCAGGCAACTGTAACGTCACAGGAAGCATAAACAAAGTTGTGGCATTGTCCTTAAATGAACTGATGGAAGGTATACCAGATGATCCCGTCCCCTCCCTTCTTACAGAGGACAGGAAGTGTTGTTTCCCGATGGCCTTAGAGGATGAACGGGGCAGGTACTAAGCATGTGACCGGCAGAACCACAATACAGGCACAATCCTTTCTTACGTCTTTCTTCCCGCTCACTGACGGAAAGTGGGCCTCGAGTAGTATCCACCTCCATAGGTTCACCTTCTGTGTCTCTGACGGGAGGACGAGGTTCCTCTGGACGATGCTAAAAGACACACGATGTGCTTGGCTGTGAAGTTCCTCTACTTTTTCTCTTCTCCATACGTCGTTCTTGGAGACGATATTCGATGGAAAGACCTAGATCCATCAGACCACGAAGATCTTCAACTCGGGTGGAGTGTACTAACTCATCTTTGATCTCCTCTTTAGGTCCTCTACGGAATAAAGTCACCAGAGTTCGTTCCATCCAGGTTGTCTCGGCCGCAAGCTGTCGAAAGTGGGTAATATATTGGAGGACATCTTGAGAGCCTTGTTGGATGTCACATAATGCTTCTTCAGCAGAGGCCTCCAATCCTGGATGAATAAACATCTGTTTGAACCGATTCATGAAGGCTGGATAGTCAGACAATACTGGGTCATGGGATGATACCATCGGAGTTGCCCAGGCCTAGGCAGGACCGGATAGAGCACTGATAAGATAACCCACCTTTGTCTTATCGTGGGAGAATTGTGTGGGTCGGAAGGCAAAGTACACAGTTAATGCATCGAGGAACTCTCGCAGTTTTGTTGGTTTACCGGAGAAACGAGGAGTTGAGGTGGAGACGGCCGGAACATCTGCACTGCGGAAAGCCAAAGCCTGTCGTAAAGCAGCATTCTCATTGCGTTATTGTTGCAGTTCCTGATCCTGTTGCTGAATGGTTGTCAGAAGAGATTGATCAGGATCTGCAGCAGCTGCCACTGTATCATCCATGATGTTAGACGACGTCGGGAGTATTTGGCACTGCAATCTGTCACGACTTACGCGCTGCTTTAACCTGGAGTCTGCAGATCGGGTGGCGAGGATCTTGTTCCTGAATGTTCGGCCTTGGCCCAGGTAGGGGCAACTCTTTCTGGTAGCCACGGTGCTGCAGGCAATGAAAACGCCCAGGGAAGAACTTGTCCTTCAGAAGTAGTGCCAGAGGGAAAAAACCCCTGAAAGGGGAAAAAACCTCCAAAAAGGAAAGGTTCCTGAAACAGGAGCAAATGAATAGGTAAATACAAGAGCAAAAGAACAGGAAAAAACACTGGAACAGACGTGAACCAGTATCGAATACGAGGAAGCAGGAGCGAAGACACCATCCAAACAGAAAGTGTTGCAGCGCATAGAGAGAAATAATTACAGCCCTTAAATACCAAAAAACAGGAAGCGACCAACAGGAAGTGCAAGGACACCATCTTAGA
This sequence comes from Pleurodeles waltl, assembly GCF_031143425.1. Taxonomy (NCBI): domain Eukaryota; kingdom Metazoa; phylum Chordata; class Amphibia; order Caudata; family Salamandridae; genus Pleurodeles; species Pleurodeles waltl. Next base: position 267,976,637 of record NC_090446.1, read on the forward strand.
TAGGGAAAAACACATAGAACATAATGGACTAGGAGCCATAGAGAGTAGGGAGCTAAGGCATGCTGGGAAGAGAGGGATAATATGGGAAAAAATAAAAAACATAAAGGGAGACACAATGAAAAGGAAAAAAAAAAGAAGAAAATAACAAGAACAGGTGAGTGGGGGAGGGTTAGTCCTGCATGTAAGCGCTTCACGCTATGAAAGAACGAGGCCCCATGCCCAATTTGGGGCCTCGTAGTGTGCACAGCAGGCTGGGGATGCGGCGCGTCTTTATGCCATGCACCGTGGCCCGAGCCGAATGTTTGGCTCGTGCTGCGCCCAGCGGCGCGACAGTTGCATTCACACACACACTCACACTTTCATGCACACAACCCCACCCACACACACAACACCCCCCTCACCTGTCGGAAGCCAAACTAACCTACATCAAGGGGTTCTTCTGGCAGGGAACGGGACAGGGATCTGCTACCACCAGCAGCGCCCAGCAGCAGATCACCGCCAGGCCGTATTATTTGTCTTAATACGGTTGGCGGTGTCAACTGGCGTGGCACTGCTGGTGGTAGCAGCGCCACCTTAACACCGTCCGCCAGTTTGGCCACAGCTGGATTTCCGCCCTTCTTGTGGCCAACCTTAAAATGAGGGCCTATGTCGGCACAGAACATTATGGCTAAGGTTATTGTTTTTTAAGTGTCTAATATAGCCTTTTTCAAACATAGTTGCATATCCCATTAATCTTGTTTTATTTTTTACATTGATTTTGCATGTTTTAAAGTATTAACATGTTAATTTTAGTTGTTTGCATTTTTTTTTAGAAGTTGTATGGTTTTGATAATATTTATAAAATGTTGTTTTCAAGTTTATTTTGTTCTATAATTAGTGGCAATTGGTTGGGTTTGTATTATGACTATTGCTACTTATTTTTAAATTCATTTATTGTAATGTGTTTTGACTCGTTTGTGGTGAATTTGAAATGTTAATTTTGTTTTATTTATGTTTTGCTGTCAATTATATTTTAATGGATTTTAATTGTTTGTTTGATATTTATTTTCATTTTATATGTTTATTTCTTTGAACGTAACCTTTCAAAATTGAATTTTTTCTTGACAGAATATTTTTATATTAGTATTTTTGGTATTTACTAATGTTTCTATTTTAATTATTGTTGCTTTTTATGTATTTTATGATTTTATTTTATTTATAACATATAGTATTTCACATTTCTATTTTATTTAGAGAATTTTGTATTAATTGTAGATTTATTCATCGTTTTTTTAATTCTAATGTTTAATATATTATAAATATTTTGTATATGTTTTTCAATTGCTAGTATACATTTTTGTTTGTATATTTTGAATTGTAATTTTGTAGTTATTATTAGTCTTTTTTAAATTCTGCAAACAATATTTTTAGTTACCTATCACTTATATATCTATTTAATTGCATTTATTTTTAAGAATTATATATGTTAGAAAATGTATCATCGTTATTTGTATATTTTAATGTATGTATGTCCTTTTTTAAAGTTATTGTATTATTAAATGTATATATATATGTGTATATATATATTTGTATATTTATATATATATATATAAATACTTACCTATATAAACTCAATATTCACTACTATGAAAGTTTATATACATGTTTATGGTTTACATTGTAAGTATATAAACTATAATTGGCACTTTGTTATTTTTGACCTCATACCTGTGTTTATTTTACATTTGTTATATGTCAATATTGTGCCATAGAAGCAAGAATGAATGACATGAAGTTCGCTAGGCAGCCAAAGCTGTGTGCTTCCTGACCCAGGAAATGAGGAAACTGATTTTCATGTAATAGAATAGCCTTTCTATTTACAAATTACTGGAGGCTGTAGTAGTTGTATGTTTCTTAATTGGCACATGCTCACAAAGATCAGAATGACCTATTTTTATGGATGAATTAAAGTTTCTCTAGGTAAAGGACTGGAACTCCCTGGCTGTAAATCCTGTCCAATCGCACTATTTGTTGTTGTCACACCCGGGAAATGTAAAGACATCTCCCTGTGATGATGGTAAAACATATGCGAAACCATTACAATAGGTTTTACCTTTATTAGGAGGATTGAGAAGTAATTATGAGGAGCCACAGTTTATGTTTCTCCCAAAACCAACCTCAGTAGAGGTTGTTGTTATTACAGAAACCTTTCTTTTGCTATGGAAAAAGGAACTGTAAAAATCCCATAGTGCAATAGTTTTGTTATATTTATTTTCTTTTAAGTTTCCTGATGTATTTGCTGCTTTTTCAGTGCTGTGGTTGTATTTACTGTTTTTTGATCGAATTCTAAGTTCATTCTATTTTTTCAATTTTAATGGTAAATTTCTATAAAACAGTTTATTTTTTAGTTTTAAGAAAATATACCACTTTGGCACTTCCTATGAAATTGGAATTTGATATAGCATTGCTTCATCCTGGGTCACTCTCTATATCAGAATATATGACAACATATTTACCTTTCTACATTCCTTAAAGCCATGAACGTTCACTGTATTAAATATGTGACCTGTCAAATTATGAATGTGATACTGTTTGGAATTCCATGTGACATACCATCAAATACCATTGTAATCTGGAAATCCCTGAATTACAGTCAAAACAGTAACTGCAGGCACATAATTATTGTTTCTCAAAGTAATTGTGGTCAGTCTAAAGCCCAAGGAAGGACAGGAAGGCGTAATGAAATATTTAACATTTCGTCCTGTGACCATATGATTACCTCCAGTTAGCTGCAGTAGGTTTAAATGGAATTTTAACTTGGAAATGTATGGCCTTTCTTTTGCATACAATTCAGACTGTGTATGCTTCACAAAGCTATCTCTGTGTAAATGGAGTCAGACAGAGACTTGCTACACCTCATATCCCCTATTTACACATTTCAAGTGTAGTTGGTCATTTATACGTATGGAACTCTGCATCGGAGTTTACACAAGTGAAATCTACCTGCATAGATTTCCATATCTGGCATTCTACAGGTGTGAAAATTGCTACCTGTTAAAAAAATACAATGCTTGCAAAGAGTAATGTAGCAATTTGTGGTGTAGAGTATCTGTGCGGGTGATGTGGAGTGCAAAATCTGCAGTAGACAATTTTCAAAATTTCAATGATTTCCTGCACACATATATGGCCAATCAACTAGATAAAACTAGGAACTATTCTTAAAGAAAGTAAATAACACAAATGCATAAGCCATGACTCCTCTTTCTGATGTCATGTCATAAAGGCTCTCATTATGACATTGGCGGTAAATCCCACTTACCACCACGCTGACTGCCGCCAACTTACCGCCGCCGCGGTGGATATCCATTCACCATATTATGACACACACACACACCAATCTGTCAGAATTCAGCCACATACACAATTCCGCCAGACCAAAGGTCAGTGATAAAGTGACGGTATCAAAAGCCACACCGTGACGCCAACAGAACAACGCCCATCACATTATGACCCCACAAATCACCACGGCGAACATTCAATGGCGGTAAACCATTGGCAGTACATACCGCCGCGCTCAAAATGGACACACACACACAAAACAACATTAAATTGGTCAATTTAAATAACACACACCTGACACCCATACACACACCACACCCACACCACTATAAAACACACACCCACATTACCCACAACCCATTATGAATACAAACCATTGGCACAAGACAGACACCAAGACCATAGACAAAACCAGAGCCACACACCACCTATACCTATACACCATCCACACACCCCAAATCACACACCCCAACACATTACCCTACACACCCTCACCTACACACCTCACACAACACCCATGGCACCACAAAGACACCCCCGTTTCACAGAGGAGGAGCTAAGGGTCATGATGGGGGAAATCATCAGGGTAGAGCCACAGCTATTTGGAGCACAGGTACAGCAGATATCGATAGCTAGGAAGATGGAGCTATGGCGGATAATCGTGGGCAGGGTCAATGCCGTGGGACAGCACCCAAGAACTAGGGATGACATCAGGAAGAGGTGGAATGACCAATGGGGGAAGGTATGTTCCATTGCAGCAAGACACCAATTCGCTGTACAGAGGACTGGCGATGGACCCCCAACCCCTCCCCACAACTTACAGCATGGGAGGAGCAAGTCTTGGCAATCATGCATCCTGAGGGCCTGGCGGGAGTAGGAAGAGGACTGGGCTCTGGTAAGTCAACTCTTTACTACTATCACCCCCTTATCTGCATGCCATCACATTCCCCCACCCTTACCCTCACCCTCTCTCCCCTCACTCTACCACGTCCCACACACCCCACCATCACATCTCACTTATCCCAATGCCAGGCCCTGCATGCCAGACCAATGCATGGACACCACTCACAACCCTGCATGGACACCTATCACTAAAGCATGCACACTAGAGAGAATCAGCTATCCCACATATACCAACTTACACAAGTTAAAGCTGGCAGGGCAAATAGAACCAAAGAGGGCACCCCATGATGCACAATATGTCACATACAGAAACCATAACACAGCATTGACATCTCTACAGGTATCCCAGCCAATGTCACCGGAGAGGAGGTGCCAGTACTATCCAGTCCCCCAACAGAAGAGGCCCACAGGGATGAAAGCAGCTCTGGTCTTCAGGATCTGGATGACCAACCTGGCCCATCAGGGACCTCTGGACAGCCGGTTACCCAGGCCCAGGCACACACCACCACAAAGCTTCCCCCATCAGGAAACACCACCACAGCACCCACCCATCGTAACCATACCTCTGTCCCCAGGACACGTCTATCAGCAGTGTGTCCACCTCTACAGGGACCCCAGGCCACACCTTGCACATAAGACAATCTGGGACCTGGGGTCAATGGCAGTGGGCCCACCGTTCAGGGGACAGAGGCACAGGCCACCAGGGACACTGTGTGCCAGGGGGAGGACAGGCCCAGGGAACCGACTGTCCAGGAGGCTCTTGCAGAGATCCTGGGAGCATATCAACATTCCCAGGACACGATGGGCCAGATCCTGGAAAATGTGCAGGAGAACATGCGGCTGCAGGAGGGACAGTACCAGGGGATAAGGGAGGACTTGCAGGCCAGTAACACCACCCTGGTCTCCATAGCAGGGGTACTGGCAGACATGGCCAATATTATGAGGGAGGCAGTCATACAACAGCGGGCCCCTGCCACTAGCCAGATATCTGCACTGCCTTCCACCTCTGATGCTGCTAGTGGCCAGGAGGCCCGCCACATGACCAACAGGCCACCAGCACCCCTCCCCCTGCAGAAGGTGAACCACCCCGCAAATGTTCCCTGTGATCCAGCCAGAAGCCAGAGACACTTGCCAAGACCCCCACCAGGAAATGAGACTCTCCTGATTGTCACCCTTGTGTCCCACTCAGTCACCCTGTCCACCTTGAACTGCCATTGCTCCCCTTCCTACTTCCCCTTGGACAATGCACCTGTGCTTCAGACTGGAACAATACCCTGGGCTTTCCTCCATCATCACCCCATCCCATTGCACTTGCCCATCAATATTTTAGCGCTTTAATAAACACCCTTGCAAAAAAATGAAGTATGGAGTATGTCAAATTTTTCAAGTATGTATTTATTTAAACAGGTACAAACATTGCAATTCAACTGTACAGAAAATGAGCATAGGTAAATGACCTGTAGCTGGCTGCAGTGATCACACCAGGAGCATATGGGAGGTCACCAACATCTTTAAAATGAATTGCCAGAGGGTACAGTTAGTGGGCATAGAAGTGGGAAATAACAGCATGCCAGTGCCACAGAAATTCCAATTTTTTTTATTGAAATGTGAAGTAACACTGTCTTACCTGTGTGACATTGGAAGTATTGTCTGATAACTGATGTTCTGTTGTCCTTATCTTCATCCTCTGCCTCCTCATACTCACTGTCCACAGGATCCACTGCTGCCACACAGGCATCTCCGGTCTCCTCCTCCTGCAGAAAAAGAACATGTCTTCTCAGGGCAAGGCTGTGCAACATGCAGCATTGCACTATTATCTGGCAGACCTTCTTGGGTGAGTAGCACAGGGATCCACCTGTTAGATGGAAGCACCTGCACCTTGCCTTCAGGAGGCCAAAGGTCCGTTCTATTATCCTTCTTGTTCACCCATGTGCCTCATTATAACATTCTTCTACCCTTGTCCTTGCATTCCTCACAGGGGTCAGTTACCATGGTAGGTTTGGGTAACCATAAGGCCCACACCACACCCATACACCAACATATACTGGGTGGGGACCAGGGCTCACCTATTAGCCACACCCTGTGCCTCTGTAGTTGGGCCATCACGTTTGGGATGCTGCTATTCCTCAGGATAAAGGCATCATGCACCAACCCAGGATACATAGCATTGATGTGGGAGAGGTATTGGTCCGCCAAGCACACTATCTGTACATTCATGTGAGAGTGGAAACTCTTACGATTTCTGAGCACCTGTTCATTTTGCCGGGGGGGGGGACAAATGTAATATGTGTTCCATCATTCGCCCCAATTATGTTGGGGATATGTCCCATTGCATAGAACTCAGCCTTCACTGTGGCCAAATCTTTAAACAGTGGAAATACAATGTAGCTGCACCTGTGTTTAATCTGGGCAGACAACACTCTGGTCAGCACGTTTGAGATCATTGGCTGTGACATTCCTGCTGCCAAGCCCACTGTCACTTGGAAAGAACTAGATGCCAGAAAATGAGAACTTGAGGAAGAGGGGGGATCCCAGTGGGGTGACAGATAGCAGGTATCATGTCAGGCTCCAATTGGGCACACAGCTCTGTGATTGTGGCCCTGTCAAGTCGATAGGTGAGTATGATGTGCCTGTCCTCTATTGTTGCCAAGTCCACCAGGGGTCTGTACATGGGGTTATGTCTCCATCTCCTATTTATCTGCAGCGGTAGCAATCTATGGGGCAAAAGAGTGAGGAGCCAGTCACTAACTGAACAATGGGGCTACAACAGAACTTTGAATGCTGTTAACTTGTAATGGGTAAGTGTGAGTTGTCCAGTATGTCAAAAATTAACCAGTGACACAGCAAATATCCAGGGCCTGCCCCCACCCTGAAATGGCGACCGGCTGTCCTGTGTGGAGGGACAGGTGGAAGTGAGGCAATTCCGGTGAGGTTGTGCACCATTGCGGGAGGTGTTCGTGAACCGCAGTGCAACTCCTAATTTGTAAACATTGGGCCCTATGGGTTACAGTGACCAATGGTGATCTACGCCGGCGGTGACGGAATGCACTGCTGTGGACATGACCACCCTTTTCTATCTGATTCCTCACTTGCTACCTGATCTTCAACAGGAGAGGACCTACACTGCATGTGCTGCTGTGACCTGTGTCTGGAACCTACCATGGCCTGTGTGACTGTGGAAAGGGCCCCAGCCTTTACTTCGGCAGAGTTGGAGAGACTGGCGGATGGGGTCCTACTCCAGTACAGACTGCTGTATGGGCCTCCAGACCAACAGGTGAGTACACTGTGGGCATGATGCATGTGCCATGAATGCATGGAGTGGTGTGTGATGGACTTGTGTAAGAGGGGTGGGTGGATGTCCTCTGGGCGGCGTATTGGTTGTGTGCTGGGCCATGTATGTGCAAATGGTGATGTGAAGGGGTATAGTGGGCCATAATTGTAACAGGCAGGACTGTTTGTCTAATACTATTTTCATGTGTGTATTTCCTCTGCAAGTCAGCGTCCATCAAAAGAAGGGTATATGGCGTGCCATCGCCAAGGACGTGCCGACCCTGGGGGTCTATGGCAGGTGGAGTACCCATTGTCGCAAAAGGTTTGGAGGACCTGAGATGCTGGCACGGAAGATGGCAGAGGCCCAGCCGGGGATGGCCTACCAACGAGGAAGGGGTGCCCGTCGAACTCCTGACCCCCCTGATGCCCCGCATACTGGTGGTGGCCTATCCTGAGCTGGAGGGACGCTTGAGGGCATCACAGCAGCCACAAGGGGGTGAGTAGAGTGCCCATCATCACAACTTATGCGGGGTAGGGGGCTACCAGGGTGGGTGATGTGTGTCAATGGGTGCCCCTAGGCCATGCCTGACATTGTAGAGTAGGTTCCATGTTTGGCAGGGTTCTGAAATTATAATCCTGCTACCTAGCTTGTAGGCATCCACAACTGGTCAGGACTGTGTGGGTCCCAGGTGTGCTGCATTTGGCGGTATATGCCGCTAGTCATGCCTTGGTGGATAGCATAATTTCTGGTAGTGCATTGATTGCATAGTGCAAAGGGTTGTTCCCTGTATGTGACGGTGGTATGTACGCCAATGGTGGTGTTGATGCAGCCATTGACCAAGTGTATCCTTTGTCTCTCCCCCCCTTTTTATTTTGTCACCCTGTCCTTATGTGCATTAGCATCATCTGGCGGAGGAGCAGAGGCACCTCCGAAGGAGGGAGCTGTATCCCACAGGACCTAGGAGGTGGAGTCCACCGATGGTGAGGGCACCATTGGGACAGAGGGCAAGGGGAGCACCATGGCAGAGACTGGAGGGGACAGTTCGGACACAGATACCTCCTCCGATGGAAGCTCCCTGGTGGTGGCCGACACCTCTGTGCCCACCCCAGCTACAGGTACAGCCACCACCCCCTGTACCAGCAACGCCCTCCCAGCAGCCCCTCAGTGAGTTGCCCATGCCCGCTCACCCAGGAGGGTGGGCAACTCCTTCGTCCCAGGCACCTCAGCCCTGCCCCAGTGAGCCCTGCTGCCCTGAGTGAGGAGGCTATTGACCTCATCTCTGTTGGGCAGTCAACCATTGTGAATGCCATCCAGGGGATGGCAGCCCAAATGCAACAGACAAATGCATTCCTGGAGGGCATTCACACTGGCTTGGCGGGCCAACAGAGATCAATCCAGGCTCTGGCCTCCTCTCTGATGGCAGCTACTGTCCCTGTTTCCACCCTCCAACTTCCTCTTCCCAATCCCATTCCCCTCAAGCCCAACCTATCCCAAGCATACAGTCAGACGAGCATTCACACAGGACAACACACAAGAGTGGCACAGGCAAACTCAAGCACCACACATCATCCCACAGGCACTCACACAAACACCATCCAGATGCAGACATCCCAACAGCCACAATTTCTACTGTCTCCCCTCCTCCTCCACCTCCCTCCCAGTTCCATCTACACTCACACCTGCATGCACTACATCATTATCCTCTACCAGCATCACCACCACACCAAGCAGAACACATACCTCACTGGCAGACACCTCCACAACAGCCATGCACACATCCCCTGTGTCCTCTCCCACTGTGTCTGTCCCCCCCAAGGTACACAAACACCAGCACTCAGACACCCAACAAAAGCATACAGCCCATGCACCTGCATCCAAAATCAGCAGACACCTCCTACAACCACTCCCTCTTCCTCCACTCCCAAACCTTCTCCCTCTTTCCGCCCCAGTGTCCCTAAAAAACGGTTCCTATCCACCATTGACCTCTTCCACACCCTTCCCCCATCCTGCGCATCTGGCCAGGGTGGGAAGACCCCGGCCAAGCACCTCAGCCACTTAGGCCACGAGCCCAGTTGTCACCACACCCATTTGTGGTGGAAAAGGATCCAGGGCACATGTCCTGAGGGTGAAGGAGCCAGGCAGCCTCAAGGGAAAGGAGTCTGCTACAGCTGCCGGAATGAGCAAGGAGCCTGCTCAAGCTGCTGCTAGGAGGACAAAGGAGCCTGCCCCAGCTGCTGCTAAGAAGGTTAAGGAGCCTGCTCCACCTGCCAGGAAGACTAAGGTGCCTGCCCCAGCTGCCAGGAAGAGCAAGGAGCCTGCACCAGCAAGGGGCCTGGGGCAGGAACTGTGACAAAGCCCCCACCACCCACCATGGTTGTGCAGCCGTCTGAGGTTGCAGGGGATGGGCAGGAGCCTCCCCCCACCAACAGCAATACCACCACCACCAGTGAGCAGCCGTCCGAGATTGCAGGGGATAAGCCGGAGCCTCCCCCCATCAGCAGCAGCACCACCACCACCACCAGTGAGCAGCCATCCGAGGCTGCAGGGGATAGACAGGAGCTTCCCCCCTCCAGCCTCACCACCACCTCCAGTGTGCAGCCGTCACAGACAGAAGACGGTATGTAATCGAGCCTCCATGGGCTACTGTGCGGCCTGCCCCTTGCAAATCCAGTGGGTATGACACCCACCTGAGAGCCTGTGACCTTGCACTCCCCAGGATCAAGAGCACCAGGCACAATGCCCCCTCCAGAACTAGTGGGTAAGTCACCCACCTATCCCAGAATCCTCACGATCAAGAGCACAGGGCACGATGCCTCCTCCAAAACCAGTGGATAAGACACCCACCTACCCCAGAATCCCCAGAATCAAGAGCACAGGGCACAACGCCCTATTCAGAACCAAAGGGTAGGACAGCCACCTACCCCAGAATCCCCAGGATCAAGAGCACAGGACACAATGCCCCTCCAGAACCAGTGGGTAAGACACCCACCTACCCCAGTCTCCCCAGGATCAAGAGCACAGGGCACGATGCCCCCTCCAGAACCAGTGGTCAAGTCAACCACTTGAGAGACTGTGGCCTTGTACTCCCCAGGACCAAGCACTGGGCATATTGCCCCGTCCAGAGCAAGTGGGCAAGTCACCCACTTGAGAGACCTTGGCCTTGCACTCCCCGGGACCAAGCACAGAGCATGTTGCCCCCTCCAGAGCAAGTGGGCAAGTCACCCACTTGAGAGACTGTGACCTTGCACTCCCCAGGACAAAGCACAGGGCACGATACCCCCTCCAGAACCAGTGGGCAAGTCACCCACTCGAGAGACTGTGGCTTTGTACTCCCCGGGACCAAGCACAGGGCATGTTGCCCCCTCCAGAGCAAGTGGGCAAGTCATCCACTTGAGAGACTGTGACCTTGCACACCCAGGGACCAGGCACAGGGCATGTTGCCCCCTCCAGAACATGTGGGTAAGCAACCCACTTGAGAGACTGTGGCCTTGCACTCCCCAGGACCAAGCACAGTGCATTTTGCAACCTCCAGAGCAAGTGGGCAAGTCACCCACTCAAGAGACTGTGGCCTTGCAATCCCCAGGACCAAGCACAGTGCATGTTGACCCCTTCAGAACCAGTGGTCTTGTTCCATCTGCCAGCTGAGGTGTCCCCCATCCCCCATCCCCCTGAGGTGCCTGCCTGTTTCCCAATTGATGCCCCTGCAGTGTTCTCTCCGTGTTGAGGCAGGTGCCATGTTTGGACTTTGGCCTGTTGCCATGTGGACAACGTACATTGTGGACTGTGCTATGTCCCTTTTTATGTAGATATGTATATATCTTTTATCTTGCCTCACTTATTTGTCTCGATGTGTTGATCTCATTACATTCACTTTTTCTAAAATGATTTGTCCTTGCATTATTCATCCGAGGTACGGGGTAAAATGATTTAGTAGTGCAGCTGATTGTGGGTATGGTGTTGGGGAGGGTGTGCATGTGTGTGTCACTCTCTTTTTCCTCCCTCCCTCCCTTGTGTGCTAGGTGGCTGTACTCACCATCGTCGTCTTCGCCTGCATTGGTGTTCCTGGTGGAGCAGCACGTAGAAGGTCATGGGGAAGACATGCAGCTCGGGCTCCATTGAGGTGTGGTTGTCCCTGTGTCTCCAATGGTGAGTCCTTTCCCTTCTGAGGTCTGTTTCCGCCAGACTTTTGATGTCGTTGGTACCGCCCCGGAAAAGGTGGCGGTTTACTGGGTCATAATATGTGGGCGGAACATTGACTTCTGCCTGGCTGTAGGCGGCTACCACCATGGTGGTGGTCGGTGTGGTACATTGGCTGTCTATCGGAGATCTTTCCACCATGGTCATAATTTGGCGGTAATTACGCCGGGCTGTTGGTGGTATTGCTGCCACTTTAACACCAACCGCCAGGGTTGTAATAAGGCCATATTGTCATACATTGTGTGGGGATTGTTGACCAATGGCTTGGAATCCAAAATCTTAAATGGGAAAAGTGTCTTCAGAGGGATGGATCAAAACAATACAGTTTGATATTTTGTAGGACATCTGAGTGGGCACCTTCTGAATTGTTAAGATGCAAGGTATGTGACAGTTTCTCAATGGTGTGACAAATGTAAAGCACTGCTTGGTATTCTCTGTGTTTTAGTTCAAGAAGAAATTGCAAGATGACTTGTAAAGGAGCAAAATCAGTTATTTAAGTAACTCCATAGTTGCCTGTCCATTCGTGGTAGTAGTGTAATATGAATGGGTAGGTACAACAGACTTCAATATCCTATTATGTCTGCACCTCTTGTCTTGATCTCCGCATGCCATAAGCCCTATTCACCTGCCTCCTCTGTCGATCCTGTCCTCTAATTATATTTCTCCACTGTACTTTATGATGCCCATGCTCTCTGTTCCCATCTTCCTCTCTGCCTTCTGTGACCCTCTTTACCATCCTGTGCCTCCACTGCAATTAAACCCATCTTGTGACCTCTATGTCTTCCTTATCCTGAGCCCCTTGACCATATCACACACCATATCACCAACCCCTTAGTTCCAGCACACTATTATTAAGTGTCTCCTATCAATTTGCATCTTGCTATCTGCCCTCTCCTCCATTCTCCACATATCCTATCCCTTAATGTACCTTGTGTAAATGGCTTTGGTCCCTCTGTCCCACCTTCTTCACTGTCACCTTTTTCACTGGGTAACCATTGTCTTCCCTATATTTCTGTCTACCTTCAACTTTATTTTCTTTTCTCCCATATATCTCTCTTCCTCTCTGCCTTCAGAGGTTTACTTATGTTGGTTGTTTCCATTAGATCCATGTAATATTCTCTCCCCTGTGCATGGCATGCCTAAAATATTTTTCTGTACTTATTTGTCCCTCTCACTCTTCTCCTCCCCAGATAAATCTTATCTTGTCTTTCACAATGTGTTCCATCTTACCAGTGAAGTACAAATTGTTCAATATTTGTTGTTGTTATGATCGTTTATGGACCATTCCTCACAAATCATGTGGAGCACTCACCTGAAGATTAAGTCCCATCCACTAATGATGTCTGCATGATGCTGCTGCCAGGTATGACCTTTCCTGAGACTAGAGTGTTGCATCGAAGTAGTTCTTACAATGTACTGAACCCTCCCTTTCTGACCTAGGGCATCATTAAGAATTTGGCGGTCGGACGAGCCGACTGCCAAACTTGGGGGGAGGACGTTGCCATCATGCCAGCGGCGCCCCCCATCATATTACAATGTTTCTGCCAGGCTGACCGGCAGGAACATTGTATTACAAAGTCCCCGTCGGGCTGACCGGCGGGAACACTGCTATTGTATTGGTCTTGGCTCACTTAAGGGCATTTTATACTTACATGAGACATACCATTGCTATAGGAAAAAGGCCTGTACATTTGTAATTAGCCCTGTAGACAGTTAATGAGTGTTAGTATGAGCATGGAGGTCTGTTCGAGAAAAGCGTGCTTTTCTGTGTTTTATTGGGCATACCAGCAGTACAGTCATACGGTGGGAGGTAAAATGTGACCACCAGAAATACAGCAGTGCAATATGCTGAAGTATTGATAGTGATAGAAGGAACGTCCATATTTGTGTGGTTAAATAATGCCAAAAACAAGACAATTAGGAATGCATGGGACAAGGCTTTGTAATGAAAAGTGAGGAGAATAAACACAACATGCTGGTGAGGCATGAGGCAGATGCAAGGCAATGGCCCAGGCTACCATAGCAACCTAGCAACATTATAGGACCAAACAGAACCCCTTTGCAATAAAATTGATTCATAAACAAATTAATGTATTTTTTACCTAGATGTTCTTGTTTAATGAACAGCATAATAAGATAGATCTGCACAGAGCACTGATGAGATCACTTAAAACAGATAATAAATTAAAAGGATGAGCTTTCGCTCAACAGTCTGTAAGTGCTTGCATCTTATCAGACACAAGAGAGTATGATTTGTCAAAAAAGTGTCATAACAAGGAGCCATGGCCAATAGGTCAAGGGAGCCACGGGTCCAAAAAGTTTGGGAACCACTGCCGTAACTGCTGGGCCTCCCCTTCCCCCTCAGTGCTTAAACCTGATTTAGCTATTTGGGGTAGCTCGTGCTTAGGGCTCCATAACTTTGTTTTCTATACAAGGTTTTTATGCCAAATTAGCATTTTTTTTTCCAATACGGATTATCAAGGTTCCCAGGGTTTGTAGATTCCCCTGGATGGATATGGAAACGAGGCAAGTAAAGCTCAATCTTGATTATTTTTTTCAAAATAAGAAACTAGTGCTCCGGACTTTTTCTTAAAACTGAAATCAACAAATGGCTTGCTGTGCTAAAATCACCATCTTCCCAGCTTTCAGGAGCATGCAGAGCTAAGAGTTAGTCCATATTTCCTATGGGCTTTGTAGGTTCTTCAAGAACCCAAGGAACCCAATGCCAACAAATGTGCTGCACCATACAATGTTTTTTCATTGTGTACAGAGTATGGACACATTCCTATAGTGAAATATGTGCAAAATGGGTATCAAGGAAACCTATGTATTTCTGAAATGACACAAGATACGGAGGTTAGGAGCAGTGTTTATTTGGACATCTCTGAATTTCTGTGTATCCTTACAAACATGAGTTAAAGAGTATTTTTGAAAATGTATTTTTATGACACACTGGCTTCCTTTTGGAAGGCACAAATTCAGTGAAATCCAATTGGTAATTGCAAATGTTCTGCTATTCTGTGCTCCTGCATGACTTCCAATAAAAATGATATTGCACTTGTTTAGGTAGGCCTAGTGCCGGGTCAGAAAACAGCCCAAAACGCTACATGAATACATCATATTTCTCCTCTCAAAACTGACCCTTTTTTTTCAAAGTGTGTAGCTGTGAATTTTGGGCACTAACTAAATCAGCACTTGGGGAAACCTAGCAATGTTTTGCATTTTAAAAACTAGACACCTAGGGAAATCAGGGGTGAGGAGACTTGTGTGGCTCTCACCACGTTTTATACCCAAAATATCTTGAAAATCTCAAACTTTGACTAAAATATATACATTTTCCTCACATTCTGAGTTGGAAAGTTATGGAATCTGCAGAGAGCCACAAACTTCCTTCCATCCAGCATTCCCTTAAGTAGAATGATTACAAAGATACCTCACTTGTGTGGAAAGACCTAATGCCCACAACTGGAAATGGGACAAAACACATCATGGATATGTCACATATTTCCACACAAAACTAACCCTTTTTTCATCCTAAGATTTTGGGCCTTAGGAAAGTCAGTACCATGGGAAACCTAGCAAGTTTGCACATTATTGAGAGCTAGACACCTGGGAGAATCCAGGGTGGGGTGACTTGAGTGGCTCATACCAGGGGCTTTCACCCAAAATCCTTTGCAAACCTCACACCTTGACTAAAATAACACATATTCTCCACATTTCTGTGATGCAAATGTCTGGAATCTTTGAAGACCCACAAATCTCATTTCACCCAGGATCTCCTAATGTCATATATATGAAAATCAATATAAATGGTACCTCACTTGTGTGGGTAGGCCTAGTGCCCACAGTCGGAAATGGCCCAAAACGCAACCTGGATACATCACATTTTTCCACTCACACCTGACCATATTTTCCAATGTAGGTAGCTGTAAATGTTGGTCCCTAGCTCTATCAGCATCTTGGGAAACATAGCAAACTAGCACATTTTTTAAAAAATTAGACAGCTGGTGGAATTCAGGGTCAGCTGACTTGCATGGCTCTCACCACGTTTGTTTTCCCAAAATACCTTGTGATCCTCAAACCTTGACAAAAAAACAAATTTTCATCATATTTTTGGGTTGCAAAATTCAGAAGTCTGTGGGGAGCCACAAACTTCCTCCACCAAGCATACCTCTAAGTCACTGATAAAAGTGGTACCTCATTTGTGTGGGTGGGCCTACTGCCCACAACAGGAAATGGCCCACAATGCAACATGGATGCATCCCATTGTTTCCACTAAATACTGACCCTTTTTTTGCAAAGTGTGTATCTGTGGATTTTGGGCCCAACACAGTCTGCACCTATGCAAACCTAGCAAACTTGCACATTTTTGAAAAATAAGACACGTGGGGGATTCTAGCGTAGGTCGATTTGCATGGTTCTAACCAGGTCTGGTTACTCAGAATCCCTTGCAAACCTCAAACTTTCACTAAAAACACATATTCTCACATTTCTGAGATGAAAAGTTATGAAATCTGTGGAGATCCATAAACTTTCTTCCACCCAGCATTCCCCTACATCTTCTGAAAAAAACCTGTGTGGTTACGCCTAGTGCCCATGACAGGAAATGACCCAAAATGCAACATGAATACATCAGGTTTTTCACTCAAAACTGACCCTTTTGTTGCAAAGTGGCTACTTGTGGATATTAGACCCTAGTTAAGCCAGTACCTAGGGAAACCTGGCAAACCTGCGCATTTTTTAAAGCTAGACACCTGGAAGAATCCATAGTGGGGTGACTTGTATGGTTCTCACCAGATTTTATTTACCTAAAATCCCTCGCAAACCTTGACTAAAAAGACACATTTTCCTCATATTTCTGTGATGGAAAATTCTGTAATCTGTGGAAAGCCGCAAATTTCCTACCCACATATCCCCTGATAAGAACGGTACCCCACTTGTGTGGGTGGGCCAAACGACCAGAAAAGAAAAGGCTCTAAAGTGGTACATAGATAGATAAGCAATAGGGGTAGCTATAGTATTCGGGCTGTGATGTTGTGGCACCCATGCAAACCTACAAGTTCCAATGTAGTGTGCCGTGTGCAGATCCCATGAAGTTTTCTTACCCACATGCCCTGCAAACCTCAAACATTGCCTGAAATCATGGATTTTTCCTTACATTTCTGTGATGGAAACTTCCGGAATCCACAGGAAATTATAAAGTTCCTACCACCCATTGTTACCCCATTTGTGCCCATAAAAAAAGCTGCAGCACATGTGTGGCTGAGCTTAGTGCTTGACCCTGGATCAGATCATGCAAAAGTCAATTAAATATGTCCCCTGGGGAAGGTAGAAAGTCCACCTGGCATGAGGGATTTTGCCTTTGGGGTGAAAGAAAACAGTGCAAATGTTGCACACTGGTACTGGCGAACCCCCCCCCCCCCCCAAATGGGGCAAACCAGAGTGCAACCTCCACACTACTTTCTTTTGAGCCAGATGGAAAACTGTTGGTGTCAGGTGGACTTTCTACCCTCCCCTAGGGACATTCTTGGGGGAACGTCCCCAGTTTGCACAATCCTCAAATCTGCTCCATTGAGGCAGGACAACACTATTGCCACTTCAGCTGAGGGTAGGGTTCAATGCCAGGGTAAGCCTTCCCCTCCTTTTGTTTGTTTTGGCTCTGTTTTTTAATCCCTAGAGTTTAGTGGGCTGCCTTTTCCTCCCGGGAGAGCCGATTAGTGGTGAATATTCCCTATCCACCCCCTAATAGGGGCAGAAAGTCTATTGGGAAATGGTATAAGGGAGATAATGGGCCAAGAAGCACTGCATAAATCCAATCCATAGTGTCTAGTGGGTTTTCTGCCCTTGGGGCAAATTTTGTATAATTTCCCCTTCCACTACCCTGAGGGGCAGAAAGACTGTCTGTGTCAATTTAGGGTGGTCGCATGCCATGCCTATGGTGGGCAGCTCCCACCTCATTACAATTTTTATTTTTCCTAATCGTCCTTTATGTCTTCTGGCATTTCTCCCCCTGGGGACAGATTGGTGGTAATGATATTTATTCCCCCCCCCCCCAGGGGGTCAGAAAGACTGATGGCACTGTGTTTTAGGGGACTTGGGCTTCCCCATGATGAGCAGACCCCTAAATTATTTTTGTTTTCCGTGGTGTCCAGTGGGCATTCTGCACCCTGGGGGGACAGATTCGAGGTATTCACCCCAGAGTCCCCACAAGGAGGCAGAAAGACTGACACCACAGTTTTTTGTGGAGAAGGTATGATCATGACCATGGTGGACATCCCCCACCCATAGATTTTTTTTGTTTGCTTTCCCTGGTAGAGGGGGCATTGTCTTGCTGATGATGGGCAGACTCCACCACTGTACCTTTTGCTGTGCAAATTCATTGGTGCATAGTGGGCTTTTTGCACTCCCCAGGGGCAGTTTGGGTTAATCCCTCCTATCAGCCCCCTGGGGGGCAGAGACTGTTACTGCTTTTTTGTGGTGGGGGAATGGTCATACCAATGGTGGGCAGCTCCCTCCCCTATACATTTTTTCAAATAATTTCCTGGTACCTTGTGGACATTCAGCTCCCACCTAGAGGGGGCAGATCTAGGGTAATCACCCCATCTGCTTCCCAGAGTGAGCCAGAAAGACTGTCAATACATTTGTAAGGGTGGGGGCATGTCCATGGTGGGCAGCCCCTGCACCTACAGTCTATTGTTCTTAATTGTTCTGGTCTCTAGTGGGGCTTCTGCCATGGTCTATAGTGGGGCTTCTGCCCCTGCTCTGGGCAGTTTGGGGGATAATCATCCCTATCTGCCTCCCAAGGAGGGCAGAGAGGCTGAACTTTTGTAATGGCCGGGGGGAGCACATTCCCTTGCCTAAAGGGCCACTCACCCATGTCCAAAGGCCTAGTGGGTGGATCCTTGCTTGGGGATCACTCTTCTCTGGCAATCCCCTGACAGGGATCCATTGAGTAGAGGTACCATTGGAAAGAGGAGATTCTTTCCTTTCAAACAACACCTCTCCCAAAGCAATCATCGCTCGGGGGGCTGAGATATGCCACTCCCCCGAGCATTGATTCAGTGAAAGTGAAACAAGCCCATTGGCTCATTCTAATTTCTCTTTGCTGTAATGATGTCAGCATGCCCTGCTCGCTAATTGTCATTACAGCAAAGTAAAAAAAAACACTCAGGCTGCTCATGTAACTCTTTCTGAGTAACCCAAGGATAAAATTAAAAAAAAGGTCTGGGGCAGAGCAGGGGTCTTTAGATTCCTCCCTAGTGTTGGCTAATGGCCGAAAGATGCACTTAAGGGGTTAATATGTTGATAATATTATTCCTGTGCTTCTTTTACTCACAGTTTGATGCATGTAATTTCAATATGAGAAACATTGATATGAAATGTTTAAGAATATTTGCATTTTTAACATGTGTACAAAGATATTCATACCAAAGAGTGAGGTAGTGATTTCTAAGTTGTTTTTAGTTGACAGACATGTTTATTTTTACAGTTTTTGTGGATTTACAAGTTAGGGAAATGCGCCTTAATGGTTTCTTGTTGTACATTATTGATCATTTTCTGTTCTAATTCAGTCTTGGGAATTTGAACAGTAACCCTCCTTATTTGGTATTGCCTCAGATTGTGTGACATTGTATGTCGTAACTTAGAGGTAAAGTCAAGGTGTCAGATTAGTTCCCAGTTGTGGATTGTGTAATCAGGTGCTTTTGTGTGGGTTGTTGGCTGAAGAGTGGCAAGGGGAGTGCCCTGTTCAAGGTGTGTTGTATGGAGTTACCAGCAGGTGCTTATGGGGGAGATAGGGTTTGGTGTGCAAATGAGTAAAGAGCAGTACTTCAGTTGCCAACATTGAATAACTTTGGAAGTGCAGTATCTCATGACATGAGGAAGCATGAGGTAGACTCTGTCATGTGCAGAAGTGTGGGGGAGTACACTGTGTTGTGCAAAATTGGAGATGAATTGTACCATGTTGTGTGAAAAAGTGTGGGTCTGCAGACCACTCAGTGTCAAAATGGGATAGAGCAGTACCCTTTTGTATAAGAATGCATGGGGGAGTACCCTGTGGTGTGCAAAAGAGGACAAGAGAAGTAGTCCATCATGTGAGTTTGCAAGGGAAAGTAAACTGTAGTATCTGAAGGTGGGGAAGAGTAGTACCCTTTTGTAAGAGGTAAGATGGGGAAGTGTAGTACACCGCGTGTTGTGGCCTGAAGCCACATATACTGCTTGAATGTGCTCTGAGACCAGTCGTTACTGTGTATGAATTGGAAGCGTCAACAGCTGCATGGTACTAGAGGCACAGTATATCAGTGTGAGGTATAGTGTCTTTGTTTTTTAATTGTGTTTGTTTCATCAATATGTCCTATGGGCAAGTCATCATTTTGTACAAACGGTAGGGTTTGACAGCTATGTGATACAAGAGACAGAGTACATTGGTGGTTGTCTTGCTTGTAAGTGTGAATGTGGGTACTGGAGTCCGATCACTGTTTGAATGTTGCATTTTCTGAATGTTTAGTCTGCACACATTGGAGAGTGGCATCATTGTGTGTGGTAAATATTCTATCCGATGTTTGTGCAGCTCCAAGAGGGCATGGTGCTCAGGACCGATATTTTCTGTCTGGCAAGGGGTCATGTTAGTTTAGACATTGAGTGTGAATGGGTTTTAGGCATGTTGGAGTGCTTGGCTGTATGTTTTTTGTGCATGAAAGTGCGAGTGAGTGTATTTTCCTTGTACACTTGCAAGTTTCTTGAGGAAGATGAGTAAAGTGCATGGGATATTTTGTTGTCTGTGGAGCACTTTTGGATTGGTTTGATGTTTGTCCTTTGTCTAAGGAAGGCAAATGATGTAGTGACATGACAAGTCTGTCTACGTATGGACAGTTTGGATGCTGTGAGAATGTAATGATTCATAGAATGTTAGTGCCTTTGATCTGGGTGAAACCTGGGAGTTGATTACAGTTTGAGGGCACTGGTGACCTAACATGACCTATCTATTCTTATTGCAATCTAAAGGCCTAGCAGGATAAACATTATTGGTATTACCATTCTGGATCCAGAGACCTTTGGTTCTGGAAATGTGTATGACCAAGCCTCTGTCGGGATAATTGAAGTCTGTCCTCTACTGGCCAAGGAGCAGCTTCAGGTGTGCAAGAGGACCCCAATACCTTGTGAGCACTTTCCATCATAAGAATTTCGGGTCCTGCGCGCTAGTACGTTATCAACCAAACTCTCATCTAAGAACAGCTCCATATTTAAACATTCTGGCAATCCAATAATTCACATGTTAAATCACATAGAGCACCCTTCTGTGTTCTTGGCACACAGTTAAAGGTCTCTAAATTCAACTGTGACTGCACCTGTACATCCTTCAATGTAGATTGCATTGTTGTAAGGGTAAGTGTTGATTCACTGGGCCTGATTTATATAAAGTGGTTCTGCACAGAGTGCAGCACCACTTTTCTTGCACCTCTTAGTTTCCCCCTAATGCCACCATGTGTGCAACGTATCTAAGATACGGTGAACCATGGCGGTAGTCAGGGGAACTAGCATCAACATATTTAAAGCTAGTTCAGAGCGTGGCAGGATTACCGTAAAAAATGTTGACGCTAATCCTTAAAAGCCCATTGAGGCCCATTGTAAAGAATGGATTGCCTCCTTTTAATGCCTGCTCTAAGCAGGTGTTAATAGTGCCGAAAAAAACGACGCAAAGAAATCTCTTACTTATCTTTACACTTTTTTTTGGCTCCCCTAACGGAGGAACGCCCCCTTTGCATACATTGTGCCTGGCATAGCCATAATGTAGCGCAAAGGGTTACAAAGTGGTTGTTAGAAATGGGGTCTTTGGTTGGCAGTCAGGTTGCCCCCTGTCCAAGCAAGGACCCTCACTCTAGTCAGGGTAAGTCACACACAATCCAAATTATCCTGTGCCCACCCTCTGGTAGCTTGGCACTGAGCAGTCAGGCTTAACTTAGAAGGCAATGTGTAAAGTATTTGTGCAATAAATCATACAATAACACAATATAGCACCACAAAAATACACCACACAGTGTTTAGAAAAATATATAATATTTATCTGGATATGTGCAGGTCAAAATGATCAAAGATGCAATAAGAAAATGTAAAGATATCACTGAAAAGTTAGTGCAACTTCATAGGCAGCCAGCCACTTGTCAATATCATCTCCCACCCCAAAACTGGGCACCACACTCTTGGGTATACGAACCTTTTTCTTTCCAACTGGTCCTGTATGTATGCTGCCACCATCACTGCTGGACTCAGACTGTCTTGCCTTGATCTCCAGCTCCTTGAGACTCAGTTCATGAGCTAACAAAAGTTTTTTCTCAGCCAGAGCTCTCTCGGCTTCAATCTGCTTGGCTGCTCTTTCAGCTTCAGCTTGTTTGGCTTCTCTTTCTGCCCTCCTTTCCTCCTGTTGAGCCTCAATTTTTAATTTTGCCATTTGCAATTGAAACTCTCTCTCCTCTCTCCTTTCCTCTGCGGTCAGGCTTTGATCAGAGACACAGCTCCCTGGTTTGGCAAGGGGCACAACTGCAGTGGTAACATTATCCATTAATGGAAAGAAATCCTCTGAGGGGCCATCTTCTGGACCCTCCTCCTCAGTATCCTCCTCTGAATGGGTTTCTGCCCAGGCCCTCAGCCCCATTTGAAATTCTTCCTTTCTGGAGGCACCTTAGCTGGGTACTCCCATATACCTGCAGAATGTTTGACAATATATGTCTCAAACAGGGCTAGGTCAAAATCTCCTGCTTGAGACCCAGCCTGAGACATGTTGAGTGAGGATTTCCGTCAAAAATTGACAGAAAAAACACAGTTGCAAAAAGAGATTAAAAAAATCAAGTTGACCTTCAACTGTGAGTAGGTAGTGGAATACTCAGCTACTGTATGTCACTGCACAAATACAAGTCCTATCCTCTCTGCTGATCACCAATGTTATAAATGGGGTCTTTGGTTGGCAGTCAGGTTACCCCCTGTCCAAGCAAGGACCCTCACTCTAGTCAGAGTAAGTCACAAACAATCCAAATTATCCTGTGCCCACCCTCTGGTAGCTTGGCACTGAGCAGTCAGGCTTAACTTAGAAGGCAATGTGTAAAGTATTTGTGCAATAAATCATACAATAACACAATATAGCACCACAAAAATGCACCACACAGTGTTTAGAAAAAAATATAATATTTATCTGGATATTTGCAGGTCAAAACGATCAAAGATGCAATAAGAAAATGTAAAGATATCACTGAAAAGTGATATAAAGTGTCTTAAGTCTTTTAAAAGCAAACAAAGGGGGTCGTTCCAACCTCGGCGGTAAAAGGCGCTTTCCGCCATTCAGAAGACCGCCATAACACCGCCGCGGCCGCGGTAAACCGCCACGGTCATTCTGACCCACAACAGGCAAACCGCCAAAATACAGACATCCACAAAAGTCCGCCACACCAAAGGGCAGCGAGAAACTGGCGATGACCAAACCTCCACCGTCACGCCAACAGAAATACGCCCACACTATCACGACACACGAATCCACGCGGCGGTCTTTCAACCGCGGTATTCCATTGGCGGTACACACCGCCGCGCTCAAAATACACACACACTTACAAAATACAACCACATTGGACAATTCAAAATACACACACCTGAGACACATACACACACCACTCCCACACACCCAATTAAATATAAAACACACACCCACATCACCCACAAACCTCCACTCCTAGAGATTCGTGAACACGCACCGAGAAAAGACATCCGAGCACCCAGACGCCCAATTCACTGTCACCCAGCAATATTTGCACGCACTTCACACAACACAACAATACACATCACCACACTTAGCACCACACAATCCACCCTACACATCACCCACACCACCCCATGGCACTGCAAAGACACCCCAGGTTCTCGGATGATGAACTCAGGGTCATGGTGGAGGAAATTGTACGAGTAGAGCCACAGCTGTTCGGGGCACAGGTGCAGCACACCACCATTGCCAGGAAGATGGAGCTATGGAGCAGAATAGTCGACAGGGTCAACGCTGTGGGGCAGCACCCAAGAAATCAGGACGACATCAGGAAGAGGTGGAACGACCTACGGGGGAAGGTGCGTTCCATGGTATCCAGGCACGACATTGCGGTGCAGAAGACTGGCGGTGGACCCCCACCTCCTCCCCCAGAATTTACAACATGGGAGGAGCAAGTCTTGAACATCCTGCATCCCGAGGGCCTCGCAGGAGTAGGCGGAGGAATGGACTCTGGTAAGGTAAATCTTAACTACTTCTCCCCCCCACCCCACCTGCATGCCAACTCATAACCCCACCCTCACCCTCACCGCCATGACATCCTACTCCTTGCAACTGTCTCACCGTCACAACCCACCCATCCCAACACCTAGCCCTGCATGCGTCCACAAAGTATGGACACCCATCACCTAAGCATGCCCACTGCACATACACATACAACCCCCCCCCCAACCACCGTCACAACAGCCCCCACAAAGGAATGCCAGCACTGGGGTACACGGGCACCCACCCATTGCACTCTATGACACACACAGAAGCAATAACCATGCTTTTATACCCCTGCAGGACCCGAACGCCACGTCACCGCGCAGGAGGGTCCACAAATGTCCCCTCCACCCCCAGAAGAGGCCCACAGTGAGGACAGCAGCTCTGTCTCCCTGGATCTAGATGACCAGCTCGGTCCATCGGGGACCTCGGGACAGTCGGTTCCCCTCACACAGGCCACAGTAGACCTTCCCCCCTCTGGGAACACCAGCACAGCACCCACCCAGCGGGCCCATACCTCTGTCCCCAGGACACGTCAATCAGCGGTGTGTCCACCACTACAGGGAACCCAGGCTAACCCACCACCCCAACAACAACAGGGACCTGGGGGCAGTGGTAGTGGGCACACGGTCCAGGGGACAGAGGCCCAGGGAAACAGGAGAACTGGGAGGGCTGCTGTGTGATGGGGGGGGGGGCCCAGGGAACCCACTCTCCACGAGGCCCTGTCCTCCACCATGGGAGCATACCACCGCTCCCAGGAGACGAAGGCGACAGTCCTGGCCAGGTTTCAGGAGATCCAGCTTCTGCAGGAGGAACAGTATATGGGGTTCAGGGAGGAACTAAGAAACATCAGTACCGCCATGGGTACCATCGTAGTGGCCCTGAATGAGGTAGTCACGACATTGCGGGACACTGTGGCACCTCAAAGGGCCCCTGACACTAGCATGCACCAAGAACTGCCTACCACCTCCGCCGGCGCTAGTGGACAGGAGGCCCCGACACAAGACCAACAGGCCACCAGAACCCCACCCCCTGCTGAAGGAGAACCACCCCGCAAGCTGGCCCTGAGATCCAGGAAGAAGACAGAGTAAGATGTCAAGACCCCCGCCAGCAAAGGATACTGCCCTGATTGTCAACCCACTGTCCCACATTGTCACCCTGTCCAACCTTAAACTGCCCCTGCTCCACTTCCCACAGGCATTTGGACAATGCACCTGTGAAACTGATAGTCTGGACTCTGCCATGGACAATCCTCCACCATCACCCCTCACCGATTTGCTACTACCCATCCAATTTAGAGCACTTGAATAAAAACACTTATTGCACAAAATAATCTGGAGTCTGGCTGTGATTTAGAACAAATGTATTAGACATGACCGTGCCAAAATGTTCATTCACATTGTGATGGTAACAAACCGCTGTCACACAGCTGTAGTCCATGGGGAAACAAAGCAGATGTCACGCATTGGGGCCCACAGCTCTGAAAACCGAAGGGAAAGTCACAACACAGTTACCATACACTGGGGGAAAAAGTCAGACAGTAGAGAGGCAGGAGTCTTTAAGTAAATGTAATATGCCGGTGTCTACTCTTACCTGTGTGTCACTGAAAATACTGCTGTATTACTGTGTTCCTGTTCTCTATGTCGTCCTCTTTGGCTTCCTCCTCTTCACTCTCCACAGGCTCCACAGCTGCTACAACACCACCATCTGGACCATCCTCCTGCAGAAAAGGCACCTGGCGGCGCAAAGCCAGGTTGTGAAGCATACAGAAGGCCACGATGATCTGGCACACCTTCTTTGGTGAGTACATTAGGGATCCACCTGTCATATGGAGGCACCTGAACCTGGCCTTCAGGAGGCCAAAGGTTCGCTCGATCACCCTCCTAGTCCGCCCATGGGCCTCATTGTACCGTTCCTCTGCCCTTGTCCTGGGATTCCTCACTGGGGTCAGTAGCCAGGACAGGTTGGGGTAACCAGAGTCCCCTAATAGCCACACCCGTTGCCTCTGGAGTTGACCCATCACATACGGGATGCTGCTATTCCGCAGGATGTAGGCGTCATGCACTGACCCAGGGAACTTGGCATTAACATGGGAGATGTACTGGTCAGCCAAACACACCATCTGTACATTCATCGAATGATAACTCTTCCGGTTCCTGTACACCTGTTCACTCCTGCTGGGGGGGACCAAAGCAACATGTGTCCCATCAATGGCACCTATGATGTTGGGGATATGTCCAAGGGCATAGAAATCACCCTTCACTGTAGGCAAATCCCCCACCTCAGGGAAAACAATGTAGCTCCGCATGTGTTTCAGCAGGGCAGACAACACTCTGGACAACACCTTGGAAAACATAGGCTGGGACATCCCTGATGATATGGCCACTGTTGTTTGAAATGACCCACTTGCTAAGAAATGGAGTACTGACAGCACCTGCACTAGAGGGGGGATCCCTGTGGGTTGGCGGATGGGTGACATCAGGTCTGGCTCCAGCTGGGCACACAGTTCCTGTATAGTGGCTCGGTCAAGCCTGTATGTCAGTATGACATGTCGTTCCTCCATTGTCGACAGGTCCACCAGCGGTCTGTACAGGGGAAGATTCCTCCATCTCCTCGCATGTCCCAGCGGACGGTGCCTATGAAGGACAACAGCGAGCACAGAGTCAAGCAACCCACAGGTACGTAACCACAGCTTGCACATAGCACGATTCCCAATGCATTGAATGGCTTGTATGAGTGTTGGTGCATGGCCTAAGTATGTGTGACGCAGTTGGTAATTAGGCCATGTGGGCCCTTGAAATGGCGGCTGTCTGACCTGTGAAGTGCGACAGTGGGATGTGAGGTCAATGCGCTGGCGTGGCATCCGCGGCGGTAGGCGGTCGAAGACCGCGGCGCTAAGCCGCATTGGTTAACATAGAACCCTATGGGTTTCAGGAGCCAATAACGATGTGCGCCGGCGGTATGCACCGCCGCGGGCGTGACGGCCATTTTCTATCTGCTTAATCACTCGATACCTGATCTTCGACAGGAGAGGACCTACACTGCAAGTGCTGCTGTGACCTCGGTCTGGAAGAGACAATGGCTCATGCGACTGGGGAAAGGGCCCCTGCCTTCACTGCGGAGGAGTTGGAGAAACTTGTGGATGGGGTCCTCCCCCAGTATGCGCTACTCTATGGTCCACCAGACCAACAGGTAAGCACACTGGGACCATGCTTAGTGGGCAATGCCTGGGTTGAGTCGGGTGGATGAAAGATGGTGGGGAGGGGAGCGATTGAGGCATGCATCAAACGACAGATGAGAGCATGTGCCACATGGCAAGGGTGGGGATGGGGGGCCACTCACATCGAGCAAGCAGAAGGTGATGACAATTTCTCTCTCCTTGTACATGTCACATAGGTCAGCGCCCACCAGAAAGTCGCGATTTGGCGTGCCATCGCCAAGGACGTCCAGACCCTGGGGGTCCACAACAGACGGGGCACCCACTGCCGGAAGAGGTGGGAGGACATCCGACGCGGGAGCAGGAAGATGGCGGAGGCTCTGCTGGGGATGGCCTCCCAACGTAGGAGGGGTGCCAGTCGTCAATTGACCCCCCTGATGTCCCGGATCCTGGCGGTGGCCTACCCCGATTTGGATGGGCGCGTGAGGACATCACAGCAGACACCAGGGGGTGAGTACAAATACATTCTGCTGACTTTGCGCGCAGTGGAGGTGTCTGGGTGGGGAAGGAGGGCTGTGGGTATCCCTAGGCCAGGGCGATTTCTGTAGGCTAGGCCCCTCCGTAAGGCATGGCCCTGTGCCCCCAACCCCCACCTCTGTAGGGTGCCAAGTACAGGTATCCATGGCCCTGTGTCATCTATGTGTGCAGTTGTCGTCCATAGGCTTGTAGGCCATGTCCCACGGATTGCGTAGTGGACCCCAAGTGCGCGGCGTAGTGCAGGGGGCTTCTGTGTCTGTCTTGTCCGCCAACGGTAGCGGTAATCCATGCACTCAACATGTCTTTATTTCTCCTCCCCCCCTTTTTTGTGGTCTTCCTGTTCATGTGTGCATTAGCATCATCAGGCGGAGGAGAAGTGGCATCAGAGCACGAGGGAGCTGCATCTCACATGGCCATGGCGGGCCATGCAACTGACTCGGATTTCACCAGTGAGACAGAGGGCGAGGGGAGCTCCACAGCGGGGACTCGTGCTGATGTCAGTGACAGCGACTCGTCCTCTGAAGGGAGCTCCCCTTTGGTGGCGGCAACATCCGTGCCCCCCGCAACAACAGGTACAGCCGCCACCCAGCGCACCAGCACCGCGCTCCCAGCAGCCCCTCAGCGTTTGCCCCGTGCCTGCTCACCTAGGAATGTGGGCATCTCATTCGCCCCAGGCACCTCAGGCCCTGCCCCTGTCACCCCTGCTGCCCTCAGTGAGGAGGTCATTGACCTCCTAAGGACCATCATTGTTGGGCAGTCTACCCTTTTGAATGCCATCCAGGGTGTACAAAGAGAGGTGCACCAGAGTAATGCATACCTGGAGGGCATTCATTCGGGTCAGGCTGCCCATCAGCGATCGTTCAACGCTCTGGCCTCAGCACTGACGGCACCAATTGTCCCTGTCTCTAGCCTCCCCCCTCCAACTTCCTCCACCCAGACCCAATCCCCTGTACCTCTGCCTATCCCAGACACACCTACAGACCAGCCTGCACACACCTCAACACCCAAGGGAAGCTCATCCAGACATAAGCACCACACATCACACAAGCATTCACACAAGCAACATCCACATGCAGACATACCAACACCCACTGCCTCCACTGTGTCCCCCTCCTCCTCGTCTCCCTCCTCCCTCCCTGTGACGTCTCCACTCACACTTGCATGCACAACATCTTCAGCCACTACGTCCATCACCAGCACACCCACCAGAACACTCCCCACACGTGCAGTCACCACCCCCACTACCATTTACACATCCCCTCTGTCCTCTCCAAGTGTGTCTGTCACCCCCTCCTCCAAACTACACAAACGCAGGCAGCCACCCACCCAACAGCCATCCACCTCACGACAGCCTCCAGCCCAAGCACCTGCACCCAAAGACACCAGACTTCACACTCCTACAACCACATCCTCTTCCTCCACTCCCATACCCATTACACCTACCCGTCCCTCTCTTTCCAAATTGCCTTTCCTTGCCAACCTTAACCTCTTTCCAACATCTCCCTCACCCCCTCCATCTCATAAGACTCCAATCAGCACCTCAGCCACCACAAAACCGGGACCTGTGAAGACTGTTGTCCATGGACTGTGGAGTCCCCCACCCTCAAGGGCATCCAGTTCAGCTAGGAGCCAAGGCACGGCCAGCCCACCACCGGAAAAGCATCCTAAGATTGCCAGTGCCCAGCGCGAGCGACCAAAGACCCCAGGGACCAAAATCCCTACATTGGCTCCGTCAGGAAGTGGGGTGCCACCTGGCACACCGCCAAAGGTGGGAAAGGGCCACAAGCGTGCAGGGAAGGTTGGGAAGGGCAGCACGCCCGACAAGTCCGGCAGCAGTCCAGCTGGCCAGGAGGGCCCCACCAGCCCCATCCCAGGTGTGCAGGAGGACACACACAGGCCCGGTACTGCAGCCCAGTAGGGCCCCGCAAGCCACGTCCCAGGTGGGCAGGAGGACACCCACAGGCCGAGAACTGCAGCCCAGGTGGGCCCGCAAGCCACCAGACAGATGGACAGGAAGGCCCCGCCAGCCACATGTCAGGTGGCGAGTGACAGCCATGCCTGGGCCGGATCCGCTGACCAGGACACTCATCTCAAGCACCACTCCGCTGGGCACCGCTGTCTCAAGAACGTTGAACTGGGCCCTTCATCTCAAGCACCGCTCCGCTGGGCACCGCCGTCTCAAGCACCGCTCCGCTGGGCACCGCCGTCTCAAGCACCGCTTAACTGGGCCCTTCATCTCAAGCACCGCTCCGCTGGGCACCGCCGTCTCAAGCACCGCTCCGCTGGGCACCGCCGTCTCAAGAACCGCTGCACTGGGCCCTTCATCTCAAGCACCACTGAACTGGGCCCTTCATCTCAAGCACCGCTGAAATGGGCCCTTCATCTCAAGCACCGCTCCGCTGGGCACCGCCGTCTCAAGAACCGCTGAACTGGGCCCTTCATCTCAAGCACCGCTCCGCTGGGCACCGCCGTCTCAAGCACCGTTGAACTGGGCCCTTCATCTCAAGCACCGCTCCGCTGGGCACCGCCGTCTCAAGAACCGCTGAACTGGGCCCTTCATCTCAAGCACCGCTCCGCTGGGCCCCGCCGTCTCAAGAACCGCTGCACTGGGCCCTTCATCTCAAGAACCGCTGCACTGGGCCCTTCATCTCAAGCACCGCTGCACTGGGCCCTTCATCTCAAGCACCGCTCCGCTGGGCACCGCCGTCTCAAGAACCGCTGAACTGGGCCCTTCATCTCAAGCACCGCTCCGCTGGGCCCCGCCGTCTCGAGAACCGCTGCACTTGGCCCTTCATCTCAAGCACCGCTGAACTGGGCCCTTCATCTCAAGCACCGCTGAACTGGGCCCTTCATCTCAAGCACCGCTCCGCTGGGCAACGCCGTCTCAAGCACCGCTGAACTGGGCCCTTCATCTCAAGCACCGCTCCGCTGGGCACCGCCGTCTCAAGAACCGCTGAACTGGGCCCTTCATCTCAAGCACCGCTCCGCTGGGCACCGCCGTCTCAAGAACCGCTGCACTGGGCCCTTCATCTCAAGCACCGCTGAACTGGGCCCTTCATCTCAAGCACCGCTGAACTGGGCCCTTCATCTCAAGCACCGCTCCGCTGGGCACTGCCGTCTCAAGAACCGCTGAACAGGGCCCTTCATCTCAAGCATCGCTCCGCTGGGCACCGCTGTCTCAAGCACCGCTAAACTGGGCCCTTCATCTCAAGCACCGCTCCGCTGGGCACCGCCGTCTCAAGAACCGCTGAACTGGGCCCTTCATCTCAAGCACCGCTGAACTGGGCCCTTCATCTCAAGCACCGCTCCGCTGGGCACCGTCGTCTCAAGAACCGTTGAACTGGGCCCTTCATCTCAAGCACCGCTGAACTGGGCCCTTCATCTCAAGCACCGCTGGCCCATTGGCGGAAGGGGCAGGCCTGCATCTGTGTCGGGCAGGGCTGCACGAAGCACTGTGGGCACTAGTCCCCCTCCAGTACCAGTGGAGACTGTTATCCACTTGAGAGACTGTGGCTTAGCACTCCCCAGGATTGAACAGTGGGCAAACCACCCACTGTAGAGACTTGAGAGACTGTGGCTTAGCACTCCCCAGGATTAAACAGTGGGCAAGCCACCCACTGTAGAGACTTGAGAGACTGTGGCTTTGCACTCCCCAGGATGGCACAGTGGGCAACCCACCCACTGTAGAGACTTGTGAGACTGTGGCTTTGCACTCCCCAGGATGGCACAGTGGCCATGGAGGCCCCTCGTGGAACTGGCGCCGTGGACTCCTCTGGCTGAGGTGCCCCCCCTTCCCTTCCCCCTGAGGTGCCTGTAGTTTTCCTATCTGATGCCCCTGCAGTGTTCTCTCCGTTGGAGGCAGGTATCCTGTGTGGGCTTTGCCCATGTGTTTTGGCCCAGTGGCCCACGAACAATGGCTGATAGACATATCGGACTGAACAATTTATGTATATAAAGTTATAGATGTGTGATATATTTTATACTCAGTCTTACAATATAATTCTATATTTATAATCATTTCCTTTTGCCTTTGCATTCTTCCGGGGGGTTTGTGGGTGTAACTGTGATGTGTTGCTATGCATTGATGTGTGTGTTGTAGTGGTTGAGGGTGAGGGTGGGTGTGTCGCATATGTGTGTCCCCGTAATTTTTTGCCTCCCCCTCCCCTGTGTCGTAGGTGCAGTACTCACTGTTGTCTTCTGCGCTGGCGTTCGTGCTCCTGGTAGAGGAGCAGGAAGACAATGGCTGGTAGGATGTGTAGTTCGGGTTCCATGCTGTCCAGATTCCTCGTGGGGTGTATGGAGGTGAGAGTTTTCCGTTTGAAATGTCTGTTTCCGCCGTGTTTTTATCGGCGGGGCTACCGCCCCGGAAAAGGTGGCGGATTGGTGGGTTGTGATAGGGTGGGCGGTACATTGTCTCCCGCCTGTCTGTTGGCGGTGACCGCCGCGCTGTTTGTTTGTCCCGCCGTGGCGGGCGGTGTGTTAAAGTGGCGGTCTCTGTTGGCGGTTTCCGCCAGGGTCGGAATTGCATTTTTTTTACCGCCAGCCTGTTGTCGGTTTGACCGCCGCTTTAACACCGACCGCCAGGGTTGGAATGACCCCCAAAGTCTCTTTCAAGCACAAAGTACCTGGTTCGCATGAAAAATCTCCGCAAAGGCCCGCAGAGGAGGAGAAGCGTTGAAACAAAGGGGTGTGCGTCGATTTCTCAGGCTGCACACGGTTGATGCGTCGTTTAGTTTCCACGCAGGGACAGCTGTGGTCGATTTCTGATGCTCGGTCGTGGATCCTCTTCGGGTTGCGGGGTTTTCAGACGCCCTGGAGTCTGTGCGTGGAATCCTGGGCTTATGACAAGCTCTGTGTCGTTCCAGTGGGCGGTGCAGGAAAATTTCTCCCGCACGACAGGCGCTGCGTCGATTTCCCCTCTGGAAATCGGGCTGCGTCGCCCCAGGTCGGCTGTGCGTCGATCTGGTGGGCCGTGCGTCGAAGTTCCGGTTGCACCGCAGGCGTCGCATCGATCTTTTCCTTGTGAAGTCGAGCTTTGTCGTTCCGGTTCAGCATGCAGTGAATTTCTCACCGCGGGACAGGCTGTGGGTCGTTTTTAGCAAGCTTTGTGTCGAACTTTCACCTCACAAGGAGTCCAGTTGCAAGAAAAAAGTCTTTTTGGTCCTGAGACTTCAGGGAAGAGGAGGCAAGCTCTATCTGAGCCCTTGGAGAGCACTTCTTCACCACAGCCAGAGAGCAGTAAGGCAGCAAGGCAACAGCAAGGCATCAGTCCTTCAGAGAAAGCATTCAGGTGATTCCTTTGGGCAGCCAGGCAGTTCTTCTTCGCAGGATGCAGGTTCTGGTTACAAGTTTTTTCTCCAGGAAGTTTCTGAGGCGGTAGGACAGAGGCCCTGATTTTACACCCAAATGTGCCTTTGAAGTGGGGGAGACTTCAAAGAGTGGCTTAGAAGTGCACCAGGTCCCCTTTCAGTTCAATCCTGTCTGCCAGGGTCCCAGTTGGGAGTGTGGCAGTCCTTTGTGTGAGAGCAGGCCCTCCACCCTCCCTGCCCAGGAAGACCCATTCAAAATGCAGATGTATGCAAGTGAGGCTGAGTATCCTGTGTTTGGGGTGTGTCTGAGTGAATGCACAAGGAGCTGTCAACTAAACCCAACCAGACGTGGATTGTAAGGCACAGAAAGATTTAAGTGCAGAGAAATGCTCACTTTCTAAAAGTGGCATTTCTAAAATAGTAATATTAAATCCAACTTCACCAGTCAGCAGGATTTTGTATCACCATTCTGTCCATACTAAATATGACATTCCTACTCCTTTGAGATCAGCAGCTACCACTCCAAGAATGTGGGAGGGCAGCCCCAATGTTAGCCTATGAAGGGAGCAGGCTTCACAGTAGTGTAAAAATGAATTTAGGAGTTGTACACTACCAGGACATGTAAACTACACAGGTACATGTCCTGCCTTTTACCCACACAGCAACCAGCCCTAGGGGTTACCTAGGGCACACCTTAGGGGCGACTTATATGTAGAAAAAGGGGAGTTTTAGGCTTGGCAAGTACTTTTAAATGCCAAGTCAAATTGGCAGTGAAACTGCACACACAGGCCTTGCAGTGCCAGGCCTGAGACAAGGTTAAGGGGCTATTTAAATGGGTGGCACAATCAGTGCTGCAGGCCCACTAGTAGCATTTAATCTACAAGCCCTGGGCACATATAGGCCCTCATTCTGACCCTGGCGGTCGGT
Source organism: Pleurodeles waltl (assembly GCF_031143425.1). Taxonomy (NCBI): domain Eukaryota; kingdom Metazoa; phylum Chordata; class Amphibia; order Caudata; family Salamandridae; genus Pleurodeles; species Pleurodeles waltl. The sequence continues at coordinate 268,010,542 of NC_090446.1, forward strand.
GATAAAGCGGCGGCCAAGCCGCCAACAGGCCGGCGGTCTAAAATATGCAATTCTGACCCTGGCGGGAACCGCCAACACAGCCCGCCAACTTAACACTCCGCCCGCCACGGCGGTACAAACAAACAGCGCGGCGGTTCCCGCCAACAGTCAGGCGGCAGACAATGTACCGCCCACCCTATTACGACCCACCAATCCGCCACCTTTTCCGGGGCAGGAGCACCGCCGATAAGAACACGGCGGAAACAGACTACGAACGGGAAAACGCTCACCTCTACGCACTCCACGCGAGATTCCGGCAGTATGGAACCAGAGTTGCAGGTCATCCCCGCACTCCTATACCTGCTCATATACCAGGAGCACGCCCGGCGGCGCGGAAGACATCGGTGAGTACTGCACCTACGACACAGGGGAGGGAAAAGATTACCGGCACACACCCACCCACCCACACCCACTACAACACACACATCAATGCATTCCCACAGATCACTGTCACAACCCACAAACCACCCCCCACCGAAATAATGCAAAGACCAAAAGAAGAGATCATAAACGGGCAGATATATTGAAATATGGACACCAGTAATCCCAATAAATAAATAAACTATGTACAAAATATATACAGCTACTAAATGTAGTCCAACCACTGTCCGTGGATCACAGGGGTCCTGTGCAAAGGGGCAAGGCCCAGTCCCACGACAAGAACTCCACGGAGAGAACACTGCAGGGGCATCAGAAAGAAAATAGGACAGGCACCTCAGGGGGAAGGGAAGGGGGGGCACCTCAGCCACTTGAGTACACGACGCCAGATCCACGAGGGGACTCCATGACCACTGGGCCATCCTGGGGAGAGCAAAGCCACAGTCCAAACAGTCCATACAGTGGGTGGCCTGCCCACTGGGCCATCCTGGGGAGAGCAAAGCCACAGTCCATACAGTCCATACAGTGGGTGGCCTGCCCACTGGGCCATCCTGGGGAGAGCAAAGCCACAGTCCATACAGTGGGTGGCCTGCCCACTGGGCCATCCTGGGGAGAGCAAAGCCACAGTCCATACAGTCCATACAGTGGGTGGCCTGCCCACTGGGCCATCCTGGGGAGAGCAAAGCCACAGTCCATACAGTCCATACAGTGGGTGGCCTGCCCACTGGGCCATCCTGGGGAGAGCAAAGCCACAGTCCAAACAGTCCATACAGTGGGTGGCCTGCCCACTGGGCCATCCTGGGGAGAGCAAAGCCACAGTCCATACAGTCCATACAGTGGGTGGCCTGCCCACTGGGCCATCCTGGGGAGAGCAAAGCCACAGTCCATACATACAGTGGGTGGCCTGCCCACTGGGCCATCCTGGGGAGAGCAAAGCCACAGTCCATACAGTCCATAACAGACCCCACTGCCACTGGAGGAGGCAAGTTGGCCAGAGGACATCCTGCAGCCCTGCCCGAGATAGATCCTGCCCTGCCACGTCTGCCAAAGGGCCAGCGGTTCTTGCCTTGAAGGGCCCAGTTCAGCGGTTCTTGAGACGGCGGGGCCCAGCGGAGCGGTGCTTGAGACGGCGGGGCCCAGTTCAGCGCTCCTTGCCTTGAAGGGCCCAGTTCAGCGGTCCTTGCCTTGAAGGGCCCAGTTCAGCGGTCCTTGCCTTGAAGGGCCCAGTTCAGCGGTTCTTGAGACGGCGGGGCCCAGTTCAGCGGTTCTTGAGACGGCGGGGCCCAGTTCAGCGCTCCTTGCCTTGAAGGGCCCAGTTCAGCGGTCCTTGCCTTGAAGGGCCCAGTTCAGCGGTTCTTGAGACGGCGGGGCCCAGTTCAGCGGTTCTTGAGACGGCGGGGCCCAGTTCAGCGCTCCTTGCCTTGAAGGGCCCAGTTCAGCGGTTCTTGAGACGGCGGGGCCCAGTTCAGCGGTCCTTGCCTTGAAGGGCCCAGTTCAGCGGTCCTTGCCTTGAAGGGCCCAGTTCAGCGGTTCTTGAGACGGCGGGGCCCAGTTCAGCGCTCCTTGCCTTGAAGGGCCCAGTTCAGCGGTTCTTGAGACGGCGGGGCCCAGTTCAGCGGTTCTTGAGACGGCGGGGCCCAGCGGAGCGGTGCTTGAGACGGCGGGGCCCAGTTCAGCGGTTCTTGAGACGGCGGGGCCCAGTTCAGCGGTCCTTGCCTTGAAGGGCCCAGTTCAGCGGTTCTTGAGACGGCGGGGCCCAGCGGAGCGGTGCTTGAGACGGCGGGGCCCAGTTCAGCGCTCCTTGCCTTGAAGGGCCCAGTTCAGCGGTCCTTGCCTTGAAGGGCCCAGTTCAGCGGTTCTTGAGACGGCGGGGCCCAGCGGAGCGGTGCTTGAGACGGCGGGGCCCAGTTCAGCGCTCCTTGCCTTGAAGGGCCCAGTTCAGCGGTCCTTGCCTTGAAGGGCCCAGTTCAGCGGTCCTTGCCTTGAAGGGCCCAGTTCAGCGGTTCTTGAGACGGCGGGGCCCAGTTCAGCGGTTCTTGAGACGGCGGGGCCCAGTTCAGCGCTCCTTGCCTTGAAGGGCCCAGTTCAGCGGTCCTTGCCTTGAAGGGCCCAGTTCAGCGGTCCTTGCCTTGAAGGGCCCAGTTCAGCGGTTCTTGAGACGGCGGGGCCCAGTTCAGCGCTCCTTGCCTTGAAGGGCCCAGTTCAGCGGTTCTGGAGACGGCGGGGCCCAGCGGAGCGGTGTTTGAGACGGCGGGGCCCAGTTCAGCGGTTCTGGAGACGGCGGCCGGTCTATGGCCAACTGTTCATTGCCTGGTGGTGCCCTCCTGGGCAGCGGGGATGGTGCTCCTTCAATGCCCACCTGGGCTGTGGGTGGTGGGGCCCTCCTGGCCAGCTGGGCTGGGTCCTCCCTGGGCAGCGGCTATGGGGGTGGTGGGCTCTCCCGGGGCAGCTGTGCCGGTTCCTCCCGGGGCAGCGGCTATGGGGGTTGTGGGCTCCTCCTGGGCAGCAGGCCTGCTGCCTGACCTCTCCGACTTGCTGCCCTTGCCCTCCTTAGTCGTGGGCCTGTGGCCCTTTCCTCCCTTTGGAGGTGTGGCTGGTGACTGTCTCTGGGTGGTGTCCGGGGGGGATGTAGAAGGCGGGCTCCTGCGGCGCCCCTTCCGCCTTCTGCTCCTCTTCCCAGGGGGTGGGCTGGCTGTCCCCTTGCTGCTGGGCGAAGATCCAGACATGCGGGCTGGCGGGCTCCAATACCCCTGCACCCTTGTCAAGGGGGCTGCAGGGCTGGTGGTGGCTGAGGTGCTCTTCTTACCCCGACGAGAAGGAGGGGGGGGCTCAGGGTCAGGAAAGAAGTTAGTAGTGGCGAGGAAGAGCTTCTTTGGACAATGGAGAGTGGTAGGTACAGTGGGAATGGGAGTGGAGGGAGAGGATGTGGTTGTAGGTGAGTCACGTTTGCTGTCTTTGGGTGCAGGTGCAGGAGGGATAGGCTGTCGTGAGGTGGATGGCTGTTGGGTGGGTGGGTGGCTGCGTTTGTGTGGTGTGGAAGAGGGGGTGACAGACACAGTGGGAGAGGACACAGGGGACGTGTAAATGGCAGTGGGGGTGGTGACTGCACGTGTGCGGACTGGAGTGGAGGGTGTGCTGGTGATGGAAACACTGGCTGATGGTGAGGTGAATGGAGGTGTGAGTGTAGACGTCACAGGGAGGGAGGAGGGAGACGAGGAGGTGGGGGTCACAGAGGTGGTAGTGACTGTTGGCATGTCTGCATCGGAATGTTGCGTGTGTGAATGTCTGCGTGATCTGTGGTGCTTATGTTTGGATGAGCTTCTCTTGGGTGTTGAGGTGTGTGCAGGCTGGTCTGATGGTGTGGGTGGGACAGGCAGAGGAACAGGAGACTGGGAGGAGGGAGTTAGTAGAGGCAGGCAGGAGACAGGGACAATGGCTGCCGTCAGTGCTGAGGCCAGAGCCTGGAACGATCGCTGATGGGCAGCCTGACCCGAATGAATGCCCTCCAGGTACGCATTGCTGCGATGAACCTCCCTCTCCACCCCATGGATGGCATTCAAAAGGGTAGTCTGCCCAACAATGAGCGTTCGGAGGAGGTCAATGACCTCCTCACTGAGGGCAGCGGGGGTAACAGGGGCAGGGCCTGAGGTGCCTGGGGCGAAGGAGATGCCCGGCTTCCTGGCAGAGCAGGCACGGGGCGAACGCTGAGGGGCTGCTGGGAGGGCGGAGATGGTGCGCTGGGTGGTGGCTGTACCTGTAATGGCGGGGGGCACGGATGGTGCCACCCCCGCAAGGGAGCCCCCTTCCGAGGACGTGTCCGTGTCGCTGCAGGGTCCAGTCGTCCCCGTCGTGGAGCTCCCCTCGCCCTCCGTCTCACTGGTCCAGTCTGACTCTGTGGCATGGCCCTCCTGGGCCATGTGAGATGCAGCTCCCTCCTGCCCCGATGCCACTTCTCCTCCGCCTGATGATGCTGATGCACACAAGCACAGAAAGACAAACAAAAAGGGGGGGGGGAGAGAAATAAAGGGATATTGAGTACATGGATCTCCGGTACAGTTAGCGGACATGACAGACACAGATGCCCCCTGCACTAAGTTGCGCACTTGGGGTCCGCTACGCATTCCGTGGAACATGCCCTACATGCCTAGAGTTGACAACTGCACCCATGGATGACACGGCCCAGGGATGGCTGTACTGACAAACTACTGAGGGTGGTGGCTGGGGACACAGGGGCTTACGGGGGTGCCCAGCCTACAGATATCGCCCTGGCCTAGGGGGACCCCCAGCCCTCCTCCCCCACCCAGACACCTCCACTGCGCGACAACAGAGTAGATAATGCGTGTACTCACCCCCTTGTGTCTGCTGTGCTGCCCTCACGCGCCCATCCAAATCAGGGTAGGCCACCGCCAGGATCCGGAACATCAGGGGGCTCAGTTGACGGTAGGCACCCCGCCTACGTTGGGAGGCCATCCCCAGCAGAGACTCGGCGGTCTTCTTGGTCCCGCGGCGGATGTCCTCCCACCTCTTGCGGCAGTGGGTGCCCCGTCGATGGTGGACCCCCAGGGTCCGGACTTCCTTGGCGATGGCACGCCAAATCCCGATCTTCTCATGGGCGCGGACCTATGTGACACGTACAGGGAGGGAGAAATACCACGTTCAAGTTTGTCAGCATTTTCCTTGCCAGTGGCCCAACGCCCCCCATCCCCGCCAGGCCCCCCGCCATGCCCCCCGCCATGCCCAACATGCCCCCCATCCCCGCCAGGCCCCCCGCCATGCCCCCCGCCAGGCCCAACATGCCCCCCATCCCCGCCAGGCCCCCCACCATGCCCCCGCCAGGCCCAACATGCCCCCCATCCCCGCCATGCCCCCCGCCATGGCCAACATGCCCCCCATCCCCGCCATGCCCCCCGCCATGCCCCCCGCCAGGCCCAACATGCCCCCCATCCCCGCCAGGCCCCCCGCCATGCCCCCCGCCAGGCCCAACATGCCCCCCATCCCCGCCAGGCCCCCCGCCAGGCCCCCAAGCCAGCCAGTGGCCCCAAATCCAGATTGAATTAAACTCACTTGTTGGTCTGGAGGACCGTAGAGTAGCGCATACTGGGGGAGGACCCCATCCACAAGTTTCTCCAACTCCTCTCCAGTGAAGGCAGGGGCCCTTTCCCCAGGCGCAGCAGCCATTGTCCCTTCCAGACCGAGGTCACAGCAACACTTGCAGTATAGGTCCTCTCCTGTGAAAGTTCAAGTCGCAAGTGGATAAGTAGATAGAAAATGGCGGTCACGTCCGCGGCGGTGCGTACCGCGGCGGTGCGTCCCGCCACCGCCGGCGCCCTTCGCCATTGGCTCCTGAAACCCATAGGCTTCAATGTTAACCAATGCGGCTTGGCGCCGCGGTCTTGGCCCGCCGCCCGCCGCGGTGTGCCACGCCAGCGCATTGACCTCACATCCCATTGTCACACTTCACAGGTCAGGCAGCCGCCATTTCCAGGGCCCACATGGCTCAATTTCAACTGCGTCACACAGGCCTAGGCCTTGCATAGCCACTCAGACACGCCATTCACTGCATAGAGAATCGTTTACTGTGCTAGCTGTGAGTACGTACCTGTGGGTTGCTTGACTGTGTGCTCCATGTTGTCCTTCCTAGGCACCGTCCGCTGGGTTGGGCGAGGAGACGGATGAATCCTCCCGTGTACCGACCGCTGGTGGACCTGTCGACAATGGAAGAACGCCACATTATCCTGACCTACCGTCTTAACCGTGCCACCATCCATGAACTGTGTGCCCAGCTGGAGCCCGACCTGATGTCCCCCATCCGCCAACCCACAGGGATTCCCCCTCTGGTGCAGGTCATGTCAGTACTCCATTTCTTGGCAAGTGGGTCATTTCAGACAACCGTGGGAATTGCTTCTGGGATGTCTCAGCCCATGTTTTCGAAGGTGTTATCCAGGTGTTGTCTGCCCTGATGAAATCCGTGAGGAGCTACATCATTTTCCCTGAGGTGGGCGAATTGGCTACAGTGAAGGGTGATTTCTACGCCCTTGGACATATTCCCAACGTAATTGGTGCCATTGATGGGACCCATGTGGCTTTGGTTCCCCCAAGAGACAGGGAGCAGGTGTACAGGAACAGAAAAAATTACCATTCAATGAACATCCAGGTGGTGTGTTTGGCTGACCAGTACATCTCGCATGTAAATGCCAAATTCCCAGGGTCAGTGCATGACGCCTACATCCTCAGGAATAGCAGCATCCCTTACGTGATGGAACAGCTACAGAGACACCGTGTATGGCTAGTGGGGGACTCTGGGTACCCCAACCTGTCGTGGCTACTGACCCCAGTAAGGAATCCCCGGACCAGGGCAGAGGAACGGTACAATGAGGCCCATGGGCGTACTAGGAGGGTGATCGAACGCACCTTTGGCCTCCTAAAGGCCAGGTTTAGGTGCCTGCATATGACAGGTGGATCCCTAATGTACTCACCTAAGAAGGTGTGTCACATCATCGTGGCCTGCTGCATGCTTCACAACCTGGCTTTGCGCCGCCAGGTGCCTTTCCTGCAGGAGGATGGTCGAGACGGTGGTGTTGTGGCAGCGGTGGAACCTGAGGAGAGTGACGAGGAGGAAGACGACGGGGCTGAAACAGACAACAGGGACAGAATCATTGAACAGTACTTCCAATAGGACACAGGTAACATTTCAAAGATAATTTAGTAAATGTTAACTACTCTCCTGCATCTCTGCTGCCTGTCTATTTGCCCCAGTGTATGATGACTGAGTTTTGGCTTTTCCCTCCCTATTTCAGATCTGGGGTCCCCACTACGAGTCCTGTGCTTCGTTTCCCCATGGACTACAGCTTTGTGGCAGCTGTTTGTTGACTTCACCATGTACAAGGACATATTTGCACTGTCATGTCAATTACAATATATTGAAATCACAGCCAGACTCCAGATATTTTGGTGCAAAATAGGTGTTTATTTAAGTGCTCAAAATGGGATGGGTGGTTTCAAGTGGGTGGGGGCTATGGTGAAGGAATGTCCATGGCAGAGTCCAGAGTAACAGTCACACAGGTGCATTGTCCAGAGGCCTGTGGAGAGATGGAGCATGGGCAGTTCAAGGATGGACAGGGTGACAATGTGGGACAGTGGGATGACATCAGGTGGTATCCATTGCTGGCGGGGGTCTTGACATCCTACTCTGTCTTCTTGCGAGATCTCAGGGCCCTCTTGCGGGGTGGTTCTTCTCCTGCAGGAGGTGGGGGTCTGGTGGGCTGCTGCTGTGCGGGGGCCTCCTGTCCACTAGCGCCGGCGGAGGTGGTTGGCTGTTCTTGGTCCAGGCTAGTGGCAGGGGCCCTTGGGTGTTGTTCAGTGTCCGCCCTGGTGTTGACGAGGTCCTGCAGCAGCCCTACCATGGTAACCAGGGTGGTGTTGATGGCTCTGATGTCCTCCCTGTACCCCCGATAGTGTTCCTCCTGCAGTACCTGGATCTCCTGGAACCGGGCCAGTACCGTCGCCATCGTCTCCTGGGAGCGGTTGTATGCTCCCATGATGGTGGTGAGGACCTCGTGGAGAGTGGGTTCCCTGGGCCTCTCCTCCCCCCCCTGTCGCACAGCTGCCCTCCGAGTTCCCCTGTTTCCCTGGGCCTCTGCCCCCTGGCCGGTGTGCCCACTACCACTGCCCCCAGGTCCCTGTTGTTGTTGGGGTGGTGGGTTATCCTGGGTGCCCTGTAGTGGTAGACACACCGCAGATTGACGCGCCCTGGAGACAGAGGCATGGGCCCGCTGGGTGGGAGCTGTGCTGGTGTTCCCAGAGGGGTTTGGGTCTGTAGTGGCCTGGGCCTGTGTGAGGGGAACCGACTGTCCAGAGGTCCCCGATGGTCCGGGCTGGTCATCGGTGTCCAGGTCGACAGAGCTGCTGTCATCGCTGACGGCCTCTTGGGTGGGGGGTGTGGAGAATTCTGGCCCCTCCGCCGCGGTGTGTTGACGGTCGGGTCCTGCAGGGGTATAGAGGTATGGTTATAGTTTCAATGAGTGGCATATGGGTGTATCTATGGGTTCTCGTGTCCCCAAGTGCTGGCATTCGTGTGTGGGGGCTTTGGTGAGGGTGGCTTGTGGGGGGGATGTGTATATGCATTGGGCATGCTTTGGTGATGGGTGTCCATGCTTAGTGGACGCATGCAGGCCTAGGTTTTGGGATGTGTGGGTTGTGATGGTGAGACATTGGCGGGGAATAGGTGTGCTGGGGGTGGGGGTGAGGATGGTGGTGGGGGTGAGGATGGTGGTGGGGGTGAGGGTGGGGGTGAGGATGGGGGTGGGGGTGAGGGTGGGGTTCGAGGATGGGGGTGAGGGTTGGGGTCTGATTTGGCATGCAGGTGGGGGGGAAGCAGTATTGAAGCTTCAACTTACCAGTATCCATTCCTCCGCCGACTCCTGCGAGGCCGTCAGGATGCAGGATGTTCAAGACTTCCTCCTCCCATGATGTGAATTGTGGGGGTTGAGGTGGGGGTCCTCCGCCAGTCTTCTGCACAGCGATGTTGTGCCTGGATACCATGGAACGCACCTTCCCCCGTAGGTCGTTCCATCGCTTCCTGATGTCTTCCCGATTTCTGGGGTGCTGTCCCACTGCGTTGACCCTGTCGACAATCCTCTGCCATAGCTCCGTCCTCCGGGCAATGCTGGTGTATTGTATCTGTGTGCCGAACAGCTGGGGCTCTACCCGAACGATTTCCTCCACCATGACCCTGAGTTCTTCGTCTGTGAAGCGGGGTTGTCTTTGGGGTGCCATGGGGTGGTGTGTATGATGTGTGGGGTGGAGTATGTGTATTTAAGTGAGTTGAGTGTGGTAGTGTGTGTTGTTTTGTGTGTGGATAGTGTGTGGGTGATGGTGTTGAGTGGCTGTGGCTGTTAGTTTGTGGATGCTGGTGTCTCGCTCTGGCCTTCTTTCAGAATTTTTTCGCGTAGGGGTTTGTGGGTGATGTGGGTGTGTGTTTTATATTGTATTGTGTGTGTGGGAGTGGTGTGTGTATGTGTATCAGGTGTGTGGGATTCAAATCGTCCAATGTGGCTGAGTTTTGTTCGTTTGTGTGTATTCTGACCGCGGCGGTGTGTCCCGCCAATGGAATATCGCGTTTGAAGGACCGCCGCGTGGATTCGTGGGTCGTAATGGCATGGGCGTATTTCTGTTGGCGTGGCGGTGGAGGTTTTGTCACCTCCACTTTTCCGCCGACCGCTGGTCTGGCGGTCTGTTGTGGCGGTCGGATTTTCGGAGGTTTGCCTTCTGCGGGTCAGAATGACCGTGGCGGGTTTCCGCGACCGCGGCGGGATTATGGAGGATTTCTGACCGGCGGTAGGCGCCTTTTACCGCCGAGGTCAGAATGACCCCCATAGTGCCTTCTACTAGGGACTTATAAGTAAATTGCGCTTATTGCGGGAGGCGGCGGCGGCAGGAGGAGGAGGCAACATTTCCTTTAGGGCAGGAGCCCTTTAAAACTCGTGCAGCGCTCCTGCCGCGCGGGACGCGCTCATTGCGGGAGGCGGCGGCGGCAGGAGGAGGAGGCAACATTTCCTTTAGGGCAGGAGCCCTTTAAAACTCGTGCAGCGCTCCCGCCGCGCTGGACGCGCTCATTGCGGGAGGCGGCGGCAGGAGGAGGAGGCAACATTTCCTTTAGGGCAGGAGCCCTTTAAAACTCGCGCAGGGCTCCCGCCGCGCGGGACGCGCTCATTGCGGGAGGAGGCGGCGGCAGGAGGAGGAGGCAACATTTCCTTTAGGGCAGGAGCCCTTTAAAACTCGTGCAGCGCTCCCGCCGCGCGGGACGCGCTCATTGCGGGAGGCGGCGGCGGCAGGAGGAGGTGGCAACATTTCCTTTAGGGCAGGAGCCCTTTAAAACTCGTGCAGCGCTCCCGCCGCGTGGGACGCGCTCATTGCGGGAGGAGGCGGCGGCAGGAGGAGGTGGCAACATTTCCTTTAGGGCAGGAGCCCTTTAAAACTCGTGCAGCGCTCCCGCCGCGTGGGACGCGCTCATTGCGGGAGGCGGCGGCGGCAGGAGGAGGAGGCAACATTTCCTTTAGGGCAGGAGCCCTTTAAAACTCGTGCAGCGCTCCCGCCGCGCGGGATATGCGCGGGCGGCGCCCGGGCAAATCCCGGGCCAAGGGCGGGCCCGTCCTGCGCCCGTCATCGTCCGAAAGAGGCTGGGCTGGGCCACCCCTCTTTCATCTACAGTAAGGAGTGACTGCTCAAATCTATTATTTTATTTCTGGTACATAATTTGGAGTCTCTCTCTGTTTTTAGTGGACTTTTAAAAGCCTATTGAGTTCTATCTTGCTTGTTGCCACGCTGCTGCGTTGTTCTCAGCATTGTTAATATGGGCAGGAAAAAAGGAGCACTATCTGGGCCCCAGGGGGGGTGATGGCAGTAGCAGACAGGGTTATGGCGCCACCACATTAGACTCCTTTCTGGCAAGAGTTGTTGGGGTTGTTACAAAAGAAATTGATTTGGCGGAGAGGAGGCTATCCATGGAATTGGAAGACTGGCACCAGGCCCCAACAGAAAATGGCCGTTGTGAGGCCGCGGATGTGGAGGTGGATTATCTGGGGATGGGGCAAGGTGCTGTATGGCTGATGCTGAGCCTCTCCAGGCTGAGCCAATAGAGTCAACAGAGGATCCTGGGGGCCATGGCCCTTCTAGAAGAAGTAAAAGACTTCTATTGTCTTCTCCCTCGGCCTGTCCTGTGGAAAATTGTAGCCCTCCCCCGAGGAAAAGAAAAGCCTTAAAAAAACTGATACCAAAATCTAAAACACCTCTCCTGGATCTCCCAAAGGGTGCGAGCAGTGATTTCTCAGCCTGTCTGCACTCGGGCACGATACAACTAATATACTGATTACATTTCGGGAGATTATTCAGGAGCTTTTGTCTCCTTTGATGGCGAAGCTATCTGCCATAGAAAAAACTGTTTCCCTGATTTGTGCGCAAGGAGGTCAAGGAAGCCAGGGTGTAAGTAGAAGTGTGGCTTCGACGAGGCATCCCTGCGCCAGTAAGGAGTTGTCCTTCCCAGAGGTAGCTGCAGGACCCTTGGGGACTATGGAAAAATCATCTTACCTTTTGGTGAATCCTGTAAACACTGAGGGTCAGGGTGTCTGTGCTGAAACTGCTCTGACTGTACCAACCTCTTCATTGAGGACAGAGAGGTCAGTCAATATGGTTAGCTGCAGTAGGCAGCCTGATACGGATTCTGTGGCAGTTGGAGGGGGTGGCCAACTGCTGTCTGGAAATGACAATCTGAACCAGCCAGCTGCCAGGCCGTCCCCGGCCTGTTTGGATCTCCCCCCTGCGTGTGCCCCTTATGTGGTAGTGCTGACGAATGTGCCTGCTCTTGTTTATGGGGCAACTGAGTCTACAAACCAACTCATAAACAAGGTTGGACATTGGCTGAGCAAAAATTGTGATTTTTCATGTAAGGACTTCAAGGATATCCTGTTTGCCAGAAGAATTGGGTGGGTTGGTCCTAAAAATAAGATGGGGAGGGGCGACTGTATTATTATAAATGTCTGATATCCTGCCCTGACCAAAAGACTTCTCTCTAGCCATCGCTCTCCTGTCCCTAGTGCTGGTTCTATGGGTATGGTTCCCTTGGGTTATTTTTATGATCACATCCGAGTTTGTACTGGGGTCTCTTCTGGATCCGGTAGGAACCTCCCCCTGGGTCATTTCAGCCTGCAGGCTCATAGTGGAAGACAAAATAGCAACCTATCCCTGGAAGGGGTGGATTGACAATGCACCAAGGCACTGGCTATACAAGAAGAGGGGCCCCCACTGTGTAATCTTATCTCATGGAATATTGCGGGCTATGACGCTAAGCTATCTGATCAAGCATGGGTTGGGTGTGTGGCTAACTATGATGTCATCATGTTTCAGGAAACTTGGTCGGCGGGACTGGCTGTGTGGGATGGGTATGACAGATATGCAATTCCAGCTGTACAGTCTCTTGGTGGTCGCTCGAAAGGTAGCCTGGTCACTCTAATTCGCTTATCTAAGATAGTGGGTGCTTTCCAAATTAACTGTAACCATCAAGGTATATTGCTGGTATGGGTACTCTTCTCCAATCATTTTAATGTATTATTGGTCAACTTTTATAATGCTGTGTGGGGTATGGGGTGCCAAATTGGGGCCCTGTTCTCCATTCGTAAGATTTTGAAATACAGAATGGAGAAGGTCGGATTGGAATTTCGTGCCATCATCTCCGGGGACTTTAATGCCAAGTTGGGCCGATCCAGTACCGTGGTTAATCCCTTCACCTGTGACTGTGAGGTCTATTCAGCTCAGGGTCCGCTGGACTCGAGAGGCAGAGATCTACTAAAGGAACTCGGGGAGATGGGCCTCTTGAATTTCTATGATATTGAAGCAGTAGGCTCTCACCAACTTCCAACCTAAGTCGGTAGAGGGTCTGGTTCCACCATCGACTATATTTTTGTGTCCCCTCCTATGAGAGACTTGGTGATTGGGGGTAAAGTGTTAGGCGAGTGCTTTAGCGATCATAATCCCCTTATATTGTCCTTTAAACTCCCTGTGGCCCTACGCTCACTAGGACGAGGCAGGCCTGTAACGGTGGCGACAAAGGATCAGGGTAGGCGGCTTGGGTGGAAGCAAGTAGACCCCCAAAAAGTTGTGGGAAGGGTTGTGGGGGACAACCTACATGTATTTATGGAAATACTCCTGACAGAAGCGCCAAATCCCAGGACTGTTATAGATGCGATAAAAGTAGTATATGCAGCAGTCAGAGACTGTCTTGTTTTAGTAGGCAACCACCCTAATAAACGTAAATGTGGCTGGTACGACAAAGCCTGCTATGATGCAAGGACAAATTTAAAGATGGCTACCAAGACTCACCCTAGAGATTGGGTTCTCGTAAAAGAAGCTAGAATAAGGTATAAAAGGACCCTGAGGGATAGTAAGCTAAAATGTAAAGATAAAGCCTGGGAAGAGTTAGAGCGTGCTACAGCTCTGAAAGACCCCATCCTGTTTTGGAAGGTGGTGAATAGAGGTTCCTTTGAAACAGAAACCTCTGAGGGCCTTGGATGTAATATAGCCCCGGAGGCCTGGGTAACTCATTTCTGTAGTATATTTGAGGGTACCCCCCTAAGAAATATGTGGGAGAATGTGTATGATGTGGCTCAGATTCTCACTTCCGGAGGTTATTGATGCAATACAGAGTTGTGCGTATAATAAAGCACCGGGCCCGGACTCAATCCCGATGGACTTGTATAAAGCTAACCCTCAGTTATGGGCACCCATTCTCCTACATGTTGTTAATGCAGCTGTTACTGTGGGCATTCCTGCCTCTTGGAGATTGGCATGCATAGTCCCAGTGTTTAAAAAGTGTGATCGAAATGATCCTAAGTCTTATCTTCCTATTTCACTGCTGGACTCCGCTGTGAAGATTCTGGGATGGATTATCTTAGGCCGTCTGGAGGCCTGGATGATAGAAAATGATATTTTAAGTCGGGAACAGTATGGCTTCAGGGAAGGCCTCGGCACGCAAGAACAGTGTCTTAATTTACTGATGATAATCAACAAATACACGCAGGCCAGGAAAGGTACCCTTTATCTTGCTTTTATGGACCTTAGCTGTGCTTTTGATAAAGTCAATCGGTCTTTATTATGGGAGAGGCTAATTCAGTCAGGGTTGGACCCTAATATTGTAGAGCTTCTCCGATATCTCCATTCTGGGACAGTTGCAAACGTGAGGGTGGGCCCAAATGGGGAATGCTCGGAGGCTTTCAAGCTTTCAAGGGGTGTGCGCCAGGGGTGTGTCTTGGCCCCTACCCTGTTCCTTTTATACACAAATGGACTGTCAGATTTTCTGATTGAACACTGCAGGGATGTCCCGAAGGTGAAGGGTACTGATATCCCTGTGCTGACGTATGCGGATGACGCGGTCCTTATGGCCCGCACGATGAATGGTCTCCGAGAATTAGTTAGAGCTTATGTCGTCTTTATGTCAGCTTTGGGACTGGAGGTTAATTGTAAGAAGTCGCACTTTATGGTTTGTGGTAAACCTATGAGTAGGGTGGGGGAGCTAAGGGTGGAGGATCAAATTATTAGCAGAGTCCATGAGTTCCCATATTTAGGGGTCATTTTTGATGAGAAAGGATCTTGGAAACCCTGTATTGCTAGAAGGATTGTGCTTTTTCATGCAACAGTTGGTGCAACCTTTGACTTTGCGGCTAGGGTAGGGAGCAAACCTATCAAACCCCTGCTTGAAATCTATAGGTGGAAATGCCTACCTGTCCTTCTGTATGGTTCAGCACTTTGGGGGTTTAGGGATACCCGAGCCCTTATGGTGGAAGAAAATCGGTTCTGTAGAAGACTTCTGGGTGTCGGGCAAAATATTCCTGGATTTTGCCTTCACCTGGAATTGGACCTTGAGTATGTACAGGACACTACCCAGCTGGCTCCCCTTTTGCTATGGATTTCTCTTAATAGGGATATCCTTAGGGATTGTTTGGCCTGCGACAATGTAAAGATTATTCCCTGGCTGTCGCATATAAGGAAGATGGCACATGACCTGGGGCGGCCTGAATTGTTTGATTATCCCGAGGACCTGACTAGCTATGATAAGAAATGGGTTAAGGAGAACTTTCAGAGAATCCAGGAGACCAAGAGGGAGGGGGAGGCTCTAAGGAAAAAATCGATCAGGGAATTTACTATGCTAAAGATGTGGGTGGGTCCTGAGCGATATCTTTCAGAAATCAAGGATGTGAGGGAAAGGTCTCTCATAACTCGATTCCACTTGGGGATCATTAGAAGTAATTTGTGCTTCCCCCAGGTCAGTATGGGGAGAAATGTATTAGACCCTGTCCCTGTGATGGGGTGTCCCATCAGACCTTGATCCATTTTACACTGTTCTGTGTCTTTTATGCACCATTTAGAACCCGATTTCTACTACCGCTCCTTAGGCCCAAGGGTTTTGTGCAATACCGTCCTGCTTTCATGTGGCTGCAAATGGCCTCAGATGTACTGGTATGGAAGGGCCTGGGATAATTCCTGAAGGGAGCAACTACTTGGCGCAAAAATGTAGAATTTTTAGAATGATTTTACTTATTATTTTGTTTTTGTTTTTTGCCAGTTTTTTATGAATGAGGTTTTTATCTTCTTTTTATATACATATATATATATAATTATATGTACTTGTTTTTATGATGGGTGCTTTTATTATACATGGTTTTTATTGGTATTTTTACAATGTTTTGGTGATTATGGCCCTCATTCCGACCCTGGCGGTTTGAAACCGCCAGGGTGGAGGGCAGAGGAAGCACCGCCAACAGGCTGGCGGTGCTTCCCGGGCCATTCTGATCGCGGTGGTAAAGCCGCGGTCAGAAAAGGGGAACCAGCGGTTTCCCGCCGGTTTACCCCTGGCCCAGGGAATCCTCCATGGCGGCGCTGCTTCCAGCGCCGCCATGGGGATTCCGACCCCCTTCCCGCCAGCCTGTTTCTGGCGGTTTACACCGCCAGAACCAGGCTGGCGGGAACGGGTGTCGTGGGGCCCCCTAACAGGGCCCCACAAAGATTTTCAGTGTCTGCTTTGCAGACACTGAAAATTGCGACGGGTGCCACTGCACCCGTCGCACCCCTGCAAATCCGCCGGCTCCATTCGGAGCCGGCTTCCTCTTTGCAGGGGCTTTCCCGCTGGGCCGGCGGGCGATCTTTTGGCCCAGCGGGAAAGTTAGAATGACCGCCGTGGTCATTTGACCACGGTGCGGTCTTTTGGCGGTTTCCGCCCGGCAGGCGGCGCCAGCCGCCCGCCGGGGTCGGAATGACCCCCTATGTGTTGTAATGGATTTATTTTTTTCATACCGAATAAAGCTTCTTCTTCTACTTCGAAGTAAATTAAATAATCCTATTGGGTATGATCCAAGGTTACCATGTTTAAAGGGAGAGAGCATATGCACTTTAGCACTGGTTAGCAGTGGTAATGTGCGCAGAGTCTGAGTGTCTAAAAAGTGGAGGGAGGCAGGCAAAGTTATGGGTGACCACCCTAAGGCTGGCAGGTCTAACAGTGGTGCAATGCTGCATTGCACCACTTTGTAAATATATGGCACAGTGATTTTGGCCTTTTAAGAAATGATGCTAATGTGGCACAAGGAGGTGCTAGGGGCCCTTAAATCTGCCCTATTGTTTTCCACTTGTTCTGCTATCTTTTTCTGTTCTGCTTGTAGCAGACCCACATCAATCAACTCAGCATCAAACTTATGGCCATATTTATGGCCTGGTTTTCATCGCTCTTGCACCATGCAACATGGTGCAAGAGCAATGCAAACCTTAAGTGACATTTATGAAGCCACTCAAGGCTACCTTGCGTGGCCCTGTGTGGCTTCATAAATCTTGATCAATGTAACGCAGGTCAAATCGTTGCCTTACATTACTCTGTGCCGTGGAGGCATTTCCATGGGTGTTGCGTGGGTGTTCTCACGCAGCATCCATGTATTTTGATGCTTGTCCAGATTCACAAGAACTTTTAAACCTGGGAAGGCGCCAAAAAGATACGCCTCCCAGGTGAGGCATAACAAGGAGAAATATATTTATTTCTTCTCAGGATTGTTTTTATAGAGAAAGGTGCCTCTTCCTGCACAAATACAATCCTGCATGCAAATCAGGCATCTTTGCACCATGGTGCAAGGGTACCTGCATTGACGCTATGCTTCCTAAATTCCCCCAGTACAGGGGAAAAGACAAGAATGTGCGGTAAACTTTTAATTACAGCACGTTCCTCCCCTTTCTTTCCCTGTGTAGCGGAGCAGCACAGAGGGTGACTTGCTGTGCTGCCCTGAGCCACAAAGCCTATAAATATGGGCTTTTGTTTCCAAAGGAGCTTTTCAGATTGAGTATGTCCTGCAAAATGTTATAAGATGTCCCTGTGTGTTTTTTTAATGTGGATTTCATGTGTCACAGTGAATCAGCTGTAGAGGGAGTCGTCATCAGTATTTCCATGATTTCCTTGTAACAGGCCAGTATGCTGTTGACCATCGTCTTATGTACAGCGCCCAGTATGTCTATTCCCTCTCTCTTCATTTGCCCTGTGTGTCCGAATGACTATAAGTTCAACTCTGTAACTCCGAGCTTCTGGCAGCCTGCACGGAGGTCGGTCACATTTCAACATTACAAAAAAAAGCAAAGGTGGCAATAAATGGGGAGAGTTGTACAGTACAGTGCACCAATCTCCCTAGATAACCCTAATCTACAAACCAATATGCACTCTTCTGAAATTCAAGGCTCCGTTCCACTTATCTGGAGGAGAGTATTTGGTCCCCAAAAGCACTAGCTTTTTAGGAACAATAGCCCTCACTCACCATTAGGGGACATTCTTCATCATCAGGCTTAGGGCCAAATTATGAGTTTGAGGACTGCCAAATTTACAGTGGAGCTTGGATTGCCTTATTCCTGGTGGTCTGACCACAAGATTACAACCCTGGTGGCTGGACCATTAGGGTATCGCCACCACAGCCAGGATCATGGATCCCAGCGGGGTGACGGAGGTCGGAGTCATGGTCAGCCACAATGGCGCTGAGTTCAGCGCTGCCATGCTGATCACGAGTCCTCTTTCCGCCTGCCTATTTATGGCAGGGTCCAAGCCATGAAAAGGCTGGCAGGGGCCACGGGGGGCCTACACTGTCCATGCCTATGGCATGGGCAGTCCAGGGCCTCCCCTGCCAGCATCGTCAGTGCATTCTGAGGGTGCTGTTGTGCCACAGCATTGACCTTGGTACCCTTAAAGGAGTGAGGCCAATGCTGTGGCACTGCTTCAGCTTGTCTGATTGGCAAACACTTTGTAGTACAATGTTTCCGCCTGTCAGCCCGGTGGAGACACCATAATACAACTGGAGAGGAGGCCACTGTTATGATGGCAGCCTTTGTTCGCAGCTTTGGCGGTCAGATCATTCTAAATTCCAAACTTGTAATGAGGCCCTAAAATGCCTCTGACGGACAACTGAAAAAAGGACTGTGATTACCATTAAGAGCACATATGTAAGTATAAAATTTAAAATGATTGCTGTTTTTTGTATGTTCACTATAGTTATATTAAAATTGAATTAATTATATCATTAAACTTTTTTCAGACATAATGACAGAAAATGTTGCATCACAGAAAGGGAAACAAATATTCTCCAACAATGAGCTACACTAATAGACAAGAAAGTATGTGCTCGGAAAATGTTAATTGGAAATGTACAAAATATTACTCCAACATTTGTTATGCACAGGCTACTACAGAAGATAATGCTGTTATTAATGTGAAGGAACACAACCATCACCCAAATGTCATTGAAATCAATATAAGGCATCTACTACAAGATTTAATAGAGGCAAGCACTAGTTTCTAAGCACCCACTACTAAACTACTGAAATATTTACTGCCTAAAGTAACTGAACACATCATGGGATAAGTACCAGCTATACCCATCTTGAAATGTTTGATAGCATGAACTAAAAAAGCCACCAATTACACTGCTCCTGCCTGGAGAAGATAGCAAGACATCCAAATTCCTTAACACTTAATGAAAAACCTTTCCTCATACATGACGGTCTGAACAATGAGAAAGACATTATTATATTTGCTACAGCAGATACCTTAGTAAAACTAAGCCGCTAACAAACATTGATGAAAAATGCAGCTTTCAAAATGTGCTCCAAACCATTCACTCAGACATACACCATACAGTTTGAATATTAAAACACTAATGTACCATTCATATAATCCTTGCAATACAATAAACAAAGTAGTACATCCTAAGCACTACAAACCAAATTAAACTTAAACCAAACAACTACTCCTTCTATAAAATATTTGACTTTGAACAAGCCATGGTACAAACAATGCTCAAAGTATATCCACGCACATGCATACAAGGCTGTTACTACCCTTTTAATCAAAACATTTGGAAATACCTCAAACAATCTGCACTAAGAGTAGAATATGTGACAAAAAACAATTTGCCTTCAAAATTAAAAAAAACAAATTACACTAGTCCCTGTAACCGAGGTAACTACTATAATACCAACAAAACTAGTACAAACTAAGGGCCTCATTTCAAGTTTGGCGGTCCAGAGAACAGGCTGGCAGAAAGGCAGAGTTGAGGGCCACAGGGAGACCCCTGCACTTCTCACAACCATGTAGTGGTAAGTACAAGGGCCTTGTCAGCATCCTCGGAATTCCACTGTCTGCTACGGCAGGCAGTCTGCATTTCAAGGGTGCTATGTGTGACGGCATTGGCCTCGGCTCCCAAGGTCAATGCCGTTGCACTGTTTCCACCGGCCTGACCGGTGGGAACATCGTAATACAATGTTTCCACCGGCCGCCCGGTGGAAACAGTGTAATACAGTGGTGGTGAGGCCGCCAGCTTGATGGCTGCCTCATGACCGCCCTATTGGAGTTCAGGTGGTTCAACTGCCAAACTCATAATCAACCATTAAGTCCACTAATGTACTTCTTTGAAGACACCTGGGTTTGGTAGACTGCACCACTCTAGAAGCAGATCCCAACCCAAATTCTAAATACCATTGTGGAATGTCTACAAAAGCACCATGGCTCAAGAAGCCAAAACCAACAACACAATAGAAACATGGCACAATGAGTTCCCCTTCAAACTAGGTAGAACCCACCCTAAACAATACAAATTCATAGAAGCCCTACAAAAAGAACAAACCAACCAACAGCTAATAATGGAGAAATCAGTAACCTAAAGTAGATCTAAAATTACAACATGCTACAATGTAAGGTAAATCTCTTTAATAACAACAAAAGAGTACACTACTTAGAATCAATAGCAAAAACCGTGTTGTAAAATAAAATATCTGAACACTAAACAATAAACCTTAACAAAGGTGAACACCAACATATCTAAATATTTTTTAACTAAATAGCAAACAAATCATTTTTATATATCAGTCAAAACAACACTCAAGTAAAATAGCAAAAAAAGACTGATACATAACAATAATATGTTTATTAATTAGTTACAAACAAACAAATCATCAACCACAAAGCTCAGAATTAAAAACAAATCAAACAGACTCAAGTAAATACAGCACATAACATATTAAATAACACCTAACAATGACATCAACAGCACATATATAATAAAAATAAAATGTAACATTTCCACCTAAAATAATTACATACATAACATTTACCCTTCTGCAGCTGTAGCTCTTGGTACACATCTATTTAGCAATAATATAATAAACAAAATAAAACAGAAAAATAACTCCAAAAAAGTCCAACATAATGCAAAAATGAAACACCTCCAATTTAAATCCATCCAAGCAATCCAAGGTAATAAGGAACAATAACAAAAACCTGAGGAATTGTAAAAACTTCAGAACCATAAACTTGTAAAATGCATGCAATACCCAAACACAGAAAACACTATCTTCAAACCTTCTATAAAAATTACATTAAAACTATGCAAAACACATAACATAATATTATAAATAACAATACAATACTACCAAACTCTACCTAGCACTAACACAGATCTAAAACAGCCACCAGTGACACTCCTACTCCTACTATTAAACAATTTAACCCAAATTACAAATAAAGAACCTAAAAAGTAAAAACCAACACTTTGACTACTAATTAAAAATTTTAATGTGGTGAGACGCCATGCACATTGGACCCTGGCTACTAGCAACCTATAAACTTATCGTAGTTAAGAAAAATTGTATGTGACTTGACATAGGACCTTAATACGAGGCTGCCAGCCTTGCAGTGGTGGTCAGACCACCTCATTACGGCGGGTGGACCCGCCTAAAGACTGCCATCCCCACCAGGATCAAACATCCTGATGAGCTGATGGATGTCCTGGGCAACCCTGAACTCAGCGCCACCCTGTTAATTACAACCATGCTCTCCCCCACCCAGTTTCATGGTGGTTTCCTGACCATGAAAATACTGGTAGAGAACAAGTTCGGGGGGGCCACAGTGGGGGCCCTGCCCAGCACCATTGGAACGCGTACTGTCTGCTTTGCAGACAGTACGCATTCCAAGGGAGCTGGCCAGCTCTTCAGTGCTACAAGATATCAGTGTTCCCGCCGGTCAGACCAGCACGAACGCTCTGTTTCAGGGTTTCCGCTGGTCAGCCTGAATTTGAATATATATCTGTATTGAAAAAGCCCCAAACGAAACAAAACACTTCAGCTGTCAAAGAATTAAATAATGTGGATTTGCAATGTAATGTAATGAAGTTTGGAAAAATTGAGAATAAAGGATATGGGCCAATGTAAATGACATCCGGAACAACAGAATATTTTTTGAATGTACAAAGAATGAATTGAAAACATAATATTATGACTATGACTGGGTACAAACAAATTGAAATAACATTATGAACCACCAACTGGTTCTTCCTACATTCCCTGTACCCAAAATGTGTAGACAACTTTTAAAAAGGTCTTACCTTATCCGACAAGCAGCAGCACCTTACGCTGATTCACTCCCAAGAAAACCATCTCAAAATGACAAAATATATTACAAAAGTAATGTTAGGTGTAAAAAATGTGGCCATTAAATGAAAACAACAAACCCACTATCTCCCTATAGAAAATAATGGAACTTTAAACAAAAAAACTGAAAATGTTTCAAAAATATTTAGAAATGTTATAAAAATATAAGAAATCGATACATGTTAAGTAAAAATATGGAACAATTATGTAAAGTATAAAATAATACTATAATAAAACAGAAAATAAAATGTTATTGTTTTGTTTAAAATATACTTATAAACTATACATATGTATTGTGACAGTGTTAGATACTAAAGGGGTAACATTAACTATTCCTATTCCAATCTACACCATTTTGTGAAGGTGTTGGACACTACAGGAGTGCTATTTACTCTTCCCACTCCATTTTAAGCCATTTTAGACAATTTGTTTAAAAGTAAAGGGGTGAAATTAACTTTGCCTATTCCCACCCGATGAATCTTTTAAATATAATTAACAGTAAAAAAATATTTTAAAATAATATATTAACAATTTTTAAAAACTTTCAATATTGAAAACAAATGATTAAACAAATATCTGCTACATAATACAACACTTTAACATAAACTAATAAAATGACTGAACAGCATGCATTGATAAAAAATTATAATTTTAAAATAAGTCTTAATATTTATAATACACTTATAAAACATAATCATAGTAAATTAGCCACATAAATATGTTTATTTTATGAAATATCACCTGAATGATCATCATATAAACAAATTAATTTGTAAAAATGTAAAATTAAATTATATGTTGATTGTTTTAGAATTAATTAAATAATGATACTATACCACATTAAAATAAAATAAAACAAACAAACATTGTTACATAAAAAATCATTAAAGTAAGCATATAAAAATTAAATTCAAATTAAATGATTTAAACTTTATTTTCAAAAATTAAGAATTATGCAAATACTTTCAATAATTAATTAACATAATATTAAATTGCTACAACTAAAGCATAAATGTAATTATATAGTTGTATATTGAAATGTTATGTACATTTAAAATAATAGAAATGATCAGGTAAATACACCATATTAACAGTTGTATTTGTAAAACAAAGACCTAAAGTTAATATTATTGTGTAAAACAATAAATAAAATAGAAAATTAACAAAAAGCCAAAGAATTATAAATTTAAATTTTAAATAAAATGTACTATACATAGACATGTATTATACAATGTAGAAGAGCAATTAATTAAATTTACTTCAAATTCATATAATGACAACTATTTATAATAGATAAATGAAAATTTGGACAATACATTTGTCATTTTAAAAAAATAAAACGTAATATTAGAAAGAATTGGAATTTGTTTACAAAATGCATGTGCACATGAATTATTACTCATATATTTTAATACTCTCTCCACCCTTTCCCCTTATACACTTGCCATCCCAATCCTGTAACATAATAACATTTACATATATATGTTTAATACATTAATACAAATGTTTAATACATTAATACAAATAAAAATAATTTTTCAAAATAACAAGAAAAAGTTTCCTTAGCAATAAAACTAACATTCAGCACTAATATATTAAAAAATGCTTAAGAAATAATCCATAAAACAATATTATATTTTAACAATCTTTTAAAAAATGGTATTTTAAACAACACTCAAAATTATATTCTTATCTTTGCTATTCACAATATACATTTCATGTCCCCCCAATTCCTCAAGTGACTCTGGGGGTCATTCCGACCCTGGCGGTCGGTGTTAAAGTGGCGGCCAACCCGCCAACAGGCAGGCGGTAAAAAAAATGGAATTCTGACCCTGGTGGGAACCGCCAACACAGCCCGCCACTTTAACACTCCGACCGGCACGGCGGGGCAAACAAACAGCGCGGCGGTCACCACCAACAGACAGGCGGCAGACAATGTACCGCCCACCCTATCACAACTCACCAATCCGCCACCTTTTCCGGGGCGGGAGCCCCGCCGATAAAAACACGGCGGAAACAGACTACGAACGGGAAAACGCTCACATATACACACTCTACGAGGAACCTGGACAGCATGGAACCCGAATTAAACATCCTACCAGCTATTGTCTACCTGTTCATCTACCACGAGTACGAACGCCGGCGCAGACGACAACGGTGAGTACTGCACCGACGACACAGGGGAGGGGGGAGTAGGAAAGCTTACGGGCACACACATACGCCATACCCCCCAACTATCTACACACCAATGCAGAGCAACAACTCAGAGGTTCATTGAAGTCATGGAAAATCATCTATTTGAAATATTTAAAAAAACAAATGAACAGTGCTAAATCTAAATACATAGGCAAGAAGTCCAGCTCATTTTGTTAAAGTTTCACAGTCCATGGGCCAATGTCCACAAACACATGGGCAAAGCCCACACAGGAGACCAGATACCGTTGGAGAGAACACTGCTGGGGCATCAGATGATAAAACTACAGGCACCTCAGGGGGAAGGGAAGGGGGGGCACCTCAGCCACAGGAGTCCACAACGCCAGATCCACGAGGGGCCTCCATGGCTACTGTGCCATCCTGGGGAGTGCAAAGCCACAGTCTCACAAGTCTCTACAGTGGGTGGATTGCCCACTGTGCCATCCTGGGGAGTGCAAAGCCACAGTCTCACAAGTCTCTACAGTGGGTGGATTGCCCACTGTGCCATCCTGGGGAGGTCAAAGCCACAGTCTCACAAGTCTCTACAGTGGGTGGATTGCCCACTGTGCCATCCTGGGGATTGCAAAGCCACAGTCTCTTAAGTCTCTACAGTGGATGGGCTGCCCACTGTGCCATCCTGGGGAGTGCAAATCCACAGTCTCACAAGTCTCTACAGTGGGTGGATTGCCCACTGTGCCATCCTGGGGAGTGCAAAGCCACAGTCTCTCAAGTTTCTACATTGGGTGGGTTGCCCACTGTGCCATCCTGGGGAGTTCAAAGCCACAGTCTCTCAAGTCTCTACAGTGGGTGGGTTGCCCACTGTGCCATCCTGGGGAGTTCAAAGCCACAGTCCATCAGATGGATAACCGACTCCACTGGTATTGGAGGAGGCAGGGTGCTCAGAGTGCAGCGTGAACACCAGCTCGACACAGAACTGGCACTGTCAATGGGCCAGCGGTGCTTGAGACGGCGGGGCCCAGCGGAGCGGTGCTAGAGTTGAAGGGCCCAGCGGAGCGGTGCTTGAGATGAAGGGCCCAGCGGAGCGGTGCTTGAGACGGCGGGGCCCAGCGGAGTGGTGCTTGAGATGAAGGGCCCAGCGGAGCGGTGCTTGAGACGGCGGGGCCCAGCGGAGCGGTGCTTGAGATGAAGGGCCCAGCGGAGCGGTGCTTGACAGGAAGGGCCCAGCGGAGCGGTGCTTGACAGGAAGGGCCCAGCGGAGCGGTGCTAGAGTTGAAGGGCCCAGCGGAGCGGTGCTTGAGATGAAGGGCCCAGCGGAGCGGTGCTTGAGACGGCGGGGCCCAGCGGAGCGGTGCTTGAGATGAAGGGCCCAGCGGAGCGGTGCTTGACAGGAAGGGCTCAGCGGAGCGGTGCTTGACAGGAAGGGCCCAGCGGAGCGGTGCTTGACAGGAAGGGCCCAGCGGAGCGGTGCTAGAGTTGAAGGGCCCAGCGGAGCAGTGCTTGAGATGAAGGGCCCAGCGGAGCGGTGCTTGAGACGGCGGGGCCCAGCGGAGCGGTGCTTGAGATGAAGGGCCCAGCGGAGCGGTGCTTGAGACGGCGGGCCCAGCGGAGCGGTGCTTGAGATGAAGGGCCCAGCAGAGCGGTGCTTGAGACGGCGGGGCCCAGCGGAACGGTGCTTGAGATGAAGGGCCCAGCAGAGCGGTGCTTGACAGGAAGGGCCCAGCGGAGCGGTGCTTGACAGGAAGGGCCCAGCGGAGCGGTGCTTGACAGGAAGGGCCCAGCGGAGCGGTGCTTGAGACGGCGGGGCCCAGCGGAGCGGTGCTTGACAGGAAGGGCCCAGCGGAGCGGTGCTAGAGTTGAAGGGCCCAGCGGAGCGGTGCTTGAGATGAAGGGCCCAGCGGAGCGGTGCTTGAGACGGCGGGGCCCAGCGGAGCGGTGCTTGAGATGAAGGGCCCAGCAGAGCGGTGCTTTACAGGAAGGGCCCAGCGGAGCGGTGCTAGAGTTGAAGGGCCCAGCGGAGCGGTGCTAGAGTTGAAGGGCCCAGCGGAGCGGTGCTTGACAGGAAGGGCCCTGCAGAGCGGTGCTTGAGACGGCGGAGCCCTGTTCAGTGGTGCCTGTCTTGGCGGGGCCCTCTTCAGCGGTGCCTGTCTTGGTGGGGCCCTCTTCAGCGGTGCTCTTCACGGCGGGGCCCTCTTCAGCGGTGCCTGTCTTGGCGGGGCCCTCTTCAGCGGTGCTCTTCACGGCAGGGCCCTGTTCAGCGGTGCCTGTCTTGGCGGGGCCTTCTTCAGCGGTGCTCTTCACGGCGGGGCCCTGTTCAGCAGTGCCTGTCTTGGCGGGGCCCTCTTCAGCAGTGCTTGTCCTGTCTTTCAAGGGAGCCAGACCTGGCCAGGACTCCCCGCTTAGTCGCCCTCCGACCGTGCGGTTGCTGGCCCCTCCTGTGATGGAGTCCTGGGCCCGTGGGTGTCCTCCGTCACACCCGGTATGGGGCTGGTGGGGCCCTCCTGGTCCGCGCGCCTGCTGGCTGACTTCTCCGCCCTACTGCCCTTGCCCTCCTTCGATGAAGCTCTCTGGCCCTTGCCTCCCCTTGATGTTGTGGCAGGTGACGGGCCACAACTACGCTCCTTGGTGGCAGCCGTCTCAGCCTTCTCGCGCCGGCCCTTTGTTCTTCGGGTTCTCTTCCCAGGGGGTGGGCTGACTGTCCCCTTGCTGCTGGCCGATGTATCTGCACTCGGGAAAGGTGGACCCCAAAACCCGTGCACAATGGTCGCCCTCGATGCAGGGCTGGTGGTGGCTGTGGTGCTCTTAGGACTCTTACCAGATGGAGGGGGTGGGTCAGGTGATGCAAAGAGGTTAACTTTGGAGAGGAAAAGTTTTTTTAGAAGCAATGGGAATGGTAGGTGCAGTGGGTATGGGAGTGGAGGAAAAGGATGTGGTTTTAGGAGAGTCAAGTGTGCTGTCTTTGGGTGCAGGTGCTTGTGACGTAGGCTGTGGTGAGGTGGATGGCTGTTGGGTGGGTGGCTGCCTGCGTTTGTGTGTTTTGAAAGAGGGGGTGACAGACACACTGGGAGAGGACACAGGGGACGTGTAAATGGCAGTGGGGGTGGTGACTGCACGCGTGTGGACTGTACTGGAGGGTGTGCTTGTGATGGAAGTACTGGCTGATGGTGGTGTGCATGCAGGTGTGAGTGGAGACATCACAGGGAGGGAGGAGGGAGACGAGGAGGAGGGGGACACAGAGGTGGTAGTGACTGTTGCCATGTCTGCATCTGGATGTTGTTTGTGTGAATGCTTGTGGGATCTGTGTTGCTTATGTCTGGATGAGCTGCCCTTGGGTGTTGAGGTGTGTGCAGGCTGGTCTGATGGTGTGGATGGGATAGGCAGAGGAACAGGAGACTGGGACTGGGTGGAGGCAGTTAGAAGAGGGAGGCTGGAAACCGGGACAATGGCTGCCGTCAGTGCTGAGGCCAGAGCATTGAACGATCGTTGATGGGCAGCCTGACCCGAATGAATGCCCTCCAGGTATGCATTGCTCCGATGCACCTCCCTTTCTACACCCTGGATGGCATTCAAGAGGCCCAACAAGGAGTGTCCTGAGAAGGTCAATGACCTCCTCGCTGAGGGCAGCAGGGGTAACTGGGGCAGGGCCTGAGGTGCCTGGGGCGAAGGAGATGCCCGCCTTCCTGGGCGAGCGGGCACGGAGCGAAGGCCGAGGGGCTGCTGGGAGGGCGGGTCTGGTGCGCTGGGTGGCGGCTGCACCTGTTGTGGCGGGGGGCACGGATGTTGCCGCCACCACAAGGGAGCTCCCTTCCGAGGACGTGTCAGTGTCGCTGACGTCTCCACGGGTCCCCGTTGTGGAGCTCCCCTCGCCCTCCGTCTCACTTTTGAACTCGGTGTCTGTAGCATGGCCCTCCGGGGCCATGTGAGTTGCAGCTCCCTCGTGCTCTGATGCCAATTCTCCTCCGCCTGATGATGCTAATGCACACATGCACAGGAAGATAAAGAAAATGTTTGGGGGGAGAAATAAAGACAGGTTGAGTGCATGCATTGGCAACACCGTTGGCGGAGAGGACAGACACAGAAGCCCCCTGCACTATGCCGCGCAATCGGGGTACACTACTCAGTACTTGTGACTAGGCCTACAGGTCTATGGACAACAAATGCACACATGGGTGATGCAGGACCATGGATAGCTCGACTTGGCACCCTACAGAGGTGGGGGGCGGGGGCACAGGGCCATGCAGAAAGCACCCTGGCCTAAAGTCACCCACAGCCCTCCTCCCCAACCCAGACACCTCCACTGCGCGCAAAGATAGCAGAATGTGCTGATACTCACCCCCTTGTGTCTGCTGTGATGTCCCCACGCGCCCATCCAAATCGGGGTAGGCCACCGCCAGGATCCGGGACATCAGGGGGGTCAATTGGCGGCTGGCACCCCTCCTACGTTGGGAGGCCATCCCCAGCAGAGACTCGGCGGTCTTCCTGGTCCCGCGGCGGATGTCCTCCCACCTCTTTCGGCAGTGGGTGCCCCGTCTGTTGTGGACCCCCAGGGCCCGGACGTCCTTGGCGATGGCACGCCAAATCTCAATCTTCTGATGGGCGCTGACCTATGTGACATGTACAGGGTGGGAAACGAAATATCATCACTTTTCTGCATGGTAGATGTGAGTGGCCCCCCCTCCCCAACCTTGCCATGTGGCACATGCTCTCATCTGTCGTGCGTTGCAGTCCTCATTCGCTCCCCTCCCCACCATCTTACATACACCCCACTCAACACAGGCAT
The DNA here is from genome assembly GCF_031143425.1 of Pleurodeles waltl. Taxonomy (NCBI): domain Eukaryota; kingdom Metazoa; phylum Chordata; class Amphibia; order Caudata; family Salamandridae; genus Pleurodeles; species Pleurodeles waltl. The sequence continues at coordinate 268,039,379 of NC_090446.1, forward strand.
AGCCCATTCAACGTGCACCCAGTGTACTCACCTGTTGGTCTGGAGGACCGTAGAGTAGCGCATACTGGGGGAGGACCCCATCAACAAGTTTCTCCAACTCTTCTGAAGTGAAGGAGGGGCCCTTTCCCCAGTCGAAGCAGCCATAGTATCTCCCAGACCGAGGTCACAGCAGCACTTGCAGTATAGGTCCTCTCCTGTGGATGATCAGGTCTCGAGTGATTAAGCAGCTAGAAAATGGCGGTCACGCCCACGGCGGTGCGTACCGCCGCGGTGCGTACCGCGACCGCCGGCGCACATCGTCATTGGCTACTGAGACCCATAGGGTTCAATGTTAACCAATGCGGCTTCGCACCGCGGTCTTCGACCGCCTACCGCCACGGTGTGCCACGCCAGCGCATTGACCTCACATCCCATTGTCACACTTCACAGGTCAGGCAGCCGCCATTTCAAAGGCCCACATGGCTTAATTTCTACTGCGTCACACAGGCCTAGGCCGTGCATTGCCACTCATACACGCCTTTCACAGCATTGCGATTCATTTACTGTGCAAGCTGTGGTTACGTACCTGTGGGTTGCTTGACTCTGTGATCCATGTTGTCCTTCCTAGGCACCGTCCGCTGGGACTTGCGAGGAGAAGGATGAATCTTCCTGTGTACCGACCGCAGGTGGACCTGTCGACAATGGAAGAACGACATATTATACTTCGTTACAGACTTGACAGAGCCACTATTCATGAACTGTGTGCCCAGTTGGAGCCCGACCTGATGTCCCCCATCCGCCAACCCACTGGGATTCCCCCTCTGGTGCAGGTTCTGTCAGTACTCCATTTTTTGGCAAGTGGGTCTTTTCAGACAACAGTGGCCATGTCATCAGGAATGTCTCAGCCTATGTTTTCTAAGGTTTTGTCCAGAGTGGTGTCTGCCCTGATGAAATACATGCGGAGATACATTGTTTTCCCTGAGGAGGATGAATTGGCTACAGTGAAGGGTGATTTCTATGCCCTTGGACATATCCTCAACATCATTGGTGCCATTGATGGGACCCATGTGGCTTTGGTACCCCCCAAAGGCAGTGAGCAGGTGTACAGAAATAGAAAGAGTTATCATTCTATGAATGTCCAGGTGGTCTGTTTGGCAGACCAGTACATCTCCCATGTGAATGCCAAGTTCCCTGGGTCAGTGCATGACGCGTATGTTATGCGAAATAGCAGCGTCCCCTATGTGATGGAACAGCTACAGAGACACCGTGTGTGGTTATTAGGTGACTCTGGTTACCCCAACCTCTCCTGGCTATTGACCCCAGTGAGGAATCCCAGGACAAGGGCAGAGGAACGCTACAATGAGGCCCATGGGCGAACTAGGAGGATAATTGAAAGGACCTTCGGGGTCCTGAAGGCCAGGTTTAGGTGCCTGCATATGACAGGTGGATCCCTAATGTGCTCATTAAAGAAGGTGTGCCATATCATCGTGGCCTGCTGTATGCTTCACAATCTTGCATTGCGACGCCAGGTGCCTTTCCTGCAGGAGGATGGTCCAGATGGTGGTGTTGTAGCAGCTGTGGAGCCTGTGGAGAGTGAAGAGGAGGAAGACGATGGGGACGACACGGACAACAGGGATACAGTTATACAACAGTATTTTCAGTAGCACACAGGTAAGATTCACCCACGCCATTTTACATTTATTTGAGGCCTCCTGCGTCTCTACTTTCTGTGTTTCCCACCATTTCCTTTTAGCTGAATTGTGACTTTCCCTTCACTTTTCAGAGCTGTTTGACCAACTGCGTGACTTCTGCTTTGTTTGCCCATGGACTACAGCTTGTTGTCATTGGTATGTTGTCATTACAATATAACAGAACATAATTGCACCGTTATGTGTGAAACATAATAGTAAAATAAAAGCAGACTCCTGAAATTGTAAGTGCAATAGGTGATTTATTATAAGTGCTACATATAGGTACATGATAGTAAAACGGTGATGGGTGGGGGTGGAGAAATGTCCATGGCAGAGTCCAGTTCTCATTCGCACAGGTGCATTGTCCATATGCCTGTGGAAGGATGGAGCAGGGGCAGTTCAAGGTTGGACAGGGTGACAATGTGGGACAGTGGGATGACATCAGGGGGTATCTTATGCTGGCGGGGGTCTTGCAATCCTACTCTGTCTTCTTGTGTGATCTCAGGTTCCGCTTGCGGGGTGGTTGTTCTTCAGCAGGAGGTGGGGTTCTGGTGGCCTGACGTTGTGTGGGGGCCTCCTGTCCACTAGCGCCGGCGGAGGTGGTAGGCTGTTCCTGGCCGGGGCTAGTGACAGGGGCCCTTTGGGGGCCACATGGTCCCGCAATGTGGTGACTATCAGGTTAAGGGCCAGGACGATGGTCCCCATTGTGGAACCGATGTTCCTCAGTTCCTCTCTGAACCCCATGTACCGTTCCTCCTGCTGTGCCTGGATCTCCTGGAACCTGGCCAGTACCGTCGCCATCGTCTCCTGGGAGTGGTGGTATGCTCCCATGATGGTGGTGAGGGCCTCTTGGAGAGTCGGTTCCCTGGGCCTGTCCCCCCCCTGTCGCATAGCAGCCCTCCCAGTTCCCCTGTTTCCCTGGGCCTCTGTCCCCTGGACGGTGTGCCCACTACCACTGCCCCCAGGTCCCTGTTGTTGTTGGGGTGGTGGGTCAACCTGGGTGCCCTGTAGTGGCGGACACACCGCTGATTGACGTGTCCTGGAGACAGAGGCATGGGCCCGCTGGGTGGGAGCTGTGCTGGTGTTCCCAGAGGGGGTTAGGTCTGGTGTAGCCTGTGGCTGTCTGTGGGGAACCGACTGTCCAGAGGTCCCCGATGGGCCGGGCTGGTCATCTGGGTCCAGGTCGACAGAGCTGCTGTCATCGCTGGGGGCCTCTTCTGGGGGTGGGATGGACATCTCTGGACTCTCCGTGGCGGTGTGGTGGCGTTCGGGTCCTGCAGGGGTATAAGGGTATGGTTATTGGTTCTGTGTGTGGCTTTTCGTGGGATGGATGGGTGTCCGTGTACCCAAGTGCAGGCATTCCCGTGTGGGGGCTTTTGTGAGGGTGGCTTGTGGGGGAGATGGTTATGTGCAGTGGGCATGCTTTGGTGATGGGTGTCCATGCTTTGTGGTCGCATGCAGGTCTAGGTGTTGGGATGGGTGGGTTGTGATGGTGGTACATTTGGAAGGAGTTGGTGTGATGGGGGTGGGGGTGAGGGTGGGGCTATGTGCTGGCATGCAGATGGGGTGGGGGTGGGAAGTAGTAGTTAAGATTTGACTTACCAGAGTCCATTCCTCCAGCTACTCCTGCGAGGCCCTCAGGATGCAGGATGTGCAAGACTTCCTCCTCCCATGCTGTGAATTCTGGGGGAGTAGGTGGGGGTCCGCCGCCAGTCTTCTGCACCGCAATGTTGGCCTTGATACCATGGAACGCACCTTCCCCCGTAGGTCGTTCCATCTCTTCCTGATGTCCTCCCGATTGCGTGGATGCTGTCCCACCGGGTTGACCCTGTCGACTATCCTTTGCCATAGCTCCATCTTCCTAGCAATTGTTGTATGCTGCACCTGTTCCCGAAGAGCTGGGGCTCTACACGTACTATTTCCTCCACCATGACCCTGAGTTCTGCGTCAGAGAACCTGGGGTGTCTTTGGGGTGCCATGGGGTGGTGTGGATGAGGTGAGGGATGTTGTATGTGTTGTGGAGTGTGGTGAGTGTGGTGGTGTATGGTGTTTTGTGCGTTGTAATTGTGTGGGTGATGTTGTGATTAGCCTCTGTGTGATGGTCTACTCTAAGCAGTGCTGTCTCTCTGTCCTTGATTCGCAATTGTGGAAGTAAGGGTTTGTGGGTAATGTGGGTGTGTGTTTTATATTGTATTGGGTGTGTGGGGGTGGTGTGTGTATGTGTCTCAGGTGTGTGTATTTCAAATTGTCCAATGTGGTTGTGTTTTGTAAGGGTGTGTGTATTTTGACCGCGGCGGTGTGTACGCCAATGGAATACCGCGTTTGAAAGACCGTCGCGTGGATTCGTGGGTCGTAATGGTATGGGCGTATTTCTGTTGGCGTGATGGTGGAGGTTTGGTCATCGCCTTTTTTTCGCTGACCTTTAGTGTGGCGGACTTTTGTGGATGTCGGGTTTTTGGCGGTTTGCCAGTTGCGGGTCAGAATGACCGTGGCGGTTTACCGCGGCCGCGGCGGTGTTAGGGCGGTCTTCTGACCGGCAGTAAGTGCCTTTTACCGCCGAGGTCAGAATGACCCCCTCTGTGTCTGTGCTTAACTGTGCATATGCAGTATCCTTTAGTACCCATGTATGTTTTGCAGCAACCGCAGTGTTTCTTTAGTATCCGCTGTGTATCTTACTAATGTCAGCTGAGAGTCTCACATCTTTCCAAGTATTGACCAGTCTTTAATATTTCCTTCTGGTGTTGCATGTCTTCATTTGTCCATGTGCCCCTGTCATGATCTCACAAAGTCTGTTTTCTCGTGTATATAATTCCTTGCTTCTCCCTTGTCTTCCTCTGTCAATGTATGTCCATCTAGCACCTATTTTTTTCCTTTGGTTCCCCATGCTTGTGTTTTTCCCATGCTCACATAGCACCATTCATTCACATACCCTTATATTTATGTTTGTTTATGTCTCCCTCAACATATTGGGGCTGATTCTGAATTTGGCAGACGGTTCACACTGTCCGCTGAATTTCCGATGGGGAGGTTGAGCAATAGTGGCTACCTCCCAACATCCCATTAAGAGTTTCCAGCTAGGTCAGCAGGCGGAAACCTGAGTTTCCGCCCGCTGGCCTAGAGGGATACAGCCTAGAGCATTGTCTCTGGCTCCTAATGCAAAGCTGACAGAAAACTTTGTGATTATGCTGGCCAAGGGGGACCCTGCACGGCCCATGCCAAGTGCATGGGCAGTGCTGGGGAATCCGTGAGGCCCCTTGCACGCATTCTCTGCCAGCATTTTCATGGCAGTGGTACTGACATGAAACCACTGGTGGAGAAGAGGATCGTAATCCCCATGGCAGCGCTGCTTGCAGCGCTGCTCTGGCAGATTAGGAACACCACCACAGCCAGTCCACCGGGATCTCCTATCCTTGCAGAGCTGGTGGTTCCCTGACGGTCCAACCGCCAGTGTTGTAATGTGGCAGTCGGACCCCCAGATTGGTGCTGTCCGACTGCCATCATGAGTTTGGCAGTCTAGTGACCGCCAGATTGGTAATGAGGCCCATAGCTCTCATTGTCTACAAATGCTATGACACTGTCTACTTGTGCACCACCATGTTTCCCATTGTCTGCATTTCCAAATATCTGATCCCAAGCACCTGGGGGCAAATTTATCAATCTTTCATGCAATGGAACGAAGCAAAACAACTTGATGTGCTGCACGAGAGAGAGAGGGCAGGAATGTGCCATATTTAGCAATATATGAAGCATTCCTGATTTGTGCTTACGCTGGCGTACAATCTGTTGCCTAGTGGCAATGTAGGCACCCTTGAGCCATGGTGCAAGGGTGCCTGCATTACACGCAGCATTTGTTTTGTCAGGAAGGGATACTTTTTGGCAGAAACGCAATCCTCGTAAATGCAAAATGCAGCACACTTAGAAAGAGGAAACAAAAAGAAAGAATAAATATATTTCTACTTGTTGTGCCTCCCCTGGGAAGGTGTAGCATTTTGATGTATTTGCAGGTTTACCAGTCTTGGTAAGTCTGGAAATGCATCAAAATCCATGGGTTTATGAGTGAAAACTCCCTCCCAGGACAGAGTAACGAAACACAGCAGCTTGTGCTGCCTTGTGTTACTCCAGATTTACCAAGCCAAGCAGTCCCATGCAAGGTGGCCCTGAATTGCATGGTAAATCTGACCTTAGCATTGCCCTTGAGACACTATGCTTGACACAAGAGCAAAACAATACTATGATAAATCTGGCTCCTGGTCTTCCCATGTCCATGTTTACCCATGTTCTCCCGAACCATGTCTCCTCAATTTTGGCTTTTCCAGGGTAAAATTCTCCTCCTTTCTCTCCACCATCTGTAGCAGAGTCTGCGCTTCAATGGCTTCCAGAGCTTCTCTCCATTAATTTCAATAGTTCACTATTTCTTTATCTTGGTTGCATCGCCTGTACCTATCTGTGTCACAGGCACCTTTATTTCCATGTCTTCCCTTTATATCTCTTCATGGTCATCGTTCATTTAGCTCCCCATATGCATGTCTTACTGTGTTGCTCTGCATTTACCTATGTCTACACAGAATATAGCAAGATCTCCCTTTGTCTCTAGCAGCCCATTGGGGTGCCATTGTAAGTGTCTCTTCATGTCTATGGGCCCAATTATGAGTTTGGCAGTCGGATCGACAGACCGCCGAGGTGGCGGTCCCAAAAATATCTCTGCACCGGCGGTCTCCAGACCGATGTATTATGATGTATGTAGGCTTAACAAACAGGCCACCAAAACAAATGCCTGCTTTCCAGCTGTACAGTGGTCTGCAATCTTGGCAGTATGCACTCTATCAAAGTCATGGCTGCGTGGAACCACCAAGCCCGTTACAAAAACAGAGTTGATGTGACGATCAGCTGCAGGGGGTCGCCCTCTGTGGTACATATTTTTGCAAAGCAACAGACAAGTGCCCAACGGATGGATTCAAACACAGCACAGCTGACAGACATTGCCCCAATGGACACCCCTGCAAAACACACTGTAAAACACACCCCTTCCAAGGCCAAAATCATTTGCCTCTTTACTGCAGGACAGATACCAGAGCCCACCCTTTTTCACATTCTTGACAGATAAGGCACCTCTTTTTTCACCATCCCGTTCAACACCTTTCACATACTTTTGTCCATTTACTCCCTATATAATTTTTTTTAATTAAGTCCAAGCTACCCACTTCGTTTTCCACCCATATCATGACCCAAAAAATCCCCTGTTTTCTGAGTATGAGTTGAGAGTCGTGCTGGATGAAATCATCATAGTAGAGCCACAATTGTTTGGAGCTTAAGTTCAGCATAATCCTCTTAGTAGGAAAATAGAAATGTGGCAAAGACTAAATGCTGTAAGTATCACCCTGCACCCAAAGGAGGAAATTAGGAAGAGGTGGAATGACCTGTGGGGGTATGTGCTATCCTTGGCCTCCAGGCAACACATGGCCTCCTAGTGCCCCATTACAACTGTTTCCCTGGGAGAAGGTCTTAGCCATCCTGCATGCTGAAGCCTTGACAAGAATAGATGGGGAGTGGAATCTGGTAAGTTACAATGCAAAACTGTCAGAAATCTTCGATGGTCTGCATGCTCACATCTCACCTTTTGCCACTGTGTTGTTCATGTACTTTCCTAACATGCAATAGATGTAAGATGCAAGCTTGTCAATGTGCATTGTTGTACAGAACATCACATGCAGCAATCCCCATTACATGCAATATGTTGGAATGGGGTCTGTAAATGTTTCAAAATCAAAAGATCATCCCAGGACCCTTGGTATGTGTCAACATGTAAATGTATGGGTAAAGTTAACTGCAGTGTGGCAAAAGATATGTAAGACTAAACATTTGTCAAGTGTTAGGAAGCACAGAGAGTGACATGACTACAACTACTAGGAGGCCCTGTTTCTGTACCTCTAGCCAACAGGCCTTCCTGCACTTGTCCAAATACACCCGTAGGCCATCCCTCAAATGATGTGCCCTCCCCTGGAAGTTTAGCATTTGTGTAGTGTGGGGAGGTAGCAAGTGACATAACTATAACTATTAGGAGGGCCTGTTTCTGTACCTCTAACCACCAGACCTTCCTGCACTTGTCCAAATACACCTGTGTGCCATCTCTCAAAGGATGTACCCTTCCCTGTGAGTTTTGCGTTTGTGTGGTATAGGGCGGCAACACGTGGCATGGCTACAACTGTCAGGAGGCCCTGTGTCTGTACCTCTAAATACCAGGCCTACCTACACTTGTCCAAATGCACCTGTGTGCCATCTCCCAAATGATACACCCTCCCCTGGAAGTTAGCAATGTACATATCATGCTTGACTCAGAGACGTGCCTGTCTACCTAGCTTGCTCTTGTCCTGTATCCCAAAATTAAACTATTGAGGACAGAAATAACACCTTACCAAGTGTGTACATCAAGGCATTATGTTGCTTCATCAGATTGGTAGTGGCAGTTCACACATTGACTCAGCACTACTCATATGATGAATACAGCTACATATACCACAATTTTGTGTGTTCCCCTGTATCTCACACAACTAGGCCTTGGAATGGTCAAATACACATCTCCTCTCCGCTGTGTAGGTTTAACTATTTCTAGGATGTCATGTTGATTCACTCATCTAAAGTGCAACTGATCATCACATCTAATGGGTTGCTTGAGTCTAATAGTTTCTGCATGTGTTGCACATCATGTCAACGACTTCAACACCATGGCAACATAGTGCAATAAGCAGAAATACCACTTAAGATTGTCCAAGGTCTCTACTTACAGTCACATAGAGCTTTTAGATGTAGATTCCACGCTTCAACCAATACCAATACATTCTATTTCTGAACAGATCAAGCTGGCACAGCGCCTGGACAGACATTGTCTACCAATCAGACTCCTTACTTGCCTCTGGATAAAGCCCTCAGTAATGATGACACTCCTGGACATGTGGATGTGGATGACAGTCCTGGCCCATCTGGGCAGGCTGGCCAGACAGCAACAGTGAGTCTCACTGTGCCTACAACACCACCCACTCAAGTTGCTTCAACATCACGGACAACAACGTGCATACCAACCTGTGTACCTAATGCAGTTGCTACTATCATGTGCCCCCAGGCCTGGATCCTGACACTGAGGGGCCCAGTTAGAGAGGGCACCCTGTGTCAAGGGCACAGGCTTGTGGGGGTACAATACATTGGAGGAATGCTGTGGGCTGCCATAGTAAGGCCACTGGGGCCCCTCACAACCAGGATATATTCAGCCAAATCCTGTGGGATCTATCTTGAATCCCAAGACATGAGGGAATAGCACCTGGCTAACTGAACTCCGGGAACTCAAGCAGCTGCAGAGAGACATAAACCAACATATGAAGGACCATAACTCCAACATGGCACCTTAACAGGGGTGCTGAGAGATATCCATACCCGTGAGCAGGGCTTTTCCCCTTCCTATGGGCCAACTACATCAACTCCAAATACATCTGCTGTAGACACATGAAGGGAGGCCCTATCAGAGGCCCAACCACCCTCATACACCCCTGCTTCTACAGACGCTAAACTTCCCACCCATCCTCGAAAGCAGGGGTGTCCGTGTAAAAATCCAGGAGGTGCAGATGGCAATACACCCACCACTGCCAGCAAGAAACCTCATCCTTAATGTCCTCCTTTGTGCATCCCACATTCACTCTGTGGATTGATCCTGAACCCTATTCCATTTCTGATGGGAGGAGTACTATGGACCTTGGACTTCGATGGTGTGGCATCTGCTATGATTTCATTCACCATGACTGACCCCTTCACTTTTCTTTATGTTACTTTTTGCCGCAAGTTTGTTTTCATCCTTAGCACAGTAAAAAATTCACAAGTTACCAACTCATTGTCTGCTGTCTTAAATTTCACATTTAGCAATGTAGATATGTAAGAACATGTGAACCATACAATGAAAAAACAAGCTACTTGTGGAAGCAGGGATATGTTGGATGTACACAGTGTCCAGCTCAGGATTATAACCATTCCACACAAACACATACATTCAAGCATCTTGTCAAAAAAGAACATTTATTACATTGTTCAACTCATAGGCAGTCAATATGTCTGAACCTTAGCAAATCACACATGACTGAATCATACTAGGTAAATGCTCAAATTTACAGTTACAGACCTCCAAACCATGGACGAAAGAGATATATCAGACATTGTCCTGTAGAATAGGCACACATGAAATTGGTTGATGTCATCAGCTGGAGCCACATCAATTACCTCACAAAAGGAGTCAAACATCATATAGTGCAAGACTCAGACAGATGGCAGTACAGCAAGTTTCTGATCACAGGGTCATTACAATCCAGTGCTTCTGCATCTGGGGGTATGACACAAATGTCAGTGATGTGCCCCAGGCACTTTGGTCCACAATGATGAAATACATAAACAGCCACATACAATTCATACAAAAAGTGTGTTTAGCCATTATGAAGGGAAGCTAACCTGAATTCAACCTAGGACTACATATTTTCGGAACACATGATGACACGCAAGATACATCAGGGCCACCACACAACAAGGAACAAGTCCAATGGAGTCTTCCAAACTTCCATCCTATCACTGTGAAAGCTGTCTTGGCATAGGTCTTGCACACTCAAGGTCTGTGACCTACATTCCTAAGAACAATCCATGTCCACTTTATTTGTCCAAACAGCATCATATACCTGCCAATGTCACAACTCTATAATTTCCCAATGAAGATGTAATGGCAAAGGTAACTGAACAAACTAAAAAATAAGCATTATAGTTATGAAACCACACATATGACACAATTCACAAAGCAAACGTCTAGAGAACGCAATCTATTTTATAAATTTCACACAAACAAAGCAACATCTCCTAAATGTTATTGTGTCAAAAGCTTCTTCATCAGACACACTTTGCCAGTATTTGCTCCAGCTTCAGAACTGTTAAAAAAATACTCTTCACATTATCACAACAAGAGTTCATTGTACGGTCAATGTCATGACATCTCATGACATACACTGATGAGAAAAAGCTGTTGATGAGATCTAGTTGCAAGTCATCTCCTTCCTCTTCATCACTATCATCTTCATTTGACATTTACAGATTCTCACCCTGTGGCACCACAGACTCCCCCTCCTCTGGGATGTAAGGAATGTTCCTTCACAGGGCGATGTTATGGAGTATGCAGCACGCCAAAGTGATTTGACACACATTCCCAGATGAGCAGTGGAAGACTTCCTCAGTCTTGTCCAGACAGCGAAATCTGAAATTCAGAAACCAAAAAAGTCCACTCAACTGGCCACCATGTTCTTCCCTGGACCTCATTAAGGCAAACTTCCCCTGGCGTAGTTGGATTCCTCACTGGTATTACCAACCAAGGGCGGATGGGATATGTCTCCTGTTTTGTAATGAGACATAAGTGCCACAATGAGTCACACACTTCCTGATTCTAGCACCTGACATTGCACACACAAGATCATGACAGATGTAACTTACCAACAAGCCAGGCCCTCTCCGGTTACAGTTGTGGCATCAGCTGGGGTATGGTGATTTTCTGCATTACAAATGAATCATGGGCTGAAACTGGGAACCAGGCACTGACATTTGAAATGTATTGATCTGAGAAGCAGACAACTTGCACGTGGATTGTATTGAAGCGTTTTCTGTTGCAATAAATTTGTTCACTGGCATGCGGTGGCACAAATGTAATATGGGTGCCATCAATGGCCCCCACAACATAAGGGAGGTGACCAAATCCATAGAAGTCAGCCTTTACATTGGCTAAATGCTCACTTCTGGGAAAACTGATTCAGCTGTTAATGTGTTTCCTCACTGCTGATAGCATGTCTCTTAAAAAACCACTGAACATAAGTTGTGACATACCACCAGATATAACCACTGTATATTGAAATGGCCTTATGGCCAGGAAGTGTACTACTGTCACGATTCTGACCATTGGTGGTATACATGTTGGATTAGTGTTTTGAGGCAGAAGATCTGAGTTCAACTGATGGCATAATTCTGGGATTGATTGCCTGTTGGGACAGAACTGCTTTATTATGTCACGTTCTTCCATGGTCTAAAGGTCTGGAAATGGACAGTAAACTGGAGGTTGTCACATCTTCCCTCTCCCATTGTACCTATTTGTGTAACTAAATGAGTTGGAGCATTAGTTACAGTGTCCAGACCAACATATCTGATGATTAAGACCAGTCATGTGACAAGACATTACTTACTGTAAAAACATTACCCGCATTACACATCAAAATTGTCTGCTACTCAAGGTTCATCTATGATCCCCATGGTTGCCTAGACTTATGTCTACTACAAATGTGTGCACATAACATACCTATCTGCTCCTCTTGTGCCCCTGGATATTGTGAAGTATGTTCTGACACCAGAGTACAGTGCACCACGGTTCTATGGCATCTGTGACCAGCAGGTTACTACACTAATGACTGTTTAGGAGAGTCTACATATCAAGGTAGCTTTACATTTGTTGAGATGTTACTACACATTAATATATGTCATGGCACATTTTAATTTTTTTTTAAACTGTAGTTTCAGCAGCCAAAAGGGCAGATGCCTGACCATGTTCATTGAACTTTAGGAACCTCCTGCCACTGGCAGAAGTCAACCACATGATGGGCTGTTCCAAACATGGCAGACATAGTAATAGCCTAACATTATAGACTATGATGGTTGTGGCCCAATGGCTGTGTCTGTCAATGATGATGACCAGGTACATGGCGCACATGTACACCGTGGTTTGGAAAATAAGGGCCAGATGTACCAAGCGATTTTGCATTCGCAAACAGTGCGAATCGCAAAATTCAGCTGTTTGCGAATGCAAAAATGCCTTTCAGAATGTATGAAAGACATTCGCAGTGCAATTTTAAGGAATCGCTAACATAGCGATTCCTTAAAATTGCAACCCCATTTAGAGAATCGCAAATTGCGATTCTCTAAATAGGAAATCACAAATAAGGAATTCTTATTTGCGATTTCTTAAGCACATGTATCAAGCATTTCCTAAATGCGAATTGGGCATTTAGGGAATGCAATTACCACCAACAAAAGTTTGGTGGTAACCATGTGCAAATTTTTAAAATGCATTTTAAATGCATTTTTTAAATTGACATGTAGCGCTCACATGCCCCTAAGGCATGTGTGTGCTTCACATGTCCGTAAAAATATTTTTGGGGTGCAGCAGAGGGGGCCTTAGGCCCCCAGCACACTGGGATTTGCATTTCCTAAATTGCGAATTCCTAACTGGAATTCACAATTTAGGAAATGCAAAACCATTCGCAGCAGGCCCATAGGTGCAAATGGAGTTGGATTCTCTAATTGCGATTCGGTAATAGTATTTGCAAATTTTAAGAAATCGCTATTAACGAATTGCAAAAATCATACATACCATTTTGCATTTCTTAAATAGCGATTTCTTAAAATTTGCTATTTAAGAAATGCAATTTGTTTTTTTGATACTTCTGGCCCCAACTCACTTACCACCTGACACTGCTGCCATCAACTCCTCCATCACTTGACCTGGTGTGTCCCATCTCTGGGAGCAATCATTCCAAGACAAGCAGGTGAAAGGGCCCCTGCCTTCTCTCCAGAGGAGCTCAAGAAACATTTTGAAGAGGTCCTTCCCCTGTATGATATACTCTATGTCTCACCAGAGAAACAGGTTTACATACATATTTTACATACATATTTGTCTATTTTAAAAATCATCTTTTCCTTTCCCAAAGGCTAAAATGTGTCTCTGAGTCTCTAATCGACGCCAAGCCCAAACAACTAGTCTGTTGTACTGTGTCATTGAGGAAAATCATTTGCACAGGGATAATGCATGCTCGAAATAATGTATCTCTGCCTTGCATCTGCCAATTTTTCGTACCCCAAACACTTTTCAAGTCAACAGTCTTCAACCAGTATTCATATCCTTCGACCGAAAGTTTAGATACAAACGAATTAGAATACAGTAATTTAGTATCGGTCAACAAAATTTGCTTATTAGAATACGGTGTCACTTTAAAATAGTAAGACTTAGCGTTTCGCTGATCATGCCCAGAAAAATATGCAAATTTATCATTATACGTTTTCGAACTCCCTTGTGGAGGAGTCGAGCAATGTTCCCATTGTACATAATTAAAGATGGAATTAGGGCTACTCGCTTTGTGAATAAAGTGGTGTCCATAATAGGTGTAGCAAAACATATCACCATGATTATCTTTAAATTGGTAAGCATCTTCATCGTCATAGACAGTATAATATTGCAAATCTTTTAGCATAGCATCTACTGTCTTCACATCCCAATCATCAGAAACAATGCCTGGAATAACAATATCATTCATTGATAACTTAAGGACATACGGTATTTGAATCAATTCAGTGGGACCATATATATCAAACATTACTTTATCCCACACAATCCCATCCGGAATTGGTATTGCAGAAATGTTCACATTGGATAAGTCTCTTCGAACCATATGAGACGAAAAATGTGGTCTCAACACAGTCTCCACGTGCTCAATGTCTGATCGATCAGGCAGAAAATGACCATGTATTACTAGAAAAAAAGTAACCACAAAACCCAACCATAAAAAAAAAGTCATTACAGCCATAAAAAGCCACAAATAGTTCCAAGGAATAACAAAATATGTACGTTTAAGCCAACTGAGTAGCTTACGTGGACCTCGGATTGAAGACAGCGAAGACGAAGAGCTGGATACAGCCGCATCCGCGTTGTTGAAGCAGCCAGAGGCAGTTCTTGCAAAAGGTGCAACAGTGAACAAGGAAGCTGATGGAGGTTCTCTCCTAGGTACGCTATAAATCACATGTTCAGAAACATCAGTAGAACGTACAGCAACTTGAGCAAAAGAATCGATATCAATCGTTGAATCGCAAGATCATCTTCCACCCTCCCCAAGCTCGGAGAGGAAACAGGGTCGGTGCAAATCACCTGCAGCGGGACTTCTTCCCCAGTAGTGAGAGGGATGCCGGAACTACTGGGTGTCCCTCTTGGTCTGCTGTGCAGAATCGGCCACATGTTGTAACTTGACATTATCAATGGAAACAAAACGATTTCCTTTGGCCCCTTGCAGCGGCGGCAAAATCACAGTTCTCGTGCCGCTCACCCCCAACACCGGGACAGGTGCTCGATAAGAAGGACCAAATTCTTTCTTTACTGCGACCTTTTCACGCACTAGATCCCCAATCCTGGGTATCCAACCAGTAGGTGTTACTGGCTCATCCTTAATTCCAGAGGAGGCAGCACTTGCAGAAGAGTTATCTTCACGGAATTGTTGTAAATCCTGCAAAACAGTGACACGATCATTTATGTCAAAGGGCGTATCTGCCGCCTCCACACCAGGACCATCCAGATCAGGAACATACATTCGTGTTCCGAACAGGCACTCATATGAAGTACGACCCCCCAGTGACCTTCTAGGCAAGTTATTAAGTGCTCTCTGTACTCCATACAGGTGGGCTAGCCAACTACGACCCGTACCTATAACCCTGGCTGTTAAGGATTGCTTTAAATCACGATTTAAACGCTCCACGACAGAATTTCCCTCGGGATGAAATGGAGACGAGAATTGGAATCGGACCCCCAACGAAGCCATGGTGTCCCTGAATGCCTTAGAGGCAAAAGCAGGGCCCTGGTCCGAATGAAAAGTCGCAACTGCAAATGTATCGACAAAGATACGCAAATCTTTAATAACAGTCCGAGCGTCAGCCGAGCGCTGTGGCCAGACCCACACAAATCTGGAGCACGAATCTACAGCAACCAATATGTATTTGTATGCACTATCTGGTGTCAGTGGACCACAATGGTCCAAGTACACACACTGTAATGGTCTATTTGATATCAGAAGAGGAGTCTGCTGCGGGCGTCTAGCCGACGATGCTTTAATTTGTTGACAGACGTCACAACAAAGGACATACTGCTTTGTCTCCTTATAGAGACCAGGCCACCAATAACGGGCCTGTAAAAGCGAAATCGTGGCAGCCACACCAGCATGCGCAGATGCCACCCCTTCATGCGCTGCAGAAATTAATCGAGGTCTCTCAATCTTATTTGGTAACTCACGTACACCAACGCCTGGAATATTAACAACAGCATTTAGTGCACCACTCAAGCAGTAACTATATTTAGAAGGGAATCCTTTAGGAAATGGCGTGCCATCAGCCGTAGCTTTTATGGCAGCCGAAATCTCTATGTCTGGTTTTGAACTCGAACGAGTTACTGCGGCTACAGTGGCGATAGCCACTGCCGACTTTGCAGCCTCATCAGCCAAAGTATTCCCAGCAACGTGTATTCCAACGCGCTGGTGTCCAAGTGTATGTACAACATGGACTTTAGGAAGCGTCTCTTTCAGACCCGCAACCTTACCCCACAACAATTTATGTTTAATGGTGTTGCCTTTAGAATCTCTGAACCCATTCATTTTCCAATAATGCAGATATTCATTGAAGGATTGCACACAGTAGTAGGAGTCACAGACTAGCAAGGTCAATATCGCCGGCTCTGCATGCTCCAACGCTAACAAAAGAGCTTTGAGCTCAGCCAGCTGCGCCGTGCAATCTCCCAAAGTTTTAGTATAAGTATGTCGGGGCAGAAAACTCCCCCCTCCATAGTCCCGCTCACCACCGCACAAGCAGCAGAATACTGTTGTTTAGTCCCAACCGCCGGTTGCGCAGAGCCATCGGTATACATGACCACTTCATATTGGTCAATAGGTAATGTGCCAGCAGGAACCGGGTACTCTATTTCATATTGAAGAAATTCTTGAGTCTGCAGCTTAGGGTCAAATATGTAATCCACATCAGTGGCCGTCAAAGACGTAGCCCATTGTATCCACCGCGGGTGTAAAGCTTTCGAATTAGGAACACTCGCTTTTGTAACAGCTTCCAAGGCTGGAATTGGGGAAACAACAATAATGCGTTGGCCCTGGGCTAACGGTCTTTCTTTGATCACAGCCATCTGTACTGCAGTGAGAATTTTCTCAGTCTGTGCAAAACGTTGTTCTGCAGCAGAATACAAGTGGGACTTGTATGCTATCGGGACTGTCTCCCCTTCATTAAAGGTGACATACGTAAATCCAAGAGCCCCAGGAATCACCCTGATGACCAAATGAGTTTTATTGTCCCGCGTGTGTAAATGTTTAACTGCTAAGAGATCATTCTGCAGCTCTCGCAGTATGTGTGTATGCTCAATCGTCCAAAATCTACTTGAAAAATTCTGGCGAATCAGTTCATATAAGGGTTTTATACGTGTAGCATAATCAGGAATGTAAGTTCTACCAAAATTCAGAAACCCCAACAAAGACTGGAGCTTCCGAACCGTATTAGGAGGCTGCAGTAAAGCACATTTCTCCAAAAAATGTGGCGCCAGGCTCTTGCCCTCACTCGATAACTCATATCCCAGGAAAATAACACTGAGGAAGGCAATCTTCGATTTCTTAAAATTAAACTTATAACCAATATCAGCAAAACCCACAACAATGCGCGATACGCGACTGAGATGTTGTAGAATCTCATCGTCCGTCAAATAAATGTCATCAACATATGATAACGCCTCAGGGTCCAACTCGTGCAGAAGTTCAGTCACACGAGCCGAGAACAGTCCTGGGCTATTCTTATACCCCTGAGGTAAACGACAAAACTTTTTCTGAGAGCCAAACGCACTGAAACCGGTATAGTCCCGACTTTCGGGTGCTATATTCTGGCAGAAAAATCAATTCGAGATATCCAAGGTTGTTTTGTATTTTTTACGCACTATATTATTCATAAGCGCAGCGCTATGTGAATTCTGTATAGCATATGTGCGTGTATGACTATTCAAATGTCTGTAATCCACCACTATCCTATAGGAATGGTCCGGTTTAGCAACCGGAAATAAGGGATTATTCATCGGCGAGACACAAGGCTCAATCACACCTTGGTACTCCAATTGTGTAAGAATTTTCCGAACCGATGCCCTTGCTTCAAATCTAATAGGATATTGCGGCTGTGGCTGAGGTTCTCCTTTAATGGGAATTACATGATAAGGTGATTGTTTATCCCACCCCATATTATTTCTATATAGGGCGGGGGCTTGTGCTAGAGCCCATGATTTACCATATTACTCCGCTAGTTCTCTCGGAACAAGTGGTGAAAAGGAAGGCGCAATAACCTCCTCCCCAACTGGACAGTCGCGAACAAAGTCAGGTGGCCAATCTTGTTCGGCCAACAGGACATCATATGATTTCACCATATGGTCCCAAAAGATGGCGTGTACAACGCGGTCAATATCCCCTTCTAATCGTAGAGTCACAAGATATACTTGATCAGGATCAGAGACTCGCATATCCGCCGTCTCGACTTGTATGAAGTCATCAGTTGCTTTCGCCTCCAGATGCTCTAGAAGACTCCGGTGAACTATTGTGACCTCTGCCGCGCTGTCTAACAGCGCTAACGCCCATGTCTTGTTCGTCAAGAGAACTCTCTTCTTGAGCGGCATGTCTAACTGAGACTGCTGCCACTTTCTTCTTTTTAAACTGCTGTTTTTGTTGCAGCGGTTTCTCTTCCTGTTTAATAGAAACCTCCGCTGAGCGTTGTGAATCCTGTCTCGGTTTCACGTACTCCGTCCTCCGCTCTGACCGCCCACCTCTCTCACTTCTTTTCTCCGAGGAGTCCTGAAAGGAACAAGATTGGCGCGTATCAGTATATTGATATCTATCAGTCGTCTTCAAAGTATCCCTATTCCTGAGATTATACTTATTTTGTGGGGTCTCCGGTTGCGGAGACTGCCCACCATCTTTCTTAGGTGTTTGCTGTTTCTTATCCCAGTGCTTTTTCGCACCCTCAGGTTGCTGTTGCTTAGAATTATCCTTATTATTTTTACACTGCAATTGTGGTTTCTGCGGTCGAGCCCCTAGGCTATCACGACCAATACTAGAATATGTTTCAGCTATTATTCTCGGAAGTTCCCGCTCCTGATTAATCTGCGGAACGTCCCGAAGACGCATTCGCACTGCTAGTGCTACAGCCTCCCCCTTGAGATTACTCAAAATAATAGAAGAAACCGCGTCAAAATTACCCATCAATTGCATGCCTAAATCTAAGGCAGGGGCAGCCCCATATTCATCCTGAATTTGTTTAAGCACCTCCGGCAAATTAGCCAAAGTCGGTGTACCGTGTGCTGTAGTATAGAGTGCGGCAAACACCGTGCCCCAAGTATTACAAAAATCCACCGTAGGAACCATCCCATACGGCAAACACATCGTCAAAATTCTATGCTTATCCTGAGGTCCCGTATGGGGAAATACTGCTTCCAGCGTATTCATTTTTTGCGCCAGCCAAAATGGAGTCTCCTCACGTTTAGCCGGTACCTTGCCCATTACAAAGTGTACAGTGGACGGATTTATTCCCGGCACCACCGCATGTGGATGAGCTGGAGCAGCACGCGCTGCATTAGTATTTAATGTCCGCATCACAAACTGAACTAATCGTCTGTACGTTGCAGTTAATTCCACATATAAACGACGCACCTCAGCCACTGCCACATTTGCCACTCCAGGATATGGTGTATATGTAGCCAATAAAGGCCAGGTCGGACCATCATTACTCAACGGACCTAACCGTACTGGTGTTACTGAATGTGGGAGGGCGCCATCAAGCCAATTATGGTGTTCTTGATAAGATAATGGTATTTCTAAGTATGCATAAGCCCTGTATTGTCCAGGGACATTCGCAACAGTATATTCGTGAAAAGTATTTGTACCCCCATCAGCTGCTGGAAATACGACCCAAGAATAAAAAAGTTCTGATCTATAGGCTGCATGGGCGTCCACCACAAAAGTGACCGGACCCCCCTGGACCGTCAGTCCATGTGCTATCAGATGACCTGTGAGCGGAAATCGCATATTAAGCGGTATATCTACTACAACTGGATTCGCCATTAGTATAACAATAATAGCTCTAGGACAGAGAAGGCACACCAATATCGGGGTATTTCCTTTCAAAGTTCAAGCTTGAACAACCAACCACTAAGTAATAGGATGTACTCAACCTGTGGTGGCGGGAACCCTCAGCCCCACGGACGTCTCCGCATACGGAACCGAGGAGTCAAAATATATACGAGACCGAGAGAGTCAGTCGGACCCAAACATTAGAGCCAGACCAAACGTTGGCGGCGCCATGTCACGTGGGCTCTCATTATCCTAAATGAGACTACTGGATTTCTAGGCAGCAGGATCGATAACGGTGTGGGGGACTGAGTCTGACCCACGTGTAAGGAACTCTGTCACCCTAAATCCGGTTGTTGCTCCGGCTAACTAGCAGTGCCTCATTTCTCCCACGGGGAAGAAATGATTGGGCAGCCGAGCGCATGACATCTTTGGAACTTCTCAGGGAAGTCGTGGTCACTCAGATCCAAACCAACTCTCTCATTCACTATATGGTCTCATATACAAATGACAAAGACAGTATAAGTTTTATATAATGTTTTAATAAAACGACTGTATTTTAGATATTAAGGCGTGAGCCGCAATAACCAGAACAATACAACATAGTAGGATTGAAATAGTAACCAGGAGAGTAAAACATAGAAATAAAGCTATCATAATTCCTAACCGTTTCTACTCTCCCTCTGCTTGTTCTATTTAGAGCACAGCATGTTAAGCTTTCAGCTTGCCTTTCTGTATCACTAGGGAGACGGACACACTCATACCTGAGCAAAGGCCTGTGATCTGGTTCAGCATCTGCAACGAGGCAGTCAGCGTCTAGTTGTGGTTCCCTGGTCGGAATCTCCCTCTTGCATGTATTGGGACAAGGAAGTGATTTTATAACTAACATGTCATCGTGATCACAAAATGTTCCTACGCAGGAATGGCAAGTCTAGACTCCTACCACGTCTATCGGCAATGTACCAGACTGTATCCTTGACTAAAGCACAGA
The DNA here is from genome assembly GCF_031143425.1 of Pleurodeles waltl. Taxonomy (NCBI): domain Eukaryota; kingdom Metazoa; phylum Chordata; class Amphibia; order Caudata; family Salamandridae; genus Pleurodeles; species Pleurodeles waltl. Next base: position 268,060,003 of record NC_090446.1, read on the forward strand.
GTGAATATGTTATGAAGAACTCCAGTGCTGAAGTAGGCAAAACAGTGTGATATGAATAAAAAACAACACCGTAGAACTGGCTATTCTGTAAAATAACAGTACGAAGCCTAATAGAAAGCATTTAGAGCAAAGTGCACAGAGGCTCTAAGCTGTTAGCAAATGAATAAAATATATTTAGGGCAAAGTGCACAGAGGCCTAAGGCCTGAAGCTAATGCGCAAAATATACGTAAAACTGACCACACTACAAACCAGTTACCCTTAAAACGTGCAATTGTGACCTCTTAATTTGTCTATTGCATCCATACTGGTCAACGCCCAGCAGATGCAAGGGATTTGCAGAGCTATCACCCAGAAGGTGCTGACCCTGGGGGGTCCATTGCCGATGGAGCGCCCACTGTTAAAAAAGGTGGGAGGACCTGAGACGCTGGGCCCAGAAGATCTGTGAGGTCCAGCTGGGTGCTGTCCTCCCAATGTTGGCGGAATGCATGCAGGACCCTGACCCCCTGATGGCCCTCATACTGACGGTGGCCTACCCCAAGCTTGATGGGCATTTGAGTGAAGCACAGCAGCTACAAGGGAGTGAGTGCTGGGCAGAGCCATACCTGTTGTGTTGCCAGGTTGATGTATTAGAGCCAACTTCCAACGATTATTGGAGATGACTAATTTACAATACACAAGATGAGTTATTTTTTTGTGTACTTATGGTAGTTGGTGCATGGTGATGTGCCATGACTTTTGTCCTTGTGACCAGGGAAACAACAGAGAACAATCCATTAACAATATACTCTCTTGAGCAGACAAATGGCTGAGTGCAGTGATCAATCATCTCATGTTGTGTCATGTTGCGGGTGTCATTTGTCCCCAAAAGTCCACTTGTCTTTAGTGTGTCAGCCCCACTATCAAACAACATGAAGTACTAGATCACTGTCCTAAGCCATGCGTCTGGTCAAGGGGGTTTATTAGCATCTATACCCACCAGGCCACTTGTCTTCAGTGTGTCAACAGTGCTAGTGCCTCACTACTGTCTCTCATGGGGTGGTTGCCATCATACATGTGACATATAAGATATTGCCCTTTGTGTGTAGTCACTGACAATAATTTCCCCTGGTAAGTAGGGAATGTAAAGTTAAATGATCTGTGTAACAACACTGTTGGCAGCAGTATTTGTGCCCACTTTTTAACATATGTAACTTGCACTTCTGTAGTAACAGTCCCACTAGTTTCATACATTATCTACTTGTTTTTATGGGATGATGTCTGATTCCATCACATATGTGTGCATACCAAATTCCCTTGTAAATAGTTTCATATAATGGGAATACAGGAGTTTGTCAACATTGTTGCATCACACATACCTAACCCATTACTCCATGTCATTTATTATGAACAATTGCAGAAGCAATGAAGGACATAACAGGTAGTCCTCCAGTACTTACTTGCTGTGGGAGGATGGCTCTCTATATAGTGTACAGAAATTATGTGCCTTGTGCAGAGAGTCCAATCAACCCTACCTTTGTTTGCAGAAGTGAAAACTAGACGACCTAATGCTCTACGTTTTGTGGTAGTTTGATCAATCAGTTAGGCCAATCTTGGAAAAATGCTAATGCTAAGCATTTGTTGTACTCACAGTATCAATAAATGTGGACACACACTCAAAATAATAACTCAAGACCAAATTGCATAAATACTTAAAACGAAGATCATCAAACTAGTCTTTGTGTGCGTAATTACACACAATAGGAATCAACGGGAGAGAGTTTAAAAATGCATATAAAATCAGGCAATGTGTTTAGCAATGTCTCCTTTCGTTTGTAGGTCAAGGTCATTGAGATGTCCTGTGTACCAGCTGAGGAACTTCGGCGGCTCCAGGTTTTGGTGGGAGCAGCAGCTGAAATGTTCTGGGAGCTTGTGCAGGACCACTGCGGGGGACCACTTGGAAAAACAAAGTACAAGCGGACTTCAAGGTGAGTCTGGTAGGTCCTCTTGAAGTGAAGAGGTTACAAGTGGTGGGGGACCCCTAGAGCACAGCTGGCTTTCTGGTGCGGGCCCAGGGATGCTGGGTGCAGAGCAGATAGGTGAGCCAAGAGCAGTGTTAAAAGGTGCCCTTGGAAAAAGGAGGCAGGTCACTTTGTGAATAGATTGCAGGTCAGCAAGGCCACTCTGGGGGTTTTCCTTACCTGTCCTAAAGTCCCTCGACTGGGGCTTGCTCCTGGTCTTTGGAGAGTTCAGACTTGACTTTTTTCTTGGTGTCCGATGTTGCGTGTCTAGTACCCCGGGCTATTGCACGGTTCAGCCACTAAAGGTTGCAGTACCGCCAAACTTGGCACACTTTCAGGATTTTTCCTCTTAGTCAGTCGGGTGGAATTTGGGCCAGCTGTTGTGTCTGGTTCTTTGGTCGCCACCCTGTCAATGAACTGAACTTCACTGGTCTTTTGCATCTTTGTTGCTTTGAATGATGCCTTCTCTCTGGAGGGCCATCTTTGGCAATTTCAGAAGGATGAAGGACCTCTGGAGTTTTGTAGAGTCCATACAATGTCCATGTAACCCATCAGTGGTGATTGTTGAGTCCTGGATGCAGCAGGCAGGGTTTGGTGCCTTTTTCTTTGTAGAGCAGGAATGCTGTTCTTGAGCCTTGGGTCTTTGTTGCAGGCCTACTCTTGTCCTTGAAATCTGAACTGCAGGTCTAGGGGTGCCCACTAAATAGTGCATTCAGTGGGCGTTTAGAGAAGTCCCTAGTACTGACCAATGGGTCATCATCATCGTAGCTTTATTTCGGTAAAACACAGATACCATAAAAGCACATCACAAAAAATCACAATTTTACAAAAATAGACCATAGATAAAAGTCCTTGAATAAAAGTCCTTGAATGTAAGACATTTTCCCTTTAAGAACAAACCATATAAAATTGTGATAGAATAAATATTGCATTTTCCATAATAAATATCATGACACAAATATATTCCTAATTAAAAACGACAGATGGGTTAAAATGAAAGTACAAAGCATTCCCATTATGAACTCCTATTAATGGGATGATTTTAACATTTTTATTCTAACACACCAAATTTCATCTAAATAGCTTGCTAAGTCAAATGCCACCGTGCCCTCAGTATTAGACCTAAAAATTCTGAGGGCAGTAAAACGGTTCTGGAAGCCCATGATTCTACAAAGAGGTACAATCCATTTGTTTCGTTGTTTATCGTAAGCAGGACAATGGAATAGTACATGAGCACTACATTCAGGAAGGGAGCAGCCCATCGGACAAAGATTGGCATAGGGATCATCTTTAGACCAAGTAAAGGTGAAAGAACGTAGCGGTATCTCCGGGAGCGCGACCAGGGGTAGGTGCATACATCCGATGTCAGGACTTGACAAAGTGTGTCATAAGCCTGGCTATTGGTCTGCGTGATCCCATGAAGCACTGTCCCGATTCGGGAGGGGTGACCATTAAGAACAGAAAGTTCGGATCAGGTTTTGACTTTCGTAAGAGACTGATGATACTTTTTTTGACTGTCAGTTAGAGTTTGTAAGAGTCCACTTAATCTGAAGTTGGAGAAGCTTAGAAAAACATTAGGTCCTGAAGAAGCGTCATTGGATTCTGGTGGACCACAGAGACGCGAAACATGTCGACCCTAATTGAAGGTGGGTCGGGTAGTTCCTGACTTCCTTCCTTTCTTTTTCCACATTCAGTATTAAAGAGTGGTTGAGCACTATCTCTACCACACTCTTTGGACATATCTTTTAATCTTGGCCATTACCCCATACAGATAAATAAAAAGAATATTTAGTAGGGGCCCTGAGCCAATTTTAGTGCTTGTTCTCTTCTCCCCTATTTTTTCCTCACTCACTTGTGGGGCACTAGCGGCATCATCGATAAAAGATCTCCGGCAGAGAGCCCCCCTACGGGGGGTGCCCGTCAGACATTGCAGCTGCGGTCTGACGAGGAGCCTGTCCAATGATGAAGCATGACACCCATTAAGGTGTGTGAGGACTCTTGCTCCTAACAATTAGGACTCCCTAGTGTTCACCCTGTCTTGTCTTTCTAACCTTGGAACAGTGTATTGTATTATAAAGTAACTGTCATCGGAGGGCATACACTGGACCAGTAATCCTCCGGACTCCCTTTATCTTGTTGCCGTACCGGTAGCGAGCCTAGCCTAAATCTGATGTAAAGGGCGTGGGCTCGAGGGAATGTAATCAAATCCATATATGATTCAAGCTCATAGTGACATTTGACTGATGTGAACTTGTCCGTCAAACTACCTAGAGGGACCTCTGTTAAATTTCCCACTTTTAGCCACCGCCAATATCTATCCTTTACAACTTGTGCCGCATTTTTGGGTAAATTATTAGGAGCCATCCAAAAATGGGCCAGCCCCAGTTTAGTCAGACTAGCCCTAACATATTTGCACCAGGGTTTTTTTTCTGTGTTGTTTCCACTTATCAAAGCTTTCAACCATGTTCTATACGGGCTAAGTATATCCAAGGACCATAGTCTGATCCAATATAGTATTGGTCTCAGCGCTGCTATATGAGCAATAGAATCGAGGTTCACGTCCATGCGTACAGGCAACGTAGGAGAACTAGTGGGTATTCTTAGAATAGACTTTATAAAAAAGTTTTCAGCAATCTCCAGATCCTTTAGGTTTCCATGTCCCCATAGCTCTGCTCCATAAAGAGCATTCCCTCTTGCTTGTAGCTTGTATATTTCCATTGCTGGAGTGATTGCAAACCTGGGGGACCTGTTTGCAAATCTCAGTATACCACCCAGTTTCTGCTTCAGTGACATATGTGCCCTTGCTATCTGAGCCTGCCATCTATGCGTGTCCTCCAATCTAACCCCCAAATACACAAACTCAGCGACTCTCTCCAACTCTTCCCCTTCCATAGAGATGCTCTTTCTTACTTTATGTTTGTTGTCACCAAAGATCATGTACTTTTTTTTCATAGAGTTCACTTCAGAAGGATGTGAATTTTTGTAGTAAGTTTGCTAAACCAGACGCAGTTTGGGATAGCAATAGTGTATCGTCCGCGAAGAGCAGGCATGGTGTCTTCACCCCCCCTAATTTGGGAGCATCGTTGTCACAAACAAAAAGATAAGGAATGCAAGCATTTATAAATATAAGGAAGAGGTTTGGGGCCAAAACACACCCTTGTCTCACTCCCCTTTTAATTGGGATCTCTCTAGTTACTTCCCCATCTGCTCCCCATCTAACTTTGGCAAAGGTCTTATTGTACAAGCTTTTGATTGTATTTAGTAGCGTACATGGGAGTCCTGCTCTATCCAGTATCTCCCATAGCTTTTGGCGTGGGACCAGGTCAAATGCAGATCTAAGATCCACAAAGGCTACGAATAACTTCCCTCCTTCCAGGCCGACAGACTTCCATTTAATCGTGAGGAATCTGAATATCTGGTCGATTGTGCACATTTTTTCCCTAAAGCCAGCCTGGAAGTCACTCAGGATTTGTGATTTGTGATTCTTGCATCCATACCTTGGTTCTCATCAGAATCTGATGGCAAGATATTTTTGGGAGGTTATCCAAAAGACTGATTGGCCTGTAATTTATTGGATCAGATCTGTTTCCCTTTTTATAGATAGGTATAATGATAGCACCCCTCCAGGTGCGAGGGAAATTTCCAGTGGTCAAGACTGCATTTGATACTTTATTTATATATGGGACCCATATCTCTGGGTCGGATTTATATAAATCCGCCGGAATACCATCGAGGCCAGGAGCCTTTCCCGATTTTTGGACCATAACAGCCTCTCTTGTTTCAGATAATGTAAATGGCATAGGGTTGTTTTCAGAAAGAGAACCCAATTTGTATGCCTCCGGAACATGAACTTCCTCTTCATAGAGTTTTGTGAAGTGATCAGCCCAAGTATCGGCGGGGATATGGCAGTCAAGTCTATTGCCCTGGTTTAGCCCATTGGAAGCTACCAGGGACCAAAAACGTTTTATATGCTTTTCCCTGGCTGCTGTCAATAGGTTCTGCCAGGCCCCCATTTTCCAATTGTTTTTGGCCTGCTTTATTGTTAACGCATAATCTCGTCTGGCATTCGTTATCAGGTTTTTATCTCTTGATTTGATCGCTTTGATCAAGCCATTTCTAGCAACCCTGCATGTTTTGTCAAACCACCTGTGACAGAAGCGCACTGGGTGTTTGACTTCTCTGTTAGTTTTTGTAAAAAGATCCCGCAGAGTATCAAATAATGCCGTATGGAGGCTCAGGATCTCGTTTGGAGAATGGAAAGAAGAGGTTTCAATAAGCTGATGTGTTGATACTATATCATACATAATCTTCTGTAATTTTGTTGACTTTTGGAAGCACTCCCATTTCAAGGTACGCTTGTTAGAGGAGAGTGTTAGGGGCAGAGAGACTCTCTTATTACAATGGGTATCCTCATTTTCTAGAATTAGGCCCTCGTAGGTGACTAAAATTGGGGCGTGGTCACTTGTATACTGTCTTCCTACACGCATGTCATGTAGACAAAACCAAATTCTTGTATTGATTACCGTATAATCCAATGTACTACTATACTGGGCTCTAAAAAAAGTGTGGTTTGCAGGTATGTCCGAGAGAAAACGGCCATTCGCAGGGCGAAGGCCATGAGTAATCATAAAGTGAATAAATTGGAGCACTCTAGTGTTTGTCCTGACCTGTTTCTTTAGAGAGGAAAAAGGCAGGATATTCCATGCTGCGTCTTCTAATTGAATTACTTCTGAGACAGCACAATTTAGTTCAAGTGTTACATTTAGGTCCCCTACAATAAAAATAAAATGCAAATGTATATATTCTAAAACTAAGGCATTTAGTACATAGAAGGTTTTGGACAATTTGTTAGGGGGACCTGGTCTATTGTAGATATTAATACATAGTAGAAATGAACCACACTTCTGCTGTATGGATAAGGCCAGTATGTCCTCTGAATCCACTTCAATTTCTTTAATTTTTCCCTTGACTGAAATCTTCAGCCATGTAATGAGCCCTCCAGCTGGTCGCCCCATCGGGGAAGGACTTGCTGGTTTACAGTAGGATTTGAAACCTTGTCTAAGAGCATTATCTATCGTCCATGTTTCTTGGAAAAAACAAATATCAAAGTTGTCGATGTAGACTCCCCAATCTGGATCAGCCAATTTAGTACGAATTCCTGCCAAGTTCCATGACAAAAGGTTTGGAGTTAAATGCCCATCGCTTGCAGTCTTCTTCAGTGAGGGTACAAGACTACACATGTTATCATTTGGTTTTTTAGAGGTAGAGTTAAATAAGACATTTTTTGTACCTGGGAATGGAGATTTCTCCCTCCTTTCAGCAGGAGGCACTGATGGGGCCCCCTTTTCCCCCAAAAATGTAAGGTTGAGGGACTCCCTTTGATCCTGTTCGGGAATAAGCCAATCAGATTCGTCTGTCAGGGATAATTGGACAGGACTCTTTGGTGTTGTTGGAACATTCACGGGGGGACTATCCTGATTGTTGGATTGTATCAAAGGTCTCTTAGAAGCTCGTGAGTTCATAATTGGCACATGGTCTTTTTCGAGCCAGCAACTTTTGAAGTAGATCATCAAACCATTTTTCAAAGGGTTTCTCATTTCCAGAGATAGAAGACCCCTTACCAAATCAAGGATAGATAATGTCAGCTTTATCGTATCAAATTGGCCTACCGATGCGAGATATCGCTGAGCAGAGATTATGTCTGAGTGTATTACAGAGCAACATTGGCGAGTGTGCCGAATCCAATGTATGACTTTATTTTTTAGAGACATCGCGTCTTCTTTAATATCTGTTGCTACGGGTGGAACTCTGCACATGTAAATTGAATGGTCATAGTCTCTAGACTGGAATGCATTTTGTGCAGAGTTCACAACCCTTGTATGCTTTGGATGGGCCAATGTTGGTACACAAGGGTTTTTTATATTTCCAGAGGAGCTACTCTGGCCAGATGGTGAAGCAGAGTTTGCCTGAGCCGAGGCACTAAGTGGCTGTAGCAAAGATTTTTCCTTAATTTTCCCAGGGACAGGTGCGCTTTATAAGGCCTCGTCTTAATGGGTGGCTCATGATTATTTGGATTACAAAGTTCCATAGGGGTACTTTTAGAGCGAAGTAAAGACAAGACCTCAGCTAAAGAAGACTTTAGGTCTTTCACTTCTTCTTTTAATTCTAAGACAAGAGTTAACAGATCCTTCTGCGTGGGAAAAGTAGAATGTTGACTAGTGGCTTGATCGTTAAAAACACCCAGATCATCGTTAGAGCCCAGGGACTCCAAAGCAGAGAAACGGTTTGAGCATGAGATCTCATGGACAATCACACTTCTGGCTGGGGTTTCCTCCACACTTGACGAGGCTCCATGTGGGCCCCCTTTGCTTTGGCAAGGCATGGGCCTTGCAATGACATCACTGATAAGGGTCTTTCCCTTGTCACAAGGTTTTAGGACAGTTGAAAGGGAGCCATTTCTTAAGCACTTGTGTGGTTCTTTATCTTTTTTAGTCTGCAAGGCCTCCACTTCCTCTATTAAGATGTCAATATCATCTGCCACACAACCAGATGGAGCGCGAGGAGTTTTAAATAACTTGGGAATCTTGGGCTGGGCATTTCCCCCTCATGGGCTGTTTCTGGCTTTGCGTTTCCCCATAGGAGCTATTTGCTATAACTAAAAAATACCTAAAAGTCTGGAGAGAGGAAATCTCTACACAGAGTTTAAATTGTGAAAGATCCTACCTTACAACAAAGGGGGATTGCCCAACCCGGCCTTCTGGCAGTCTCTGACGGGCACAGGCGGGCCCGCCCTTGGCCCGGGATTCACCCGGGCGCGTCCCGCGCCGCGGGATGTTGCGCCGCGCTTTGTAGCGCCCGCGATGCCTTGTCTGGCCCCCTCCAGTTTGCGAGTGCTCCTGGGACTCGTAGTCCCACCAGGAGCCAGGAATCAAATGGGTCATCTACCTTAGGGTGGCTACACCCACTATGTGACCACTTCCTGTGGGCAGAGGTCACTTCCCTATTTCTGATTGGCTATTTTCCTACCATGCAAGATGGAGGACAATGAAATGGAGAGGTCACCTCGCATGCAACACCTCAGAGGCGGTGCAAGCAGGGGGTGGCCACTCCTCCTGTCTTTTGTGCATTTTCCTGCTATAGCTCCCACCAAAAGTGGGGGTTTGCAACAGAAGCAGTCACCTGCTGCTAGCAGCAGGTCTGGGGGTCGAGTTTCAAAGGTGGTAAGCCCTTTGAAACTCACTGGCAGGGCAGTGCACATTCCTTGTGGAGGAGGTGTAACACCTCTGCCCAGGAAGGGCTTTGTTTTCTGAACCCAGAGAACACAGGCTCTCACACTAGAGTTCCAGAATTTTGTCTGGTGGTGGCAGGTTAGTTGTGACTGGCCAGCAACCATGCCAGGTTTAGTTAGCTTTTGCAGGGACCACCTGTAAGGTTACCCCGGGATACATTTGGCAATAAATCCAATACTGATACAAGTTTGGATTTATAGTTTTGAGTTCTTAAATACCAAACACCCCAGGATTAGAGTGGCCATCATATAGCTGTGAAACTTGGATTGACCAGTGTCCATCGCATGGATTTAAAATGGCTGCTCGGTTCACTTACTATATCCCAGGTTTGGCAAGGACACAGTAAAGGCATATTGCTCATGCATCTATGCCCACACATACATTATAGTGCACCTTGCCTGAGGGCTGGAAAGCCTGCCATAGTGGTGACTTACCTATATTGCATTCAGTGTTCAGTGGACAGGTCGAACAGGCTGTGTGCCATGTCAGTTTTGTGTTGCATTATAGGATTGCACCAGGACACTCAGCCTGCAATGGCAGTGCTGGGTGCACTAAGATGCATGGGTTCTGAGGGTGGCATGATCTGTGCTGCTGCCCTCATGGGTCTACCCTTAGTACCCCATGCCATGGGTACCTACATACTATTTACTAGAGACATATAGTGGCAGCTAAAAGTGTTGCCAATTGTATCAATGCATCACAACGGTTTACGGAAAGAGATCTGGCCCAGGGAACCTGGTTAGAAGGTGCCCTGGGCACTTACCATTTTGAAACCATATAAAAAACAAGGCAAGAATTGTGTATTTGGGGGCGGTGGGTAACCATGTCAAAAGAGGCACTTTCTCTAACTTGCTCACAGTGTGCATTTCCATGCCATTGATGTTGAATCATTTGGCTAAGTGCTTTGCACATGTCAATTGTTGAAGGTTTATTACCTGTCTGTTGACATGTATCTGGGAGTGACATGCAGAAATGTTTGGATCATATCTGCATGTGTACACTCAGAAATCCAATGGAATCTGTGTTTACATGACATAAAGATACAGAGATATGCCTTTCCATTGAGAAACATGTTAAAGGCCATCTTTGGATTTTTGAGATTACCTGAGCCACAACAGCATTCAAAGGACTATTCCCTTTTAGTAATGCAATATTAAAAGGGTGTTCTCAGCAGTACCAATTGAAACAGGTGATTTCCCTAGGCCTAGCTGATTCATTGTGCTGTGAATATGTATCAACAAATCTCCCAGACATTTTGACCAGATTGTCTCCAGTGTACTTTTCTGTGCAAGATGTGTTATCTAGCAAAGCAACATTAGTACAACTTCCGTTGCACTATTTTGATAATGTACAGATTGTGAAGTCACCATTGGTGACTTTTTATAGTGTGACATGGGTGTTTCCATGTCACCTTCATCGGGCTACTGTACTTCTTACTGCAACATGACTGGATTATTTGAACATCATTTCATCCTCACGTGGTATTGTGTATATGAACATTTGCTAATTGCAGGACCTTGTACGGCATGAATCTGGGAGAATGTCCTTGGCATTGCCATTATATTTGTAGCCAAAAGGTTTGTATGGTTTTCTACTAGAGCTAAACCATACAAGGTGACAAGGTCTCCTACTTGATCCATGGGTATTGTGATTGGACAACTTCACTCATGCAACCAAAGTTGTCTGTGATTCTGATTTTCCTGTGTGCAAATGTTTACAGTTTATGTAGCTTGCATGCATGTGGTGTTGCAAATGCTGAAGGCACTTTGAAGGAACTTGTCACTGTGGACTGCTGTACATTATGGTAATGGTTTGTAATCAACACTGTTGTTCAAGTTTGTTGCAGCACGTGGACTGACCTTAATCGTCTTTGTCATTTCATTATCATCATAGGGAAGCAGAGGAGACAGGTCCGACATCAGTGAGGAAGCAGCTGGCCACAGTACCTCCAGTCACAAGATATCCAACAAGGAGAAACACAGTGGCCCAGAGGGTGAGGGGAGTGCCACAGAGGAGACCAGTTCCACATCATCTTCTTCTGAGTTGACCTCCAGTAGATACTCCCTAGTGGTGGCGAAACACTTAGGGTCTTCACCTGCTCCATCCTTGTCTGCCACACCAGTTCCATTTACACCCTCCCTGTTGCTTCCCACCCAGTTGACAGGGCCTGCTCCCTCAAGAGGGTAGCCATCACCTATGCACCAGGCACCTCACCCCTTCCCCTCTTACCCATGCTGCCCTGAATGAAGAGGCCATTGACCTCCAGAGAAGTATCTCTGTGGGTCAGACTGCCATTCTGAATGCAGGGCACCCAACTCCAACATATATTTGCTTACCTAGAAGGCAATCACAGTACTATATCTGCCCTAAAGAGATTTGTACAGGCTCTGGCCTCCTCCCTCATGACAGCCTTCTACTCCCCAGAATCCTCCCCCCACCACCTTCTTCTTCTCCATCCAATTTCCCTACTTCCATTCCTGTCCAAAGCACACTCACAAAAACACACACACAACTCAACAGCCACAAGCAGCTAACATAAATACAAACACCACAAGACACACAATCACACAAGCACTCCACAGTCACACACCACACTCAAAACCACCACTACATCCACCATACCCCAGACACTACCCTAACACCCATAGAACACAACCACCACTTCCACTATAGCCCCAGACCCCACCCCAAGACCCACAGATACAGCCACCAGATCCACTATACCTCAAATACCACACACATAGGCACCACATCCACCATACCCTCAGATACCACCCTAATATCCACAGACAGAGCCACCACATCCACCATACCTCCAGACACCACTCCCACCCACACAGAGGCATCCACCACTCCCACCCTACCCATCACATACACACCACAGCCCACTAAGAGTCTCAAATGCCCATACTCACACCTGCAACAGATACCAACTGAACACAAACATTCTTCAGACATACACCCCAGCACCAATAACACCCAAAGCCACACCTGACACAGACACTTCCTCATCCGCCCAACCCCTAATCCCTCCTGTACACCCTCCCCATTTTCCCAAACAACGTTTTATGTTTGCCCTGGCCCTTACCCCCTGTGTAACCCACCTCCCCAATCAAAAACGACCCCGACCACACCCCAACACATCCATTTCATGTCCAGGTCCTCCCCTGTGGCACCTCCTCCCTTACCTCACCATATCCTACCCAAACCCAAGAAGAAACCAACCCCCCTCAAAGTGAACCTACCCCTCCCAAACCCACTCATCCTAAACCTGACCCCTACCCCACCTCACCCAAGGGTGATAATTGAGTGCCTGGAATGCCCTCTGAAAGCCACTTCTTGTGGAGGTTTCTGTAGCAGTGATCTGAATGACAAGCTGTGGGGCACAGCAGTGTGCTCAGCACACCTTTCACCAAAGACTGGCCATTGATCTCTTCTCCATTTTTGGAGGCTTGTAAATAAAGTTCATCTGTTTGCTGTGCTATACATAGGTCCTGCCATTACTTGTCTAACGTTTTGATATTAATGAATAACTTCTGAGGTATGACTACAGTTGTGTTTGTTTCACGATGATTGGTGATCCATTTGCTGAGTTTGTTAATATCTGACTTTGCAACCAGCTTTAGAATCAATTCTGGAGTCACCCTGGATAAGGGGGAATATTCTATGAATGGATGTGCGGGATACAAGTGGGTTGGCATTGCATTGGGTGCTGTTTCATATGTTGAGCATTTCTTATTGGCTTGGCTACTGTCAACATCGATTGGGTTACATTTCTCCCCCTGATGTAAATTGGACACTTGTTAAATGTGTGCAAGCTAGAGGTTTGTTTGTCCACACATGGAGGGTGTGCAATTGTGCTACCTTCCTATACAATTGAGTGGGCATGTGTCCATTTTAACGTGTGTATCTTACCCCTACTTTATCTGAATTTGTGACCCACGCTGTTACTGGTGTATGTGATTTTTTGACTTGCACTTACACATTTGCCACATGGGCATGGCACTTGATTATCCTACTGATTGTCTCTAATGTTCATGAGGCCACAGTTCTGGTGCAAATAGCTTTTTTTTATGCATGTACAAAGTGAAATGTGTCCAAGGGCAGCAGCCTTCCTGGGGGTGCCCGCGGTCTAGCTTTGCTGGCAATGTAGGTGAGACTATAGCGGTCTTTCGTCTAAGTAAACGCATGAATCGTAATACAGAGGTTGGACCACCAACATGGCAGTGGTCGGACTTCCGCCGACATGGTGGTCCCAGGACCACTGAACTTGTATTCAGGCCCTATGTCAGCCAAATGCCCTTGTCTCAGAGTGCTTGTACATTCCACAGTTGTTTTCATGTTTCCTTTTATCCCCAGTGTCACTTTGTGAAATTTCTCTTTTATATCTTTGTGCCTTGTGTGGTTATCTTAAGAGTGCCTTATGTTAGGTCCCAGTTATAAACATCTCGTAAAATGTTGACACATGCACAAACTAATATTTGCACAGTAAGTCAAATTCTGAGTAGTATTCTAGAAAAATCAAACACAATATCTTTCACTCCATACATTTTGGCAATGTTAAACCTGCTGAAAGTTACTGCATAAAAAGACACAGTGAATTTCAGTTGACAAGACATCTCTTCAATTAAAAAAGAAAAAAAAAGATGGAATTTGAGTAAGAAATGTTCACAACACTGCAGGGTGAGAGTGTCACAATGTAAACCGTGATATGAGGAAACTAATATGTAGAAGAAAGTTCAAAAGAAAACAGTAGTGGTGTCATCTAGATACAAAATGTAGTGTAAAAGTGGGAACAACTGGTATTTGCAACCATTTTGGCTCTAGATCATTTTAGGTGATGAACACACATTGTGGCCTCTCCTGCCTATATTTGCAAAGTCTAACTGGCACACCAATCACAAGAAGGACAGAAATCGCAGGCAGATAACTCTGCACAAAGAATTACTTGTACTGAGCAGTATCTTCTCATTTTTATGATGCCATTATGAGATAATGACCAGGTAATAGTTACTGATATTCAGCCATTAACTTACCGTGGCTGTTCACATTTGTGTTTACCTATTATTGAGCCATTTTCTGGCTTTGAGTTTCACCTGCTCAGCTCTGGTTTCACCGCTCCTGTTATTTCTGGGTACATTAAAGCCAAAGCAGTTAGATTTTGAGGGAGTGTTATCTCATATGAAACACCTCTTCACTCAAGCCGGGCCCCTGGTGCTACTTGCTTGTGCAACCACTGTGCTGCCACTAGCATTATATGTAAAATAGACACAGTTACTTGCACTTTTGTACCTGCAATCTGGGAGTAAACATTTGGTGAATCCAGGACATATGCTATTTTCACCTATATTAACCAGTTGGGCTTAAATGGGCCTGAGCACAAATAAAACATTTCAATGCAAGAATAAGTTAGGAGAAATGGCATTGACCTGCAAGGCAATATCTCCCTCTGCCTGGAGCCTATTGTGTTTTTTCTAGGCCCAGGCATAGAAGTCTGCTCCACAGGCAAAGTCTGTGGAATTCGGGCACTCTGTGCTATGCGGAGTAGCGCAGAGTTTCGAATTCCACATTCTGGTGTGGAGTGGAGTTCGTTCATGTGCGCAAGATTGGGATTTGGTGTGGTCTCGTGAATGGGATATTCCTGGGCCACTAGCAAGCACGCGTGAGACTTTGTGTTCGATCGCAATGTTTCCAGCCGCGGGCGCAAGACTTCACATTCATTCTTGCTGCTTCTGGCCACAATGGCAGCAAAAACAGTCCTGCTTGCAAGTGCGAACGCACTTGGAGTAGATTTTCTACTGGAAGTGCCCCAGCAGAGACTCCAACTTCCTGTTCCTGTCCAGCAGGCTCCTACCAGTGCTTTGTCCATCTCCTGGTCACATTTCACTTAGATTCTAAGGTGGAAAGATCACTCTCTTTGTCTCCTGGATCCACCTTTGAATTTTAGGACTGACAGAAGTAAGTTAAAAACTATTGAATAAAGGTGTTGTTTATTTGTTTGGACATGCACCAGTATTTCTATGATTTGATTTTTCAATTTTTATAGTGGTGGGTGGGCTGGAGTTTAAGTATGGGCCTTGTTATTTATTTTGCATTTCATTGATTTTTGATTTTATGTAAAGGAAAATTGTTTCACAGCTCAGTACCTTTTCTACATGTTTGTAACATAAGTAATAATATTTTACTAAGGGGCCTAGATATCCAAAGGGCCATCTAGCCAGTAGGTCCAGTACCAGTGGTCATCAATGCATTAAATAAATGAGTCAGTGATATAAGTTTTGTTCACATTTAAAATGTTGGGTATTTTTTGCATTTCATTTTTTCTGCAAAAAAATGTAAATGTTGTGTGGTAATATTTGATGTCATAGGCGGATATGTGTACATATAACCAGAGTGTGTGTGTTTGTGTGTGTGTTTGTCATCGTCCACTATTTGTCTTTGTTCTCCATGCTGTGTGGCCAGGGGCCATTTTGTGTAGTCTATGTCCATGGACTTGCACGTGTTTTTTGCTCTCCATGCATCCTTGTTAGCAATTGTTATTTGACCATGTGGCCATTATGTTCAAGATTGTCTCATTTTGTTTTTAATCTTACCAACAAACACCGTTATTAAAATATTGAACCAGATAGGTGATTTGTGAGGTAATTTTAGTATTTATTTCTCTTCAGCTGGATCCCCACTTTATCCAGAAACATAAAATTTCAGTACTCCCACAGAGTTCGTTTAACAACGAGGTTGAGACCACTCAGGTGCTATTATCTTACCTCGATGGGGCTCGTGGTCAAATGATGAAGCATGACACTATAATGTGTGTGAGACTACCTAGTCCGTAAAGGGAACTCCTCCACCCATCCCTGAACATGCGAACGTCACTATAACTTTACATATCTACAATTTAGATCACCAAGTCGGTGACCTACTCACCTATGAAACAGGCCAGAGGGGCCCACTTCTAGCATTCCCCATACACGTTGTGTCATAGTTTCATGTATAAGGGAGATTGTATGGGGTTGATATGCTCCCAGTACTCTCTTTTCATGTAATAGTAGCTTAGGACAGCAGTAGGCTGTGAGAGCAAGTTCAGTGGTAACCTGCATTTACAGGTATACTCTGACAACAATAGGAACAACCACTTGTTTAGGAACACTCAGTTCTGAATCATGGCAGAAGGGATTACATATGATGAGGAAGAAGTCTTGGCTATTCTATCGGCACCTTCCCTCTTAGGAGATTCTATACTATCCAAAACCATGGCCCAATTGGGCGCCTGGGACACCCTGGTGGAATTAAAACAGACACAGGTCAAAACAATTCTTCACGGGGCAGTCCTGATGGAATATTTGCGAAACAATACAGCACCCAATGGACTAGTCGTCACTACTGAACCCCGTATGTTCTTAGAAGATCAGGAGTTCAGAAAAGACTGGTCAATGATCGCATGGAAATGCACACGAGATTGGCTAGTTCTAATTATAAAGACAGCAACTAGACTATCTGAGGCCCTATTTATCTGGATAAAGACAGCTGAAAATAATATAAAAACAAGGTTAACCACACTTTCTTTAAACAAAAGCCAGAAGAAACAAATAAAACCATACATGAATTCAAAGAGTATTTAACACAATGTAAAATCTCCAGGTTTCAGAAGGATTTGCAAAAGTTCTCACATGAGAAAGTATATCCCTACACCAGGGAAGACTATGTTTCCAAATCTAATAACCCTTCAGATATATCTTCAGGAGGTCACACTGATAATGACGCGGGCCAGTTGTAACGTCAGAGACGATGTTGTCGTGGTTCCCAAAGGAGCAGATGGAACCAACCACAAATGATGACCCCTTTTCCTGCAATGAACAACCAGCCTTGGGGGTAGACCCCCCACTTCGGGCCTCCTACCCATTTTCAGATACATATGTATCCTCCACCCCCCGTTCCTTGGGCATATACCAACGCTCCTTTTTTACAAAGACGTCAGGGAAGAGGGAGAGGAAAAAAGAAGGGAGTCAACTGGAGACTAAGAGAGGGGTCATCAGAATCCAAGAAGCAAAAAGAGAGAACCCCCAACACGAGCAAGATGTGACTGACAAATTAAGCACAGTCATAAACTTAAGAGATAGAAATTGAGATGAAAATGAAAAAAGAGCTCTGAACAAGGATTAGGATTCCTCCCTACATCCAAATTAGATATTTTCAAACTGAGAATTGAGGTAGCTGAGTTTTTCCGGAAGGTGCGACTTAGAACCTTCTTCCTCAAATATTCCACCATCAAGGAGGAAGCAAATAGGAACACTGGTCTACGACCAAAGTCCAAGTTTTTCCTTTCAAGTAGTCAAATGCCATCTGAAGTCTTAGCCTTCGAAAAATCAGTTAGCCACAAGATAGACAACTTGAGACTGGCACCCACAGAGAAATTTCTGAATATCAGTACCCAGGAACTGATAGCACTAGGTGGACTTACTTCACACCACAATAGTAATAGAAACAGCGGTTAAGGGTGGTGCTATTGTGATAATGCCAACAACCATGTACAAAGAAGAAAGTCTGCGCCTACTTGGGAACAGACAACACTATAAAAAACTATCTACCGATCCCACCCTTGAAATCCAAGAGGAAATAGCCTTCTTAATATAAAAAAGATTGAATAACGAGTGGATCACCAAACACGAGGCAGCGTTCTTGACAGAAGCAAATCCCAAAACACCTTATTTCTACATCCTGCCTAAAAAACACAAAAAGAAGCACCTGCCCCGGTAGACCTATTGTTTCAGTGATAGGGTCTATTTTAGAGCTTCTGCCACAGTTCTGTGATACATTCTTGCAACCACTTCTCAAACGAACACCCACTTATCTTAAAGACACCAAAGATGTCCTCAATCTACTCAATGGGATGCAGTTTGATAGAGAAACCTAGCTTCTTATAACTTTGGATGTAGAATCCCTGTACAATAATTTACCTCAGGAGGCTACCCTAGAGGTAATCTAGGAACACCACATGGGAATCGATAGCCCCCCCAGAGTTTATACTTGACCTAGCCCACCTAGCGTTAACTAGAAATTTATTTGAATTAGACAACAGTTACTACTTACAAGTGTACGGGACATCAATGGGCAGTACATGTGCCCCAAGCCTGGCCTGTTTATAAATTGACTCCTGTGAAAGACAATATGAACCTCATTATGACATTGGCGGTAAATCCCACTTACCGCCATGCCGACTGCTGCCAACATACCACTGCGGCAGCGGATATCCGTTCACCATATTATGACACACACACACCATTCCGTCAGTATTCGGCCACATACACAAATGTGCCACACCAAAGGTCAGTGATAAACTGGTAGTATTAAAACCCACACTGTTACGCCAACAGAACAACGCCCACCACAATATGACCCACGAATCACAACAGCGGACATTCAATGGCGGTAAACCATTGGCGGTATATACCACTGCGCTCAAAATACACACACATACAAAACAACACCACATTGGACAATTCAAACTACACACACCTGACATCCATATTCACACCACCCCTACACACCCACACCACTATAAAACACACACACAAATTGCCCACAACCCTTTATCATTTCAAACAGTTGCCACCAGAAAGAGACAGCAAGACCACAGACACACCCAGAACCACACACTACTCACACCATACACCACTCACGCACCCCACATCACACACTCCAACACACTACCCTACACACCCTCACCTACATACCTCGCACAGCAGCCATGGCACCACAAAGACACCCCAGATTCTCCGTGGAGGAGCTAAGGGTCATGGTGGAGGAAATCATCAGGTTAGTGCCACAACTATTTGGAGCACAGGTGCAGCAGATATCAATAGCTAGGAAGATGGAGCTATGGCGGAGAATCTTGGATAGGGTCAACGCTGTGGGACAGCACCCAAAAACAAGGGATGACATCAGGAAGAGGTGGAACGACCTATGGGGGAAGTTGCGCTCCATTGCAGGAAGACACCAACCACTGTACAGAGGACTGGCAGTGGACCCCCACTTCCGCCCCTCACAACTAACAGCATGGGAGGAGCAAGTCTTGGCAAACATGCATCCTGAGGGCCTGGTCGGAGTAGGAGGAGGACTGGATTCTGGTAAGTCAACTCTATACTACTATCACCCTCCTACTTGCATGCCATCACATACCCCCACCCTCACCCTCACTCCCATCACTCCAGCATCTCCCACCCCCCCACCATCACATCTCACTTATTCCAATGCCAAGCCCTGCATGCTCTAACAATGCATGGACATCACTCACAGCCCTGCATGAACACCTATCATCAAAGAATGCACCCTAGAGAGAATCAGCTAGCCCACCACATACCAACTTACACAAGTTAAAGCTGTCAGGGCAAATACAACCAAAGAGGGCAACCCATGATGCACAATATGTCACACACAGAAACCATTAAACAACATTGACATACCCACAGGTATTCCAGCCAATGTCACCGGAGAGGGGGTGCCAGCAATATACAGTCCCCCAACTGAAGAGACCAACAGTGATGACAGCAACTCTGGTTGCCTGGATCTAGATGACCAACCTGGTCCATCAGGAACCTTTGGACAGTCGGTTACCCAGGCCCAGTCACACACCACCACAGAGCCTCCACCATCTGGAAACACCACCACAGCACCCACCCAGTGCCCCCATACCTCTGTCCCCAAAACACATCAATCAGCAGTGTGTCTATCCCTACAGGGACCCCAAGGCACACCTCATACCCAAGACAATCAGGGACCTGGGGTCAGTGGCAGTGGGCACATGGTTCAGGGGTCAGAGGCACAGGACAGCAGGGAAACTGGTAGGACTGCTGTTGCCCCTGGGGAGGACAGGCCCATGGAACCGACTCTCCAGGGGGCACTTGCAGAGATCCTGGGAGCATACCAACATTCCCAGAACACGATGGGCCAGATCCTGGTCAATGTGCAGAGAACAGGCGGCTGCGGGAGGGACAGTACCAAGGGATCAGGGAGGACTTGCAGGCCATCAACACCACCCTGGTCTCCATAGCAGGGGTGCTGGCAGACATGGCAAAAATTATGAGGGAGGCAGTCTCACAACAGCGGGCCCCTGCCACTAGCCAGACATCTGAACTGCCTTCCACCTCTGCTGCCACTAATGGACAGGAGGCCCTGCCACAGGACTCACAGGCCACCAGCACCCCTCCCTCTGCAAACGTTCCATGCGATCCAGGCAGAAGCCAGAGACTATTGCCAAGACCCCGCCAGGAAATGAGACTCTCCTGATTGTCACCCTTGTGTCCCACTCTGTCACCCTGTCCACCTTGAAATGCCATTGCTCCCCTTCCTATGTCCCCTTGGACAATGCATCTGTGCTACAGATTGACTGGAACAATACCCTTAACTTTCCTCCATCATCACCCCATCCCATTGCACTTGCCCCTTTTTTTCTTAGCACTTCAATAAACACCCTTGGAAAAAATACAACTATGGAGTATGTCTTATTTTTCAAGTATGTATACGTTTAACCAGGTACAAACATTGCAATTCAACTGTACAGTAAATGAGCACATAAGAAAGACCTGTAGTAGGATGCAGTGATCACACCAGGGTCTATAGTGAGGCACCAACATCTGTAAAATGAATTGCCAAAGGGTACAGTAAGTGGGCATAGAAGTGGGAAATAACAGTATGCCAGTGACAAAGGGGCATATTTATACTCTGTTTGCGCCGGAATTGCGTTGTTTTTTTTTACGCAATTCCGACGCAAAACTAACTCCATATTTATACATTGGCGTTAGACGCGTCTAGCGCCAAAGTCCATGGAGTTTGCGTCATTTTTTAGCGTGGACACCTACTTTGCGTTAATGAGATGCAAGGTAGGCGTTCCCCTCTAAAAAATTGACTCCGAGGCATGTGCGCCGTATTTACACTCCCGGGCAAAATTCACGCCCAGGAGTGGGCGGGTCAAAAAAAATGACGTACGCCCGCTTTTGCGCCGTTTTTTAGCCCCTGGAAAAGGCAGGCATTAAGGGACCTGTGGGCTCGGAAGGAGCCCAGAGGTGCCCTCCCATGCCCCCAGGGACACCCCCTGTCACCCTTGCCCACCCCAGGAGGACACCCAAGGCTGGAGGGACCCATCCCAGGGACATTAAGGTAAGTTCCTGTAAGTATAATTTTTAATTTTTGTTTGTGGCATAGGGGGGCCTGATTTGTGCCCCCCTACATGCCACTATGCCCAATGACCATGCCCAGGGGACAGAAGTCCCCTGGGCATGGCCATTGGGCAAGGGGGCATGACTCCTGTCTTTGCTAAGACAGGAGTCATTTCTATGGGGGTAGTGAGTCGAAATAAATTGCGCAAATCGGGTTGAGCGAAAAATTTGCCTCAGCCTGACTTGCCCCATTTTTTGACGCCCAAGCTCCATATCCCCCTACGCCGGCGCTGCCTGGTGTACGTCGTTTTTTTCCACGCACACCAGGCAGCGCCGGCGGCTAACGCCGGCTAACGTCATTGATTAAATACGGCGCCCGCATGGCGCTTCAGAATGGCGTTAGCCGGCGCTAATTTGGTTGACGTAAAACTGCGTTAGCGCAGTTTTGCGTCAAAAAGTATAAATATGGCCCAAAGTATTTCAAAATAATGACAATGATATGTGTAGTAACACTGTCTTACCTGTGTGTCATTGTAAATATTGTTGTATCACTACTGTTCTGTTGTCCTCATCCTCATCCTCTGCCTCCTCATCCTCACTGTCCACAGGTCTACTGCTTCCACACAGACATCTCCAGCCTTCTCCTCCTACAGAAAAGGTACATGCCTTTTGAGGGAAAGGTTGTGCAACATGCAGCATGCCACTATTATCTGACGGACCTTCTTGGGTGAGTAGCACCTGTTAGATGGAGGCACCGAAACCTGGCCTTCAGGAGGCCAAAGGTTCTTTCTATCATCTTTCTTGCTCGCCCATGTGCCTCATTGCAATGTTCTTCTGCCCTTGTTCTGGCATTCCTCACAGGGGACAGTAGCAATGATAGGTTGGGGTAACCAGAGTCACCTGAAAATATTGATGGACAACGTTTGGCCACACACTATCCCATATGGCCAACACGATACTCATACACCAACATATACTGGGTGGGGACCAGGGCTCACCTATTAGCCAGACCCTGTGCCTCTGTAGTTGGGCCATCATATTTGGGACGCTGCTCTTCCTCAGGATAAAGGGATCATGCACCAACCCAGGATACTTAGCATTGACATGGGAGATGTACTGGTCCACCAAGCACACCATCTGTACATTCATAAAGTGGAAACTCTTACGATTTCTGAACACCTGTTCCTTTTGACAGGGGGACAAATGCAATATGCGTTCCATCAAACACCCCAATTATGTTGGGGATATGTCCCATTGCATAGAACTCAGCCTTCACTGTGGCCAAATCTTCAACCTGGGGAAATACAATATAGCTGCACATGTGTTTAATGAGGCAGACAACACTCTTGTCAGCAATATTGAGAACACTGGCTGTGACATTCCTGCTGCCAAGCCCACTGCCACTTGGAAAGAACCAGTTGCCAGGAAATGGAGCACTGATAGAACTTGCACAAGAGGGGGGGATACCAGTGGGTGACGGATAGCAGATATAAGGTCAGGCTCCAATTGGGCACACAGCTCTGTGATTGTGGCCCTGTCAAGTCTACAGGTGAGGATGATGTGCCTGTCCTCCAGTGTAGCCAAGTCCACCAGGGGCCTGTACACAAGGGTATGTCTCCATCTCCTATTCATCCACAGCAGTAGCAATCTAAGGGACAAAAGAGTGAGAAGCCAATCACAAACTGAACAATGGGGCTACAACATTACAATGCATGCTGTCAATTTGTAATGGGTCAGTGAGAATTGTCCTGTATGTCCAAATATTAACAGTGATGCAGTAATTATCCAGGGCCTGTCCCCCCTCCTGAAATGGCGCCTGCCTGTCCTGTGTGGAGGGACAGGTGGAAGTGAGGTAATTCCGCTGATGTTGTACGCCGTTTCTGGAGGCGGTCGGAAACCGCTGTGCAACTCCTCATTGGTTGACATTGGGCCCTGTGGGGTACAGTGGCCAATGGTGATGTATGCTGGCGATGACGGAATGCACCGCCGCGGATGTGACTTCCATTTTCTATCTGGTCACTCACTTGCTACCAGACCTTCAACGGGAGAGGATCTACACTGCATGTGCTGCTGTGACCTATGTTTGGAACCTACCATGGCCCGTGTGACTGGGGAAAGGGCCCCTGTCTTCACCCCTGCAGAGTTGGAGAGACTTGTGGATGGGGTCCTACCCCAGTATGGACTGCCGTATGGGCCACCAGACCAACAGGTGAGTACACTCTGGGCAAAATGCATTTGGCATGAATGCATGGAGTGGTGTGTGTGAAGGCCTTGTGTAGGGGGGTGGGTGGATGTCCTCTAGGCGGCGTATTGGTTTTGTGCTGGGCCTTGTGTGTGTAAATGATGATCTGAAGGGATATGGTGGGCCAAAAGTGTAACAGGCAGGACTGTCTGACTGAAACTATTTTCCTGTGTGTATTTCCTCTGCAGGTTAGCGCCCATCAATAGAAGGGTATATGGCATGCCATCGCCAAGGACGTGTGGACCCTGGGGGTCTATGGCAGGCAGAGCACCCACTGTCGGAAACAGTGGGAGGACCTGAGACGCTGGGCATGGAAGACAGTGGAGGCCCAGCTGGGGATAGCCTCCCAACGAGGAAGGGGTGCCTGTTGAACCCTGACCCCCCTGATGCCCTGCATACTGGCGGTGGCCTATCCTGAGTTGGCTGGGCGCACAAGGGCATCACAGCAACCACAAGGGGGTGAATACAGTGCCCATCATTACAACTTACACATGGTAGGGTGGTATCTAGGTGGGGAATGTGTGTCAGTGGGTGCCCCTAGGCCAGGCCTGACATTGCAGAGTAGGTCCCCTGGTGGCTAGGGTCCTGAAGGGATAATCCTGCTACCTAGCTCTTAGGCATCCAATACTGGTCAGGGCTGCATGGGTCCCAGGTGTGCTGCATTTGGCGCTGTGTGCCCCTCCCCATGCCTTGGTGGCTAGCAATATCACTGGTAGTACAATGCATAGTGTGTAGGGCTGTTCCCTGTGTGTGAGGGTACTGTGTACACCAAAAGTGGTGTTAGTGCAGCCACTGACCAAGTGTATCCTTTGTCTCTATCCCCCCCTTTTTGTTTGTCATCCTGTCCTTATGTGCATTAGCATCATCTGGCGGAGGAGCAGAGGCACCGGTGATGGAGGGAGCTGCATCCCACAGGACCCAGGAGGCAGAGTCCACTGACACTGAGGGCACCAGTGGGACCAAGTGCAAGGGGAGCACCACGGCAGAGACTTAGGGGATAGTTCTGACAGAGATACCTCCTCTGATGGAACCTCCCTGGTGGTGGTGGACACCTCTGTGACCACCCCAGCTACAGGTACAGCCGCCACCACCCGTACTATCACCGCCCTCCCAGAAGCCCGTCAGCGAGTTGCCCATGCTCGCTCACCCAGGAGGGTGGGCAAATCCTTCACCCCAGGCACCTCAGGCCCTGCCCCAGTGAGCCCTGCTGCCCTGAGTGAGGAGGCTATTGACCTCCTGAGATCCATCTCTGTAGGGTAGTCAACCATTGTGAATGCCATCCAGGGGATGGCAGCCCAGATGCAATGGACTAATGCATTCCTGGAGGGCATTCACACTGACTTGGCGGCCCAACAGAGCTCGATCCAGGCTCTGGCCTCCTCTCTGATGGCAGTCATTGTCTCTGTTTCCCCCCTCCCCCTCCAACTTCCTCTTCCCAATCCCATTCCCCTCAACCCCAACCTACCCCAAGCACACAGGGAGATGACTGTGCAAACAAGACAACACACAAGAGTGGCACACGCAAACACAAGCACCTCACATGATCCCACAGGCACTCACACAAACACCATCCAGATGCAGACATACCAACTTCCACAATTTCCACTGTCTCCCCCTCCTCCTCCTCCTCCACCTCCCTCCCAGTTCCATCTACACTCACACCTGCATGCACTACATACTCATCCACTACAAGCATCACCACCACACCTCACAGATAGACACCTCCACAACAGCCATGCACACGTCCCCTGTTTCCTCTCCCACTGTGTCTGTCCCCCCTCCTAAAGTACACAAACGCAATCACTCAGACACCCAACAGCCATCCACCTTACAACCGTCTCCAGCCCATGCACCCAAAATCAGCAGACACCTCCTACAACCACTCCCTCTTCCTCCACTCCCAAACCTTTGCCCTCTTCCCGCCCCAATGTCCCTCAAAAGCTTTTCCTATCCACCATTGACCTCTTCCCTACCCCTCTCCCCCGTCATCTACGTCTGTCCAGGGTGGCAAAAACTCAGGTAAGCAACTCAGCCACCCAGTCCACGGCCCCAGTAGTCACCACACCCACTTGTGGTGGGAAAGGATCCAGGGCACATGTCCTGAGGGTGAAGGAGCCTGCACCAGGCAGCCACAAGGGTGAGGAGCCTGCCCCAGCTGCTGCCAGAAGGACAAGGAGCCTGCCCCAGCTGCTGCCAGGAAGGGCAAGGAAGGAGCCTGCCCCAGCTGCTGCCAGCAAGGGCAAGGAGCCTGCCCCAGCTGCTACCAGGAAGGGCAAGAAGCCAGCACCAGTATTGGCGCTGGTGGTCGGCACCTCTCCAGCTTCTGCCGGACCCACCTCTGTGGTGCCCCTCTTCTTGCCCTTGGGTGTTGAGGTAAAAAAATAAAGAAGATAAAAAATGGATTAGTGGCACAGTTAATCTCCACAAAGTTATTTTAACAGGCAAAGACCTATGGTACTAGTATGATCGACTGTCGTTGAGTTGGCTATACTCTGAAAATCCCTATTCCAAAGTTCCTTAACAAAAACTACATTTGGAACTAATGTTTTGCAATGAATGATCTTCAATTCTATTCTCATTTCTCAATCTCCTCAATGGGCAAACTCAGTCTTCCTTTTTAACAATGCATAGTTCCATACTAGTGCTACAGATCACTGTGAAATTGCTTGGGACTGTACGAGCTAGATAAACAAGGTCACAGAGAATGCTATCTGACAGATATCATTAATTCACTATGATGACCTGAGGACAGAGGAGTATGTGTTAAAATGGCTTCTTAAATAATCAGCCAACAAGTACGATTAGATAGCGCCAAGCACCTGCCTAGCTCAAACTGGATCACATAATGTTCTTTATGTAAAATACATGTAATTTACCTCTGCCTATAAGCAGCATGCTATTTGGGAAAAAAGTTAGCATTGTAGAACACAAACACAACAACTAATACAATTAATACAAACCGAGCCCCAGAATCTCAATGTCTAGCAGGTCAAGCATGTCCAGCTCGCAGTCGATGATGTCCCCTGAGCAGTGCATAAGCTGATGGGTGGTGCGCTGGACCTGTGTGGTACGTCGGATACAGCTGTGCACCTTAACCCAATGCAGCTGACGTTCCCCCAGGGGGTAACCGTTCCCAGGCCTGCTGCCAGCATGGAGGGGAGGTGGCGCTCCACATAAAAAAACAGTGTTGCCGCCTCCTCCTCATGAATGATGGTCTGAGGCTGCACCCCTTGGTGGTGCCACTGCCCACAAGGGTGGCAGCAGCTGCTGGCTGTTCGGTGTGGCTTGGAGCTGCTGCTCCCCTGTTCTCCGGCGCTCCCCTGTTCTGGCATGGTGCTGGCTGGTGGGGTGAAGAAGAAAAGAAACAGGTGGAAGGAAGAAAATAAATAAGTGAAAAATAAACAAAAACAGAGTCACAAAAAGACACAGAAATACAATAAATAAAAATGAGAAGTATGTTAAGTAGAAGAGTGGAGGATTGAAAAGATTAATGAAGGATGAAAAAAACAGGCCCAGCATCATAAATAGAGTACAAAACAAGACGGCTGTGCCCATGCCCAGCACATGGTGCCATTCGCGCCCAATTTTGAATGTGAGAACTCACTTCATGTTGCGTTTGACGTAAAACGCAATGCAAACGGGCATGATGGGGAACTCCACCTTCCTGCGGAACTCCGCGTAGAACATAGTAGCTTTTTTGGTACTTCTCAGAGTTCCGCATAGCGTGACTCCTTCGAGGCCTAGTCTATTCCCTACCCGGGACCACCATGCCTTGCAAGGTGATCCCTTGTTGGTAAAAGAGATGATGTTCACCTCACTCTTACTAGGGCAGGAGGATTATCACTTTAACCTGAGGGCCCTATGATGGACGGCCTGACAGGTCATAGACACACCCTTAATTGCTTAAGCCCTGTGCCATTGCCCATCTTTAAGGGGCATGTCAGCCTGCAGAAACATACAGGCAAACTGCAATTCATGAAACAAAAGGGCAGCTTGGAAATTTTAGTCATTGGTACAAGAGAGAGGAAAGGTTACAAGTGCCTGTTATGAGTCAACAGATACGATAAGAGAAAGAGAAGAAGTTGGTTTTGGAAAGTTTTACATATGACAAATACTCATCAGGTAAACAAGGTACAAGGGTCGAGACTGAACGCCCACCTTCCCTGTGTTTTTGTCTGGATTTATACTCTGGCAGGTATTAATAATGGATTGCCACTCTAGGAGAGTCGGACTAACAGGAATAGAAGCCAGTTCTTAATGTTGTATTGTCTGACCCTTGCCTCACAGTCATTACCGGAATCCGCAGGCGTAGATCCTCGCTGGGTTCTGGCACGCACTCAACCACTTAACACAGTGGCAGACCTGGAAAGGTTTCCAGGCATCTGTTACTCCCCGGGTGTGTGGCCTGATTCAAATTTAAAAAACCCTCTTTGCCAACATCCTCAGATAGAATGCCATTAAGGTAATTAAAACACAGACAGTTCTTGCTAAACAATGATGTTTTCAGCCATTTAAAATTACTTTGTTTCCGATTCACAAAAACATATATGTATGCAGGAAATAGTAGAACAGACGCAGTCTTTTACATAGTCTTACATGCTTTAATGAATCAGTATTGAAATGTTGAACTCCCTATTAGTTAAAGTGCTATGAGGGCACAGTCTTGTCTATTTATACTAATTTCTTATGAATACTCTTTTCCCATTGTCGATTTTTTAGGACAAATTGATACAGGTATGCAAGAATAGGTAAGAGTGCTCCAGGAGTACTACCTTGCAGTCTCAAAAATGCCTTCATGAATAGGCACCTTGGCCGTCTTTCTGTCAGAAAGCCCGAATGAAGAGAAATTTGAATGTCCATCCACCAAAAGGCCAGGCAATGGCATAATCTATTACTTGATCCCCTGACCTCACAAGATTGACTGACCCCTTGTTGGACTGTTAGTCCAACGGTTTATTTTCTGCTGAGAGGCTTGTGGAGGGGCGAGTTGAAGAACCTATAGAAACTAAACAAGACTGTTAGAGACCTATTTACTTTCTGCTTTCATGACCTCCCAGAGCTAAGGGAGCCGGGACATTGCCAGGGGGTGCAATGGAAAAGCCCGGAGGTTGCTCCTAATTGACTATTCAGAAAAATCACCTTATGGGTGTCAAGTGGTGCAGCAAGGAGATGTGAAAATATTGGCTCATACTAAGGGGCCTGTTTAAGAAAAGTGGCGCTGCACCCAGTGCAGCGCCAATTCCCTTGCGCTCCTAAGCACCCTCCTAACGCCACCATGTGTGTGGCGTATTTAACATACGGCGCACCATGCTGGTAGTTTGGGAACTAGCATCAAAATTTTGAAGCTAGTTTGGCACTTTGCCAGATTAGCATAAAACAATGTTGACGCTAATCCTGCAAAGCACCTAGAGGTCCATTGAATACAATGAAAGCCTCATTGTAATGCCTGCTCTGTGCACGCATGAAAAATGCCGAAACAAATGGTGCAAAGAAATCTTTTAGATGTTTTTGCAGCATTTTTTCGGGCCCCCTAACGGAGTAATGCCCCCCTTGCATACATTATGCCTGGTGCAGGCAGAATGTGGTGCAAGGGGTTACAAAGTGGCGCAATGCATGCATTGCACCACTTTGTAAATATGGCGTGTGGAAAAAGCCACTTTAGTGGCAGAAAAGTAACTTTATGGCTGCACTAAAGTGGCAGTAGGGGCTCTCAATTATCCCCCTAACTACTGTAAAAGATTCTCCTGTGTACTGATGAAGCTGCAAAAATGAGTGGGTGAACAAGAGAGCGCAATGTGAGATGCAGATAGGGAGAAAAAGAGAGGCAGAGATATCCTGATCTACAGGACACTTGCAAATAAAAAATTAAGACATTTATAAGGTTGTATTGCACTGCATAATGTGAGAAGATCACATTTAATGTCAGCATAATTCTACATCTGTATATGGAAAAAACTGTGGAATATTCTTGCCAGGTCTAGAACGTTTGGCAATATTTCAATATCACAAACTGAAATATTCGAAGAAAGAGTTATTAGTATAATCTATTTGCATTTTTGTAATATTTTCACTGCACTGTACATTAGATGAGGGAGCTTATAAGAGCAAGCAATATTCTAAAACACATTAAAAAGAGTATGTGAAGATTCAGATTTTTCAAAAGGAACATCATTGAGGCGATCTTTCTGCAAATCTATACCAGGTGCAGGAGGTGAGTGTGCTGAGGATGTCAACAATGTATGATGTGACGGGTAACAGGTGGGGATTTTTTTTGTTACTCCATTTTTTTTTCAATTGGAAGAGCACGATGGAATTTGAACTACAGGATTATCACCTATATTGCGTTAGAAGATATATGGGTTAGAAACAATTCAGAAGGGGAGCTCTCAAATGCAATAACAACATTCAAAGCTCAAGTCTATGCGACTGAAGGAGAGCTGTAAACACAAACGTATGCACCCCTGACACAGAGACGGCACTATCCTCACACCATCTCTGACATGGCCACAATATATCATTTTGTGCATGTTCCGGTAAGGGCGCAATCTAGCCCCTGGGGCAGCTCTTTGCAATGGCGGAGGAGCATCCTCCCACTGGCCAGGAGCCAGGAGATGAAAAATAAAATGTTAGTTTAATATTGTTTTATGTTACTTCTGCTGGCTGAGCTATCAGTGCAGGGAGAGGTGGGGCTGAGTCATGGGAGGTGGAGAGAGTGCACCTAAGTGTGCATGTGTTTTTGGCCAGTCTTCTTAGGCACAAACCCCAGGGTTGTGTCTGAGTGGCAGTCCGAACAAGGCGGATCAGTCCTGGCACTGCTTTCATGCTAAGTTTAGCATGAAAGCACCGCTAGGATTGCTGGGGAGCCTGTGCTGGTTTCCCAGTGAATGCTGCGACACCTAAAGGAGAGTGTGAGTTGGCAGGAGGCTGTGAGCTGTGGCGGCGAGAAAGGTGTTTTTAAAAAAAAGTTGTTTTCCCATCCCTGTGGTCCTCCCATCCCTGTTGTTCCCCCACCCCGCTTGAAATTTGCAGTGGCCGCTGCTGACAGTAGCAACAAAAAAACGATTCACTCCTCCACAACAGTGCACTTATTGACCCGTTATTCTCTATGCACATTCCCCATCATTTATAAGTCAACTATTAGATGACAAGTCTAGTTAGAAAGGGGGAAGAGAGAGAAGGGATTGTTGGAAATTGCAGGTAACCAATGCACATACTGTGAATTACACTGAACAGCTTAAGATGACGGTATTGCAATAATTTGTGCTGTGTTGTGATATGTCTAGATTTACATTGACTATGAAATGTACCTGTCTATTAAACTACAATGAAGTATGTGTTAAAAAAAGATAGATGCCCATGTATGACATGCAATCGTAAAGTGGGTTTTCTATAAAAGAAAACCCATTCCAAGATGCCCACCAATGCTCACTCATGTATTGCGACTTAGAGGCATGCACAATGGCACCCAGCTGTCACTTTCAATTTACTGTTCTACCATGGGTAATGGAAATGTTAGAATAATAAAATGTTTAAAAAAAGAGAAAACATGCTTACATAGTTTTAAAAAAGAAGCAAGCAACTGGTAGCACTTTGCAGCTGCCAGGCCCTGGTACAAAAAAATATAATATTAATAAAAAAAATTAGAACACAGGGGGCAGGAGGAGAAGAAGGGTAGGAAGCACTGGAAGTGGTGTGAAAGAATGAAGAGAGCATGTAGGGAATTAAAGAGAATCCATAATAAAAAAAAAAAAAAAAATGAAAGGAGTGGAATAAGAATTACGTCTAAAAAGGGGGAGTGAAATGACAGAAGGCACAGGCGGAATATCAGAAAAAGGAGAAATTGCAAGGAAACACTTATTTAAAGTGAAATAAAACAGCATTGGTAAAGTCAATATGTCTGAGTTGAACAAGGTAAGGGCCTGATTATAACTTTGGCAGTCTTGGTACTGCCATGGTGGCGATGATCACCCCACTGCAGTGTTGGTGGTCTAACCGCAGTATTACTATGCATGCGGTTACATAGACAAAAGACTGCTGAAGGTTCTGCTAACACTGCCAGCAAATCTAGACCTCTGCGTTTGCAAGATAGGCCAATGTGTCTGTCAGAGGGCTGACGCCCAGTGCTACTGCCGAACCAATTACAAGGTGGTGTTCTGCTCATGTGACTTTGGAGGTCCACATACGACATCTCAGCTGGCGTAAAGGGAGGCATATAAGGCTGAACTCTACACAGCTTCACACATCCTCTGCTGCCATGAAGCTGATCGTACACACTCTTCCACTGCTTGTGGTGCTAGATGATGCCAAAACTGTTGCTGTCAGGGACCCAACTGATGGTAAGCCAAACACTTACCCATTGCTAACAACTCCACAGCAAATCTATGCCCCACCATGGACTAGGCATGGGGTACGTGGTCTGTGGGCTAAACACATTTTGTGTGCCCCTATTTGGAGTAGTAGTCAATATATGACCCAATCACAGCCCTAAGATGCCCTTTTTGGCCAGGTTAATGACACTGCAAAGGCACACTCTATGGAATTTTAAATGTGCACACAATCTTTATTCAGGGAAAGTTATGTGTCTATAACATTGTGTCACACAACAGCAACCCATTATCAATATCCCACCTACAAATCTAAGGGACACCCTCACATTGTTTGCATGTCATGGCCTGGTGTGTATAAAAGATACATTTGCATGGATGTGTCATGAAACTGAACCACACCTTCTCTGCTAAACCTGTTATGATGGAATTCCACATCTCACTCACATTTCAAGATAATGCAAGTTAAATGAGAGGCAAAATAATCAGTGTGAAAAACATTCAAAAGTCACAATGTAAAGAATCTCTGCAGAATAGGTAAGCCTCTACCACGGGGACCCCTGGAAGACTAGCGCCCTGGGTCACATGCCACTTTGCACATCCGTCAAAACCACTATCTGCACAGGAACTGTGGCTTGATATATATATAAGGGACAACCAATAGTACAATAGTATAACCAAGTGCCATGCAAATGTGAAAGTGCAAGTTATGAACGCAAATACAGCAGTAACAGCATGGGTCACAAAATACCCCAACACCACACCCACACCACCAACAGGACTAATGTATACAAAACTAAAAGCTTCTTTTTATTTACAAAAAACATAAACATATGTGGTAAACACCAATGGCCAGTCCAATATGTGGTCCAGGACACTGCTATGCCACTAAGCTTGCCTCTGGGGACACTGCCATGGGAATCTCACCAGGAAGGGGCATCTGGTGGGCAGTCCAGGCACCTCAATGATGTCCTTTGGGAGGGGTGGGTTCGGTTTTGGGATGGGTGGGTTTGGTTTTGGGAGAGGTGGGTCTGACTTTGGGAGGGACATTCTTTCTTGGGTTTCTCTGGGTGGAGATCAGGTGTCACAGGGGAGGAATTGGAAGTTAAAAGGATGAGTTATGATGTGGCTGCTGTCCCTTTGGCTTTGGGAAGGAGTGTTTTTTATAGGGGTAAGGGTGAAGTCAAACATCAAGCTTTCTTTAGGGAAATGGGTAGAGTGTCCAGGAGGGATTAGGGGTTGGGAGGTTGATGAAGTGGAAATGTCAGGTGTGACTGTGTGTGCTGTTGGTGCTGCTGTCTGTGTCAGAAGTATAATGTTTGTGTTTTGTAGGTGTCTGTTATGTGGGTGAGTGTGGGCATATGCATTTCTTTGTGGTGTGTGATGTGGATGTTCTGGACATGTTGGGAGTGGGGTATGCATCTGTTGGTGTGGGTGTAATGTCTAGGGGTATGGTAGGAGTGTGGCTTGTTTCTGTTGGTGAGAGTGTGCTTGGGATAGATAAGGGAATAGGGAAATTAGATGGGGAAGAGGCACATAGTGGGGTGGAAGTAGGGTATGGGTGGAAGGCTTCCATGAGGGAGGAGGCCAGAGCCTGAAAAGATCTCTGTAGGGCAGACATAGAACTGTGGATGCCCTCCAGGTAGGCCAGCGTCTGTTGCGGATGGCTGCCCTTCACCTGGATAGCATTCAGTAGTGCTGTCTGATCCACAGATATGTTTCTCAGGAGGTCATTAGGTTCCTCACTCATGGCAGCAGGGGGAACAGGGGCATGTGGTGAGGTGCCTGGAGTGAAGGAGATAGCTCCCCTCTTGGGTGAGCGGGCCCAACCAACTCGGTGGGGAGATACAAGGAGTGTGGGGATGGAACTGGGGGTGGCAGACAAGGATGGTATAGAAAACTGTCCTGCATATCCCACCACCACAATGGAGTGTCCACTGGAACTGTACTCGGACGACAGTGATGTAGTGTCGGTGTCCTCTGTGGCACTCCCCTCACCCTCTAGCCCACTGGGTCCCTCTGTGTCTGTAGTATCACACCCAGAGGTAATGCAGTCAGCTGCTTCCCCACAGATGTCGCCCCTGTCTCCTCCGCTTGCCTGGGATGATGCTGAAAAGACAAATACAAATAGGTTTATTGAAGGCACCAGAACACACTTGACCAACAGCAAGGATCATAGAACATTACTATAATGTACATTAGACCCCATCTACAAGGTCCACCAAAGTGGCTTCAACAGTTGTAAGGCCACAAGCATGCATGCTACATGAACTGTAAACAGATGCCCACTGTAAAGTCAGAATCACAGACAACTCCTATTGCATTAGTGAAGTTGTACAATCACAATATCCATGTATCAAGTAGGAAACATTGTCCCCTTGAATGGTTTAGATCTTGTAGAATACCTCAGTAACCTGTCATCATCAAATAGTATGGCAATGCCAAGTGTATTCATATTGATTCCGCACAAGGCCCTGCGATCAGCAAATTTTCACATACCTCATACCACATCATAATGAAAATGATGGTGAACCAAAGCAGCTATGTTGCAGCAGGAGCTGGAAGAAGGTGACATGGAAAAACTTGTGTCATGCTGTAGTGACTTCCCAATTGTAACTTTCTAATATGTCCATTGTGAAAATAGTCTCATGAAAGTAGTACTAATGAAGCTTCAATATATAAAACATGTTGTGCGGAAATGTATGCAGGAGAGAATCTGCTCAAAATGACTGAGAGATTTGTCAGCAAATATCCACAGGACATTAAACAACTAGGCCTCTGCAAATCACCAGTTGTGAATGGTACTGGTGAGAACTCCATTCTAACATTGCAAAAGTAGAAGCCAATAGTCCATTGAATGTTGTTGAGGCTCAGGCAAACTCCATTATCTGAAGAGGTGGTTTAATCTGTTTCTCACTGTGAAGGTACATCACTATATCTTTTTCCATGCAAACGATGTCACAACTGCAACCAAAGAGGGATTGGCTTGTTTGTAAGTGACATCTGTCCTAACTTTGTGCAGTGCTAGGTGTTATAATCAGGAAGTGTGTGACTCACTCTAGCACTAATATCTGATTGCAAAACAGGAGGCTCAGCATATCCCAACCGTCCTTGGTAGTTAACACAGCTGAGGAATCCAACTACACCCGGGAAGTCTGCTTCTGTGAGGACCATGGAAGAACACGGCAGCCAGTTGAGTAGGCTTTTGGGCTTCTAAAGGTCAGATTTCTCTGTCTAGACAAGACCGGGAGCCTTCCTCTACTCAGCTGGGAAGGTGTTTCAAATCACTATGGCCTGCTGCATGCTCCATAACATCGCCGTGCAAAAGGACATCCCTTACATTACAGAGGAAAGAGAGCCTGAAGTGTCACAATAAAGCTACGCTTTTTTGGCTTTGCCTGTTCTTTTGTCTAAAACATGCATAGATGAAACTTACAGCTTGCAAACTTTTTCAAGCGTAACACTACCATAACATTTACCAGTTATAATAAATGTTAACCACTTATCTGCAGAGGAACCGAAGAAGTAGATTGAACCAGAGGGAGCAAAAGCCTGGATCTATAGTAGTTGTGACATGAAAGAACTACGGTATGGATAAAACTTCATTCCACAAACACCACTATTTTCAAAAACATACACTAAAATAGCACACTGATTAATGAATACCCAAGTCCCACTGCCAACAGTAAAGGTACAGTATCATCAGTGTAATGAAAAGTTATGGTTGCAGAAAAAGCACACAAATCAACCATTGGTTACTCTTAAACAGTGACCAAACAAGCATTGGCAATACCAATAGGTCTGGCTTGAAAGGAATGTTTTATGGTTATGTGAAGCATTACAAGTAAATAGCATGATAATAGATATACATTTGTATAGAGGAAAATAACTTTAGAATAATTATGCTGTAGATTGAAAGGTACCATGACAATCACGCTTTCAAGCCAGAACTAAACATCCGTGTAGGTTAATGATTGTCCTCCTCCCATATATGCTGTTGCCTGAGAAAAACAACATAATTATCTAGTTATCTAAGACACTTTAATTGCATTCCAATTTCATGTGTGTGCCCCTGAAAGATCAAGCTTAGGCAGCTGGATATATAAACAGAATAATCACAGCTGCATGGAGGGCAAGCACTATTAAGTGAAGCACAAAACTACTGGCCAATCAAAACATGTACTCCTGGCTCCCATCATGTGGTAGGTGCCAAAGGACCACTCCAGTGATGCTCACATAATTGTCTGGCAACAGCTGCGCTGTCATGCCAGCCCATAAAAAGAACACCATGGGGCTCTCCAATGTTTACAAGCAGAAATCAAAGAAAAAGCTGCCTGATGAAATTATACATAATCGTGGTATGTTATACGATTTACCAGTATGGCACGAAACAACACAAGACACAGTAATACTGTCTAACATGCTGAAATACTCATAAGTGTAGCAGGGTTTACTGTAAGACTCATCACAACCAGGAGATGACAAGGAGCTCATCAGCACACCTGGGCATGCTTCCAGACTGCTTGGTAGACTAGGAAACAGCTGCAAGACTCATCAGCAGAAACAGCCACACTCTATGACTTATCAGTCAACCTCAGACTAAGCGAGTATACCATGGTATGATATACTGCAAAACACATCCATACAAAAGCTTATAGATATGTGAGCTTTTTTACTTGTATTACATGGGAATAGTGAAGTGCACAGAAAAGGATGATGCTGTTAATGTGTTTTACTAAACTAACGTGATGTTACTATGAAATGATTATTGGATGGTAAAGTTTGAGTAAATGAAGGAGGCTTTTAAAATGTAAATGTTTTACTATTGTTAGTAGAATAGAATAGAAGCTTTATTCGGTATGAGAAAATTCATCCATTACAACACATAGGCCCTCATTCTGACCTCGGCGGTCTTTTCGCAAGACCGCCGAGTTATCCCCGCGGTGAAGACCGCCGACCGCGGCGGTATGCCGCTGTGCGCATTCCGACCGCTGGGAGCGTTCCGCCGGGAAACCGCCGGCAGCCAGACTGGCGGTCGGCGGGAAAGTGGAGACTGGTCAACCTCCACCGCCACGCCAGCAGAACACCGCCCCCTAGAATTACGACCCACATTTCTGTGTGGCGGTCTTCTGTTGGCGGTGTGCTGTCGGCGGTCACGTCCCTATGGCTCCCGTCGCCTCCCGGAGGACCAACGCACAAGGTAAGTTGATCGTCCGTGAGGGGAGGGGGTGGGGGGGTGTTGTGTGATGTGTGCGTGCATGGGGGTGTGCAGATGTGCATGTTGGGGTGCGTGCATGTCGGGGTGCGTGTATGTGCATTTCGGGGTGGGGGTGGGGAGGGGGTTCGTACCACCTCTGGGGGGTGGCAGGGGGGTGGAGGGGGTGGGGGGAGGACTCGGGGGGGGCAGTGGGGGGTGGGGGGGGACCCCTATCAGTGCCAGGGAAGGAATTCCCGGGCCCCGATAGTGCCTACCGCCATGGTTCGCATGGCGGTTCCCGACTGCCAGTAACCGCGGCAGTAAGCAGGGTCATGATACGGGTGGCGGTCTTGGGGCGACCGCCGGGCCGGAGTGCGCAAACTCCAGCCCGTCGGTCATGACCGCCGTGGCGGTCGGAGTGGGGAAGTGGCGGTCGATCGCGGCGGTGACCGCCGCGGTCAGAATGCCATTTTTTGGACCGCCGGTCTGTTCGCGGTCCGACCGCCGCCTCTCCGCCGACCGCCAAGGTCAGAATGAGGGCCATAATCACCAAAAAATTGTAAAAATACCAATAAAAACCATGTATAATAAAAGCACCCATCATAAAAACAAGTACATATAATTATATATATATATATATATATATATATATATATATATATATATATATATAAGAATATAAAACAGAAGAAGATAAAAACCTCATTCATAAAAACTGGAGAAGAAATAAGTAAAATCATTCTAAAAATTCAACATTTTTGCGCCAAGTAGTAGCTCCCTTCAGGAATGATCCCAAGCCCTTCCATACCAGTACATCTGAGGCCATTTGCAGCCACATGAAAGCAGGATGGTATTGTACAAAACCCTTGGGCCTAAGGAGCGGTAGTAGAAATCGGGTTCTAAATGGTGCATAAAAGACACAGAACAGTGTAAAATGGATCAAGGTCTGATGGGACACCCCATCATAGGGGCAGGGTCTAATACAATTCTCCCCATATTGACCTAGGGCGAAGCACAAATTACTTCTAATGATCCCCAAACGGAATCGAGTTATGAGTGACCTTTCCCCCACATCCTTGATTTCTGAGAGATATCGCTCCGGACCCACCCGCATCTTTAGCATAGTAAATTCCCTGATCGATTTTTTCCTTAGATCCTCCCCCTCCCTCTTGGTCTCCTGTATTCTCTGAAAGTTATCCTTGACCCATTTCTTATCATAGCTAGTCAGGTCCTCGGGATGATCAAACAATTCAGGCCGCCCCAGATCATGTGCCATCTTCCTTATGTGCGACAACCAGGAAATATGCTTTACATTGTCGTAGGCCAAACAATCCCTTGGGATATCCCTATTAAGAGAGGCATGTTCGTTACTCCAAATTGAAATCCATAACAAAAGGGGAGCCAGCTGGGTAGTGTCCTGTACATACTCAAGGTCCAGTTCCAGGTGAAGGCAAAATCCAGGAATATTTTGTCCAACACCCAGAAGCCTTCTACAGAAACGATTTTCTTCCACCATAAGGGTTCGGGTATCCCTAAACCCCCACAGTGCTGAACCATACAGAAGGACAGGTAGGTATTTCCGCCTATAGATTTCAAGCAGGGGTTTGATAGGTTTACTACCTACCCTAGCGGCAAAGTCAAAGGATGCACCAACTGTTGCATGAAAAAGCACAATCCTTCTAGCAATACAGGGTTTCCAAGATCCTTTCTCATCAAAAATGACCCCTAAGTATGGGAACTCATGGACTCTGCTAATAATTTGATCCTCCACCCTTAGCTCCCCCACCCTACTCATAGGTTTACCACAAACCATAAAGTGTGACTTCTTAAAATTGACCTCCAGTCCCAAAGCTGACATAAAAACGACATAAGCTCTAACTAATACACGGAGACCATTCATCGTGCGGGCCATAAGGACCGCGTCATCCTCATACGTCAGCACAGGGATATCAATACCCTTCACCTTCGGGACATCCCTGCAGTGTTCAATCAGAAAATCTGACAGTCCATTAGTGTATAGAAGGAACAAGGTAGTGGCCAAGACACACCCCTGGCGCACACCCCTTGAAAGCTTGAAAGCCTCCGAGCGTTCCCCATTTGGGCCCACCCTTACGTTTGCAACTGACCCTGTATGGAGATATCGGGGAAGCTCTACAATATTAGGGTCCAACCCTGACTGAATTAGCCTCTCCCATAATAAAGACCGGTTCACTTTATCAAAAGCACAGCTAAGGTCCATTAAAAAACAAGATAAAGGGTACCTTTCCTGGCCTGCGTGTATTTGTTGATTATCATCAGTAAATTAAGACACTGTTCTTGCGTGCCGAGGCCTTCTCTGAAGCCATACTGTTCCCGACTTAAAATATCATTTCCTGTCATCCAGGCCTCCAGACGGCCTAAGATAATCCGTCCCAGAATCTTCACAGAGGAATCCAACAGTGAGATAGGGCGATAAGACTTAGGATCATTTCGATCACCCTTTTTAAACACTGGGACTATGCATGCCAATCTCCAAGAGGCAGGAATGCCCACAGTAATGGCTGCATTGAGAACATTTAGGAGAATGGGTGCCCATAATTGAGGGTTAGCTTTATATAGGTCCATCGGGATTGAGTCCGGGCCCGGTGCTTTATTATGCGCACAACTCTGTATTGCATCAAAAACCTCCTGTACTGAGAATCTGATTGCTAGGTTAGGAGCCACATCATACACATTTTCCTGCATATTTCTTAGGGGGGTACCCTCAAATATATTACAGAAATGTGTTACCCAGGCCTCCGGGGCAATATTACATACAAGGCCCTCAGAGGTTTCTGTTTCAAACGAACCTCTATTCACCACCTTCCAAAACAGGCCGGGGTCTTTCAAAGCTGTAGCAAGCTCTAAATCTTCCCAGGCTTTATCTTTATATTTTAGCTTGCTATCCCTCAGGGTCTTTTTATACCTTAATCTGGCTTCTTTTATGAGAACCCAATCTCTAGGGTGAGTCTTGGTAGCCATCTTTAAATTTGCCCTTGCATCATAGCAGGCTTTGTCGTGCCAGCCACACTTACGTTTATTAGGGTGGTTGCCTAATAAAAAGAGACAGTCTCTGACAGCTGCAAAAACTACTGTTATCGCATCCATAACAGTCGTGGGATTTGGCGCTTCTGTCAGGAGTATTTCCATAAATAGATGTAGGTTATTCCCCACAACCCTTCCCACAACTTTTTGGGGCTCTACTTGCTTCCACCCAAGCCGCCTACCTTGGTCCTTTGTCACCACCGTTACAGGCCTGCCTCGTCCTAGTGAGCGTAGGGCCCCAGGGAGTTTAAAGGACAATATAAGGGGATAATGATCGCTAAAACACTCCCCTAACACTTTACCCCCAATCACCAAGTCTCTCATAGGAGGGGACACAAAAATATAGTCGATGGTGGATCCAGACCCTCTTCCGACATAGGTTGGAAGTTGGTGAGTGCCTACTGCTTCAATATCATAGAAATTCAAGAGGCCCATCTCCCCGAGTTCCTTTAGTAGATCTCTGCCTCTCGAGTCCAGCGGACCCTGCGCTGAATAGACCTCACAGTCACGGATGAAGGGATTAACCCCAGTACTGGACCGGCCCAACTTGGCATTAAAGTCCCCGGAGATGATGGCACGAAATTCCAATCCCACCTTCTCCATTCTATATTTCTGAATCTTAAGAATGGAGAACAGGGCCCCAATTTGGCACCCCATACCCCACACAGCATTGTAAAAGTTGACCAATAATACATTAAAATGATTGGAGAAGTGTACCCATACCAGCAATATACCTTGATGGTTACAGTTAATTTGGAAAGCACCCACTATCTTAGAGAGGCGAATTCGAGTGACCAGGCCACCTTTCGAGCGACCACCAAGAGACTGTACAGCTGGAATTGCATATCTGTCATACCCATCCCACACAGCCAGTCCCGCCAACCAAGTTTCCTGAAGCATGATAACATCATAGTTAGCCACACACCCAACCCATGCTTGATCAGATAACTTAGCGTCATAGCCCGCAATATTCCATGAGATAAGATTACACTGTGGGGGCACCTCTTCTTGTATAGCCAGTGCCTTGGCGCATTGTCAATCAACCCCTTCCAGGGATAGGTTGCTATTTATTCTTATACTATTTCCCTGTAGGCTGAATTGTCCAGGGGGAGATTCCTACCAGATCCAGAAGAGACCCCAGTACACACTCGCATGTGATCATAAAAATAGCCCAAGGGAACCATACCCATAGAACTGGCACTAGAGACAGGAGAGCGATAGCTAGAGAGAAGTCTTTTAGTCAGGGTGGGATATCTGACATTTATAATAATACAGTCGCCCTTCCCCATCTTATTTTTAGGACCGACCCACCCAATTCTTCTGGCAAACAGGATATCCTTGAAGTCCTTACATGAAAATTCACAATTTTTGCTCAGCCAATGTCCAGCCTTATTTCTGAGTTGGTTTGTAGACTCAGTTGCCCCCTGGACAAGAGCAGGCACATTCGTCAGCACTACCACATAAGGGGCAAACGCAGGGGGGAGATCCGAACAGGCCAGGGACGACCTGGCCGTTGGCTGGTTCAGATTGTCATTTCCAAACAGCAGTTGGCCACCCCCTCCAGCTGCCACAGAAACCGTATCAGTCTGCCTGCTGCAGCTAACCATATTGACTGACCTGTCTGTTCTCGATGAAGAGGTTGGTACAATCGGAGCAGTTTCAGCACAGGCACCCTGACCCTCAGTATTTACAGGATTCACCAAAAGGTAAGAAGATTTTTCCATGGGCCCCAAGGGTCCTGCGGCTACCTCTGGGAAGGACAACTCCTTACTGGCGCAGGGATGCCTCGACGAAGCCACACCTCTATCTACACCCTGGCTTCCTTGACCTTCTTGCGCAGAAAACAGGGATACTGTTTTTTCTATGGCAGATAGTTTCGCCACCACGGGAGACAAAAGCTCCTGAATAATCTCCCGAAATTTAGTCAGTATATTAGTTGTATCATGCCCCAAGTGCTGACAGGGTGAAAAATCACTGCTC
This sequence comes from Pleurodeles waltl, assembly GCF_031143425.1. Lineage (NCBI taxonomy): Eukaryota > Metazoa > Chordata > Amphibia > Caudata > Salamandridae > Pleurodeles > Pleurodeles waltl. The sequence goes on from NC_090446.1 coordinate 268,102,248, forward strand.
GCACCCTTAGGGAGCTCCAGGAGAGGTGTTTTAGTCTTTGGTATCAGTTTTTTTAAGGCTTTTTTTTTCCTCGGGGGAGGGCTACAATGTTCCACAGGACAGGCCGGGGGAGAAGGCAATAGAAGTCTTTTACTTCTTCTGGAGGGGCCATGGCCCTCAGGATCCTCTGTTGACTCTATTGGCTCAGCCTGGAGAGGCTCAGCATCAGCCATATCAGCACCTTGTCCCAATCCCAGATAGTCTACATTCACGTCCGCGGCCTCACAAGGGCCATTATCTGTTGGGGCCTGGTGCCAATCTTCCAATTCCATGGATAGCCTCCTCTCTGCCAAATCAATTTCTTTTGTAACAACCCCAACGGCTCTTGCCAGAAAGGAGTCTAATGTGGTGCGCCATAACCCTGTCTGCTACTGCCACCACGCCCCCCCTGTGGCCCAGATAGGGCTCCTTTTTTCCTGCCCATATTAAAAATGCTGAGAACAATGCAGCAGCGTGGCAACAAACAAGATAGTACTCAATAGGCTTTTAAAAGTCCACTAAAAGCAAAGAGAAACTCCAAAATATGTACCAGAAATTAAAAGTAGAATTGAGCAGTTACTCCTTACTGTAAACGGAAGAGGGGTTGCCCAGCCCAGCCTCTTTCGGTTGAAGACGGGCGAGGCGGGAGCGCTGCCAAAGTTTTAAAGGGCTCCTGGAAACTGCCTCCACCTCCTGCCGCCTCCCGCGCTGTGCTGGCTGCGTCCCGCGAGGCGGGAGCGCTGCCAAAGTTTTAAAGGGCTCCTGCCCGAAGGAAACTGCCTCCGCCTCCTGCCGCCTCCCGCGCTGTGCTGTACGCGTCCCGCGAGGCAGGAGCGCTGCCAAAGTTTTAGAGGGCTCCTGCCCGAAGGAAACTGCCTCCGCCTCCTGCCGCCTCCCGCGCTGTGCTGTGCGCGTCCCCATTTACTATTGTTAGTAAATAATGTGTCAGAATTCTTCAGTTAGCTGATGACAACCAGGTGCGAAACTTCGAACCTCTCTGTGCCTTTATTGTAGGTGGTCTTGGATGGAGGTTACTACCAATGTGAAGCATCATACTATACAAAGGTTGTATCTGTTGAACATCCTGGAAGATTTGAAGGGAGAAGCACCCTAAACTAGTTTTCCAGTATCAGACAGTGGAAACACATCTCCTGTCTGACATTGGTGTTTAAGAGCGGGACTTCACAACTGCACTTGCTGTTCCAGTTCTGTATTTTCCATCCCCAAGAGATGAAGTGCTCAACAGAGTTCTAAGGCAACTGCTGTGCAACTAGTATCTGCATGACACTCAGGGGGTCATTACGAGTTTGGCCGTCACATGGCCGCAATGTTGGCGGTGGCTGTCATACAACCAACAGGCTGGTGGTGAAGACCACCAAATTATGACCATGGCGGTATTCACAACAGAATACAGCTATTCCACCACCAGCACCGCCAGTATGGTCAGGCCACCACAGACGACGGTAGCCACCTTCAGGCTGGCCCAGACCATGTTCCCACTCGACAGATTACAAGGCTGCACACTGTCAAGGTTTCAGCCGCGGTCACACCACCACAGAAACCCTGGCGGAAAACAATTCTAAAAAAAAGACACTCACCGTCAGGAACACATACCCATCTGGAGCCCCCATGAAACCTGAGCTATACGACTTCTCGCTGCTTCTGCTCACCCAATGACTCCAGAACCATCGATGATGAGAGCAACCATGAGTACGCACAAAGCCAATGTGTCTATGCACACACAACATGCACATCCTGAATGGATGGTGATAGTGACATACACATGTATCCTCAGACTGGCATCCACACACACACACAGCCACAGTCACACATGCACATACATAGTACACACAGTATGGCCAACACACACACACGTCTAAAGCACACACATACACAGTACCGTCACAGTCAAACACAACAACACACCACATTACGAAATGACACAACTACACCACAACTGTTACACCTCAAAATCTCTGTTAAGCATCCACAATACACACCTCTACTTGACAAAGCATACACACAACACAAGGTAACAAAACCAGAGAACCAACATGCACAATCACATATCCATACGCCATACCCCACAAATACACTTCACAGTGGATCAGATAACAATCACCACACACCCATGCACACATTGCAACCGAACGAGGGCACACAATACTCCAAATAACAAGGTCAACACAATCACAACACACAATGCCAACATAAATCCATGTCCCAAACTCAAACATGCCCATTGCACAATACATAGCCATCACTGTGGGACAAATGCAAAACACACACCCACACATGCTGCCCAGAAACAACTGGTAGCACAACCACCGCACACACAAAACTTACTCACACACAAACAAAATCAGCCAAGACCAAAACAGTCATAAGAAAAGAAAGGCAGGACAAAGATGTAACCTTGGAAGCAATAACTGGTTGGCCCAGATGTATGTTAATAAATAAATAAATATACATACAGAACTGTGTACAAAAATGAAGGCTATAGGCCAATCCAAATACATATGTGCATCACGCACAAATGGCACTTCCAAGTGCCCCTACTTGACTCCTGACTGTCATAAAACTTCCTAGGGGCATCAAGGGGAAAAGCAGACACCTCAGGGATTAACGGGGTAGTAGGGGCTTGGGCTTAGGTTTGGGATGGCGACCTTTGGGCTTGGGCTTGGGGAGCTTAGGTCGAGGCTTAGTGGAGGGCTGGGAACTCTTGGGAGGGGTTGACTTCTTGGTGGGGCGAGGGACATGGCTACTTGCAGGGGGGCTGGGGAGAACTTGGAGGTGGAAGGGCTGGACTTGGGGAAGGACCCAGATCATTTGGGCGTCACACAGGGTGGGAGAGGAGTAGGGAATGAACAACTCCAAGATGAAAAATGTCTTCTACACACGGGGACGGTCATGGCAAAAGGGTTTGGGAGTGGAGGGAGAGGGAGTGGTTAGAAGAGGTGTTTTGGTGGATGTCTTGGGTGCATGTGTGTGCGAAGTAGGCTTGTGTGTCTTAGGTGTCTGTTGAGCAGGTGAGAGTGGGTGTTTATGTGTCTTGGGAGTAGGGGGGTGGAGGTGCTGGGGGCTGCTGTGGTAGATGGGTGACTGTCTGTTGGGGTGGTAACTGCAGGAATGGTGGATGTGCTGCATGTAGGCATGTCTGTGGTTGTGGTGTCTGTGGATGTGGTGACTGCGGTAGATTTCTGACGGTCTGCTATTATGCTGACTTTTGGTAGGATTGGCGTTGTGGCTGGATCAGTGAATGTTGGTGTAGTGTCTGCAGGTGTGTTTTGTGTTGTGTCTGTAAAGGTGGGGGTGGTGGGGGAGTCAGTGCAGGTAGTGACTGTTGGTGTGTCTGCAAGTGGGTGTTGTTTGTGTGCATGCCGGTGGTGGGTCTTGTGGTGCTTGTGTTTGTCAGCTATACCCTTGGATGTTGAGGTGGATGCATGCTTGTCTGTCTGTGTGCTTTGGTTGGAATGGGGAAGAGGGGTTTGGATTTGGGAAGAGGAAAGTGGAGTCGGGACGGAAGACAAACGGTGACTGGCTGCCATCAGTGTGGAGGCCAAAGCCTGAAAGGATCTCCGTAGGCCAGCCAGTGCATCGTGAATGCTCTCCAATTGCTCTGTTGGACTTGAGTTGCTAGTCCCTGAATGGCATTCACGATGGTCGACTGACCCACAGAGATAAACCTTAGGAGGTTAATAGCCTCCTCTCTGAGGGCAGCAGGATTGACAGGGTCAAGGGCAAAGGTGCCTGCAGCCACCCACCATCCTGGGTGAGCGGGCACGGACAATTGGGTGGGGCGATACAGGGAGGGTGGTGGTAGTAAGCGGGTGGCAGACAAAGATGTTGCTGGTGTGGTCCCAGAAGGGTCCCCCACAGCCAGGGAGTGTCCACTGGAAGAGGATTCCAAGGATGATGATGACGATCCTGTCTCCCCATCACACTCCGCTTGCCCTCCTGGCCACTGGGTCCCTCGCTGTCAGAGGTATCAGCACTCTGGGTCCTGTGACCAGCATTAACCCCACTCGTCTGTGCCCCATCTTCTCTACCTGCCAATGCTGATACACACAAATAGACAGAAAGGTAGAGAAAGATAGAGAGGGAGAGCGAGGGTTTTCACATTCTTCACATACACACATTACAACATGGACAACTGTAGGTATATGTTAGACCTGGCAAACTTGGCGTGGTCTCCCCAGTCTTTTTTGCCCCTGCCTCCCATGTTTTGACTGTGTGCTGCACTCAGTTTTTGCTGTTTTTGGTACTCTGGGCACTTTACCACTGCTGACCAGTGCTAAAGTGCAAGTGTTCCCAGTGTAAAATGTTTGTGTAATTGGCTTTTCCATGATTGGCACATTTGATTTACTAGTAAGTCGCTAGTGCAGTGTACTAGAGGTACCCAGGGCCTGTAAATCAAATGCTACAAGTGGGCCTGTAGAACTGGTTGTGCCATTCCCATGTTTGGCCCTGTGAACATGGCTCAGACCTGCCACTGCAGTGTCTGTGTGTGCAGTTTTAAACTGCCAATTTGACCTGGCAAAACCTTTCCGTTTTATACATGTGAGGCACCCCTAAATTAGACCCTAGGTAGTCCCATGGGCAGGGTGCAGTGTATGCTAAAGGTGGGACATGTACTGATGTGTTTTACATGTCCTAACAGTAAAATACTGCCAATTTGGTTTTCACTGTTGCAAGGCCTATCTCTCTTATAGGTTAACATGAGGGCTGCCTTTAAATATGTTTAAGTGCAGTTTACTTTTGGTAGCAGATGGAAATGTGGAGTTTGGTGTCTCTGAACTCACAATTAAAAACTAAATAGTTTTGTAAAGTTGTTTTTCAAATTGTCAGTTTGAAATGCCACTTTTAGAAAGTGGACATTTTCTTGCTTAAACCATTCTGTTACTCAGCATGCTTGTGTATTCCCTGTCTGGGTCAGACTGACAGTTGGGCTGTTTGTGAATACCCTCTCAACGTGATACAAAGAGAACAGGGGTGTAGCCTGCATATCCTGATGGGTCATCTGAGCTAGAGTAGAGGGAGGAGTAGCCACTTACACATGAATGGGTAGTGCCTGCCCTCACACAATGCAGTCTCTAATCCCTGGTTTGAGTCTGGAGCCAGGTCTGGGCAAGGCAGGATCTTGCAAACAACAGTGAATTTCCTTTGAAGTTTGCCCACTTCAAAGGCAAAAAGGGGTAGAAGTAATGGACCCAAAACCCCATATTTTAGATCACTTCTAGAACCAAGAGGAACCTCTGCCAAGGAGAAGAGCTGAAGAGCTGGAGTGGGAGTACTGCCCGCTGGAGTGGGAGTACTGCCCTTTTGCCTGTGACTATGCTTTGCTGGTTTGGTTGGCCTGCAGTTGCTGCTTCTGCCTGAAAGAGGACAAAGACTGGACTTTGTGATATGTTCCTGCTTGTGAAGAATCTCCAAGGGCTTAAACTGAGCTTGCCTCCTGTTTTGAAGTCATAGGGCCATCAAAGACTTCCTCTGCCTGCACCAGGACTCTCTGCTGAGACACCTACCCTGTCAAGTGGTGCCCTATCCAGTCCCTGGGCCCTTGAGGGGTGAAGTATGCAGAGCATGGACTGAAATCCATGCACAGAACACCGTGCGGGGAAAATTCCGATGCACCACCTGCAATGTGGCTGAAAAACGACATGCCAACTACTTTGCGGCTAAAACTACGTTTCACCTGTATTATGGCTGGGAGATCGACGCATCATGGCTGGAGAAACAATGCCACACCCACTTGAAGTTGCTGATAATGACACAAACCCCATGCAGCAAGATTTTCCAACACCGTGCAGCTGGATTTCTCACGTATCATTAATAAACGTCAAAGTCATCGTGAACCTGCGTGGATCCAAGGTGCCCTGTCCAGAAATCGATGCATTTCTCTCTTGTGGGGGAGAGAAATGACATATCGCCTACCCGAAAACAAAATGATGCACGGCCTCACTCTCGAGTAAGGAATCGACGCATTGCTGACTTTTCTGATGTAAGCTTGCCCGTGCAGCTTTATTTTTGACGTAAACCAGGTACTTTGTGTAAAATCAACATTTCCATTGTTTCCTATGGAGTAAGGCTCTTAGGCCCTCATTTTGATACTGTCGGTAAAAACCGCCTATCACCACGGTGACGACCCCAAAAATACCCTTGCCGTGGCTACCAGCTGTCTGCCGTATTCTGACCACAGTCGGATTTCTGCCAGAAGGATAGCGGAAATCCGTCTCATGCCTTGCCGGTGGATGGCGGTAAGGTTGCGCTGCTGCCACCAGCAGCCCCACGCCAGTAGACCGCCGGCACTGTATTATGACCCATAATACGGCCTGGCGGTGTTCTGCTGGTGTCGCTGCTGGTGGTTGCAGTGCCCCGTCCTGTGTCCTGCCAGAAGACCCCCTACACACAGGTAAGTCAGTACTCGGACAAGGGAGGGGGGTGTTGTGTGTGTGTGTGTGTGAGGGTGTGTGTATATGTTTATTTGTGCATGGATGTGGGTGTATGTTGCGTGTTGGATGCGAGTGTGCATGTATGGAGGTGTGAGTACCAGTATATCGTGTTTTGTGAATGCGTTTGTACGTGCATATCTGAAAGTGTATGCGAGTGTGTGTGTGTGTGGATGTATGCATGCGTGGATGTTTGTGGGAAAAGGGTGTGTGTATATGTGAGTGTGTGAAGGGGCGTGAATGTAGGGGGGCTTTGGAGAGGCATGGGGGTAATTGTAGAGGGAAGGGGGGAGACCCCTATCAGTGACAGGGAAGGAATTGTGGTAGGAGGGGTCATAATTCCTCAGGTGGTACAGGGACGGCCGCCGGGCTGGAGATGAATATCTCCAGCCCGGCAGCTGTTACTGCCATGGCAGTTGGCCAACCTGCCAATGTCATAATATGAAGGTAAGTACCACCAGCCTGTTGGCAGTACTTACTGCCATGTTACAGCCGACCACCGGGGTCGTAATGACCCCTTTATTCTTTTGAAAATTCATATGTTGACTTGTGTATGTTGGACTTTTGTTGTTTTGGGCTTGTTTGATTTAGATAAATATTACCCATTTTTCTAACGTGGTGTGGTGTTGATTTTGTAGTGTTTTCACTGTATTACTGCGTGTTTTCGTACACAACCTTTACACATTGCCTTTGAGATAAGCCTGGCTGCTTGTGCCAAGCTACCAAGGGGGTGAGTAGGGTTTGTCTTAGGAGTGTACCTTCCTTTCCCTGACTAGTGTGAGGGTCCCCGCATGGACAGAGTGGAAACTGACTGCCAGCTAGAGACCCAATTTCTAACAGTATATATCTCCTGGCTAGGCTGTCTCATATAGAAAAACACATATCCTACATCATAACACAACATTGTACTTCTATCCACCCCTTTATGTCATCTCTCTCACCCACATCATAATCCAAATATGTAACACAACTGGAGCATTCCAAAAAATGACTTCATATATGCACATGCATCTACAGTGGCCTACATAGCACACATGAGACATCCACTGACATTCATTGGTTGCAGTGTAAGAACAACTAAACATACGCCAGACAACAAATACATTATAGGGCACAGATTATTCCACCTGACATGCAGATACAGTTCTACGACATAACCACATGAGTAAAACAACATCACTGACACCACTTCTGACATGTGATTACCTGTACCTAGGTTCAGACAGCACATATATCCCCCTGAAAAGACATGTACACATGTACCTACATGACTGCCATTGCACTGACAACTTATCCCAAGACAACAGCACCTGTTTTAGAAATAGTAGTACAGCTAAACCAATATATCTTGAAATAAAAGGTGACTCAATACAAATTGCTGTCCAAACTGCCCACATCAGCTAAGTTAAGGGTAACAATGATTGTCCCACTGTATAAAATGTGCCTCCAAGTAATCATTGAGACATGATGTAGGCAGCTACTAACATGTGTTGCACTGTAATTGGTAGGGCAATGGCACGTATGGCATAGACATTGCATATTGTCAAAGGGTAGACCAACCTAGCCACTTACCTCCTCTAGAACAAAGCCATTGGGATAAAAGTGTTTGCCCACATGTCAGTCAATGGCATGGAAATGTATGAAAAGGGCAAATAGCCAAATTCAGACACCCAAAGTTGAATCTCCTTCCGTTACAACCTTCACATACCCCATAGTATGAGGGCGAAGGGACAATCGGGATACATCTACAAAGCCACATCTACAGTCCTATACTGGCCATATCTGAGGACTGATTGAGATGCCAGCCTCACATGAAGTCAATACCTGTACCAGGACAAAATTAGCTAGCCCCTGTACCAAATCTGTCAGGCTCCCAGTAGCAAATACAGGTGATCAACACAGATGGGAGTGGTCAGACACCTTAGAACTACTTCATCACACATGCTGATGGATGGACCTGTTAATACTCTATGGGTAGGATGACACAGCAGCTGACATCCCTGTAAATGGCTGTGTGGAGTCACACATGTTGCATTGCCATTTGTGCATCTCCACATGCAGTCATAGATATATCTTGACACAGGTGATCTCAACGTACACATTCAAACCATGATGCCAGATCTCCATCTAGTAGTCAGGCAATGTGAGTACTATGTATTCCCGCTACATATAGCACCTACTACATCGTCACAGCTGCTAAAGTGTGACTGAAAACACCACACTATCAGAAACAAGTACAAGGATATAGTAACTACTTACCCCCTTTTGGCTGCTGTGCTTCCCTCAAATGCCCATCCACCTCAGGATAGGCCTCTGCCAAAATGCGAGTCAGTAGGGGGGTCAGGGTTCGATGAGCACCCCTCCCTCATTGGGAGGACATCCCCAGCCTGGTCTCAACGGTCTTCCGGGCCCAGTGTCTCAGGTCCTCCCACTGCTTTCGACAATGGGTACTCCGCCTGCTGTGGACCCCCAGCACCTCTCCCTGCAGGAACTGTAACACCTGGCGGTGAGCCTCAAGGGCTCAAGCCTCGTGTTAAGGTGCCCCACCGCCACTCCAGCTAGTGAAGATGCCCACCCCCAAGACAAAGCCCCACTTTTGGTGGCTAGTTCAGCTGGAAACTTAAGAAAAACAAGGAGGAATGTCTACTTGAGCTGGGACCACCCCTAAGGTGTCCAGAGTGGAAGTGACCTACCTCCCTACAGAATCCCCCATCTTTTTTTGGAGTTCAGGGACTAATAGGGTAAGGAATGTGCCTCCCTCCCCAAAGGGAGTGGCCACAAGAAGGGTGTGGCCACCCTCAGGGACGGTAGCCATTGGCTACTGCACTCTGACCCCTGTAGCGCCCCTAAATCTTTTATTTAAGTGCCTACCTAAACCCAGGCCACCAGATTCCTGGCAACCTGACAGGAAGAAGAAGGACTGCTTAGCTGAAACCCCCCGTAGAGAAGAAGGAAGATGACAACTGATTTGGACCCAGCCCTATCGTCCTGTCTCCTGCTTATAAGAACCTGCAAAAGAACAGAAACGCTTCCAGCGGGACCAGGGACCACTGCCAAGGTTAAGAGGACTGCCCTGCACCCAAAAGGACCAAGAAATTCCATGGACAGCAGCCCTGTCCAAGAAGAAACCAACGACTAAGGACTCCCTCCTCACTCCGAATTCGTGAGCCCTAACCACTCAGCACCCATCGCCCATGGCCCGTGTACAGGTGGCCCAACCAGCTAGAGAGGATTCCCAGGCGGTTCTGAGCAAGTGTCCACCCTGGGTTGACCTATCGTCCCCTCCACAACAAAGCCTGCAGAGGGAATCCCGAGGACCCCCCTGACCGCGAAACTCCGTACGAAGATATCCGATGCTATAAGACACACTGCACCCGCAGCTCCCAGGCCTTGGAGAGCCCAACCTCTGATGTAGCAATGTTCAGCAGGCATCCCTCCTCCCTGTCCAGCCCGTGGTCTGCCTGAGACAAACCCTTGGACCTCGCCTGCAGCCTCTGAGTGACCCCTGGGGTCACCTTATAGACCACTATTGGGAGCCCGATGTCCTGTTTGCACCCTGCACCAGGCCACCCCTGTGCTGCTGAGGGTGTGTGTTTTGTGCCTACTTGTGGCCCCCCAGTGTTCCTCTATTCCCCCTGGTCTGCCCTCCGAGCCGCAGGTACGTACCTGCAGGCAGGCCTGATTCCGAGTACCCCCTGTCTCCATATGATCCCACGTAACGTTTGCTCATCTTTGACCTCTGCACCTGGCCGGCCCGTGTTGCTGGTGGTGGGTGCTTGGGGTTAATTTGAACCCTGATCGGTGGACTTCCTAAAACCCAGAGACTAGAACTGTAAGTCGAATAGTTACCTGTAAAACAATTTAACCTTTCTTCCCAAAGGAACTTTTTTCAGAAAAATTGCACTAAGTGCCTATTTTTAAAACAGACTATTGCCAGTATTTCAAAAACCGTATGACTTTCCAACAAAGTACTGTTGATACATGTGTGAAATACAAATCTATTCAAGTACTTATCTGCAACTTGAATCTTGTGGTTCTAAAAATAGATTAATATATTTTTGCTTTATAAAAACCATTGTTCTGGAGTTAAGTCATTGAGTGTGTGCTTCTTCTATTGTCTGTGTGTGTACAACAAATGTTTTGCACAAGCCTCTGAAAAGCCTAACTGCTCGACCACACTACCACAAAACAGAGCATTAGTATTATCTACTTTAGCCTCTGTTAAGCCTCTGGGGAACCTCTGGACTCTGTGCACACTACATCTCATTTTGATATAGTATATACAGAGCCAGCTTCCTACAACACCCATGTAGCCCTGGCCCCTCTCAGTGCAAATGAACAGGTTTATAGGAACAGGAAGAACTATCACTCGATCAATGTATGGGTGGTGTGTCTGGCAGACCAGTATATCCCACAAGTTACAGCTAAGTTTCCTAGATCTGTGCATGATTTCTACATAATGCGGAACAGTCATGTCCCACATCTGATAGCATGACTAGAAACAGAGAGGGCCTGGCTGCCTAATAAGTATGCATTATAGTGTGTGTTTCAGAGTTATGTCACCTGTCATCACAATATAGCAAGTTGCAACACCGATTTATGAGTTGTTGTAATAATGTGTTCAAAGGTGACTCAGGCTATCCAAACCTTCCTTGGCTGTTGGCACCACTGGGATACCCAGCCATGCCAGGGGAACTTTGTTTCAATGGGGCCCATGGGAAGGCAAACGCATGTAATCGAACAAACATTTGGGCTCCCGAAGGCAAGATTCAGGTGCCTGGACCTATCTGGAGGTGCCCTCCTCTACTCTTCTCACAAGGTATGCCAAATAATAGTTGCATGCTCCACAATCTAGCCCTGATGCATCGCATTACATTGATAGCAGATGATTGTGAGATGGCTGGACCAGTGCCTGTAAATGCTGATATGGCAAGTGATGGAGAGCCAGAGGAAAAAGGAGCAGCTGACTCTAGGGCAGATTTCATCAATCAGTACTTCCACTGACATACCGCTATGTGAAGTGGACCTTTACAAGTGTTGAATGTGCACAGTTTAATTTGGATGGCTGCCATTATATCTCTTGACTTGACTCATCAGTGGGGGTGTAATGAGCTCAAATGCCTATGTGTGAGTTGTGGAAGCAGACTGATAGATTGTAATGTGTGAAGTAATAAATGGTCAGCTCAAACATGTATTGTTACATCGGATCCTAACAAACACTTTCTGTTATCGACTAATCAGTATTGAGGTATGTTTCTTGCATTCTCTTATCCTCTTTTCCTTAAGCTCACTGAAATTGCAATTTCGTGTTTGACTCTGCAACCTATGGCTTGAGGTATCATTGTCAGTAGCCAATGGTAATAGCTGACAGACCTAAGAGTTGTACATGAGAGATAGATGGTAAAATGGATATGGTTACAGTGGGATGAAAACATGTTTGTGCTTCCTCATACAAGTGAGGTTGTGACTGCTTAGTCGTTTCCTACTGCCAGTGGGGCTGGAGGGATGTGAAATGGTACATTACATGTCAGTTGAAGTTTGTAGCCCATGTGCCAAGATTGTATCTTGGCCTCTGGCTACACAATGGATGGGGTACTTTGTGATGACCTTGGGCCATAGCTGTGTTTTTATTCTGACGTTGCTGTCCAAGGTACAGGTAACTGCATAGTGACAAAGGTGAGTAACAATCCTACAGGTATGGGCCCAATGTTAGTGTATGGTTAATGTACCGGGTTCCTCAGTGATGTTATATGTGTGTTCCATGGGATATGTGATTATGTAGCTATAGTATGTGTTTGTGAAGAGCCTGTACCTGGAGATATATATGTCCAATCTGGCAGGGTGAGGCAGGGAGTCATTGACTGACCAGGTGTCCTAGATAGGACAGGTTGTTTGTCATTGTCCTGAAATCCAGGCATATTGTCCTCATGGGGGCCTTCATCCTGAGAGGGACAGGCAGCCTTAGGTATCCTCTCCATGGTAGCAATGGCTGGATTACCTGTGGAGGGAATGAAACACAGAGTTCAGGTTAGAATGTGTTTTTGATTTCCTCTTTGTGAGATGCAGACAGTGGCTTTACATGATTCCCTGCAATGACATTGCCAGATGCTGCACAGCATACCTTTGTTGTACATACTACTCTGTGACTTGATTACCATACTCCATATTGGGAGCTGTCACACAAGTCTGGTACAGCTTGCACTGCATATGGGTTCTATTTCTGTCTGATAACTGACATGAATGTTCACCTATGTTACCTAGTGAATAGCCAGGCTTGCTAGATGTCACACATTAAAGCTGAACAATGTACAATGGTGTCCTAGTGGGAACACAGTATGTGAGTATGCAAGGGTACTAGTCCTGTACCTAGATTGTGTGCATGTGCATCAACTCAGTCATCTTACTTTCCAACTCATGTCAGTCTATTTCTGGCCTGGGATATTTGATCTGTGGCAATTAGGAATGGTCACTCAGCTGTAGCTGTATGTTGTTTTGTATGCTATTGTGAGTGTGCCATTGCATTGCGGACATTGCCATATACTGCTTCTTAGTAGGACAAGCTAGATGGTGTAGCTGGTACTTTAGTTGTACATGCATGAACTGTGAATTGTTGTGCACATTCCAGGTTTTCTAAATATTGGGGTAGTGCATTCTGGGAGTCATAGTGATTTGATTTGCCAGCAGTTAACGTGCCATTGCCAAGGGCTGTGAGGGAAGTTGGGCTGAGTGGAGTGGCGGCATGCGGGAGAGGGGCTTTAGGCGATTAGGTGGGAGGTGTATTTAGATATTTAGTTAATTGGGGAGTATTTGGGTGGTGAGGAAGAATGCAGGACAATACATTTGTGTGACATGACTGTTGTGGGTATTTACCAGATTCCAGTCCACCAGGTATTCCAGTCAGTTCCTCAGGATGCAGTATTTCCATGACCTTCTCCTATGATGTGACCTGTGGGGGCCCACCGCCAGTCTTGTGCACAGCTATCTGGTGCCATGATTCCATGGAAAGCATCTTCTCCCATTGGCTGTTCCACCTGCTCCTGATGTCCTCTCTTGTGTGTGGATGGCTGCCTACTGAGTTGACACTGTCGACTATACTTTGCCACAACTCCATTTCCCTGGGAATCAATATTTGTTGAACCTGTGCTCCAAACAGTTGTAACTCTACCCAGCCATTTCATCCACCATGACCCTCAACTCGTCATCAGTGAAACGTGGGTGTTTTTGTGGGGACATCGTAGTGGTTGTATAGAAGGTGTGTGAGGGTGTTGTGAGTGTAAGGGTGTAGTGTTGGATAATTGGTGAGGTGTGAGAGATGCATTGTGAGCATGTGATGGTTGCTGCGATTTGTATGTGTTTGTGATGTGTGTATTGTGTTAGTAGTGCTGATTTTGGGGGTATGCTGTGTGTGATATGTATGTGTGCCTATTGTGTGAAGGTGGTATAGCTCTTATTTTCTCTTACTCTCTGGGTACCTGAATGACGTTTTGGTTGCAAAGGATTGTGGATTGTGTAGGGGTGTGTTATATAGTGCAGTGAGTAGGTGTGTTGGGTGTATGGATGTGTGCCAGGTGTGGGGTATTCAAACTATCCAATGGTTTTCTGCTATGAAGAACAGCTGTGGTGATTTGTGGCTCGAATTCTGGTGGGTGGAATTGTGTTGGGCTGGCAGTGCTGATGGTGGGACCGCCTCTTTCCCGCCCTTTAGTGTGGTTCCGGTTTTGGATTTTTGGCTGGCTTTTAGCGGTTTTCACAGTGTGACTCTTAATACTTTGGTTGGTTTACCAGCAACATGGTGATCTTATGGCGGTTGTCACTGCAGCGGTCTTCCAAAAAGACCACCAGAGTCATAATGTGGCCCTCAGTCTCCCAAATGTAAAGGGACATCACATGAGTTTTGATCGCCTGATGGGGGGGGGCGCTATAACTGTACTGAAGAGCCTAGAAGCCTGCTTGCTGAGAGACAAAAGGAGCCTTACAACACTGAAAGGATGATTGTCAAGGAAAAGCCAGATGATGTGTATCCCAGGTGTGGATGCATCTGTAGGGGACTTGTGGTGCAGTTTTTATATACCCTGTTGTCCCTGCTATAGTGTCTTGCATGATTTAGAATGGAATCTTTTAGGACTCCCTGAGGACTCTATAACAGTGTGTGACATAAACTCTAGAATATAATACATGAGAGCTTGCTTTAGAATGTGGGGGAGTTCACAGATGCACACAAAGTAATAAAGAAGGGTGATTTTTAGCTCTGTGTGTGGCCTAGTCGTTCAGCAGGTACTCGGCTGGGAAAGACGCCACACCTTCCAGACACCTGATTTTTCCTTAAGGAAGCAGACAGATTGTTTGATGTTCTGTTTGGCCCTTGTTTCTTTTTTCCAGTATGGACAATGACTTAAGCTGTGATAATTCTGAACTTGTGTATGGTTCTAAGTTAATATGTAGCGTTACATGAATGGTCTATTCTCTGCAACACTAGGGCTCCATGCCTGTCCATCCATCCCATGCTCTACCTAGAAGAGATCTCCAGGTAAGTTCTAGACAAAAAATTATAACTCACTCGGCACTCCCTTTCGTCCTTGCTATTCAATAGGCCTATGTATTTGACTTTCCCTATTTATCCATCAAGGAGAATGTTGGTAGTTTTTAATGGATATTGGTATCAGTATCATGAACACCTTAATCCATCTGTATTAGTATGATGTACACCTTAACCTATCTGTACCTCATAAACATATTGAATATTGATCATGCATTTGTATTGCTTGTTATCTTTGATAAAATAAATAGTTGGAAAAAATGGAAATAAAAAAATGAGGTGAGAGCAAAACCAGAACCTGTACTCTGTCGGCTGAGAATCAGCAGCATCAGGTGCGAGTCAACATGAAACGTGTTTTTTACCTGCATTATAGTCTATTCACGACATTGACATACGATTTGAATATGCCATTCATGAAACTGTACAGGTTATTGCGAGCTGATCAATGTATTACTTAAAAAATAAGAAGTAAAGAGGAGAGAATTATAAGGGAAGATATTCTGTTATTTGGGCCAAGGTATATGTATAAAAAATAAGTCCGGAGACCTTAGCCATTGAGCCATAAGTGGCAGTCTTTTGACCATGGTAACGTATCTATGATGTAATATCTGATGTCGAATTTGATACGGCTCTGTAGGTTACTAACATTAACTGTCAATTACAGTGATATTGCTATTTAGATTATTGCAGGCGATCAGACGCCCATAGAATGTCACTTATACTGTGTTTGTAATTGTTGATTTCCTCTATTAGAAAGTAAAAACATATATTTTCCTTGTTTCCTTACCATCTTAGATGTTTTCTATTACAAAGGTTGCATAATACATGGAAAGGCTAAGGATAGTTTTGACACTTGAATTAGAGACATCTTTGGTGCACCAAAGCAGATAAAAAATTCCAGGGGGCATATATAAAAGCCTCTAGCGCCATTTCAATGCCACATTGGCATAACTTTTATATGCTAATATGGTGTTAGAAGGCCAGAAAAGCTGTGCCATATTTACAATGTCACGCAATGCATGCATTGCGCCACTTTATAACCCTTTGTGCTACATTATACCTGGCACAGGCATAATGTATGCAAAGGAGGCGTTCCCCCATTAGGAGGGCCAAAAAAATGGCACAAAGAAATCTAAGAGATTTCCTTGCACCTTCTTGTTTCAGCACTTCTAATGCCTGCTAAGAGCAGGGGTTAAAAGGAGACTTCCATTGCTTACAATGGGCCCCTGTGTGCTTTGCAGGATTGGAATCAGAATTTTCTACACTACTCCTGCAAAGAGCCAGACTACCGTCAAAAATTCAGATGTTAGTCCCCTGACTACTGCCATGGTGCACCATTTTTAAATACTGCACACACATGGTGGCATTAGGGTGGTGCTAAGAGGGTGCAGGAAAAGTCGAGCTGCACTGTGAGCAGTGCCACTTTTCTTAAATATGCCCCTCGGAATCCTAAAACCCTCCATACTAAATAAGTACCAACCTTGGTGGGTAACCATGTATAGCATGTGAAGTGGTGAAGTTGTGGTGATGATGACAAGATTGATATATAGCATGTTGTGTGGGATTATGTGGCTATAAGACCATTTTAGTCAAATGTATGGTCTAAAGCAGGAGCAAGGTGTAGATTTTGCCATTGCCACAACTAGTGAAACGACGTGGCGGAGCTCTTGGAGTTTCCACCGATAAATATAGATGGCTAGTTACATTGTGTTCATTTTACAACACTGTCATCATCCTATTGCACCATCATGGAATTCCACAATCTGAATCGTTAGTGCAAAAAATAAATGATAAATTACATGTCTACAATGAAAACTTGCCCCCCCCTTCTGAATTGCAGAAATCCTACTCAGCAATAAAGTGTTTATTGCACGAGTTCAAAATCTTGTTCAGTTTCTGAGCTGTGATAAAGGGGAAAGTAATCAAATCAAAAGAAGGATCGTGGTGAGTCATGTCCTGATGTTGAAATGTCTTCCATTGCTTCCATTAGTTTTATTCTCTTCCAGCCCTGTACCATAAATTGTTGTTGTTCTATGCAAATAGTTCTAAATATTTAGGTCCTCATTATAACCCTGGCGGTAAAGTCTGCTGACCGTCGAGCTGACGGCCGCCAACATACCGTGTCTGCGGCGGAAATCCGCTATGGGTATTATGACCCACACTTAGAAATCCTCCAGAATACAGACACCCACACAAGTCTGCCACACCAAAGGACAGTGATAAACTGGCGATAGCAAAACCCACACCGTTACGCCAACAGGAATATGCCCATAGTATCACGACCCACGAATCAATGCAGCGGTCTTTCAACCGTTGTAAACCCTTGGCGGTACACACGCCGCGCTAAAAATACACACACACTTACAAAACCCAACAACATTGGACAATGCAAACTACACACACCTGACGCACATACACATACCAAACACACTCACAACACTATAAAATACACACCCACATTACCCACAACCCCTTACAACGACATTCTTTGGAAGAAGCAGAGAGACAGAAAAGCTAAGACAACACCAGTATCCAGAGGCACACAACACCATCACTCATACACCATCCACACACAAAACACCACACACCCCAGCACATCCCCCCACACATCACAACAGACACCACCTCACACATCACCCACACCACATCATGGCACCTCAAAGACACCCCAGGTTTTCTGAGGAGGAGCTCAGGTTCATGGTGGAGGAAATCATCCGGGTAGAGCCACAGCTATTCGGATCACAGGTACAGCAGACCTCCTTTGCAAGGAAGATGGAGCTATGGCAGAGAATTGTCAACAGGGTCAACGCAGTGGGACAGCATCCAAGAACACGGGATGACATCAGGAAGAGGTGGAATGACCTACGGTCCAGACACCAGATTGCCTTACAGAGGACTGGCGGTGGACCCCCACCTCCTCCCCAACAACTAACAACATGGGAGTAGCAAGTCTTGCCGATCATGCATCCTGAGGGCCTCACAGGAGTAGCAGGAGGACTTGATTCCGGTAAGTCAAATCTTAACTACTTTATCCCACCCACCCTACCTGCGTGCCATCACAAACTTCTACCCCTACCCTCACACCCGTCACCCCAACACCTCACAGATACCCCACTATCACAACCCACACATCCCAATACCAAGCCCTGCATGCAACACCAATGCATGGACACCCATCACAGACCTGCATGGACACCCATCACCAAAGCATGTCCATGGGAGAGACTCACCTAGGGCACACAATCACCACTGACACAAGGGCCAAGGCGATAGTGCAAGCACAGTAGTAGAGGGAAACACACCCATTGCACAAGATGGCACACACAAATACAATAACAATGCATTTACACCCCAACAGGCCACCTATACAACGTCACCGGACAGGAGGTGCCAGCCATATCCAGTCCCCCCACAGAAGAGGCCCACAGTGACGACAGCAGCTCTGCACGTCTGGATCAAGATGACCAGCCGGGCCCATCAGGGACCTCTGGACAGTCGGTTCCCCTGCCACAGTCCCAAATCACCACATAACCTCCCCCCTCAGGAAACATCACCACAGCACCCACCCAGCGGGTCCATGCCACTGTCCCCAGGACACGTCAATCAGCAGTGTGTCCACCACTACAGAGACCCCAGACAAACCCACTAACACAGGACGATCAGGGACCTGGGGTCAGTGGGCACACCGTTCAGTGGACAGAAGCACAGCACAACAGGGAAGCTGGGAGGACTGCTGTGCGACAGAGGGAGGACAGACCCAGGGAACCTACTCTCCACGAGGCACTCTCAAACATCATGGGAGCATACCATCATTCCCAAGAGACCATGGGCACGGTACTGGCCAAGCTTCAGGAGACCCAGCGGCTGCAGGAGGGACAGTACTTGGGGATCAGAGAGGACTTGAAGTCCATTACCATCACCCTGGTCACCATTGCAGGGGTGCTGGCAGACATGGCCAACACCATGAGGGAAGCAGTGGCACACCACCAGGCCCCTGACACCAGCCTGAACGATGAACAGCCTACCACGTCCGCCGGCACTAGTGTACAGGAGGTCCCGCCACGTGACCAACAGGCCGCCAGCAAACCACCCCCTGCAGAAGGAGAACCACCCAGCAAACTGTCCCTGCGATCAAGGCACAAGACAGAGAACATTGCCAAGACCCCCACCAGGAAATAAGACTCTCCTGATTGTCACCCTTCTGTCCCACTATGTCACCCTGTCTACCTTGAACTGCCATTACTCCACTACCTATGCCCCCTTGGACAACACACCTGTGATACAAAGAGTAAGACTGGACTCCACCATGGATATTCCTCCACCATTACCCCAGCCCATTGCACATCCCCCTCTACTTATTAGCACTTAAATAAACACCCTTGAATCACAAAACGATCTGGAGTCAGTCTGTACTTTCACAAATGTATTATTACAACTTATTCGACAAATATCAATGTAAATGTTATTTTGCACATACCAATGCATGACAGTTGTTGAGGAGCAGTAAACATAGCAGAAGGCTGACCTGTGATACCCAGATCTGTGAAAAGGAAAGCCAAAGTGAACTGTCAGGGTCCATACACAGAGGTTAAAAGACTTATACAATGTCCTACAGTAGTCATATATGAGATGAGCAGTGCCAGTCTCTTACCTGTGTGTCACTGGAAGTACTGCATGATGATGTTGTTTCGGTTGTCAATATCTTCTTCCTCTGCCTCCTCGTCCTCACTGTCCACAGGCTCCACAGCTGCCACAAGACCAACATCAGGCCCATCCTCCTGCAGAAAAGGCACCTGGTGTCGCAAAGCCAGGTTGTGCAACATACAGCATGCCACGATGATCTGGCACACCTTCTTTGGTGAGTAGTATAGGGAGACACCTGTTAGATGGAGGCACTGTAATCTGGCCTTCAGGAGGCCGAATGTCCGCTCAATAATACTCCTAGTTCACCAATGTGCCTCATTGTAGCGTTCCTCTGCCCTTGTCTTGGCAATGGTAGCTTTTACGGTTTCTGTACACCTGTTCATTCCTGCAGGGGGGACAAATGCCACATGTGTACCATCAATGGCACCAATGATGTTGGGGATATGTCCCAGAGCATAAAAGTCAGCTTTCACTGTGGCCAAATCCTCCACCTGGAGGAAAACGATGTAGCTGATCATGTGTTTCAGCAGGGCAGATAACACTCTGAACAACACGTTAGAGAACATTGGCTGAGACATCCCTGATGCCATGGCCACTGTTGTTTGAAAGGAACCACTGGCCAGGAATTGGAGCACTGACAGGACCTGCACTAGATGGGGGATACCAGTGGAATGGCGGATAGCTGACATCAGGTCTGTCTCCAATTGGGCACACAGTTCTTGGATTGTGGCATGATCAAGTCTGTAGGTGATAATGATGTGTCTGTCTTCCATTGTCGACAGGTCCACCAGGGGTCTGTACACCGGAGGATGACACCCTCTCATCATCTGCCCCAGCGGATGTGCCCGGTGGAGGAGAATGGTAAGCAGAGGGTCATGTACCACATAGGTTGCACAAGTGTTTTTGCACTAATGTGAGTAAATCCGTGTGTGGCATTGTCTGTCCGTATTTCTGCCCAAATGTGCTGTGATGCAGTTAGGTGCCCTGCCATGTGCCACCCTGAAATGGTGGCTGCCTGACCTGTAAGAAGGGACAAGGGGAAATTAGGTAACTGTGCTGGTGCAGTGTAGCATCGCGGTCGAAGACCACCGCACAATTCAGAATTGGTTATCATTGGGCCCTATGGGTTCCAGGAGCCAATGATGATGTACGCCGGGGGTGATGGCACACACTGCCGCGATTGCCATTTTCTATCTGTTCACTCACTTGATGCCTGACCTTCAACAGGAGAGGA
This sequence comes from Pleurodeles waltl, assembly GCF_031143425.1. Classification (NCBI taxonomy): domain Eukaryota; kingdom Metazoa; phylum Chordata; class Amphibia; order Caudata; family Salamandridae; genus Pleurodeles; species Pleurodeles waltl. The sequence goes on from NC_090446.1 coordinate 268,123,129, forward strand.
CCTACACTGCAAGTGCTGCTGTGACCTGTGTCTGGATGCGACAATGGCTCGAGAGTCTGGGGAAAGAGCCCGTGCCTTCACTTCGGAGGAGTTGGAGAGACTAGTGGATGGGGTCCTCCCCCAGTACACGCTACTCTATGGTCTTCCCGACAAACAGGTGATTAAACTGTGAGCATGATGCATGGGTCATGAATGTATGGAGTGGTGTGGATGGAAGATACATGGGGGGGCTGAGGCCTGCATGTGAGGATGGTGAGTGTATGTATGTCAGGGCATGGGTGGGAACTCCTGGCCAATGAGTATGACGAACCGGACGGGAGAGTAATTTCCTTTCATCCTGTACCTTTCCTCTACGTCAGTGCCCACCAGAAGAAGGGTATTTGGCGTGCCATCGCCAAGGAAGTGCGGACCCTGGGGGTCTATCATAGACGGAGCACCCACTGCCACAAGAGATGGGAGGACCTGCGCCGCTGGAGCAAGAAGACGGCGGAGGCCCAGCTGGGGATGGCCTCCCAACGTGGAAGGGGTGCCCGTCGCACCATGACCCCCCTGATGTTCCGGATCCTGGCGGTGGCATATCTGGAGTTGGATGGGTGCTTGAGGGCATCACAGCAGCCACAAGGGGTGAGTACAGTCTCATTCAGCTGACTCAGCATGCTTTACAAGGTGTCTGGGTGGGGGATGTGGGCTGTGGGTTCCCCTAGGCCAGGGCGAACTTGGTAGGGTAGGTCCTTTGTTAGGCAGGCTCTGTGGCACTCCAACCCCAATAGTGGTAGTGGCCGTCTACAACTAGTCAGCCTCCTGTGGGTCCAGGTGTGCAACAAATGGGGTTAGGCATAGTCCCCCATGGGCAGGTGATTTTCCCACTAACTGCTAGTGCATGGCCTAGTGCATATGGGTGCTGCCTGTGTGTTGTGTCCGCTAATGGTAGTGGTGTTGCCGACAGTGACCATGTGTCTCCTCTGTTCCCCCCTCGTTTGTTTTGTCACCCTGTCCTTGTGTGCATTAGCATCATCTGGCGGAGGAGCAGAGGCACCAGAGACGGAGGGAGCTGCATCCCATATGGCCCAGGAGGGTGACTGTACGGAGTCTGAATCCACCAGTGGGACGGAGGGCGAGGGGAGCTCCACGACGGGGACAGGAGGGGACACCAGTGACAGCGTCTCCTCCTCTGATGGGAGCTCCCTTGCGGTGGCGGGCACCTCTGTGCCCACCGCAACAACAGGTACTGCCGCCACCCCCCCACCAGCACCTCCCTCCCAGCAGCTCCTCAGCATGTTTCCGATGCCCGCTCACCTAGGAGGGTGGGCATCTCCTTCGCCCCTGGCACCTCAGGCCCTGCCCCAGTCAGCCCTGCTGCCCTCAGTGAGGAGGCTATTGACCTCCTGAGATCCCTCACTTTTGGGCAGTCAACCATTCTGAATGCCATCCAGGGTGTCGAGAGGCATTTGCAGCAAACAAATGCATACCTGGAGGGCATTCATTCTGGCGTGGCGGCCCAAAAGAGAGCATTTCAGGCTCTGTCCTCAACACTGATGGCAGCCATTGTCCCTGTGTCCAGCCTCCGCCCTCCAACTTCCACTACCCTGACCCAATCCCCTCTACCTCAGCCTATCCCAAGCACACCATCAGACCAGAATGCACACACATCAACACACAAAAGTGGCTCTGGAAAACATAAGCATCACACATCCCACAGGTGCTCACACAAGCACCATACCCATGCTGACACACCAACATCCACTGCCTCCACTGTCCCCCTCCTCCACGTCCTCCACCTTGCTCCCTGTCTCGTCTCCACTCACACCTGCATGCACTACATCCTCAGCCACTACCTCCATCACCAGCACGCCCATCACTACACACCGTTCACGTGCAATCACCATCCCCACAACCATTCACACGTCCCCTGTGTCCTCTCCCAGTGTGCCTGTGAGCCCTCCTCCCAAAGTACACAAACGCCGGCACACACCTACTCAACAGCCATCCACCTCACAACAGCCTCCAACCCATGCACCTTCCCCCAACTCAGCAGATGTACATCTCCTACCACCACTACCTCTTCCTCCACTGCCAAACCCCCTCCATCTTCCCATCCCAGTGTGTTTAAAAAACTTTTCTTGGCTAACATTGACCTCTTCTCTACACCTCCACCCCGTCTTTCCCCTAGGTCCTGGATGTCTAGAGCCCAGACTAGCACCTCAGCCACCAAATCGTCGTCCACTTTGGTCCCTGCAAATCCAGGAGGATCGAAGGGGGCATCCATCAGGGCTGTCAGTGTGCCACCTACTGAAGCCAAGGACCACCCGATTCCGCCACTTGCCAAGGTAAAGAAGGGGCCAGCATGCAGAAGAGAAAGACCGCACCACCCACCCAGCAAGGCCTCATCCAGAACCAAACAGGACAGTGCCAGGGTCCCAGCAGCGACTACCAAGGTGGGGCGTGGACACAAAAGCAAAGGAAAGTCCCCTTAGGGCACGGAGCCTCTGGGTGAGGGACTGGTAACCCCCACTTTTCAGGACAGGCCAGTAACCTGTACCACGGTGAGCACCGCCACCTGCATCGCCATCTGCACTGACACCTGCACGGCAGCTGCCACAACTACAGTCACCAGCATCATCCCCATTGGGCAGCCGTCCAAGGCTGCTGGAGATGGCTTGGTGTCTCCCTCCCCCACTACAGACACCTGCACCACGGGCAGCACTGCCAGCATCTGCGCCGCAGACACCGCCGCAGCCACCTGCCCCGTGACGTGCCCAGCCAGTGCCAATACAACGGACATCATCTGCATCCCCAGTGGGCAGCAGTCCGAGGCTGCAGGAGATGTACTGGACCCTGCACACACTACATGAGGCACCTCCACCAGCACTGGCACTACCAGCAGTTTGCTGCCTAAGTCGTCGCAAGGTGGAGTGTGGCTCTGTCTCCATGGAGTATCATGCTACCTGTTCCCTGAAGATCTCGTGGCTCAGACACCCAGGTGAGGGAATGGGAACTGCCACACCCCAGGTGCAGCATCACTGGGCACAAAGCCCCCTCCAGAACCAGTGGAGAAAAACATCCATTAATACAGTCCTTGGCAGGATGAAGCACTCCGGGCACCAAGCCCCCTCCAGAACCAGTGGAGAAAAACATCCACTAACACAGTCCTTGGCAGGATGAAGCACTCTGGGCAGCAAACCCCTTCTAGAACCACTGGAGAAAAACATCCACTAACACAGTCCATGGCAGGATGAAGCACTCTGGGCACAAAGCCCCCTCCAGAACCAGTGGAGAAAAACATCCACTAATACAGTCCTTGGCAGGATTAAGCACTCCGGGCACCAAGCCCCCTCCAGAACCAGTGGATCATGTCTCCGACTTGAGAGACTGTGGCTTTGTACTCCCCAGGACCAAGCAGTGGACAAACCACCCACTTGAGAGACTGTGGCTTTGTACCACCCAGGAACAAGCAATGGGCAATCCACCCACTTGAGAGACTGTGGCTTTGTACTCCCCAGGACCAAGCAGTGGGCAAACCACCCACTTGAGAGACTTGAGAGACTGTGGCTTTGTACTCCCCAGGACCAAGCAGTGGGCAAACCACCCACTTGAGAGACTTGAGAGACTGTGGCTTTGTACTCCCCAGGATCAAGCAGTGGGCAACCCACCCACTTGAGAGACTTGAGAGACTGTGGCTTTGCACACCCCAGGAGCAAGCAGTGGGCATGGAACCCCCTCGTGGAGCAGTGGCGTCGTCCCATCATCCGGCTGAGTTGCCGCTCTCCCTTTCCCCCTGAGGTGCCTGTTTTTTTTTCTGACCTGATGCCCCTGCAGTGTTCTCTCCATTTTGAGGCAGGTGTCATATGTGGGCTTCGCCCACGCTTTTTGGGACCACTAGTCCACGTACATTTAATGGGACAGTGTACAGACTTGTGTACCTGCTGTAAATATTTGTATAAACTGATTATTTACTTTTATCCTGGGCTATCTGATTGTTCGAATATTACACTAGTTAGGTCCTTGCGTTCTTACAGGGGTGAAAGGGTGTATCTGTGATGTGATCGGATATGTGTGTGTTGTTGTGGGTGGGGGGTGAGGGGTGGGGCTGTTGCGTGTGTGTCACTCTCTTTTCCCTCCTCCCCTCCCCTGTGTGCTAGGTACAGTACTCACCGTGGTGGTGGCCTCCGACCTTCGCACTCCTGGTAGATGAGAAGATACACCAACATTGGTAACACCTGTAGTTCGGGCTTCATGGCGTCCCGGTTCCTCGATGGGTGTTGGTTCCTCGATGGGTGTCGAGAGGTGAGTGGTTTCCCTTCTGTGTACTGTTTCCGCCGTGCTTTTGATGGCGTTGGTACCGCCCTGGAAAAGCTGACGGATTGGTGCCTTGTAATAGTGTGGGCGGTACAATGTCTTCCGCCTGTCTGTTGGCGGTTACCGCCGCGGTGTTTGTTTCTACCGTCGTGGCGGTCGGAGTGTTAAAGTGACTGTCTGTGTTGGCGGTTTCCGCCATGGTCGAAATTGTAATTTTTTTTACCGCTGGCCTGTTGGCGGTATTACTGCCACTTTACCACCGACCGCCAGGGTTGTAATGAGGGCCTTAGTTTTGATGAAGTATTATGCTCTTCAGATGAGTTGGAATACATTTTTGTATGGAAATGTGTATTACAAAAATATATGTCGAACGAACGGTGTCTAATAAATTATAAAGATTGGTTCAACAAAAAAATTAACTAAGTACGGTTCCATAGGCAATTGAAAGCAGGCAAAAATATAATTAAGTGAGCAGAAAATATAAGAAGGAGGAGAGGGAAAGAGAAAGAGAGATACACTATTTGTTATATGAGGATGGTATTCTTTTTCCTCTCATTATCAGATTTAAAAAATTGGACACGTTGTTGTGCTTTGCCAGTGTACTCTTTTCACTTTTATGATGAATTCCTAAAACAACTGGGGACATCCCCAGACCCTTCCTTGTAAAAGAGGATCGATGTGTCAGCATGACCGAAATCCGTATCATTTAGGTGGAGAGCCAGAAAACATAGGTGGTCATTACAACCCTGGCGGACGGTGTTAAAGGTGCGGTAATACCGCAAACAGGCCGGCGGACAAAAAAAGGGAATTATGCCCCTGGTGGAAACCGCCAACAAAGACAGCCACTTTAACACACCGCCCGCCACTGCGGTACAGACAAGCAGCGCGGCGGTCACCTCCAACAGACAGGCGGGAGACAATGTACCGCCCACAGTATTATAATCCGCCAATCCGCCACCTTTTCCGGGGCGGATTCACCGTGGATAAAAACACGGCGGAAACAGCTTTTGCTATGGGAAAACGCTCACCTTAACACATCCCACGAGGAACGAGGACACCATGGAGCAGGAATTACAAATACTCCCTGCCCTTGTCTATATGCTCCTCTACGACGAACAGCTACGTAGGCGCCGAAGACACCGGTGAGTACTGCACCTATGACACAGGGGACGAGGGAGGCAAACATTAGGGGGACACCCACCAAACACCCCCACCCTCGCATATCACAACATACACACCAATGCATTCACAGAAATCACAGAAACAATCCACAATCGCCCCGGAAGAATGCAAAGACAAAGCAAAATTCGGTCAAACATTGTAATGTGCCAATATACATGTCATACAAAAATATACTGATATATATTTGAAAATCACTCAGAATGATATATACAATACGAGAAGTAGTGCAGATATGTACAAAACAATGTCCGTGCACCAAAAGTCCAAAATATGCATGGGCGAGGCCCACAAACGATACCTGACCACAATTGGAGAGAACACTGCCGGGGCATCAGATAGAAATACGACAGGCACCTCAGGGGGAAGGGTGCAAAGCCAGATCCACGACGGGGCTACATGCCCATTGATGTATCCTGGGGAGTGCAAAGCCACAGTCTCTCAAGTCTCTACAGTGGGTGGATTGCCCACTGTGCCATCCTGGGGAGTGCAAAGCCACAGTCTCTCAAGTAGAAGCAGCTCTCTACTGGTACTGGGGGGGGGCTGGTGCCCAGACTGGATGAGTCTCCCCGTGAAAGTTCCAGTCCTGTCACTGTCCCAGCTGCACATGGGATAAGGATGCCTGATGTTGCGGTCTAATCATTCCTACCCGGTGCTTGCCCTGTTCAGCGGTCTTCACCATGGCTGTCTTGGCCCTGTTCAGCGGTGCTTTGCCATGGCAGTCTTGGCCCTGTTCAGCGGTCCTTTGACATGGCGGTCTTGGCTCTGTTCAGCGGTCTTCACCATGGCGGTCTTGGCCCTGTTCAGTGGTGCTTTGCCATGGCAGTCTTGGCCCTGTTCAGCGGTGCTTTGACATGGCGGTCTTGGCCCTGTTCAGCGGTCTTCACCATGGCAGTCTTGGCCCTGTTCAGCGGTGCTTTGCCATGGCAGTCTTCGCCCTGTTCAGCGGTGCTTTGACATGGCGGTCTTGGCCCTGTTCAGCGGTCTTCACCATGGCGGTCTTGGCCCTGTTCAGCGGTGCTTTGCCATGGCAGTCTTTGCCCTGTTCAGCGGTCTTCACCATGGCGTTCTTTGCCCTGTTCAACGGTGCTTTGACATGGCGGTTCTGATACGGACATTGGTGTGTGGCATGACGTTCTCTATACTGGGCATTGGTGTGTGGCATGACGTTTTCTACACTGGGCATTGGTGTGTGGCATGACGTTTTCTACACTGGGCATTGGTGTGTGGCATGACGTTCCATCATTGCCCAGCGGGGCCCTCCTGGGCTGTGACTCCGGTGGTTGTCTCCTGACCAGTGACGATACTTGGGCCCTCCTGGGCTGTGACTCTGGCGGTGGTCTCCTGACAAGTGACGATACTTGGGCCCTCCTGGGCTGTGACTCCGGCGGTGGTCTCTGGACCAGTGACAATACTTGGGCCCTCCTGGGCTGTGACTCCGGCGGTGGTCTCCTGACCAGTGACGATACTTGGGCCCTCCTGGGCTGTGACTCCGGCGGTTGCCTCCTGACCAGTGACGATACTTGGGCCCTCCTGGGCTGTGACTCTGGCGGTTGTCTCCTGACCAGTGACGATATCTGGGCCCTCCTGGGCTGTGACTCTGGCGGTGGTCTCCTGACCAGTGACGATACTTGGGCCCTCCTGGGCAGTGACTCTGGCGGTGGTCTCCTGACCAGTGACGATACTTGGGCCCTCCTGGGCTGTGACTCTGGCGGTGGTCTCCTGACCAGTGACGATACTTGGGCCCTCCTGGGCTGTGACTCCGGCGGTGGTCTCCTGACCAGTGACAATACTTGGGCCCTCCTGGGCAATGACTCTGGCGGTGGTCTCTGGACTAATGACGACGGTACTGGCGGTTGTGTCTCGACTGCCGGAAATGATGGCGCACTTCTCCGCCGTGACACTCACAACAGGCTGGGCAGACTTCCTCTGGCCCTTCCCCACCTTTGGTGGAGTCACAGCTGACTCTCCAATCCCCTTGGAACCCATGTCAGTTGTTGTCCCACCAGGAGTCTTAACATGGTCCCGTCGTCCACTCTCCAATTTCAGAGCCTTTACAGGAGGTGGGCTGCCAGTGCCTTGGCTCAGGGTCCTACGGCCTGCCCTAGTGGCAGGTGCACTCCACAAGCCTTGAACAGCCACCACTGGTATTGGAGGCTTTTTGGCTGAGGCGCTACGACGGGACTGATGAATTGGAGGGGGCGGAGGTGGGGGCAAAAAGGTCAACTTTACAGAGGGACAGTTTCTGACGAACACTGGGATGGGTAGCTGGAGGGGGTCTGGGAGAGGAGGAGGAGGAGGTGGTTGTGGGAGGTGTCACTTTAGGTGTTTTGGGTGCAGGTGCAGGTACTGGAGGCTGTCGTGAGGTGGATGGATGTTGGGTGAGTGATTGCCGGCGTTTGTGTACTTTGGGAGGGGGCGTCACAGACACACTGGGAGAGGACACAGGGGACGTGTAAATGGGAGTGGAGGTGGTGAGTGCAGGTGAGCGGCTTGTGGTGCTGGGTGTCCTGGTGCGATTCATGGTGGCTGTAGATGTGGTGCATGCAGGTGTGTGTGTAGACGAAACTGGGAGGGAGGAGGGAGAAGAGGAGGAGGGGACACAGTGGAGGCAGTGGATGTTGCTGTGTCTGTATGGGTGTGATGCTTGTGTGAGTGTCTGTGGGATGTGTGGTGCCTATGTTTGCTTGAGCTACTTTTGGGTGTTGACTTGTGTGCATGCTGGTCTGTAGGTGTGCTTGGGATGGTCTGGGGTACAGGGGATTGTGTCTGGGTGGAGGAAGTTGGAGGGGGGAGGCTAGACACAGGGACAATGGCTGCCATCAGTGCTGAGGCCAGAGATTGCAGGGTTCGCTGAAGGACAGCCTGACCAGAATGAATGCCCTCCAGGAATGCATTACCGTGTTGCAACTCTCGTTCTACACCCTGGATGGCATTCACAATGGTAGACGGCCCAACAGTGAGTGACCTGAGGAGGCCAATGGCCTCCTCACTGAGGGCAGCAGGGGTGACTGGGGCAGGGCCTGAGGTGCCTGGGGCGAAGGTGATGCCCACCCTCCTGGGTGAGCGGGCACGGGGCGAACGCTGAGGGGCTGCTGGGATGACGGTGCTGGTAGGGGGGGTGGCGGCTGTACCTGTAGAGGTGGGGGGCACAGATGGTGTCGCCACCACAAGGGAGCCCCCATCGGCGGACGAGTCCATGTCGCTGCTTGGTGATCCGGTGGCCGACGTGAAGCTCCCCTCGCCCTCTGTCCCACTGGTGCATTCAGAGTCCATGGTATGGCCCTCCATGGCCATGTGGGATGCAGCTCCTTCGTGCTCCGGTGCCACTGTACCTCCGCCTGTTGATGCTGATGTACAAAAGGACAAGGAGAGCAGAAAAAGGGTGGGGGAGACAGAAGAAAGAGAGTTTTACTGCATGGCATTCCGCTACCGTTGGCGGACAAGACAGATGCAGCGGCCCCCTGCAGTACGCCATGCTCCTGCACTCTGCACACACAATTTCTGGGATATGGCCTACATGGCAATGGTGGACATCTGCGCACATGGATGCCACAGGGGTTACTATATCTCGACTTGCCACTCTGCAGAGGTGGGTTAGAGTGGCACATGGCCTACATTACGGAGGGGCCTTGCCTACCTAACTCGCCCTGGCCTAGGGACACCCACAGACCACCTCCTCCACCCAGATCCCTCCACTGCACGCAAAGTCAGCAGAATGAGGTTGTACTCACCCCCTTGTGTCTGCTGTGATGTCCTCAAGCGCCCATCCAACTCCGGGTAGGCCACCGCCATGATCCGGAACATCTGGGGGGTCATGGTGCGACGGGCACCCCTCCCACGTTGGGAGGCCATCCCCAGCTGAGCCTCCGCCGTCTTCATGCTGCAGTGGCGAATGTCCTCCCATCTCTTACGGCAGTGGGTGCCCCGTCTCTGGTGGGCCCCCAGGGTCCGGACCTCGTTGGCAATGACACGCCAGATGTCCCTCTTCTGGTAGACGCTGACCTACATGACATGCACAAGGGAAGAGGAACAGTCATTAACAACTGCACCATCAATGTGAGTGGCCCCCTCCCTACTCTGGCCATGTGGCCCATTCATTCTCATGCATTAATGTTCTATGAACTCTGCCCCCTTCCCTCTTCCACCCAGCCCTCTCCACCCAGGCCTAGCCCATACAACGTGCTCCCTGTGTACTAACCTGTTGGTCTGGAGGACCGTAGAGTAGCGTGTACTGAGGGAGGATCCCATGCACAATTTTCTCCAACTCCTGTGCAGTGAAGGCAGGGGCCCTTGCCCCCGACGCAGCAGCCATCGTCGCTTCCAGACCGAGGTCACAGCAGCACTTGCAGTGTAGGTCCTCTCCTGTCGAAGGTCAGGTATCGAGTGATTGAACAGATAGAAAATGGCGGTGACGTCCGCGGCGGTGCGCATCATCACCGCCAGCGCACCTGTTCATTGGCTCCTGGGACCCATAGGGTCCAATGTTAACCAATGCAGCATTGCGCCGCGGTCTACGACTGCCTACCGCGACGGTGTACAACGCCAGCGCAGTTACCCCACAATCCCATTGTCCCAGTTTAGAAGTCAGGCAGCCGCCATTTCAGGGGCCCACATGGCTTCATTTACTACTGCGTCACACATACCTAGGCCTACACTCAACACACATACAGGAAGGGTTTTGTGTCTGGTGTAGTCTTGTGTGTAACAGTGGGTTCATACCTGGAGGAATAATGACTGGTTCTTCGCTGTTGTACTTCGTAGGCACTGTCAGCTGGGACTTATGAGAAGATGGCGGAATCCTCCGGTGTACTGACCGCTGGTGGACCTGTTGACAATGGAAGAGCGACATGTCATCGTCACCTACCGGTTTGACCGTGCCACAATCCAGGAACTATGTACCCAGTTGGAGCCAGACCTGATGTCACCGATCTGCCATCCGACTGGAATCCCCCCTGACGTGCAGGTGCTGTCAGTGCTTCATTTCCTTGCAAGTTGCTCTTTTCAGACTACTGTGGCCATGGCATCAGGGATGTCCCAGCCTATGTTTTCCAACGTCTTGTCCAGAGTGTTGTCTGCACTGCTGAAACACGTAAGGAGATACATCATTTTCCTTGAAGTGGAGGATTTGCCTACAGTGAAAGGTGACTTCTATGCACTTGGACATATCCCCAACGTCATAGGTGCCATTGATGGGACCCATGTAGCTCTGGTCCCCCCCCCCAGGAGTGAACAGGTGTACAGGAACAGGAAGAGTTATCATTCGATGAATGTCCAGATGGTCTGTTTGGTAGACCAGTACATCTCTCAGGTAAATGCTATGTTCCCTGGCTCAGTGCATGACGCCTACAACCTGCGGAATAGCAGCATCCCTGATATGATGGGTCAACTCCAGAGGCACTGTGTATGGCTATTGGGGGACTCTGGTTACCCCAACCTTTCCTGGCTATTGACCCCAGTGAGGAATCCCAGGACCAGGGCAGAGGAACGGTACAATGAGGCCCATGGGCGGACTAGGAGGGTGTTCGAACGCACCTTTGGCCTCCTGAAGGTCAGGTTCAGGTGCCTCCATATGACAGGTGGATCCCTATTCTACTCACCGAAGAAGGTGCGCGACATCATCATCGCCTGCTCCATGCTCCATAATTTGGCTTTGCGACGCCAGGTGCCTTTTCTGCAGGAGGATGATCCAGATGACGGTATTGTAGCAGCTGTGGAGCCTGTGGACAGTGATGAGGATGACGCTGATGAAGAAGACAACGACAACAGGGAGTCAGTCATACAGCAATATTTCCAGTGAGACACAGGTGAGAACATTTTTTGGTTTAACATTACATTAACTTTCACACGTCTACCTCTATCCTGTCTGTCGATTTAAATCACTCTTTGTTCACTGAGTTGTACCCTTCCATTACGGTTTCACAGGTGTGGTTACCTACGTGTCAACTGCTTGCATCCTTCAATGGCTTGTGATGTGTGACATAGGTATGTTAGCCTTATAATGGTAAAGCCATTATTACACTGTCATTGATAATACAAATTACCAAATCATAGACTGACTCCAGATTGTTTTGTGTTTCAAGGGTGTTTATTTAAGTGCTCAAAATATGTAGGGGGGTTGTAAAATGGTGAGGGGTGATGGTGGAGGAATGTCCATGGCAGAGTCCAGTCTATTAGTCTCACAGGTGCACTGCCCATCTGGGCATAGGAAGTGGAGCGGGTGCAGTTCAAGTATGGACAGGGTTACAAAGTGGGACAGCGGGAGGACACACAGGGTGGTCTCATTTCCTGGCGGGGGTCTTGCCATCTTGCTCTGTCCTGTTCCTGGATCTCAGGGACCGCTTGCGTGGTGGTTGTCCGTCTGCAGGGGGTGGGGTGCTGGTGTGGTGGTCCTGTGGTGGGGCGTCCTGTCCACTAGCGCCGATGGAGGTGGTGGGCAGTTCATCGTCTTGGCTAGTGTCAGGGGCCCCTTGGAGTGCCACGGTGTCCCTCAAGGTCTGCTGTATGTCCTTCAGCACCCCAACGATGGTGCCCAGGGTGGAGCCGATGGTCCTGAGCTCCTCCCTGAACCCCAAATACTGCTCCTCCTGCAGGCGCAGGGTCTCCTGCAACTTGTCCAGGAAAGTAGCCATCGTCTCCTGGGAGTGGTGGTATGCTCCCATGATGGAGGAGAGGGCCTCGTGGAGAGTGGGTTCCCTTGGCCTGTCCTCCCTCTGTCGCACAGCAGCCCTCCCAGTTCCCCTGTGTTCCTGTCCCTCCGTCCCCTGGACCGTGTGTCCACTACCACTGCCCCCAGGTCCCTGTTGTTGTTGGGGTGGTGGATTATCCTGGGTGCCCTGTAGTGGTGGACACACCGCTGATTGACCTGTCCTGGGTAGGGAGGTTTGGGCCCGCTGGGTGGGTGCTGTGCTGGTGTTACCAGAGGGAGGAAGGTCAGTGTTGGGCTGTGCAAGGGGAACCGGCTGTCCTGAGGCCCACGATGGTCTGGGCTGGTCATCAAGATCCAGTGGGGCAGAGCTGCTCTCGTCACTGTGGGCCTCTTCCGGGGGTGGAGGGGTGTTGTCTGGACCCTCTGGTGTGGTGACGTTCCTTCGGGTTCCTGCAGGGGCATAAGAGCATGGTTATTGCATGTGTGTGTGTAATGGTGTGCAATGGGTGGGTGTTTGTGTACCCCAGTGCAAGCATTCCTGTATGTGGATTTGTGTGATGATGGTTGGGGGGGTGTACTGGGTATGTGCAGTGGGCATGCTTTAGTGAGGGGTGTCCATGCTTAGTTGTGTCATGCAGGGCTTGGTGTTGGGATGGGTGGTTAGTGTCATATGTACATTAGTGAGGAGTTGTAGTGATAGGGGAGGGGGTGTGTGATAGCATGTAGGATAGGGTGGGGGATATGATAGTTAAGATTTGACTTACCAGTGTCCCATCCTCCACCGACTCCTGCGAGGCCCTCAGGATGCAAGATGGTCAAGACTTGCTCCTCCCATGTTGTTAGTTGTGGGGGAGGAGGTGGGGGTCTGCCGCCAGTCCGCTGCACCGCGATGTTGTGCCTGGAGACCGTTGAACGCACCTTCCCCCGTAGGTCGTTCCACCTCTTCCTGATGTCCTCCCTATTTCTTGGGTGCTGTCTCACGGCGTTGACCCTGTCCACTATTCTGCGCCATAACTCCATCTTCCTGGCTATTGAAGTGTGCAGTACCTGTGAGCCAAATAGCTGTGGCTCTTCCCGTACGATTTCCTCCACCATGACCCGGAGCTCCTCCTCGGAGAAGCGGGGTGTCTTTGGCGTGACATGGGGTGGTGTGGGTGATGTGTGGGGTGGTGTATGTGGTGATGATTGTGGTGAGTGTAGTGGTGTGTGGTGTTTTGTGCGTGGATGTTGTGTGGGTGATGGTGTTGTGTGCCTCTGTGTGATGGGGTTGTCAATTGCTGTGCTCTCTCTCTGGCCTTCTCTCAGTAATTGTGGTCGTGGGGGTTTGTGGGTGATGTGGGTGTGTGTTTTACATGGTGTTGGGTGTGCGGGAGTGGTGTGTGTATGTGTATCAGGTGTGTGTATTTGGAATTGTCCAATGTGCCTGTGTTTTGGAGATGTGTGTGTATTTTGAGCACGGCGGTGTGTACCGCCAATGGAATACCGCATTTGAAAGACCGCTGTGTGGATTCGTGGGTCGTAGTAGCATGGGCGTGTTTCTGTTGGTGTGGAGGTGGGGGATTTGTTTCCGCCAGTTTATCACTGACCTTTGGTGTGGCGGTGTTGTGTGGGTGTCTGAATTTCGGCGGATTCCAAGATGTGTGTCATAATAGCTGTGGCGGTATACCGCGGCAGCGGCGGTGTATTGGCGGTCTTCTGCACGCCGGTAAGCGCCTTTTACCGCCAATGTTGTAATGACCCCCATAATCATTAGGCCACCAGTGACATTTGAGTGAGTTGAAAATATACCTATGACTTATACTCCATAGATAAAGATTAGTGATCTGCCATTAGCCATTTCATTACAACTATTTTGTCATTCTCCTATTTTGTGGTTATATAGATGACACATGAAAGCTACTGACTTTTCACTTTCAGACGAGTTTTTAGAATTATTGTGTGACACAATGTCAAGTATAAAATACGGTTGGACGTAAATAATGTGTCAAATATCACACACAAAAGATGTGACCTGTGTATTTTACCAAAATATGCTCCACATTAATGTAACACACAAAATATTGTTTCACTTTTCAAATACATTTTTGAAACATCAGCTGATCACAGAGCCAATCATTACAAAGGACAACCAAGGTGATAAGACACAAGTGACAAATTAGTGAGTGAGCTGAAAACATGCCCATGACATACGAGTAATAATGGAAATCAGTGATGCACAGTTGGTGACTTCTTTACAGTTCTTCTGTCATTACAATAAAATGTGGTTATATTTATGTAATGTAAATAAGGCATTGTTTTTTGCTGACAGGTGAGCGTATTGAAAGATTTGTACAACATAATATCAAGTATTAAAATATAGTTAGACACAGATATTGAAATTATTGTACTTGGCAAATTATATATTTTTTACCAAAATATATTATGTTCTCAAAAGTTATACCAATATATAATTTTAGGTACCTCATTACCTTAAAAGTGTAGTTAGTAGGATAGCCAAATATTTAGCACATACTGAAATATTACTTGAAATCTAGATCTCGCCTTAGCGATAACCATTGTCCTAAAACTAACCCTAGCCATGACTTAAACATAGTCCTGATCTAATAAACAAACCTCATGTACATTGCTACTTTATCCAGGAGAATCGTAAGATGTTAGTTTTGATGTGCTGTTTGCCACTAAATTGGAATTTGCTTTATATTTCTGGAAAAAGGGTAATTTTGGTTCCACCGTTGGATGTCACAGAAATCATATTAAACATGTAGCTGACAGAATATATATTGTGTACCTTAACATTGCTAATGTAAAGGGAAACACCAAGGGGGTTATTACAACTTTGGAGGAGGTGTTAATCCGTCCCAAAAGTGACGGTAAAGTGACGGATATACCACCAGCCGTATTACGAGTTCCATAGGATATAATGGACTCGTAATACGGCTGGTGGTATATCCATCACTTTACCGTCACTTTTAGAACAGATTAACACCTCCTCCAAAGTTGTAATAACCCCCCAAATGTACTAGTGGAAGTGCATTCATTCTAAATTACCAGAGATTTCAATATGGGTGTGCTCTAATGTTTTAACTTTAACATGCAAATTTGTATTTCTGATTCACATTTGCATTTGTGCATTTGAATTGTATAGCTTTTTTGAAGTTATCATGTATACTCATGTTTTCATTTAAAGTTGTTGCATTTATTCTATAATTGTAAGATGAGCTTAAAATCATGTATTCTAAATCTGCATTGATTGTTTTATTAAAGTAGCATGACCAAAGGCCTTAAGCAGTTGGTTTCTTGTGTTTAACCTTCAACATGAAGTTTTGCTTGTGCTGCAATGCTCTTTTCCTTGCAGGCATGTTTGTGTGGTTTTATAGTTAGTGAAAGTCATATTGTGGAGTCCTGGAGGATATGTTGGCAAGGATGAGAAGTGCAAATGAACTGAAAAGAAAAGACTACTGTCTACTACTACTACTGTCAGGAGCAGGGAGACACTCAAGGTTGTCCTGATGTTCAAACAGTGGGATTGGAGAATCGAGGGAAGCTGTCAATTTCACATATGTGAAGACAGAAAACTACTGGTGCTGATGACATGAACTTCTTGAAGGTTCTGTGGGCTTAATTGGTAATCACACAATCAGTTGAGAGCAGATTCCCCTTAGAGTTTCAGGGGTACGTTACTCTCTGCTCTTATTCTCTTCGTATGGAACCACCTCTCTTGGGGAACTCATAAGAAGTCTCCACTATGCTGACGCTGTCCTATTTTCCCAGAACTAATTAGGGTTTCCCATTGTTTGTTTAGTTTGGGCTTAATTTAAATGAGCTTAAATTTATCAATGCTCAGACAGGAGGATCGAAGTTTGTAGGTTGATCATCAGATTCTATTATCTTTTGTATTTCATCAACTCAGATTCTTTTATGCCTTATGCTATTGTGATTGAACCTTATTCAATGCTTTGGTTAACCATTGGTGATTCTGTACGTATATAGTATGTTTTTGAGATTCATTTAACTTCGTTTCGCCCTCAATTTCTTATAAAACTAATTTTTCATCTCCTAGTCCTTAATGTGTGACCAAATTGATTACACTGTCAATCGGATTGTGAAATTGAACTAACTCTCCCTTACCGCTCAGGCATTCTTAAAAGATCTATACAAGTAGTAATGGTAAGTTTGAGGGCCAAGGGATCCATCATTGCCTCAAGTGGCATTATTACCAACTTGGTGAGAAAGTAAGCCATTTGTTTTCAACACAATTACAAAAATGGCAATGGTGTCTGTATATGAATTGTATATGCCTTCTGTGGAACATTACTTCAAGAATCCCTGCATTTTAAAAATGAATTTGTGGCCTTCTAAAGTCCAGTGTAGTATAGGAAACAAAAATTCAAAATTACTAAGGCTTTGCACGGCAAAGCAGAAAATGGTAGTTACCATAAAGCGCAAAAGGCCTTTTTCACTTCCAAGCTTCTCTTTTCTTAGTGCAAAAACTACCTTGCACTGCTTTGCAATGCTTTGCATTGTTTTGCCTCAGGAGTGCACTAATACTGTGGATCAGGGTAAATACTCCTTTTTTTTTTTATGGAAAAACGTGATCTACTAATATAGCCATACCTGGCTTTGCATCAAAAACATATTTTTGAAGTGAGTGTAAACCAGGAGAAATATCTTCATTGCTTTAAACAAACAAGACTTTACAGGGATGCTGGAGTGCACCTCAAACGTCCAATGCATGGTTTCTTTTAGAAGTTTGTCTATATGTAGGAATTTGTATTGGAAAGGCTGGGATTTCACTTGGCGGGATGGGTGGCAGGAAGGTTGGACAGGCTTTGGGACATACTGTGGTTAGTTAGTGTGTTTCAGGTTTGCAGAGCCACCACATACTTTTAGAGGGTTTAAAAACATCCACAAATACAAGGTTTGCTGGCACGTAGCTCACAGATGGTGATGGGTGGATGGCTAGCACGGAGCAGTGCCAATCTCATTTATGTCCTCAATGTACCATCATGTTTGTAATAGAATAAAATGGAATACTATGCTTTTCGTCATCTTCCTGTAATTAAGGATACATGGAAGTGGAAGCAGTGAGTCATCACAACTTTGCTCACCACCAAGGAAGCTCCATCTTAGAAATTAAGCCGTCCATGAAGGCCTAGAAGCCTTCACTGCCACACTTGAAAAATTATCACATAGGAAGCATAGTGGTAAAATAATACATTGGATCATGAGCTATTGATGAAGTAAAATTTAATTTATTTAAATGATAGGCATTGGGACAATCATCTATGAAACTGTATGCTTTTCTGTTTTTTCATCAAAGCCTTGGGCCACTATCAATACATCACTCTTCTCACAGTTAAAAATCCCATTTTGTTTTGTCCCAGTAAGTGAGTGACAATTTTATGTTTTCCTTTCCAAGTCCACGAGCAGAAAAAATGGAAATCCATGTTAGGGTGGGCTTTCCGAAACCAATAACGGTGTCAGCTCTTCTGAGGTTATTTGGCTCACATAGAGGGACCTAGTGAAACCCTTGGACAAATGCTACATACCTTAAGTCAAAAGTCCACACAGTCGCATCTTCCAAAGAGCTAGAAGACAGATAAGCATCATCTATGCTTTTGGTGCTATCTCTACAATTCATTTTTTCAGGATCTATACCAAAACTTCTGTCCTTTGGTCTTAACATTTTATTAGCCAAAAGTGCATTCAGCCATTTCTTGAGTCTCAAACTTTCCCTCAAAATGAATACATAAGTGCTACTCAAGGTGCTCTTCGTCAAACATGATCCACAAAGGTGGGCCTCTTTTATTTGCTGCCAAAGTCTATTTTCTATCCCAATCATTGCCTGTATAGGGAAATTAATGAATGAATGAACGAGGTACTAAAAGTGCATATCCACCCCTGGGCACATTGGTGCCAGACTAAATTAATAAGATGAGTGATGGATAACAAAAATAGCTGTTGAAAATGGTGAGTATTTAATGCTTTAAAAAAGGACCTATGCTTGGAGATAAAGTTATGTTATGTTATGTTATGTTATGCAATTTGTAAAGCGCATTGCTGCCCTGAGGCTTCCCAGCGCTAGTGGACCAGATCAGAAGATTAAGGTTAACATGAAAGACAGTCAGTTCTAAAACAGCCAAGTTTTGAGTTCCTTATGGAAGCTGAGTTCCTGGCTTGTAAGCCGGAGCCTAAGAGGAAGGGAATTCCACAATTTGGCCCCCATATAGGACATCGTGGCCCCACCCATCTAACTTTTTTAAATCTTGGTAAGGACGCAAAAGCTAAAAAGGTTGATCTGAGAGTCCTATTCGGCCTATAGAAAGATGCGAGGGCTCTTAAGATCGGTGGCCCACAATTG
The DNA here is from genome assembly GCF_031143425.1 of Pleurodeles waltl. NCBI lineage: Eukaryota > Metazoa > Chordata > Amphibia > Caudata > Salamandridae > Pleurodeles > Pleurodeles waltl. The sequence goes on from NC_090446.1 coordinate 268,141,614, forward strand.
TGTAGGGACCTGTGAATACAGCATAAAGCTTTAAATTTGATCCTCTGTTCGACTGGCAACCAATGCAGGGAGACTAATGCTGGTTTTGCCGAGACATGTCTAGTCACCGTTAAGTTGAAGACTGCTATCCATCATCCAACCTGTAACTGCCTGTCAACAAGAGGTCAATGAGGAGCCATCCGTATTGGTGTTATCTGCGAAGGATACCACCAATTGGGTGTCATCCGCATAAGATACCATAGATAGGCCAAAAAATTCAACTAAGTCTGCCAGGGGAGCCATATATATCTTAAAAAGCGTGGGGCTAAGCAACGAGCCCTGGGGAACACCACAGCTGGAAAAGAGCTTATATGAATAATAAGATCGATCAAGGACCTGGAAAGTTCTACCCTCCAGAAAGGAGGTCAGCCATGCATGAGCTTGCCCCTCTATTCCTGTGTCAAAGGCTGCACTCAAATCCAAAAGTATGACTGCAGTTGTCTGGCCAAGATCCATTTCTTTCCTTGCCTCTTCCATAATTGCAATCAATGCAGTTTCTGTACTATGCCGGGGTCTAAAGCCCGTTTGTGTGGGATGGAGACAGTTGTGTGTTTCCAGAACGGTGGAAAGTTGGGTATTTATATGTTTATCTAGAATTTTGGTCGGTGTCGGTAGTAGAGATATCAGTCTGTAGTTCTTTAGATCTGCCATATCTAGGTAAGCCTTCTTTAATAGTGGTTTAACCACAGCGTGCTTCCATTGATCTGGAACCAAACCTCTGGATATTGAGGCGTTCAACATGTCCGTCAGGGTTGGACCACTCACTGTCCAGCCCCGCGCAATTATCTGTGGGGGGGCTGAGTCCAAGGGATATCCCGACATAAGAGACTTGAGCAACACGTCCGCTTGCTCCTGAAGAAGGGGAGTAAACTGGGCAATCGTAGCTATACCCTTCCTTGTGCTCGAAGTTCGCTCTTCTGATAAAGGTGTATTCTTATGAAAGTTAGAGTAGATGTCCAAAATTTTATGTTGGAAGAAACTAGCTAACTGATTGCTGTATACTGCAGAAGGTTTAATAGGATTCTCTTCAACAGGGACTTGAAGGATTTTTTTAGCACCTGAAACACTTCTTTAGGGGAGGTGGCAGCTTCTCCAATTCTGTCAGCATAGTAGGAGCTCTGAGCTATTTTTATCTCCTTCTAATACACTCTAATAGCTTTCCAATAACTATCCCTATCCTCTAAGGCATATGATTTTCTCAACCTTCTTTCCAGCCTTTTACAATTTTTCTTGAGAAGGTGCAAATTGGAGGTGTACCACTGAGTACTGCCTTTCCTATGTGGCCATTTTTAGCCCTTAAAGGTAAGACTGTGTCCAAGCTCTCGGTGATCCAATCATTAAAAGTCTTTACATTGAGGCTCATGTTATCAAAGGCCAAAGGTTTATTGTTTTCCCGTTCCCTAGTCCAATCCATGATGCTGAGCTTGTGCCAATATCTACCCACCTGAGCCGAAGGCTTGGGGCTATTCCCATTGGTACTGTTGGCTAGATTGATTGTGACTAGGAAGTGGTCTGACCAGGCCAGAGGCATGGAGGGTTTAGTGGTAAGGGAGGTCAAGTTACTAAACACTAGGTCGATAGTATGGCCATGTTCATGCGTAGGGCCTTTCACCAGTTGCTTTAGACCCAGCACCTCCATATCTCCCAAAAGACGTCTTGCTGCTAACTGCGCAGGGTTTTTGGCATGAATTTTACAAATAACCTAGGACCGTAAAGTTTGGTCTCCTACATACCAAATCTGCAATATTACTAGAGAGGAAGGTTAAGAAATCCTCTGGAGGCCCTGGGGGGCGATAGAGAAGAAGTCCTGAGAATGTGAATGAAGGGTTAAGCTCCAAGGAGAAGACCATAGCTTCCCCTTATACTACCTGTAAAGGTTGAAAAAGCATCTTCAAGGAGTCCCTGTAGATGATGGCGATTCCTCCCCATCTGGACATAGTCCCATCTACCCTGGCTATTAAATATCCTGAGGTAAAGCCAGAGAGATGTCCATCCCTGAGCCTTCATGCAGCCAAGTTTCAGTAAGAGATAAGGCTGAGGCTGCCATTTCACTTAATAATAAGTTTATATCCAGTTTATGGGCTGACATTGATCTAACATTACTCAGTAAGAGGGTGCTGTGACATATTTTGTCTGCGTGAGGTATTATCTCAAGATGAGGCTTCCATTGGCAGGCAGGGCACCTCCAGATTTTTCCATACCAGCTTGTACAGACCAGACACTCCAATGACAAAGAGGGCCTTAAAGCATGTAACTCCTCTGCTGAATATAAGGTGGGGGAAGGAGCAAGCCCATTTTCGCTAATTTGACCAGGGGGACTGGCCCTAAGGCCCGGTCTGGCGCGGACGGTGAAAAAGTGAAAAGGCAAAGGTAGTCAGTTCTGTAGCTTTGAAGCCAGCTGCTTTGAGGATAAAAGCAAACCTTCTGGGCACGTGACAATGGGCCCAATTTGCAAAGATAGTCTGTAGCCGTGGTGGAGGACCAGCAGTTGTGGCAGTTGGAGCGGCAGTTTTGGCAGGGACTAATGGATTGCAGTTACCTATGGAGGAGGTCCCACCACAAGTGTGGGTCCCCTGCCATGACTGCCGGGCTTCTGCCATGAATGCGGAGGCCGATTGTGAATTAGCACTCAGTGTGGACTGCCTTCAGCAGGTGTGGTTATATCCTACCATGCCCAAGGCTTTTGAAGCAGATAACAGAGGAGAAGCTCAGGCAATTGTTTGTAAGCAAAGTCGCTCTGAGGTCCACTTTTGCTACCCAGAGTCGGAAGTTCTTTTCTCCTTATCTCAAGGTTAAGGTGGGTGGCAATAGATCATGGGGTCTAAATAGCTGACACCTAGGCCCCGATTTAAGAGAACTCTGCTAGGGCTCCAGAATGTCCTGAGCTTGAGAACCTCCATATAGGAATCCTCAACACTCCTACATAGTTCAATGTGGATATATTTATTTCTAAAAATGAGTAGGACAATCTTATGAAGAGTCAACAAAAGTATACTCAGACGAAATGTGGTTGTAAAATGTGTAGGAATTCAAAATAAATAAAGGGCAGTCATTGAAATAAAGCATGCACTGCCATGCCAATAAATTCAATGTTTCGTCTACAACTGAGAGCATTTCTCTTTCATAGGAGACAAATATCCAATGATTCTACTCAAGCAGCAGACAATGCAGGCATGCCGAGCAGGAGTATTGAGATGAACTGTCAGCCTGTTCACTTATAATTTATACTGTGTTGTTTACTCCAAACAAAGAGCCTCCGTGGAGCGTCATTATTTTATTGCACAATTGGAGCAAACAAATGGAACTCAAATTAATTCAGCACAAAGGCAGAACAAATTGTGCCGCTTTGCAATGCAAATCGGATTTCAAAATTCATTATAATTTCTTTTTAAAGCATTCTTCTTTTAATAGTCAGGCGGAACAACAATTGAAAGTCTAAAAGAAATGTTTCAGCGAGCAGCTGTTCTTGGGACTAAAGTTCTCTCCTTGTGAAATGTTTTATATTTTACATTCCGAGCATCTTCAAAATGAGGTGAGCTTCTTAGCTTTTCCTGGCTTGGCATATTGATCTTCAGTGGTGTAAGGAAAGTTAAGGGAGCCCCCTAGCAAAGTACCTCCAGGGGGCTCCATCCCCCCGGACTCAGACGCCACTGTTGATCTGGCTCTAAGATATTTGATAACAATTTTCTTGCTTCTGATATAATATTAATTTGCATGAAACACGTTTACGTGAAGAACATCAGTATGCACTTCCAACCGTTTTAACAACTTCAAAGGGTAGCTGCTTTTTTGAGCCATCACTTCTGGTGGAATCAAAACAACAGATTATTGCCTGCAGATTCATTTTGACTAAGTTGGCTGCGAGGAATAGCATCATTAGGCCGAGCATACAAGCGCTTCTTTCCTACACCATAACCCCCACCCCAATCCCTGTTCTGTGACGGCTTCCTCCTCACGAAGAATCCCGTGGAGAGACTGATAGCGCGTCCAGTCCTTATAAATTACTTATACTCGGACACGCCGGAGCTCGGTGAATATTTTGACCGGGTTGAGCTCTTCTCATCCAAAGAATTTTCGGATCCCTCAAATCAATAATCAATAACCATTTAAAATCAATAACCAATACTCAATTAGTAATCAAACAGCAAATTAATTAAACAGAAAATCAGTAATTAGACACACCATGACCTTTTAGTTATGAATAACCACACCTGTTTATTAAAGGTTAATGAGTTTATTTCCCTATATTAACAAAGCTAATACAATATAAGTAAGTCTCAAAATCAAATGATATACATATACGAACATTACTAGCTGTCCATAACGACGGAAGAAACGCAATCTACGCAATATCTGAATAATAATGCACTCAGTTATAGCAATGCAAATCACTAATAAAAGTAACTGAATTTGACTAATTGCATACATTGGTCAGCATAACAAGATTTCAATTCAGCATGGTGCATCAAATGTATACCTCAACTAACCTCTGATTAGCATTGGCATGCGGGGCTTCATGCAAAAGAATTTAACCAACATAAATTTAGAAAACTTCTAGCTTAGATTCTGTCAAAATAAGCAGTTGGTACCTAAGAAGAAAAATACAATGAATAATACATTTATCCTTTCATTACCAAATACAATCAGCATTCAAAGTAAGTCTTTGTCCTTCAGGTACCGGTTCGATCAGCATGGGGCAGATTTCAAAGGGGCAAAGTTTAAGTCAATTTTTCCTTGCAGCAGCAAGGAAAATGGGGCAAAAGTTATCGTATGGGCAAGACGGGGTAAAGTTAAAGTTAAAGTCTCTAGGGTGAAAATTCTCTAAAGTCTCTTCTTTCTCTGGGATCGAGAAAAAGCATCAAAGTGTCATTAAAATGGCGTCTTGAATCTGGCTTCAAAATGGCATCAAAGAAAATGGCTGGCTTCTCTTTGTCCGGTGGGTTTAAGTAAGAAAACGTTCCAAATTCTTCAGGGTCTTCCATTGGAGGGTCCATGGGGTGGTTTCTCTTTAACCAATGAATAGTGTCTTTCTCTTAGTACTCATTTATGCATAAGGTGTCCTTGGAGTTTTGGAACACAAGTAGCAACAAAGTTTGCCAATTATTTCTGTATCAGTGGCTTTATTGTCTGCACCTGCAGAAACTGACCTTGCTTCAAAGGGGATGAAACTTGCCTAGCACGCAACTTTTGAGATAAGTGTATTAGTCATTCTACTGGAAAAATACAGCTTTTAAAGTTAAAACATGTCTTTGTTAATACAAGTGAAGACCACACAGTTAAAATTGAGACCAGGCAACTAGGCCAAAGCCTCTGCTAAATTTAAGCTAAGCATACAACAGTTTTAACGAGAAAATCATAAAATACATCTGCAATTCTGACGGATTACTACATTGTCGATTCTTCATGATTAATCAAGCTCGTTTATACTAATGGCGAACTACTTCGTGGGCACATTTTCTACACACATTATTTTTCTTTGCTAAAATCACATTGCCTTATGCGATTTTGTTACATGATATATGAATGCTTGTTAGCCTTTCTTTTTTCTTGCTTCATAAATCCCTCCCCTGATGACTAATTATGTCATCACATTAAATCTTCCATCACAAATTTTTTTCATTAAAATTCTGTTTTAGTAATTTGGCATTTCAGTCAATTCCCTTTTTCTCTTCACTCCCTTTGATTTTTCCCTGTAGATTTCTACCATTCTCTTTTGTTCTTTCTTTTCTATTCTTCTCTTGTTTCTTGATTTTAATATTTTAATAGCTTTCCATATTCCCCAAATACCTATTAAGCAAATTAATATTATTAATATTCCTTTTACTATTTTCAGTAATAATCCGTTCCAAATGTTGCTGAGCCAATTTCCCACGGAAGCAAATCCTTTTCCATCCTTTTCCCATACTCCTGGTTCTTTCAATTCTTTCAAATCTGTACTTTCGTTAGTTAGATTTGTAAGCATATTTCTAATTTGTCTACTGTTGTCTGGTATATATGAACAACAGTGACGTGCACTAAGCATTTTGCAAACGCCGCCATTCTTTGCTAAAAGAATGGCTAAAGCAAGCCGACTTTGAAGAGTCATAGCTCTTTCTGCAGCAAGTTCAGTATCCATCAGGATCATCCCTCCTGACAATTTTGTCAGCATGTTATCCACAATAGTAGACAACTTTCGTATTTTGATTGAATTCAATATAACTCCTATTGAAGGAATCATTGCTCCAAATATATCTCCTACCACACCAGAAGCTGTCTCTCTTTTCTGAATACGATGTAATTCAGGCAGCTTTGGAAAGTTCTTTAAGTCATCTAGTTGATAAATCTTTGGAAATACTATTCCCAAATAACATCTCCCATACCATCCCTTTGGAAGACGATAATAGGCATTAAGGGGGTCGGGGTTGGAGGATGCACCGCCAACAGGCTGGCGGTGCATCAAGGGCAATTCTGACCGCAGCGGTAAAGCCGCGGTCAGAAAAGGGAAACCAGCGGTTTCCCGCCGGTTTTCCCCTGCCCCTGTGAATCCTCCACGGCGGCGCTGCAAGCAGCGCCGCCATGGGGATTCCGACCCCCTTCCCGCCAGCCTGGTTCTGGCGCTTTTCACCGCCAGAACCAGGCTGGCGGGAACGGGTGTCGTGGGGCCCCTGGGGGCCCCTGCAGTGCCCATGCCAATGGCATGGGCACTGCAGGGGCCCCCTAACAGGGCCCCACATGGATTTTCAGTGTCTGCCTAGCAGACACTGAAAATCGCGACGGGTGCAACTGCACCCGTCGCACACCAGCAACTCCGCCGGCTCCATTCGGAGCCGGCTTCCTCGTTGCTGGTGCTTTCCCGCTGGGCGGGCGGCATTTTGGCGGTCGCCCGCCAGCCCAGCAGGAAAGTCAGAATGACAGCCGCGGTCTTTTGACCGCAGTACGGTCTTCTGGCGGTTCCCGCCAGGCGGGCGGCTTCCGCCGCCGGCGGGGGGCAGAATGACCCCCTAAGTCTACAAATATAATATACTCCTGGAGTAGCTGGATCTAGGCCATTTAGCATGAACGTCCATTTACTCTGGAATAAAAACACATGTTTACGTTCACTCGTTCCTACAAAGATTGTGTCATAGTATGATTTAGGTCTATATATACAAGGTTTCCCTATGTGTATTGCATCTAAAGCTAATTTCCCTTGTGTCTTTATTTCGGCAAAAGCATAGTTATCTACAGATGTCCTTTTGTGTAATTCTTTTTCTAATTTTTCCTTTACCATTACCTTCTATCTTCAGTGTGATCTCAAAAGCTTTTCTCTACGGGTGAAAGCAAGCATGTAAGGTTTTCTTTATGAGCGTGAATTGTGGAAAAAGGTGATAATGGTTCAAAGAAACCCCTAACTAATTTTATATAATATTCTCTTGCTACCTTACTCAAGTACTCTATTATGGGGCCATGTGACATACGACATCATGATTGGAATAGAAGTATTGAATATACTCTTGGCCATAAAATCTGGTTAGTAACAAACTACCTGTTATTCCATACGTAAGAGGCATGCTATGATATGTCACCCCTTCTATTACTGAGTTAGGTATTTGTGTACATACATAACAATCTTTCTCATCCATTGTCTAAACATACTCATTCAGCAAGCGATAAAAGGCATTAGACGAAAGTTCTTTCTTGTCGTGTAAATATTTTTCGTCTTGTTCGAGTTTCTTCAAAGGAGTTAATTCAGTAGTAGTTTTAATAGTAGATGCATCATTCGCGTCTCTTTCATTCCCTCCATGCATTCCAATAATTATTGCCATAATTATTAGTACGCATGCAATTATTATACCTATACACATATATGTACAATATTTCATTTTATGTCCTTGTGTAGTACTGCCTGGCATGATCTATATAGAATCAGAAAGCTGAAGACACTTTATCAAATCAAATTTGCAGATATATGTATAAAAAAGATGAACGAGGTCAAAGTTCACACGGTTTTCTTTAGCAGCTTAGTCTCTTATCGGTTTAGCAGCTTTGTCTCAAAATCGGTTTCAAAAGTCAATCAGGTTATCAATGTCTTATTCGGCAATGTTCATGAGATTTCACTTTTCAAGTACCAAAGTGTTGTTCTGCTTCTTTGTTTTCAAGACTAAGAGATAGAAATTCGTCCGACCAATCGTTCGTGGCTGTGTATGCCCATTCTGGACCAGAATATCTTCTGCTCGGTATTCTTTTCCTTTTCAATTTTGCATCTCCTTTCGATTCCCTTTAGCTTATGTCTTGCTCTTTGACTGTGTCCTTTTCCTCATTCGATGTGGTTATGATAGACACTTCCTTTCTCTTCTCCTTCAATTTTGGCCATTTGTTTTCGTTCAATGTTTCTTTAGTCTTTGATATGCTTTGTCTCCGTTTCGCGTTGTTTTCACATGATGGACCTGCAACCGGTTCTGGAAGGATTGGAACAATTTCACTTTGCTCTGTCTTGTCTCCTTCACCTGGGAGGTCAGTCAGGTCTTCTCCTTCTTTTCCTGTATCATCTGCTTCTGGGAAAGCCCTCCTCTCATTAGGCTCTCCTGCTTCTTCACCTGAGACAAGATCTTTGTCACCTCCTGAGGCTTCTTTTCTGTTGTCCTCAAAAGGATCGACTTCGTCTTCCTCAGAGAATATTTCTTCTGTCTCAATTTCTTCTTGTTTGCTTTCAGGCTCTCTTCGTTCTGTCTCAGTGTCTGGTACTTTCCTTGCAGCTGTTGGTAATTTCAGTGCTTCAATTTCCTCTTCTGTGGGACACGTCACCCTTTTCGTGTTACTGGCGTGAATCCAGTTGGGAACTCCCGCACACTTCACAGCGGTGGTAGTTGTCAGAATCACTTGGAAAGGTCCTTTCCAACGGGGTTCCAAGCACGACTTCCTCACGTGCTTCTTTATCACCACCCAGTCACCTGCTTTCAGGGCGTGTCCTGGACCTTGGATCGGTGGCAAGGTGGTTGCCTCCACCTGGTGAGAAAAAGAGCGGACCACATCAGCCAGACCTTTGCAGTAGTCCAATACCATATCATCTGTAATATTTACAAGAGCATTGGCAGGAACTGCTGGAAGTCTCATGGCTCTGCCCATGAGAATTTTGTGTGGTGATAGTCCAGTTTTTCTATCAGGTGTGTTTCTCATTGACATTAACACCAAGGGCAACGCGTCAGGCCATTTCAAATTTGTGGATGCGCATATTTTCGCCATTCTTGATTTCAGCGTGCCATTCATTTGTTCCACTAGTCCTGATGCATCAGGGCGATAGCTACAATGCAATTTTTGCTCAATGTTCAATGCTGTACATAGTAATTTGACTACTTCGTTATTGAAGTGACTTCCCCTATCTGATTCTAAAGAGATCGGGAATACGAAACGTGGTATTAGTTCTCTCAAGGGTAGTTTTGCAACTGTGAGACTGTCATTTCTGCGTGTTGGGTATGCTTCAATCCAGTGACTAAAAATAAACACAATCACCAACACATATTTCAGGCCTGCATGCATAGGCATCTCAATGAAATCCATTTGCATCCTGCTGAATGGCCCACCTGCTCTTCCAATGTGGCTCAAATTTACTACGGTGCCCTTTCCTGCGTTCATTTGTTCGCAAATGACGCAACAATGGCAAACTGCTTCAGCAACTTGGCGAAATTTGGGATTAAACCAATCAATTTTGAATAATCTAATCATGGCATCTCTTCCAATGTGTGCTTGTCCATGGTATAGCCTAGCTATTTGGGACAAGAGACTGTCTGGCAAAACTAATTTCCCTTCACTTGAAACCCACAAATCATCTGTTTTTTTTACGCATTGTAATTTGCTCCATGAGAGTTTTTCATCCTTACTAACATTATTTTGTAGGAATTTCAATTCTTCAATTGTGTCTACAACTTTTAGAGCAAAGGCTTCACTTGGTTCAAGTTCTGGTTCATTTATGAAATTCCATTTGTCTCTGAGCAATATACAGTTCAATGCGCAAAACCTGGTGACTTGATCCGCATATCCATTTCCCAAAGAAACGAAGTCTTGTGATTTCGAATGTGCACTGCATTTTACCACTGCTACTTCTCCTGGTAACTGGATAGCATGTAACAGTTCTCTTATTCTTTCACCATTTTTCACTGGTGATCCTGAAGAGGTCATAAAGCCTCTTTGTGACCACAATTGTCAAAAATCATGCACTATTCCAAATCCGTACTGACTGTCAGTGTAAATGATGACTGTCATTAATGCGGAACGTTGGCAAGCTCTAGTAAGGGCTACTAGTTCCGCTACTTGTGCAGAGTAAACTCCCTGAAGCCAAGATGCTTCTAGAACACCAGTTATTGTGCATACAGCATATCCTGCTTTCAATATTCCTAGTGCATCTCTTAAACATGAACCATCAACAAAAATAATTTGATCATTTTCAGGTCTTGGTTTAGTACACAATTCAGTCATCTGAAGACAATCATGTTCGATGTCTTCTACATTTTCAATTTCAACATTTTCACTGGGAAACAAAGTTGCTGGATTCAACGTAGTGCACCTTTTCAGCTGCACATTAGGTGATCCCAAAATTATTGTCTCGTACCTTGTAAGCCTAGCACCAGTCATGTGCTGTGTTCGGGAACGTGTCAAAAGTATTTCGACTGAGTGAAGGACCATAACTGTTAAGGGATGTCCCATTACTATTCCCTCACTCTGATTTAAGCTTATACCAACTGCTGCTACAGCACGCAAGCATCCTGGTAAGGCTGCTGCGACTGGATCCAAAGTAGCTGAAAAATATGCTACTGGTCTGTTTACGCCACCATGGGCTTGAGTCAAGACAGACAAGGAACATGCATCACGTTCATGACAAAACAATGTGAACGGCTTTGTGTAATCAGGCATACCTAAAGCTGAAGCTCTGCACATGTATTCCTTTAATTCAACAAAGGCATCCATTTAATATCTTTTCAACACTATTTCATCCTGCACATCCTTCTGGGTCAGTTTCAGTAAAGGTTTGGCTAGAGTCGAGAAATTGGGAATCCATTGGCGACAGTAGCTCACCATTCCCAAAAACTTTCTCACCTCTTCTCTCGTTTTGGATGGACTCATTTGAAGTACACTCGTTATTCTTTCTTTCATGATTCTTCTCGACCCTTTTTCTATTTGGTGACCCAAATATTTCACTTTCCTTTGGCAGTATTGCAATTTCAAAGGAGACACTTTGGGGGTGATTCCAACTCTGGCGGGCGGCTACCGCCATTTGGCCGCCATGCGGCCAAATTTCTGTGGTCCCCATTCCAACATTCCCGCTGGGCCGGCGGGCGCTAATCAAGTTAGCGCCCGCCGGCCCAGCGGGAATGAGGCCGCAACACAGGAGCCGGCTCCGAATGTAGCCGGCGGTGTTGCGGTGGTGCGACGGGTGCAGTTGCACCCGTCGCGCTTTTCACTGTCTGCTAGGCAGACAGTGAAAAGCTGGCCGGGGCCCTGTTAGGGGGCCCCTGCACTGCCCATGCCACTGGCATGGGCAGTGCAGGTGCCCCCAGGGGCCCCAGGACACCCCTTATCGCCAGCCTCTTCCTGGCGGTGAAAACCGCCAGAAACAGGCTGGCGGTACGGGGGTCAGAATCCCCAGGGCAGCGCTGCTTGCAGCGCTGCCCTGGCGGATTCTCCCAGCCGGGGAAAAAACGGCGGAATACCGCCGGCCACGGCAGAGCGACCGCTGCTTTACCGCCGCGGTCAGAATGCCATTTGAAGCACCGCCAGCCTGTTGGCGGTGCTTCCGTCATTCGTAGGGTCAGAATGACCCCCTTTGTGTGCATTCCTTCCCAAATGGTTCAGTAGGGCAATAGTGTCAACTGGACAGTCATTTTCTGTTTTGGATGCAGTCAATAAATCGTCAATATACTGTACTAAGGTTGAATCAAAAGGTAATTCCAATGATTCCAAATCTTTCTTTAGAATCTGATTGAAAATTGATGGTGACTCTGAAAACCCTTGAGGAATTCGACACCAACTGTAGATTCTGTCCAAGAATTAAAAACAAAAGAGAAATTGGCTGTCCTCATGAAGAGGCACAGAAAAGAATGCTTGCGACAAATCATTGACTGAGAACCACTCTGCATCACAGGGAATTTGAAACATTATTACAGCTGGATTTGGTACTACGGGACAACATTTGACTATTATGTCATTTATTTTTCTCAAATCTTGAACAATTCGGACCTTTCCACTTGGTTTTATTAGTCCCATGATTGGCGAATTACATGGACTACTTATTACTTCTTTCAGTACTCCCTGTTTCACAAACTCTTCAATGAGTTGGGCGACTTTCATGAGAATGTCTTGTGACATATAGTATTGAGTCTGAGGAAAATTTATATTAGGTTTTACAGTCACTTTCACTGGTTCTGCTCCTTTGACCAATCCTACTTCTTTCCCTGTTATATCCCACACTTCCTTTCCAACTGTTTCTTGTAAATCAGCTGGAATATCTGCTTCAGTGAGCATAGGATAAAGAGTAATCAGGGGATACTCTTCATCGACAGTTTCCTTTTCATCTTCTTCTAAACTGTCCTCTTCTTCTTCATCACTGTTTGTCTGAATTTTAATTCCATTATGTGAGCACATAATTGAGCATCCTAATTTGCATAATAAGTCTCTCCCTAACAGGGATATCGGACTTGAGTCACACACCACAAATTTATGTAACCCTTGAAAGTTACCAATTTGGACTTGCACTGCATCTGTAATTGGGTTTGTCAGATACCTATTTGCTACTCCTACTACATGAACTGTTCTCCCTGAAAGTGGCAAATTTGGCACTTCGATGCTTCTGACTGTAGAACATGTAGCTCCTGTGTCAACCAAAAATGAAACACTGTGACCCATAACTCTTCCTTCCACATATGGTCCCTTTTGATCAACTTCCAAAGATGCTGCAAGCATACAATTCCCCTCCTCATCTGAACTTTCACTCGCTCATACATTGTTTATTCCATTCTCACTGTGTAATGGGAATTGGTGTACTGTGTCACTTTGATTCATTCCTTGACCTGTGATCTGTTGAGGAAGCATTACTTGTTGCTGATTCATTGGTGCTAAGGGTACTTGCATTTGCTGATTAGGTACCAAAGGAAACTGCTGTTGCATTGGCTGCAACTGTGCCATTTGTACACGGGGCATTTGCACCTGCTGTTGTTGTATAGGTTGTAGACCCTGCATCTGATTTACATTATTTTGGAAATTTGGGTTTGGACCTCTCAGTTTTGGTCCTCTCACATTCTGAAATGTATTGACATCATTGTTTTGCTGACCTACGCCTTCCTGCACCAACATTGGGCACTCCCGTTTCCAATGTCTGACGATTCCGCACGTGTGACATGGCATCACCTTCTTCATTGCCTGTATACCATTAGGAATCACAACAGTATTTAAATCAGGACCATTATTCATGAAACCTCCTCGGCCTCTGCCTCTCATCTGTGGTTGAAACATAGCATTTCCCTGCTGTTGCTGCTGCGGCAACTGTTGTTGGAAACCTTGCAAACCTGACTGAGCTGCTCTAATCTGCATCACCATCACTTTCTCTTTCAACCTTTTCTGCTTTGTCTCAATCTCATCACTGCAGTATTTTGCATAGTTCAACACTTCATCGATCGATTTTGACTGCCAACAAATCAAATGCATTTGAATCATTTGGCTAATTTCTGGTCTCAATCCTTCCACAAATCTGAATACAAAATGTAGCATGTCCTTTGCCTCAATCGTTTCCGTGCCACTGAAATTTTTAAATGCTTTCAACAATCTCTCATAGTATGCATGTATCAACTCCTTAACCTCCTGTGCTGTTCTGTCAATTTTCTGCCAATCTAAATTTTTCAACGCAACCTTCGTTTTCAGATACTCAATCATTTTATGGTATATGCTCATTACCCTAGGCGATGGTGCACCTGTGTCCCTATCTCTTTCTGGTTCACTTGTTGGCCAATCTACAGCTCTTTTACAATCTTCCCACAAATCTGCCGGAACTACATTTTCGAATAAAGTATTCAGGTCTTCCCAAATACATTTTGCGAGTTTCACAAATCTATCTGTTTGTTGATACCATTTGATCGGTTTCTCTCTTGACTTAGGGTAATCATCCGTAAAAGATTGAATGTCACACCTGTGCCAGGGTACATGGATACGTTTTCCTCCTGCTGTTTCTCTCATTGGTAACGTGGTTATAAGATCATCATTCTGTTGTACTTTCTCATTCCGATCTGGGGTACTTTGTTTCTTCTTATCCTTTTTCTTAACCCACCTACTCTCCCACTTGTCTATACATCTCCAAACCTGCGCGCTTTGCAATATTTCTTTAAGGTGTGTTTTCATTCCTGCAGACCTCATGTGTTCAAAATCTTTTGTCTCAAAGTCTAACCTGTAACTTCTGCTCAAATGTTTAGTTTTATTTATGTCTATTTTGTGTCTGTCTGCAATTTCTTGTAACCTCTTATGTATGCTCTTACTTCTCTTGTGATTCTAGGGCAAATGTATCTCAGCTCTTCTTCTGTGTATGATTCTAACCTGTTCAAACCCATCGTTCCATCTACCAGTTCACCTGCTTCCATGCCCAATCTTATTTGATTCAGATATTCTTCTTCTTTCCCGCTGGGTGTACTCTGTGGGGAGTTCAGGCTGTTCAACCATTGTGTTAACTGTTGTGCGTTCAGTACCATCAATGCAGCGTCTACGTCTACTGCTATTGATGGTTTCTGTAATATTTCTGTTTTTGAAGTTAGCGGTACTATCAGTGGTGGACTTGACCTTACCACAGTTGACGGATTACGAATTGGAATTGGACTAAATTCCAACAAAGACCCAGATCTGTTTGACAGTGTTCATACGGGAGTTGTTTCTTGGGTATTTTCTATGTATCTTTTTCCTGTCTCATTCTGCGTCATTACACCTTGATCGCATACATTTGGCTTTGCCTGTATATATGATGTTACTGGCGGACCTACAGTGATAGGCAAAGATATTGCGTACGGATTCTGTCTGTTACCCAAATTCTGTGGCATATTAATTCCCACATTATGGTTCATCATTGCCGGCATGTCTAACTGTGTTTCTGTTGTTTGAATGTACTTTGGCATTTCTTGCATCTGCTTTTGAGGCATCAAAATTTGTGTTGATTCAGTTTGAATCAATGTCGGTCTTTGGTAATTTTGTCCTCCCTGAACCATTAAATTAGAAGTCATTTCCAAATTATGCTCATCATAATAGCATCTTTGGACCTGTGGCTGATAATAATTAACAGGTTTCAGTTTAGTCATGTCAGGATATATTCTCTGAACTGGTGATATTTCTGGTTTAAAAGGCATATCGGGACTACTTTGCCTCTGCAATATTCTCAAATTCGGGGCTTCAGTACCCTGTATTGGTTCTGGAGGGGCAGTACTAGTGCTTAGGCCATTTTCATTTTCCACATATGGTGGTGGACGGTCATTTAGCAATTGCAGAATGAACTCCTAATCGTCTGATTTGTCTGACCTTTTCAAATTTCTCTTGTTTTCTCTATCTCTGGACTGACTCCTGTTTGTTTTATGGGTAGCTTTCCTTCCTTCCATCTCTGCTTCGTCAGTAATTGCTGGAAACAATTTAATTCCCTGCAATATGTCTGATCTCCAAACCTTTTGAGTACTATCCCATCTAGCATACGCTAGTGTCTTTTCTACTTTTCTCACTCTTGTCTCAAATTTCTTTTGTAATTGCCTTCTAGCCATTTGTTCCCAAATTGCTAATGCTTCAAACTGTGCTGGTCTTGGAGGTATTTTCATGTCATATAGCGCAAATCTTAAATTCTCCAAAACTCTTAGATTAAACGTCCCATGAATAGGAAACACTACACTTCCATGCTTTTCTGTTAATTTACACCATTGCTTTAACCAAAGACATGGTGTGACACCCTTTTCTTCAATTACGATGTAAGCTGGTGTACCCTCAGGGGGTGTTTCTTCTCTTACATTTGCTTTAATATATACATCTCCCCTCAAGGCACTCTTAAGTGCTTTGAAAAATTTCATCTTTCCGTCTTTTATGTTTTTCTCAAAATGTAATCAATAAGTGACTTTAATTCCCGGAATACTCTTCGCTTGCCTTTCCCCACCAATTGCGCTTCACGGACTGCGTCCAATCCGTGTGCGACCCTTCTCACCAACCAACCTATCCCAGCGTGGCTCCTAGTGACATCACACTCACACACTGCGGCTGACAAAGTCTTGTGGATTGTCCTCCTTCATTCAGCTTCACTCAAAACTAATTTCTGCAATATATTGCGAGCACTAACCAAAAAGAAGAAAACAAATCTGTCGGTTTACTACAGGAAGGTAATATAATCGCTTCAGAAACCTTAGGGATTTTTCACTAGCCTCAGCAGTTATTCCATCTTTCTCGGCTTCCCACTTTCGCAAACAAAATTTGACCTGCAAACTTTACTCTCAACTGATCAATGAACTATTCTAGTGCACCTTCGAATTCGTCAAATCTCAAAGTCGAAAATGTTCTTTTATTCCTCAACATTCGTACTGACTTGTTGACCACGCCCGATCAACCTATTAAACCAAACAAATTACAACATCAATCAAGTGTCTCATACACTTTTCAACATACTCCGGAGTCTCTTGACCTCGCAGGGCCCGTCTCAATATCAACAACCATGTGTACAATTTTTCCTGCACAAAGTGCTACACACATATGAAGTTCGACGACTTCCCTACTTTCACACTTTGGAGTATCACTCCTCTAAAATTTTAATTGGAGTTCGTAACCCCCTAAAAATCCTCAAAAACTTCACAATTCATCTGCGGCATAAGCTGTGCAAGCGCAAAACCTTAACTTCACTCATACCGTCACTAGAAACACCAAAAATATTCTCACACCTCCATTTCCTCCATTCGCAAGCTCCGAGATTCCAGGAAAGTCATTGGGGATTTAGGGCATCATCATTTCTCCAACTTGTTTTATCAAAGAAAATTCTAACTTGAATCTGTCTATTGTTCGGATGGAGTCCCAAAGGGCCAAACCATCAAACTCTGCTACCATCTACTGATAGCGCGTCCAGTCCTTATAAATTACTTATACTTGGACACGCCGGAGGTCGGTGAATCTTTTGACCGGGTTGAGCTCTCCTCATCCAAAGAATTTTCAGATCCCTCAAATCAATAACCATTTAAAATCAATAACCAATACTCAATTAGTAATCAAACAGCAAATTACTTAAACAGAAAATCAGTCATTAGACACACCATGACCTTTCAGTCATGAATAACCACACCTGCTTATTAAAGGTTAATGGGTTTATTTCCCTATATTAACAAAGCTAATACAATATAAGTAAGTCTCAAAATCAAATGATATACACATACGAGCATTACTAGCTGTCCATAACGACGGAAGAAACGCAATCTACGCAATATCTGAATTATAATGCACTCAGTTATAGCAATGCAAATCACTAATAAAAGTAACTGAATTTGACTAATTGCATACATTGGTCAGCATAACAAGATTTCAATTCAGCATGGTGCATCAAATGTATACCTCAACTAACCTCTGATTAGCATTGGCATGTGGGGCTTCATGCAAAAGAATTTAACCAACATAAATTTAGAAAACTTCTAGCTTAGGCTCTGTCAAAATAAGCAGTTGGTACCTAAGAAGGAAAATACAATGAATAATACATTTATCCTTTCATAATTACCAAATACAATCAGCATTCAAAGTAAGTCTTCGTCCTTCAGGTACCGGTTCGATCAGCATGGGACAGATTTCAAAGGAGCAAAGTTTAAGTCAATTTTTCCTTGCAGCAGCAAGGAAAATGGGGCAAAAGTTATCGTATGGGCAAGACGGGGTAAAGTTAAAGTTAAAGTCTCTAGGGTGAGAATTCTTTAAAGTCTCTTCTTTCTCTGGGATAGAGAAAAAGCATCAAAGTGTCATTAAAATGGCATCTTGAATCTGGCTTTAAAATGGCATCAAAGAAAATGTCTGGGTTCTCTTTGTCCGGTGGGTTTAAGTAAGAAAACGTTCCAAATTCTTCAGGGTCTTCCATTGGAGGGTCCATGGGGTGGTTTCTCTTTAACCAATGAATAGTGTCTTTCTCTTAGTACTCATTTATGCATAAGGTGTCCTTGGAGTTTTGGAACAAAAGTAGCAACAAAGTTTGCCAATTATTTCTGTATCAGTGTCTTTATTGTCTGCACCTGCAGAAACTGACCTTGCTTCAAAGGGGATGAAACTTGCCTAGCACGCAACTTTTGAGATAAGTGTATTAGTCATTCTACTGGAAAAATACAGCTTTTAAAGTTAAAACATGCCTTTGTTAATACAAGTGAAGACTACGCACCAGGCAACTAGGCCAAAGCCTCTGCTAAATTTAAGCTAAGCATACAACAGTTTTATCGAGAAAATCATAAAATACATCTGCAATTATGACGGATTACTACATTGTCAATTCTTCATGATTAATCAAGCTTGTTTATACTAATGGCGAACTACTTCATGGGCACATTTTCTACACACATTATTTTTCTTTGCTAAAATCACATTGCCTTATACGATTTTGTTACATGATATATGAATGCTTGTTAGCCTTTCATTTTTCTTGCTTCATCAAGACTAGACTGTCTCGCTGCTCTCCATGGGGTCCTTCATTCCGAAGTGTTGGTATCAAATAGGCTTTTAACCACGCCCTGCCACGCCAATCACGCTCATGGGCTTGCCTTTCAAAAATCCTTTGTTAAGATTGGTAAACGCTTTACATTTGTCCCTCCTTAGGGCAGTTTTGCCACTGCCTTGGCCATCGAGCCTGTTACATGGATATTGCACGTTTGCCCATACGTGTCTCTCCTTCGCGCTCATGCTCATGGTGGCCGTGGCGTCTTAAATTGACTCGCTTATGTCAACTGATTTACTTTACATATTCAATTTATGCGGCAAGAAAAGTCCAGTTAGGAATTTTTTAGCTAGTAGGACCGGAGTGATGAGCCCTTGTAGTGCACTTTCAAACTACAAGGGAAGCCCTACAGATGTTAGTGTATGTATTAGCTGTGGACACTCCATGCACGGTACAATGCGGATTTTCCTTAAGTGTAAATGTACAAGTGAAAATACCTCCAGTTCCTAATTTCTCATCCTTTCTGTTAATTTAGTGTGTGTTTCGTCCCCTTCCTCTCCTATTCCCTGTTTTTTCTGCCCCACACATTTTCAGTCATGCTGTGTGTCAGTCTGTGGCTTCTTTCTTTCCACACTTTTCCAGCTAAAGCCACTTCATCGCATCTAGAATTTTCCCACATCACTCCCTCAAACGCTCATTTGTGACCTTTTAGCTCAATCAAACAGAAAACATATTGGGGTATATTTAAGAAACGTGGTGCTGCACCTACTGCAGTGTCACTTTCCTTTTGCCCCTTAGCGCCCCCCTACCTCCAGCATGTGCACACTGTATCTAAGATACAGCACACCATGGCACAGGGTAGGGGGCAATAGCGTCAATTTTATTGAAGCTATTGATGTACTCTCCACAAGTAGTGCCAACATTTTGGCTTTACTCCTGCCAAGTAAATAGGAGCCCATTATAAATAATGGAAGCCCCCTTTTAACCCCTGCTCTGAGCAGGCATTAAAAGTGCTGTAAAAAATGCCGCAGGGAAATCTGTTAGATTTCCTTGCGCCATTTTTGCGGCCCTTCTAACGGGAACCCTCCCCCTTTGCATAAATTATGGCTGGCACAAGCAAAATGTAGCACAAAGGGTTAGAAAGTGGCGCAATGCATGCAATAGGTGCAAGGATTTTGGCCTCGAGCCATATTAGCATAAAAACAATGATGCTAATGTGGCACAAGAAGGCCTTAAAAATATACACCATTGTGTTTTCAATGCCTGGCGTCCTTTTTGGAGTTCAGAAGAACTTGAATTCCATTTGTTTTCTGCTCGCCTGCAGCAGTTTGTCTTTCAGACTGTGCCACCTTTACCACAAGACCTGGATAAGTATCACTAAATGCTGGTCAAATCTATCTTGCATTTGTGTTTATGGAAACAATCTTACTTTGGAAACCGGCACTACGTATGTTTAAACAGCTAAGCGGTGAGGCTTTGCATTTCCTTCCCACAGACCAAGGAGCATTTCCTGTTACAGAGGCAGGAAACTGTGACGAATATCAAAATGCACAACCTGCTCTTCTTATAAACAGCATACTGCTGAAGCTTAGATCACACATGTACATAGGGGCATGTGACAGTCTAGTGGGCAGGAGCGTCGCTTCAGTTGATGCGACAGGTGCAGTGACACCGGGGTCCAGAGGCCAGCGGGCCCACTGAGCCCTGATTGTTGCTCTGTTTTATAATTCAAACAGCAGGAAGGGAGCCCATTTCCTTACTTGCACTAGAGGACCCACACTGGCTACTCTACTGATAGTGGAAAGAATACACAGTTTCGTGGCATTATTAAGGGAGTCCATCAGAGACGTCCGAGTAAAGGCTGCATTTAGCTGATTTGCCCAGACATGTGGCGCTGTAAGGCAATTATGGAGGTGTCATGCGTGCCACGGGGGTAACAGCTGCACCCATCCTTTACTCCCACATTATAGGAAAGTGGCTTCTTCCTAGCATGGTTACCCCACTTTGGGCCTTTTTGTCAGTGTGTTTAATTGTGTCTACTGGGATCCTGCTAATTAGGACCCCAGTAGTTAAGTTCTCTACCTTAAATTATGGTTGTAGGATACTGGTAACCCAGTATTCCACCCAAAATTGGTGTATGGGTGCTTCCTTATAAGTCCCTAGTATATGGTACCTGGGCACTCAGGGCATTGGGGTTCCAGGAGATCCCTGTGGGCTGCAGCATATCTTTTGCCACCCATGGGGAGCCCATGCAAAGGCTTCTACAGGACTGCCATTGCAGCCTGTGTGAAAAGGTGCATGCACCTTTTCACCGCCATCTACACTGCACTAGGTCACTTATGAGTCACCCCTATAGCAGGCCCTCCAGCCCTGAGGGCATGGTGCAGAGTACCTGTGTGTGAGGGCACCCATGCACTATCAGAAGTGCCCCCACAACCTCCAAGACCCTTTTCCCGGACTTCATAGGTGCGGGGACGCCATTTTGTGTGTGTACTGGACATAGGTCACTACCTATGTTCAGCTACATAATGATAACTCTGAACATAGGCATGTTTGGTATCAAACATGTTGGAATCATACCCCAATACTTTTCCAAGAATTGGGTGTATGATTCCATGCACTCTGTGGGCTCCTTAGATGACCCAACGTATTGCCACTCCAGCCTTCTGAGGTTTTCCAGGCTTCCCAGCTGCTGCTACCTCTCAGACAGGTTTCTAGCCTCCTGTTTGTTGAGAAGCTCAAGCTCCGGAAGGCAGAACAAAGGATTTCTTTTGGGAGAGGGGTGTTACACCCTCTCCCTTTGGAAATTGGTTTTACAGGCTTGGTAGGGGTAGCTTCACCAAGCCACTGGAAATGCTTTGTAGAACACATTTGGTGCCCTCCTTGCATAATCCAGTCTACACTGTTTCAGGTGTCCCAATCCCTGCTCTGGGGTGAAACTGGACAAAAGAAAGGGGGGTGACCACTCCCCTGTCTATCACTGTAGGAAGGTAGCCTCTTTCTAGCCTTGTTACCCCCACTTTTAGGCTGTTTGTAAGTATATGTCAGGGTGTTTTCACTGTTTCACTGGGATCCTGCTAGCCAGGGCCCAGTGCTCATAGTGAAACCCCTATGTTGTCAGTGTGTTTGTTATCTGTCACTGGGATCCTGCTAGCCAGGACCCCAGTGCTCATAAGTTTGTGGCCTATATGTGTTCCCTGTGTGGTGCCTAACTGTATCACTGAGGCTCTGCTAACCAGAACCTCAGTGTTTATGCTCTCTCTGCTTTCTAAAATTGTCACTGCAGGCTAGTGACTAATTTTACCAATTCTTATTGGCACACTGGTACACCCATATAATTCCCTTGTTTATGGTACTTAGGTACCCAGGGTATTGGGGTTCCAGGAGATCCCTATGGGCTGCAGCATTTGTTTTGCTACCCATAGGGAGCTCGGACAATTCCATGATCCCCCGGGTCTCTAGCACAGAACCCGGGTACTGCCAAACTGCTTTTCTGGGGTTTCCACTGCAGCTGTTGCTGCTGCCAACCCCTCAGACAGGATTCTGCCCTCCTGGGGTCCAGGCAGCCCTGGCCCAGGAAGGCAGAACAAAGGATTTCCTCTGAGAGAGGGTGTTACACCCTATCCCTTTGGAAATAGGTGTGAAGAACTGGGGAGGAGTAGCCTCCCCTAGCCTCTGGAAATGCTTTGATGGGCACAGATGATGCCCATCTCTGCATAAGCCAGTCTACACCAGTTCAGGGATCCCTCAGCCCTGCTCTGGTGCGAAACTGGACAAAGGAAAGGGGAGTGACCACTCCCCTAACCAGTACCTCCCAGGGGAGGTGCCCAGAGCTCCTCCAGTGTGTCCCAGACCTCTGCCATCTTGGAAACAGAGGTGTTGACGGCACACTGGACTGGTCTGAGTGGCCAGTGCCAGCAGGTGACATCAGAGACCCCCTCTGATATGCTCTTACCTCTCTTGGTAGCCAATCCTCCTTTCTTGGTAGCCAAACCTCCTTTCTTGGTAGCCAAACCTCCTTTTCTGGCTATTTAGGGTCTCTCCTCTGGGGAATTCTTCAGATAACGAATGCAAGAGCTCACTAGAGTTCCTCTGCACTTCCCTCTTCAACTTCTGCCAAGGATCGACCGCTGACTGCTCCAGGACGCCTGCAAAACTGCAACAAAGTAGCAAGACGACTACCAGCAACATTGTAGCACCTCATCCTGCCGACTTTCTCGACTGTTTCCTGGTGGTACATGCTCTGGGGGTCATCTGGCTTCACCCTGCACTGGAAGCCAAGAAGAAATCTCCTGTGGGTCGACGGAATCTTCCCCCTGCTAACGCAGGCACCAAAAGACTGCATCACCGGTCCTCTGGGTCCCCTCTCATCCTGATGAGCGTGGTCCCTGGAACACAGGAACACTATCCAAGTGACTCCCACAGTCCAGTGATCCTTCAGTCCAAGTTTGGTGGAGGTAAGTCCTTGCCTCCCCATGCTAGACTGCAGAACTGCGTACTGCATGATTTGCAGCTGCTCCGGCTCCTGTGCACTCTTCCATGATTACCTTCATGCACAGCCTAGCCTGGGTCCCCAGCACTCCATCCTGCAGAGCTCAACCCTCTGAGTTGGCCTCCGGCGTCGTGGGACCCTCCTTTGTGACTCTGACCCAATTCTGGTTCACAAATCTTCTAAGTGCCTGTTCAGGTACTTTTGTGGGTGCTGCCTGCTTCTGTGGGGACTCTCTGAGTTGCTGAGCACCCCCTCTGTCTCCTCCTCCAAGGGGCGACATCCTGGTCTTTCCTGGTCCCCAGCAGCACCCAAAAACCTCTACCACAACCCTTGCAGCTAGCAAGGCTTGTTTGGGGTATTTCTGTGTGGGAATACTTCTGCAACCTTCATCGCGACGTGGGACATCTTCCATCTAAAGGAGAAGTTCCTAGTCCTCTTTGTTGTTGCAGAACTCCAAGCTTCTTCCACCCGGAGGCAGCTTCCTTGCACCTTCATTCGGGGTTTTCTGGGCTCCTGCCCCCCCTGGACACTATCATGACTCTTGGACTTGGTCCCCTTTCCTTGCAGCTCCTCAGGTCCAGGAATCTGTCTTCAGTGCCTTGCTGATGTTTGTGGTTCTTGCAGAATCCCCCTATCACGACTATTGTGTCCTTTGAGGGCAGTAGGTGTACTTTACTCCTACTTTTCAGGGTCTTGGGGTGGGGTATCTTGGACACCGTGACTGTTTTCTTACAGTCCCAGCGACCCTCTACAAGCTCCCATAGGTCTGGGGTCCATTTGTGATTCGCATTCCACTTTTGGAGTATATGGTTTGTGTTGCCCCTAGATCTATGTTTACCCATTGCAACCTATTGTAATTCTACACTGTTTGCATTACTTTTCTGACTCTTACTTACCTGTTTTGGGTTTGTGGACATATAACTTGTGTATATAACTTACCTTCTTACTGAGGGTACTCACTGAGATACTTGTGGCATATTGTCATAAAAATAAAGTACCTTTAGTTTTAGTAACTCTGAGTATTGTGTTTTCTTTTGATATTGTGCATATGATATAAGTGGTATAGTAGGAGCTTTGTATGTCTCCTAGTTCAGCCTAAGCTGCTTTGCCATAGCTACCTTCTATCAGCCTAAGCTGCTAGAAACACCTATTTTCTACTAATAAGGGATAACTGGACCTGGCACAGGGTGTAAGTACCACAGGGTACCCACTATAAGCCAGGCCAGCCTCCTACAATCACCACCCCAGGAGTGGTACTCAGAGCTCCCCCAGAGGGTCCCTGGGTTTTGCCATCTTGGATTCCAAGTTGGCAGTGAACTCTGGGAGCATCTGAGTGGCCAGTGCCAGCAGGTGACGCCAGAGCCCCCGATAGGTGATTACCTGAGTAACTGACCAATCCCCCTTTCCGGGCTATTTGGAGTGTCTCTCTTGGTTGGTTCTTCAGATTCGGATTGCAAGACTCCAGCAGGAATCCTCTGAATAATTTACTTCACCTTCTTACCAAAGAAACTGCATCTGGACCCTCAAGGAACTCTAAAAACTGCAACAAAGAAGCAAAGATGACTTCTGCAACATTATAGCTTCAGCTCCTGCCAGCTATTGCAACTGTTTCCCAGTTGTGCATTCTCAGAGGTCAGCCTATGTTCAGCCTGCACAAGAAGAATGAAGGAATCTCCCTTGGAATAAAGGATTCACTCCCCTGCTTCAGCAGGCACATCTCTGCAATGATGACTGGTTGTGTGGGACCCCTCTCCTGACGAGCTGCGTGAATCCTGCATCACAGGTGGTGGACTGAAGTGGTCCCGATGGTCTTGATGTCCAAGACCATCCAAGATCAACTTTGGTGGAGGTAAGAGCTTGCCTCCCCACGCAAGACAGTACCCCGGTGCACTGTGTGCTTTGCAGTTGCCAAGGCTTGTTGGCACCCTTCCACAACATGCAGCTCCAACCCCCATCACTCCTGCCTGTGATGCACAGCTTCCTGCGTGGTTCTCCGGTGGCGTTGTAGCCTATGTTGTAGTGCTGCATGGGCCTCCTTTTGCACCTTCTTTGTCCCCATGCTGTGAGACTCCTGTGTGTGCTGCAAGGTCTTCTGAGGGGGCTCTGAGTTGCTGAGAGGCCCTCCTGACTCCTCCTCCTGGGTAGAGTCCACCAGGCCCCTCCTGGTCCCGAACAGCACCATTTTCCCCTAACTGCGAGCTTTGCGTGTGGCAAGGTTTGTTGGTGGAATCCAGCAATGCAAACCAGACTGCAATCCTCCATCCAGCCTGGGACATCATCTGCACCACCCAGGAACCTGCATCCGTCTTCGTGGGTGCAGTACTGACTGTTGTTCTTCACCGGTGGTTGTTTTTTTGCACCTTCATCCAGGTTAGCAGGGTCTCCTGTTCTTCCTGGACTCTTCTGTGCTTCTTAGACTTGGTCCCCTTTTTCCAAAGGTCTTCAGGTCCAGGAATCCATAGTTGATGTCTTGCAGTCTCTTCTGGTTCTTACATAGGGGGTCATTACAACATTGGCGGTAAAAGCTGCTTACCGCCGTGCAGAAGACCGCCAATAAACCGCCGCTGCCGCGGAAATCTCGCACAGCTATTATGACCCACATCTCGGAATCCACCGAAATTCAGACACCCACACAAGTCCGCCACACCAAAGGTCAGTGATAAACTGGTGAAAAAAAAAAATCCTCCACTGTCACGCCAACAGAAACACGGCCATGCTATTACGACCCACGAATCCACGCGCGGGCAGTCTTTCAACCGTGGTATTCCATTGGCGGTACACACGGCCGCGCTCAAAATACACACACATCTCCAAAACACCGCCACATTGGACAATTCGAAATACACATACCTGATACACATACACACACCACTCCCACACAATCAATACTATATAAAACACACACCCACATCACCCACAAACCCCTATGACCAAAACTTTTGACGAAGGCCAGAGAGACTGCACAGCATAGACAACCCCACCACACAGAGGCACACAGCACCATCACCCACACAACATCCACGCACAAAACACCACACATCACTACACATCACCACACTCATCACCACATACACCACCCCACACATCACCTACACCACCCCATGGCACGGCAAAGACACCCCAGGTTCTCCGAGGAGGAGCTCAGGGTCGTGGTGGAGGAAATCGTCTGGGTAGAGCCGCAGCTATTTGGAGCACAGGTGCAGCACACCTCCATAGCTAGGAAGATGGAGCTATGGCGAAGAATAGTCGACAGGGTCAACGCAGTGGGACAACACCCAAGAAATCGGGAAGACATCAGGAAGAGATGGAATGACCTACGGGGAAAGGTGCGTTACGTGGTCTCAAGACACAACATCGCGGTATAGCGGACTGGCAGCGGACCCCCACCTCCTCCCCCACAACTAACAACATGGGAGGAGCAGGTCTTGACTATTATGCATCCTGAGGGCCTCGGAGGAGTCGGTGGAGGAATGGACTCTGGTAAGTCAAATCTTAACTATCGTATCCCCCACCCTACCTGCATGCTATCACAGACCCCCACCCTCGCCCCCTCCCCTATCACTCCAACTCCTCACTTATGTACTAATAACACAAACCACACATCCCAACACCAAGCCCTGCATGACACAACAAAGCATGGACACCCATCACTAAAGCATGCCCAGTGCACATACCCATAACACCCCCCCAACCATCATCACACAAGCCCCCACACAGGAATGCTAGCACCGGGGTACACGCTCACCCACCCATTGCACACCATGACACACACACATGCAATAATCATGCTTTTACACCCCTGCAGGACCACTACCCAACGTCACCAGACAGGAGGGTCCAGACATCTCTACCCCACCCACAGAAGAGGCCCACAGTGACGACAGCAGCTCTGGCCAACTGGATCCAGATGACCAGCCTGGACTATCGTGGGCCTCGGACAGTCGGTTCCCCTCACACAGGCACAGCCCACCACAGACCTTCCACCCTCTGGTAACACCAGCACAGCACAGCACCCACCCAGCAGGCCCATACCTCCGTACCCAGGACACGTCAATCAGCTGTGTGTCCACCACTACAGGGAACTCAGGATAACCCACCACCCCAACAACAACAGGGACCTGGGGGCAGTGGTAGTGGGCACACGGTCCAGGGGACGGAGGCCCAGGAACACAGGGGAACTGGGAGGGCTGCTGTGCGACAGGGGGCGGACAGGCCAAGGGAACCCACTCTCCACGAGGCCCTCTCCTCCATCATGGGAGCATACCACCACTCCCAGGAGACGATGGCTACGGTCCTGGCCAAGTTTCAGGAGACCCAGCGCCTGCAGGAGGAACAGTATTTGGGCTTCAGGGAGGAACTCAGAGCCATCAATTACACCCTGGGCACCATCGTAGGGGTGCTGAAGGAGATACTCAACACCAGGAGGGACACCGTGGCACTCCAAGGGGCCCCTGACACTAGCATGGACGATGAACTGGCCACCACCTTTGCTGGCGCTAGTGGACAGGAGGCACCGCCACAGGACCACCACACCAGCACCCCACCCCCTGCAGACGGAGAACCACCCCACAAGCGGTCCCTGAGATCCAGGAACAGGACAGAGCACGAAGGCAAGACCCCCACCAAGAAATGAGACCACCCTGATTGTCATCCCACTGTCCCACTTTGCAACCCTGTCCATATTGGAACTGCCCCAGCTCCACTTCCTATGCCCATATGGGCAGTGCACCTGTGAGCCTAATAGACTGGACTCTGCCATGGACATTCCTCCACCATCACCCCTCACCATTTTACCACCCCTCTCCAATATTTAGCACTTCAATAAACACCCTTGAAGCACAAAACAATCTGGAGTCAGTCTCAGATTTTGAAAATGTATATTAGCAATGACAGTGACAAAATCCGTTCTCAAATGTAATGTCAACATACCTATGTCACACCTCACAAGTCCATGAAGAATGTAAGCAGATGACACACGTTGGTAACCACACCTGTGAAACCGTAATGGAAATGTACAACTCAGTTACCATATACTGGTTGAAATTGACAGACAGGATAGAGGTAGAAGTGTGAAAGTACTTGTAGTAGGCAAGAATGTGTTCTCACCTGTGTGTCACTGGAAATATTGCTGGATAACTGAGAACTGAGTCCCTGTTGTCAATGTCTTCTTCCTCTGCTTCCTCCTCATCACTGTCCACAGGCTCCACAGCTGCCACAACACCGTCATCTGGACCATCCTCCTGCAGAAAAGGCACCTGGCGTCGCAAAGCCAGATTGTGAAGCATACAGCAGGCGATGATGATCTGGCACACCTTCCTTGGTTAGTAGAATAGGGAACCACCTGTCATATGGAGGCACCTGAACCTGGCCTTCAGGAGGACAAAGGTGCGTTCGATCACCCTCCTAGTCCGCCCATGGGCCTCATTGTAGCTTTCCTCTGCCCTGGTCCTGGGATTCCTCACTTGGGTCAGTAGCCCTGACAGGTTGGGGTAACCAGAGTCCCCTAATAGCCACACACGGTGCCTCTGGAGTTGACCCATCACATAATGGATGCTGCTATTCCGCAGGATGTAGGCGTCATGCACTGAGCCAGGGAACATAGCATTTACCTGGGAGATGTACTGGTCTGCCAAACATACCATCTGTACATTCATCAAATGATAACTCTTCCGGTTCCTGTACACCTGTTCACTCCTGTGGGGGGCGGACCAGAGCTACATGGGCCCCATCAATGGCACCTATGATGTTGGGGATATGTCCAAGGGCATAGAAGTCACCTTTAACTGTAGCCAAATCCTCCACCTGAGGGACAATGATGTAGCTCCTCATGTGTTTCAGCAGGGCAGACAACACTCTGGACAACACGTTGGAAAACATAGGCTGGGACATCCCTGATGCCGTGGCCACTGTTGTTTGAAATGACCCACTTGCAAGGAAATGGAGCACTAATAGCACCTGCACTTGAGGGGGGATCCCCTGTGGGATGGCGGATAGCTGACATCAGGTCAGGCTCCAACTGGGTACACAGTTCCTGGATTGTGGCACGGTCAAACCTGTAGGTGATGATTAAATGTCGCTCCTCCAATGTCAACAGGTCCACCAGCAGTCGGTACAAAGGAGGATTCCGCCATCTCCTCACATGTCCCAGCTGACGGTGCCTAGGAAGGACAACAGCGACCACAGAGTCAAACAACTCAGAGGTATGTACCCACAGTCTACACAGAACACGAAACAT
This sequence comes from Pleurodeles waltl, assembly GCF_031143425.1. Lineage (NCBI taxonomy): Eukaryota > Metazoa > Chordata > Amphibia > Caudata > Salamandridae > Pleurodeles > Pleurodeles waltl. The sequence goes on from NC_090446.1 coordinate 268,170,999, forward strand.
AATCCAAAAAGTTGTCTGTATGTGTGTTGAGTTCAGGCCTAGGTATGTGTCACGCAGTTGAAAATGAAGCCATGTGGGCCCCTGAAATGGCGGCTGCCTGACCTCTAAACTGGGACAATGGGATGTGAGGTAACTGCGCTGGCGTTGTACACCGTCGCGGTAGGCAGCCGAAGACCGCGGCGCAATGCTGCATTGGTTCACATTGGACCCTATGGGTCCCAGGAGCCAATGACGAAGTGCGCCCGCGGTGATGATACGCACCGCCGCAGGCGTCACCGCCGCGGACGTGACCGCCATTTTCTAACTGTTGAATCACTCGATACCTGAACTTCGACAGGAGAGGACCTACACCGCAAGTGCTGCTGTGACCTCGGTCTGGAAGAGACAATGGCTCGTGCGTCTGGGGAAAGGGCCCCTGCCTTCACTGCACAGGAGTTGGAGAACAGTGGACAGGGTCCTCCCCCAGTACACGCTGCTCTACGGTCCTCCAGACCAACAGGTGAGTACACAGGGAGCAAGTGGTATGGGCTATGCCTGGGTGGAGAGGGCTGGTTGTAAGTAGGAAGGGGGCAGAGTTCTGCGTGCATGAAGGACTGTGAATGCATGTGCCACATGGCAAGGGTAGGGATGTGGGCCACTCACTTAGACGGTGCAGTTGGTAATGACTTCTCTTCTTCCCCTGTACATGTCATGTAGGTCAGCGCCCACCAGAAGAAGGATATTTGGCGTGCCATCGCCAAGGACGTCGGGACCCTGGGGGTCCACCAGAGACAGAGCACTCACTGCCGTAAAAGATGGGAGGACATTCGCCACTGGAGCAAAAAGACAGCGGAGGCTCAGCTGGGGATGGCCTCCCAACGTGGGAGGGGTGCCCGTCGCACAATGACCCCCCTGATGTCCAGGATCCTGGCGGTGGCCTACCCTGAGTTGGATGGGCACTTGAGGGCATCACAGCAGACACAAGGGGGTGAGTACAACATCATTCTGCGGACTTTGCGCGCAGTGAAGGTGTGTGGGTGGGGGAGGAGGGCTGTGGGTTTCCCTAGGCCAGGGCGAGGTCCGTAGGCTAGGCCCCTCCGTAATGCAGGCCATGTGGCACTCCACCCCACCTCTGTAGAGTGCCAAGTACAGGTATACATGCCCCTGTGTCATCTATGTGTGCTGATGTCGACCATAGCCATGTAGGCCATATCCCAGGAACTGCATCAGTAGAGCCCAACAGCACGGCGTAGTGCAGGGGGCTGCTGTGTCTGTATTGTCCGCCAACTGTAGCGGTAAGCCATGCACTCAACCTGTCTTTCTTCTGTCGTCCCCCTTCCCTTTTTGTGCTCTCCCTGTTCTTGTGTGCATCAGCATCATCAGGCGAAGGTAGAGTGGAGCTGCATCCCACATGGCCATGGAGGGCCACACCACGGACCCTGAATACACCAGTGGGACGGAGGGCGAGGGGAGCTTCACGGCGGTCACAGGATCAGCAACCAGCGACTCGGACTCGTCCTCCGATGGGAGCTCCCTTGTGGTGCGGCAAAATCTGTGTCCCCCACTTCTACAGGTACAGCTGCCACCCCCCCTACCAGCACCGCCCTCCCAGCAGCCCCTCAGCCTTCGCCCCGTGCCCGCTCACCCAGGAGGGTGGGCATCACCTTCGCCCCAGGCACCTCAGCCCCTGCCCCTCTGCTGCCCTCAGTGAGGAGGCCATTGACCTCCTCAGGTCCCTCACTGTTGGGCAGTCTACCATTTTGAATGCCATCCAGGGTGTAGAAAGGGAATTGCAACACACAAATGCATTCCTGGAGGGCATTCATTCTGGTCAGGCTGCCCTTCATCGAACCCTGCAATCTCTGGCCTCAGCACTGATGGCAGCCATTGTCCCTGTCTCTAGCCTCCCCCCTCCAACTTCCTCCACCCAGACCCAATCCCCTGTACCCCAGCCTATCCCAAGACCAGCCTGCACACACCTCAACATGCAAGGGAAGCTCAGGCAAACATAAGCACCACACATCCCACAGGCACTCACGCAAGCATCACACACATACAGACACAGCAACATCCACTGCCTCCACTGTGTCCCCCTCGTCGTCGTCTTCCTTCTCCCTCCCAGTGTCGTCTACACTCTCACCTGCATGCACTACCACTACAGCCACTAGGTCCCGCACCAGCACACCCACCACCACACCCCGCTCACCTGCACTCACCACCCCCACTACCATTTACACGTCCCCTGTGTCCTCTCCCAGTGTGTCTGTGACGCCCCCTCCCAAAGTACACAAACGCGGGCACACACCCACCCAACATCCATCCACCTCACGACAGCCTCCAGCGCATGCACCTGCACCCAAATCAACAAAAGTTACACCTCCTACAACCACCTCCTCTTCCTCCACTCCCAGACCCCCTCCAGCTACCCGTCCCAGTGTTCCTAAGAAACTGTTCCTGAGCAACCTTGACCTCTTTCCCACCACTCCCCCCTTCAATTCATAGGTTCCGTACTAGCACCTCAGCCAAAAAATTGCCGGGACCAGTGGTGCCTGTTAGAGGTATGTGGAGTGCACCGGCCACCAGGGCAGCCAGGGTGACACGGAGCCACAGCACAGCCAGTCACCTCCCTGTGAAGCACCAGAAGTTAGACAGTGCCCGGCGGGAGAGGCGGAAGACTCCAGCCGGCAAAGCCTCTCACAAGGGTCCCGGGGCAGTGTCCACTCAGATGTGACTCCTCCCAAGGTGGGGAAGGGGCAGAAGAAATCGCCAAAGTCTGGGAAGAGCAGCATGGCGGAGAAGCCCGCCATCATCCCCGCTGCCCAGGAGTCCACCGCCAAACCCATCGTCACTGGCCAGGAGGCCACCGCCAGAGTCAATGCCCAGGAGGGCAGCACCATCGTCAGTGGCCAGGAGGCCAGAGTCAGTGCCCAGGAGGGCAGCCCCATCGTCACTGGCCAGAAGGCCACCGCCATAGTCAGTGCCCAGGAGGGCAGCACCATCGTCAGTGGCCAGGAGGCCACCGCCAGCCACAGCCCAGCTGCCCAGGAGGGCCCCGGCAGCCACAGCCCAGCTGCCCAATTAAGGACCGCCAGCCCCAGCCCAGCTGGGCAATGAAGGACCTCCATGGCAAGCACCACTGAACAGGTCAGAAACTGCAAACTCAAGCACCGCTGAACAGGGCAAAGACCGCCATGGCAAGCACCGCTGAACAGGGCAAGCACTGCTGAACAGGGCAAAGCACCGCTGAACAGGGCAAAGACCGCCATGGCAAGCACCGCTGAACAGGGCAAGCACCGCTGAACAGGGCAAAGCACCGCTGAACAGGGCAGAGACCGCTGAACAGGTCAGAAACTGCAAACTCAAGCCAGGATTAAACAGTGGGCAAGCCACCCACTGTAGAGACTTGAGAGACTGTGGCTTTGCACTCCCCAGGATTGAACAGTGGGCAAGCCACCCACTGTAGAGACTTGAGAGACTGTGGCTTTGCACTCCCCAGGATGGTCCAGTGGGCAACCCACCCACTGTAGAGATTTGAGAGACTGTGGCTTTGCACTCCCCAGGATGGAACAGTGGGCAACCCACCCACTGAAGAGACTTGAGAGACTGCGGCTTTGCACTGCCCAGGATTGAACATTGGGCAAGCCACCCACTGTAGAGACTTGAGAGACTGTGGCTTTGCACTCCCCAGGATACATCAATGGGCATGGAGCCCCATCGTGGATCTGGCGTGGTGCAGTCATCCGACTGAGGTGCCCCCCCTTCCATTCCCCCTGAGGTGCATGTTGTATTTCTATCTGATGCCCCAGTAGTGCTCTCTCCATTTTGCTCAGGTATCTGATGTGGGCTTCGCCCATGCATTTTGGGCCCAGTGGTCCACGGACATTGAATGAATGTGTAATTATATCTGTATATATTTGGTTACTGTATTTTGATATATTACAATGGTGGCACTCATTTCCTTTTGTGTTTGCATTCTTCCGGGGGGTTTGGGGGTTGTTACTGTAATGTTTGGATATGCATTGGTGTGTGTGTTGTTGTGGGTGAGGGTCGGGGTGGGGGTGTTGCGTGTGTGTGTCCCTGACTTTTGCCTCCCCCTCCCCTATGTCGTAGGTGCAGTACTCACCGTTGTCTTTGGCGCCGGCGTTGATGATGGTCGTACAGGAGCAGGAAGACTATTGCAGGGAGTATTTGGAGTTCCGGTTTCATGGTGTCCTCCTTCCTCATGGAGTGTGTAGAGGTGAGCGTTTTCCCTTTGAAATGGCTGTTTCCGCCGTGTTTTTATCCACGGTGAATCCGCCCCGGAAAAGGTGGCGGATTGGTAGGTTGTGATACTGTGGGCGGTACATTGTCCTCCGCCTGTCTGTTGGCGGTGACCGCCAAGCTGTTTGTCTGTACCGCCGTGGCGGTCGGAGTGTTAAAGTGGCTGTCTTTGTTGGCGGTTTCTGCCACTGTCATAATTCCCATTTTTTTTCCGACTGCCTGTTTGCGGTCTTACCGCCGCTTTCACTCTGTCCGCCAGGGTTGTAATGACCCCCTAAGTAGTGTAGATGGTAGTGGGAGGGATAGTCATTTAGGTAGGCCTCCCTTCACACCCAGAGGTCGTCACTAGGGTCACAAACGTTAGGGAAAGGTCTACCTCTGCTCATTCCCATATCACCACAGTGTCTGAGGGATCCCATGGTTCGACTTCAGGTGATGACTCCATGGATAGGGAGCTAAGGAAACTGAGACTGGAGGAAGCCTGGTTGAGGCTGCAGCAGCAACAGCTAACCCTAGAGAGGGAGACCTTGGCTGTGGAAATGGAAAGGCATGGGTTGGAGTTAGTACCCCATGGTGGCAGCAGCAGCAGTTTCAGGAGATATGGGTCCAGGGATGACACCTTTGATTCTAGAAACTGTTCCCCCATACAAGGTGGGTATGACAACTAGAAGTGGAAAAGGGAAGGGATAGACTTCTCACTGTCAGAGAAGAAGACTCAGACAACTATGATATTCTTAAAACTGCACTCTTGGGTGGATATGGCTTCACCACTAAACAATACAGTATTGAGTTCAGAGAAACCAGAAAAGAGTCATCACAGGATTGGGTTGAATTTGTGGACTGTTCTGTTAAGGCTTTAGAAGGCTGGTTAATGACAGCAAAGTGTTTGATTATGAGGCCTTATACAATTTGATTCTGAGAGACCGTATTTTGAATAACTGTGTGTCTGACTTGTTGCACCAGTATCTTGCAGACTCAGATGTGACCTCTACCCACGAATTGGGAAAGAAGGCAGACAAATGGGTCAGAACAAGAGTGAGCAGAAAAGCTCATGCAGGGTGTAAGAAGGACAAGAGGAAAGAAGGTAATTAGTCTCATGACAAGGGTGGGGACAAACACAAAAGTAAAGATTTCTCCTCAGGTCCACAAAACTCCTCTGGGGTGGGAATAAAACCTTTTCCTCTTCTTTCTCTTCTGCACACACTAAAAATACTTGGTGCTATCTGTGCAGAGGTAAAGGCCATAGGTCGGGGGACACATCCTATCCAAGTAAAGCCCCTGAGCTTACCACCACTACTACATCCACTTCTAGTACCCCTAGTAGTAGTAGTAAGAGTGGTGGAACTACTGGCAATAGTCAAAATGAACATGTGGATAGTTTCACTTTTGGGTCCATCATAGGAACTGGGGTAGGTGTTGAAACCACCAACACAGTTTCTGTCTCACCTGGTGCCATTGGCCTTTCCACATTGGTTTCTTGACCCCTTAACATGAATAAGTACAAGCAGACAATTCAAATAAATGGTGTTGAGGCCTAGGCCTACAGGGACACAGGTGCCAGGTTCACTTTAGTGACTGAAAACCTGGTGTCTCCTTCACAACACCTCCTTGGACAGAAGTACCAACTTACTGATGTCAATAACTCCACTCAATCTCTCCCCTTAGTTGTAGTGCAACTTGGTTGGGGTGGTGTTACTGGCCCTAAGCAGGTGATGGTGCCACCTAGCTTACCTGTAGACTGTCTCTTAGGAAATGACCTAGAGGCCTCAGATTGGGCTGAAGTAGAGTTTATGACCCATGTATCCATGCTGGGTATCCCCAATGAATTGCTTCCTTTAATCTCAGGTGAGAATAAAAAGCAAAGGAGAGAAGGAGCCCTGAAGCCTCAGGATCATCCTCACACCACAGGGAAAAAAAGTATCAAAGTATCCCCTACCCACCCAACCACAAAGGATATCATTCCTGTGGTGGGAGACACTTCTCATAGGGTGGAAACTGTATTAAAGGAGTCAACAGCTATCACAACTGGACTCCCAGAGGTGAAAGTACTTGTCTGTGAGAAAACTAAGACAGAAAAGCATCCTTGCCCTGTCTTCGTAAATTTGGAGCAACCCCCCAGCTCACTCAGAGAAACATTAGTGCAGCACCCCTGCACTAACTCTAAAACTTTAGGCCAGCAGCCCCGTCCTTATGTGGAGCTGTTGGGACAGCAATCCTGTCCGCTCTACCCAAAGAGGGAGAGCAACCCTATCCCCTCTTGGAGCCACGGGGACAAACATTTTGCCCTGCTCTAGCCTTGCTAAGACAGCATCCCTGTCTGGCATTACAATCCTTAGGATCACAACCCTGTCCTGCCACAGGGTGCCAGGGACAGTCAGACTAACCCACTTTAAAACTCTTTCAGAACCTTAAAGCTAGGGAATCTCAGAGTCCACAGTTTCACTGTCCTCAAACTAAAAGTAACCAAACAGGGTGCTTCACCTCCCCACAGGGAAGGGACCACATAGTGGATAATAAAGGGATGAAGGACTCTATTGCAGAGCCACTCCCAACTTATCACCACTTAGACAATAAAGTCTCAACAGTCCAAGGTTAGCCTTATTATCCTTTGTTTGGGGGGAAAGTGGTTGTGTAGGAAAGTGGCCTCTTTCTACCATGGTTACCCCCACATTTGGCCTGTTTGTCAGTGTGTTTGACTGTGTCTACTGGTATCCTGCTACTCAGGACCCTAGTAGTTATGCTCTCTCCCTTAAATTATGGTTGTAGGAAACTGGTAACCCAATAATTCACCCAAAAATTGGCATACTGGTGCCCCCTTTTAAGTCCTAGTATATAGTACCTAGGTACCAAGGACATTGGGGTTCCAGGGGATCCCTAAGGACTGCAGCATATCTTGTGCCACCTATAGGGAGCCCATGCAAAGGCTTCTACAGGGCTGCCATTGCAGTCTGTGTGAAAAGGTGCATGCTCCCTTTCACTGACATTTACACAGCACCAGGTCACTTGTATGTCACCCCTATAGCACACCCTCCAGTCTTGAGGGCAGTGTGCAGAGTACCTCTGAGTGAGGGCACTCCTGCACTAGCAGAGGTGCCCCACAACCTCCAGGACCCTTTTCCCTGACTTCCTGAGTGCGGGGATGCCATTTTAGGCGTGTACTGGTCACTACCTATGTCCAGCTACATAATGGTAAATCCGAACATAGACATGTTTGGTATCAAACATGTTGGAGTTATACCCCAAATGGTTGTATGATTCCATGCACTCTGGGGGCTCCTTAGAGGACCCCCAGTATTGCCATTCCATCCCTCATATTGAGGACTTTTGAGCCAATTCTTTTCTTCATTCCTGTACCAGCAGACACCCGGCATTCCTGCCTCACTCCAGAAAAGACTGCAGCTATATTTTCTAACTAATTTTCAGACTAATATTCTCCATGGAGTTTGTTCTTTGAGCGCTGCGCTTGCCTAGAACAGCTGGTGTATTTCAGACCTCGTATTTTGGCAGAGTGCTTATCTTGAAGAGATAAATGTATTTCTGAACATTCTACATTATTATTGTAGATACATGCCTAAATGTGCTTCAGGAAATCTACTTGAGCTCAAGTACTACAAAAAGTGACAGTGCAATTTTAAAAGAACATTTACGTGAGTTTTCTTTCTCTAAAAGCATAAGTCTTGGATTTAAATTGTGTCATTCATGCCTGTGTTTCAGGTTTGAGGAATTTGCTTTTGAAGGGTTTTTTCACACACACAATGACACCAAACCAAACTGTGCCATCCTAACTTTTTAAACCCAGAGTGGACATTTGTATTTCTTGGATTGTTTTTGTTCCTTTTAGTTTAACCCTATGCATGCAGGAAAATTATATGTGATATAATTAATGCCCTTGATTGCCTTTCTTGTGCATGATAAGCGCAACCACAGTTCTAATTGTAGTGTGAAACAGTGAATCTCTGTGCAGCCAGCCCTAGTGTCGCAGTACTTATTGTTATGGTAGTCAGTTTGGGTTTTTAGTAAAGCAGTGTTAGTAATTGTGCCAACAGTTATTATTATCCAAGAAAAGTGCTGGAGCATCCCAGTGTTCTTCTACCACTCCCATGCCACATCAGAAAGAGAAATTCAGTTTCAAGGAAGTTGAGTGAACTAACTCTACTATCACTCTGTCAACAACAACCTGCCCCCGAACATACAGGATGCCTGGCTGGACTGGCAAGACGTGGCAGTGTTTTCTCTCTTTCTTTCACACTCCCCCTTTCCTTTTGGGACACCTGCCGGTGTTTCTGTGTCCACCAGGAAGTGCTGAGAGGTGTTCCAGGAGGTCGGAGGGAGGATACCATCACCCCTGCAAACATCCTGCTTTTCAGGTGAGTGGCCCCATCTCGACAATGGCTGCCATCAGAGAGGAGGCCAGAGCCTGGATTGTTCTCTGTTGGGCCGCCAAGCCAGTGTGAATGCCCTCCAGAAATGCATTGGTCTGTTGCATTTGGGCTGTCAGCCCCTGGATGGCATTCACAATGACTGACTGCCCCACAGCGATGGATCTCAGGAGGTCAATACCCTCCTCACTCAGGGCCGGAGGGCTAACTGGGGCAGGGCCTGAGGTGCCTGGGGCGAAGGAGATGCCCACCCTCCAGGGTGAGCGGGGACGGCCAACATGATGAGGGCTGCTGGGAGGGCGGTGCTGGTACGGGGGTGGCGATGTACCTGTAGCTGGGTGGGCACAGAGGTGTCGGCCACCACCAGGGAGCTTCCATCGGAGGAGGTATCTGTGTCAGAACTGTACCCTCCTGTCTCCCCCATGGTGCTCCCCTTGCCCTCATCCCACTGGTGCCCTCACCGTCGGTGAATTCTGGCACCTGGGTCCTGTGGGATGCAGCTCCCTCCTTCGCCAGTTCCTCTGCTCCTCCACCAGATGATGCTAATGCACATAAGAAGAGGCTGACAATACAAAAAATGGGGGGAGACAAAGGATACACTTGGTCAATGGCAGCACCAACACCACCGTTGGCGTACACACACCACACTCACACACATGGAACAGCCCTACGCACTATGCAGTGCACTACCAGTAACAAGGCTAATCACGAGGGCATGGGGAGGGACACATACCGCCAACTGCAGCATACCTGGGACACACACAGCCATGGCCAGTGTTGGATGCCTACTAGCCATTTTGGAGGAATTTCACATCAGATCCCTGCCCAGCATGGCACCTACTCTGCAATGTCAGGCCTAGGGGCACCCACAGACACACATCCCCCACCCGGATACCACCCCACCATCCATAAGTAGTAGTGATGAGCACTGTACTCACCCCTTTGTGGCTGCTGTGATGCCCTCAAGCACCCATCCAGCTCCGGATAGGCCACCGCCAGTATGCGGGCCATCGGGGGGTCAGGGTTCGACAGTCACCCCTTTGTCTTTGGGAGGTCATCCCCAGCTGGACCTCCGCCGTCTTCTGTGCCCATCATCTCTGGTCCTCCCACCGTTTCCGACAGTGGGTGCTCTGCCTGCTGTAGACCCCCAGGGTCCGCACGTCCTTGGCGATGGCACATCATATACCCTTCTTTTGATGGGCACTGACCTGCAGACTAAATATACACAAGGAAAGGTATTAGTTAGACTGTCCTTGCTGTTATATAGCCCTTCCCATACCCTTATGCAGAGACATTGCCCAGCATGCATGCTGCACGCTGCCCAGGGCCCATCCACCAACCACCCCCTACATGAGACCTTCACACACAGCACTCCATGCTGTCATTCCCCATGCATCGTGCTCACAGTATACTCACCTGTTGGGCTGGAGGCCCATACAGCAGTCCGTACTGGGGTAGGACCCCATCCACTAGTCTCTCGAACTCCTCCGAAGTGAAGGCAGAGTCCCTTTCCCTAGTCACACAGGCCATGGTAGGTTACAGACACAGGTCACAGCAGCACATACAGTGTAGGTCCTCTCCTGTTGAAGGTCAGGCAGCAAGTGAGTGAACAGATAGAAAATGGTGGTGACGTCCACAGTGGTGCATACCGTCACCGCAAGCGTACATCATCATTGGCCAATGTACCCCATAGGGCCCCATATTATCCAACGAGGCGTTGCACGGCGGTTTACAACCGACTCCCACGACGGCACACAACATCAGCGGAATTACCTTACTTCCACCTGTCCCTCCATACAGGACAGGTGGACACCAATTCAGGGTGATATGCCACTAATACATTTAAAAATCACATCATGCATTAAACTGTAGTGGCTACAATGTAGTTAATGACAGGCTCCTCACTCTTTTGTCCCTTAGACTGCAACCGCTGAGGATGAATAGGAGATTGAGACACCCCTCCATGTACAGACTACTGGTGGACTTGGCAACAATGGAGGACAGGCACATTATCCTCACCCACAGACTTTACAGGGCCACAATCACAGAGCTGTTTGCCCAATTGGAGCCTGACCTGATATCTGCTATCCGTCACCCCACTGGGAACCCTCCTCTTGTGCAAGTCCTATCTGTGCTACATTTCCTGGCGATTGGTTCTTTCCAAGTGACAGTGGGCTTGGCAGCAGGAATGTAACAGCCAATGTTCTCAATAGTGCTGACAAGAGTGTTGGCTGCCCTTATTAAACACATGTGCAGCTACGTTGTTTTCCCCCAGGTGGAGGATTTGGCCACAGTGAAGGCGGACTTTCTTGCAATGGGACATATCCCCAATATCATTGGGGAGAGTGATGGAACACATATTGCATTTGGCCCTCCCTGCAAAATGAACAGATCTTCAGAAATTGAAAAAGTTTTCACTTGATCAGTGTGCAAATGGTGGGTTTGGCAGACCAGTATATCTCCCATATCAATGCTATGTATCCTGGGTCGGTGCATGATTCCTTTATCCTGAGGAATAGCAGCATCCCAAATGTGATGGGCTAACTACAGAGACAAAGGGTGTGGCTAATAGGTGAGCCCTGGTTCCCACTCAGGGGATGTTGGTAAATGGGTATGGTGTAGGCCATAAGGGATAATGTGTGGCTAACATTTGTCCCACTATATTTGCAGGTGGCTCAGGTTACCCCAACCTATCATGGCTACTGACTGCTGTGAAGAATCCCAGGACAAGGGCTGAGGAACGTTACAATGAGGTACATGGGCGAACAAGAAGGATCATTGAACGTACAATTGGCATCCTAAAGGCCAGGTTTCGACGCCTTCATGTGACTGGTATATTCCTGTGCTACTCACTCAAGAAGGTCTGCCAGATAATTGTGGAATGCTGCATGTTGCATAACCTTGCCTTGAGACGTCATGTGCCTTTTCTGCAAGAGGAGGAGGCTGGAAAAGGCTGTGTGGCAGAAGTGGACCCTGTAGATAGTGAAGATGAGTAGGCAGGGCATGAGAATGAGGACAAAAGAACTGCAGTGATATGGCAGTACTTCCAATGACACGCAGGTAAGACAGTGTAGCTTCACATTTCATTGTCAGTTTTTTGTTTCACTTTGTAACTGGCAGGCTGTAATTTCCCACTTCTATGGCCACTCACTGTACCCTTTGGCAACTCTTTTTGCAAATGTTGGTGCCCCACTATCGCTCTTGTTGTGTTCACTGCAGCCAAATACAGGTCTTTCCTATGTTAACATTACTGTACAGTTGAATTGCAATGTTGAAACCTTGTTAAATGAATATGTACTGAAATCATTTCACATACTCCATACTTGTATTTTTTCAGTGTGTGTTCATTGCTCTGCTATGAAGAAAATGGAGAAGTGCAATGGGCTGCGGTGATGATGGAGGAAAGTCCAGGGTATAACTCCAGTCTATTTGTAGCACAGGTGCAGTGTCCATGGGGACATAGGAAGGGGAGCAATGGCAGTTCAAGTTGGACAGGATGACAGAGTGGGACACAAGGGTGACATCAGGAGAGGCTCATTTCCTGGCTGGGATCTTGGCAATAGTCTCTGGCTTCTTCCTGGATCGCAGGGAACATTTGCTGGGTGGTTCTCCTTCTGCAGGGAGAGGGGTGCTGGTGGCCTGTTGGTCCTGTGGCGGGGCCTCCTCTCCACTATGGCAGCATAGGTGGAGGGCTGTTCAGTAGTCTGGCTAGTGGCAGGGGCTAGCTGGTGTGACACTGCCTCCCTCATAATGTTGGCCATGTCTGCCAGCACCCCTGCAATGGAGACGAGGGTAGAGTTAATGGCTTTCAAGTCCTCCCTGATCCCCTGGCACTGTCCTTCCTGCAGCCGCCTGTTCTCCTGCACGTGGTCCAGGATCTGGCCCAGCGTATCCTGGGAATGTTGTTATGCTCCCAGGAACTCAGTGAGTGCCTCCTGGAGAGTCGGTCCCCTGGGTCTGTCCTCCCCCTGGAGAACAGCAGTCCTCACAGCTTTCCTGTTGTCCTGTGCCTCTGTCCCCTGAGCCGTGTGCCCACTGCCACTGACCCCAGGTCCCTGATTGTCCTGGGTTTGTAGTGTGTCCTGGGGTCTCTGTAGTTGTGGACACACTGCTGATTGACATATCCTGGGGACAGAGGTATGGGCACGCTGGGTGGGTGCTGTAGTGGTGTTTCCTGAGGGGGGAGGTTCTGTGGTGGTGTGTGACTGTGCCTGGGTAACCGACTGTCCAGAGGTTCCTGATGGGCCAGGTTCGACATCTAGATCCAGGCGAGCAGAGTCCCTGTCCTCACTGTAGGCCTCTACTGTGGGGGACTGGATGTTGCTGGCACATCTTCTGGCTGGGATACCTGTAGGGATGTAAATGCAGTTTTATTGTTTCTGTGTGTGACATATTGTACATGGTTGGGTTGCCCTCTATGGCTGTTATTACCCTGGCAGCTTTACCTTAAGTGAGTTGTTATGTGGTGGGCTAGCTGATTCTCTCTAGTGTGCATGCTTTAGTGATAGGTGTCCATGCAGGCCTGTGAGTGGTGTCCGTGCATTGGTTGTGCATGCAGGGCTTGGCATTGTGATGAGTAAGATGTGATGGTGGGTGTGTGGGAGGTGGTGGGGTGATGGGAGTGAGGGTAAGGGTGGGGTATCTGATGGCATGCAGGTAGGGAGGTGAAAGTAGTAACGAGTTGACTTACCAGAGTCCAGTCCTCCTGCTACTCCTGCCAGGCCCTCAGGATGCATGATTGCCAAGACTTGCTCCTCCCATGTTGTTAGTTGTGGTGGTCCACCGTCAGTCCTCTGTACTGCGAGCTGGTGTCTTGCTGCAAAGGAACGTACCTTTCCCCGTAGGTCATTCCACCTCTTCCTGATATCATCACTTGTTCTGCGGGGGTGTCCCACAGCGTTGACCCTGTCCACGATCATACGCCATAGCTTCATCTTCCTAGCAATGGATATCTGTTGTACCTGTGCTCCAAATAGCCGTGGCTCTACCCGGATGATTTCCTCCACCATGAACCTTAGCTCCTCCTCAGAGAATCTGGGGTGTTGTTGTGGTGCCCTGGGTGTAGTGTGAGTATTGTGGTGAGGGTGTATAGGATGATGTGTTGGGGTGTGTGATGTGGGGTGCGTGGGTGGTGTATAGGTGATGGTGGTGTATGTCTTTGGTTTTGTCTGTGGCTGTAATGTCTGTCTCGTGCCAATGTTTTGTGGGTAATGTGGGTGAGTGTTTTATAGTGGTGTGGGTGTGTGGGTATAGTGTGTGTATGTGTGTCAGGTGTGTGTAGTTTAAATTGTTCAATGTGGTTTTGTTTTGAATGTGTGTTTGTATTTTGAGCGCAGTGGTATGTACTGCCAAAGGTTTACTGCCATTGAATGTCCGCTCTGGTGATTCGTGGGTCATAATGTGGTGGGCGTAGTTCTGTTGGCGTAACAGTGTGGGTTTTGATACCACCAGTTTATCACTGACCTTTGGTGTGGCGAACTTGGGTCTGTGGCTGAATAGTGACGGATGGGTGTGTGTGTCAAAATATGGTGACCGGATATCCGCCGCAACGGCGGTAGGTTGGTGGCAGACAGCATGGCGGTAAGTGGGATTTACTGCCAATGTCATAATTAGGGCCATAGGCCCTCATTACAACCCTGGCAGTAAATCCCGCTAACGGCGGTGCTGACGGCGTCAAGATACCGTGGCCGCTGCAGAAATCCGCTACAGGTATTTTGACTCACATCTCGTAATCTGCCACAATACAGACCCCAACACAAGTCTGTCACACCAAAGGTCAGTGATAAACTGGCGATACCAAAACCTACACTGTCACACCAACAGGAATATGCCCACACTATCACGACCCATGAATCAACGCGGTGGTCTTTCAACTGTGGCAATCCATTGGCGGTACACACCGCCGCGCTCAAAATACACACACATTTACAAAACACAACCACATTGGACAATTCAAAATACACACACCTGATACACATACACACACCACACCCACATACTCACACCACTATCAAACAAACACCCACATTACCCGCAACCACTTACAAAAAATGTATTTAAAGATGCGCAGAGAGAGAGAATAGCAAACATAACACCAACATCCACAGGCACACAACACCATCACTCATACAACATCCATGCACCTCAAAGAATACACACCAACACAACACATCACACAGCACAACAAACATCACCTCACACATCACCCACACCACATTATGGCACCTCAAAGACACCCCAGGTTTTATGAGGAGGAGCTCAGGGTCATGGTGGAGGAAATCATCCGGGTAGAGCCACAGCTTTTCCGATCACAGGTGCAGCAGACCTCCATTGCAAGGAGGATAGAGCTATAGTGGAGAGTTGTCAACAGGGTCAACGCAGTGGGACAGCACCCCAGAACACGGGATGACATAAGGAAGAGGTGCAACGACCGATGGGGAAGGTGCGTTCGTTGCAGGACACCAGGTATCAGTACAGAAGACTGGCGGTGGACCCCCACCTCCTCCCCCATAACTAACAACATGGGAGGAGCAAGTCTTGGCAATCATGCATCCTAAGGGCCTCGCAGGAGTAGCAGGAGGACTGGACTCTGGTAAGTCATATCTTTAATACTATATCCCCCCACCCTACCTGCATGCTATCACAAACTCCTAGCCCAACCCTCACACCCATCACCCCAACACCCCACAGATACCCCACTATCACAATCCACACAGCCCAAAACCAAGGCCTGCATGTCACACCAATGCATGGACACCCATCACCAAAGCATGTCCAGTACAGATACTCACCCAGGCCCCCAAAATCACTAATCACACAAGGGCAAAGACAATAATGCAAGCACCGGAGTAGAGGGTAACTCACCCATTGCACAAGTTGGCACACACAGATACAATAACTATGCATTTACACCCCAACAGGAACCATACCCAACGTCACCGGACAGGAGGTGCCAGACATATCCAGTCCCCCCACAGAAGAGGCCCACAGTGACGACAGCAGCTCTGCACACCTGAATCAAGATGACCAGCCCAGCCCATCAGGGACCTCTGGACAGTCAGTTCCCCTGACACAGTCACAAACCACCACTGAACCTCCCCCTCAGGACACACCAGCACATCACCCACCCATCAGGCCCATCCCTCTGTCTCCAGGACACGTCAAGCAGCAGTGTGTCCACCACTACAGGGACCCCAGGCAAACCCACCAACCCAGGACAATCAGGGACCTGGGGTCAGTGGCAGTGGGCACACGGTTCAGGGGACAGAGGCACAGGATAACAGGGAAACTGGGAGGACTGCTGTGCGACAGGGGGAGGACAGGCCCAGGGAACCCACTCTCCACGAGGCACTGTCCAACATCATGGGAGCACACCATAATTCCCAGGAGACCAGGGGCACGGTACTGGCCAAGTTTCAGGAGACTCAGCGGCTGCAGGAGGAACAGTACCTGGGGATCAGGCAGGACTTGAAGTCCATTAACACCATTCTGGTCATCACCGCAGGGGTGCTGGCAGACATGGCCAACACCATGAGGGACACAGTGGCACACCAACGGGCCCCTGACACTAGCCTGAACGATGAACAGCCCTCCACCTCCGCCGGCGCTAGCGGACAGGAGGTCCCGCCACAGGACCAACAGGCCACCAGCACTCCACCCCCTGCAGAAAGAGAACCACCCCGCAAACGGTCCCTGATATCCAGGAATAAGACAGAGAACATTGCCAAGACTCCCGCCAGGAAATAAGACTCTCCTGATTGTCACCCTTTCGTCCCACTATGTCCCCTGAACTGTCATTACTCCACTTCCTATGCCCCCTTGGACAATGCACCTGTGATACCAAGAGACTGGACTCTACCATGGACATTCCTCCCCCATCACCCTACCCACTGCACAGCCCCCTCCACTTATAAGCACAGAAATAAACACCCTTGAATCACAAATTAGTCTGGAGTCAGTCTGTACTTTAACACATGTGTAATTGCAACTTCTCAGAAAAATAGAAATGTCATTGTTCATGTTCACATACCAATGTTCAACAGTTGTTGGGCATCAGTAAACATAGAAAAGGCTGAAAGTGGGACCCAGATCTATGAAATAGAAAGTCAAAGTGACATGTCAGGGTCCATACACAGAGGTAAAAAGGCAGATTCATGCAATGTCCAACAGTAGTATGATATGCGAGGAGCAGTGTTAGTCTCTTACCTGTGTCTCACTGGAAGTATTGCATGATGATGTTGTTTCGGTTGTCTATATCTTCTTCTTCTGCCTCCTCTTCTTCACTGTCCACAGGCTCCACAGCTGCCACAAGACCAACATCAGGCCCATCCTCCTGCAGAAAAGGCACCTGGCATTGCAAAGCCAGGTTGTGCAACATACAGCATGCCACTAAGTTCTGGCACACCTTCTTGGGTGAGTAGTAAAGGGAGCCACCTGTCAGATGGAGGCACCGGAACCTGGCCTTCAGGAGGCCGAAAGTCTGCTCAATTATCCTCCTAGTTCACCCATGTGCCTCATTGTAGCGTTCCTCTGCCCTTGTCCTGGGATTCCTCACTGGGGTCCTTAGCCATGACAGGTTGGGGTAACCAGAGTCACCTGCAAATAACAAGGGACAACTGTTAGACATACACCAACCCTTAGGGACTATCCCATACCCAGACACCTATGTCAACTGTGTTGGGACCTTGGCTCACCTATTAGCCACACACAGTGCCCCTGGAGTTGCCCCATCACATAAGGGATGCTGCTATTCCTCAAAATGTAAGCGTCATGCACTGAGCCCGGGTACTTGGCATTCACATGGTAGATGTACTGGTCTGCCAAACACACCATCTACAAATTCATGGAATGGTAGCTTTTGTGGTTTCTGTGCACCTGTTCATTACTGCAAGGGGGGGGGGGACAAATGACACATGTGTACCATCAATGGCACCAATGATGTTGGGGATATGTCCCAGGGCATAGAAGCCACCTTTCACTGTGGGTAAATCCTCCACCAGAGGGAAACCGATGTAGCAGCACATGTGTTTCAGCAGGGCAGACAACACTCTGGACAACAGGTTAGAGTACATTGGCTGTCACATCCCTGATGCCATGGCCACTATTGTTTGAAAGGACCCACTGGCCATGAAATGGAGTACTGACAGGTCCTGCACTAGAGGGGGGATTCCTGTGGGATGGCCGATAGCTGACATTAGGTCTGGCCCCAACTGGGCACACAGTTCATGGATTGTGGCACGATCAAGTCTGTAGGTGATAATGATGTGTCTGTGTTCCATTGTCGACAGGTCCACCAGGGGTCTGTATACTGGAGGATGATGCCATCTCATCATCTGGCCCAGCGGACGTGCCCTATAGAGAAAGGTGAGCAGAGGGTCATACACGGATAGGTTTCACAAGGGTGTTTAGAACAATTGTGATGTAATCGGTGTGTTTCGCTGTCTGTCCGTATTCCTGGCCAAAAGTGCTGTGACTCAGTTAGTTGCCCTGCCATGTGCCCCCCTGAAATGGCTGCTGTCTGACCTGTAAGGATGGACAAGGGAAAATGAGGTAACTGCGCTGGCGTTGTGCTGCGTCGTGGTAGGCGGGTGAAGACTACGGCGAAATCAGCATTGGTTATCATTGGGCCCAATGGGTTCCAGGAGCCAATGACGATGTACGCCAGGGGTGACGGTACGCACTGCCGCAGATGTGACTGCCATTTTCTATCTCTTCACTCGCTTGATACCTGATCTTCAACAGTAGAGGACCTACACTGCAAGTGCTGCTGTGACCTGAGTCTGGAAGCGACAATGGCAACTGTGTGTATGGAAAGGCCCCCTGTCTTCAATGCGGAGGAGTTGGACAACCTGGTGGCTGGGGTCCTCCCCCAGTACACACTACTCTACGGTCCTCCAGACAAACAGGTGAGTGCACTGTGAGCTTGATGGATGGGACATGAATGTATGGAGTAGCGTGGATGGAAGATACCGGGATGGGGAGCAGAGGCCAGTATGTGAGGATGGTCAGTGTATGTGTTTCTGGGCCAGAGTGGGAGGTTTGTGGCCAATGAGTAAGAAGAACCGGACGGGGGAGTGAAATCCATTCTAACTTCACTTTTCCTCTAGGTCAGAGCCCACCAGAAGAAGTGTATTTGGCGTGCCATCACCAAGGAAGTGCAGACCCTGGGGGTCTATCACAGACGGAGCACCCACCGCCGCAAGAGATGGGAGGACCTTTGCCGCTGGAGCAAGAAGACGGCGGAGGCCCATCTAGGGATGGCCTCCCAACGTGGAAGGGGTGCCCGTCGCACCATGACCCCCCTGATGTACCGTATCCTGGTGGTGGCATATCCTGAGTTGGATGGGTGCTTGAGGGCATCACAGCAGCCACAAGGGGGTGAGTACAGTCTCATTCAGCTGACTCTACACACTTTATGAGGTTTCTGGGTGGGGGAAGAGGGCTCTGGGTTCCCCTGGGTTAGGGTAAACGTGCCAGGGTAGATCCATTGTTAGGCAGGCTCAGAGGCACTCCAAACCCAAAAGTGGTAGTGGCCCTCTACACCTAGTCAGGCTCCTGTGGGTTCCAGGTGTACATCAAATGGGTCTAGGCAGAGTCCCCCATGGGCATGTGATTTTCCCCTGAACTGTTAGTTCATGGGCTAGTGCATAGGGCTGTTCCCTGTGTGTTGTGTCAGCCAACTGTGGTGTTGTTGCAGGCATTGACCATGTGTCTCTTCTGTCTTTCCTCCCCTTTTTGTTTTGTCACCCTGTCCTTGTGTGCATTAGCATCATCTGGCAGAGGATCATTGGCACCAGAGCAGGAGGGAGCTGCAACCCACATGGCCCAGGAGGGTGAATGTACAGAGTCTCAAGGCACCAGTGGGATGGAGGGAGAGGGGAGCTCCACCACAGGGACAGGAGGAGACACCAGCGATAGTGACTCCTCCTCTGATGGGAGCTCCCTTGCGGTGGCGGGCACCTCTGTGTCCACCGCATCAACAGGTACAGCCGCCACCCCCCCCACCAGCACCGTCCTCCCAGCAGCCCCTCAGCGTGGTTCCCGTGCCTGCTCACCCAGGAGGGTGGGCATCTCCTTCGCCCCAGGTACCTCATGCCCTGTCCCAGTCAGCCCTGCTGCCCTCAGTGAGGAGGCTATTAACCTCCTGAGATCCCTCACTGTTGGGCAATCAACCATTTTGAATGCCATCCAAGGTGTTGAGAGGCATTTGCAGCAAACAAATGCATACCTGGAGGGCATTCATTCTGGCGTGGCAGCCCAACAGAGAGCATTTCAGGCTCTGGCCTCAGCACTAATGGCAGCCATTGTCCCTGTGTCCAGCATCCCCCCTCCAATTTCCACTACCCAGACCCAATCCCCTCTACCTCAGTCTATCCCAAGCACACCATCAGACCAGCATGCACACTCATCAACACACAAGAGTGGACATGGCAAACATAAGCACCACACATTCCACAGGCACTGACACAAGCACCATCCCCATGCAGACACGCCAACATCCACTGCCTCCACTGTGCCCCCCTCCTCCACAACCCCCTCCTCCATCCCTGTCTCATCTCCACTCACACCTGCCTGCAATACATCCTCAGCCACTACCTCCATCACCAGCACGCCCATCACCACACACCGCTCACGTGCAATAACCACCCCCACTACCATTCACACATCCCCTGTGTCCTCACCCAGTGTGTCTGTGAGCCCTCCTCCCAAACTACACAAACGCAGGCACACACCCACTCAACAGCCATCCACCTCACAACAGCCTCCAGCCCATTCACCCTCACCCAAATTCAGCAGATGTACACCTCCTACAACCACTACCATCTTCCTCCACTCCCAAACCTCCTCGATCTTCCCGTCCTAGTGTGTCTGAAAAAGTTTTCCTGGCTAACATTGACCTCTTCCCTACACCTCCACCCCGACCTTCCCCTAGGGCCAGGATGTCCAGATCCCAGCCCAGAACCTCAGTCACGAAATACTCAAGCACTGTGGTCCCTGCAAGTCCAGTAACATTGTGGGCGGCACCCATCAGGGCTGCCAGTGTACCACCTAGTGAGGCCAAGGATCACCCTATTCTGCTACCTGCCAAGGTGAAGAAGGGGCCCACATGTCGTAGGAAAAAGCCGCATCAACCACGGAGCAAGGCCTCATCCAAGACAAAAGAGGACAGTGCCAAGGTCCCAGCAGCGACTTCCAAGGTGGGGAAGGGACACAAGGCTAAAGGGAAGTTAGCTCAGGGCACGGAGCCTTCGGGTGAAGGACTGGTGTCACCCCTTCTGCCAAACAGAACAGCAACCTGTACGGCAGTGGCCAACGCCGCAACCACCACCACCTGCACGGCCACCTGCACGGCCACCTGCCTGGCCACCTGCACCGCCACCTGCACATCTGCAACAGTCCCCAGCATCATTCCCAGAGGGCAGCCGTCCGAGGCTGCAGGAGACGTCCTGCTGTCTCCCTCCACAGGTGCTGACACACGCACCACCGGCAGCATCCCCGCCACAGACACCGCCGCAACCACCGCCACCTGCCCGCGACGTGCACAGACAGTGCCACCACAGCCGACATGAACATCATTCCCAGTGGGCAGCCGTCGGAGGCTGCAGGAGATGTCCTTGACCCTGCACAGACTATATGAGGCACCACAACCAGCACTGTTAGTACCAGCAGTTGGCAGGGAAAGTCGCCGCAGGGTGGAGTGTGTCTTTGCCTCCATGGAGTATCATGCTACCTGTTCCCAGAAAGTCTCGTGGCACACACACACAGGTGACGGAATGGGAACTGCCACACACCATGTGGAGCACTCTTGGCACCATGCACCATCCAGAACCAGTGGAGGAAAGCATCCACTACCCCAATTCTTGGCAGGATGAAGCACTCTGGGAACAAAGCCCCCTCCAGAACTAGTGGAGAAAAGCATCCACTACCCCAGTCCTTGGCAGGATGAAGCACTCTGGGCACCATGCCCTCTCCAGAGCCAGTGGAGAAAAGCATCCACTACCCCAGTCCTTGGCTGGATGAAGCACTCTGGGCTCAAAGCCCCCTCCAGAAACAGTGGAGAAAAGCATCCACTACCCCAGTCCTTGTCAGGATGAAGCACACTGGGCACCATGCCCTCTCCGGAACCAGTGGAGAAAAACATCCACTACACCAGTCTTTGGCAGGATGAAGCACTCTGGGCACCATGCCCCCTCCAGATCATGTGGGCAAACCACTCAGTTGAGAGACTTGTGAGACTGTCGCTTTGCACTCCACAGGACCAATCTGTGGGCATGGAGCCCCCTCGTGGAGCAGTGGCGTTGTCCCTTCATCCTGCTGAGGTGCCCCCCTCCCCTTCCCTCTGAGGTGCCTGTTTATTTTCGACCTGATGCCTCTGCAGTGTTCTCTCCGTTTTGAGGCAGGTATAATGTGTGAGCTTCGCCCATGCATTTTGGGACCACTGGTCCACGGACAATGAATGGAACACTATCCAGACTTGTGTAGTTGCTGTACATATTTGTATATTTTGATCTTTTACAGACCTGTTTCCCTATCTGGATTTTTGAGGATTACACTTGTTACAATCATTTCATTTGGTCCGAAAAGGAGGGGGTGTAAATGTAATGTTGATGCATGTATTTGTGTGTATGCTGTTGGGGGTGAGGATGGGGGTGGGGGTGTTACGTGTTGCATGTGTGTGTCATTCTCTTTTTCCTCCCCCCTCTCCTGTGTGCTAAGTGCAGTACTCACCGTGGTCGTCGCCGCCGTCTTTGATGTTCCTGGTAGAAGCGGAGGTAAACCAACATTGGTAATACCTGTAACTCGGGCTCCATGGCGTCCTGGTTCCTCGTTGGGTGTCGAGAGGTGAGTGGTTTCCGTTCTACAGACTGTTTCCGCCGTGCTTTTGATGGCGTTGGTACCACCCAAAAAAGCTGGCAGATTGGTGCCTTGTAATACAGTGAGTGGTACATTGTCTTCCGCCTGTCTGTTGGCGGTTACCGCAGCAGTGTTTGTTTCTACCACCATGGCGGTCAGAGTGTTAAAGTGGCTGTCTGTGTTGGCGGTTTCCGCCATGGTCGTGATCCCATTTTTTTTGCCACCGTACTGTTGGCGGTATTACCGCTGGTTTAACACCGACCGCCAGGGTTGTAATGGGGGCCATAGTGTACACGCCTATACTTCTACCAGGTAATGAACTGGACTCAAAAGCTACATTCTCAAGGAGCTGAAATATTTTCCCTTTCCCTATCCTTACTCCTTGTTTTTCTTTTAACCTCTTTTGTTACCCTTCTCATAGGATTTGAAAATAAGGAGGTCGTGGTGCTGCAGCAACCCCAAAATACTCATGCTAAAGTTCAGAAGGTGAATGAGCAATAAAGATGTCTTTAAAATTTGTTTTTATTCTGTCACATTGGCCCTGTGTTCAAAGACAGATGACCAAAGTCAGGCATTTCATTCTGACAAACTGCTGCTTATTTTTCAACATCAAGATTGGTGTTTACTTTTCTTTCTCTGATTGCAAAGTTACAGGATTTTGTAAAGTGAGCTATCTGCCAATCTTGCTATGACACAGAGAGTGCAAAAAGAAAGTCTGTAGGACCTCAGTTTTTTCCTAACACACAACAAAATCGAAATACCTGTGAATGAACTTCACAAATATTTCAAAATATATCAGCAGTTAGGAAAGCACAAATAAAGCTAAATTTTTTGTAATTCTGAAGAGTGATGGAAACAAAGATTTTAACAGGATGTAAACAAATTAAGACCCTTTATTTGGTGAGATGCAATTTTTAAATATATGCTGAAACCCAATTTCCACATGTTATTGTTTGTATGCTATAATAATAGGTAATTTGTAAAGTATTATTCCTTGCATGCTACATATTTATATCATTAAAACTGAAAGTCATTGTGAATTTTGTGGCCATTTCAATTGAAAATATGCTGTCTGTAATTCACAGTGTGCTACCACACCATGCTTTACTAATATATGTGCAACTGTCTACTCCAAAATGCACCATAGGAACATACCACACATTTACCTCTGTCTTCTTGAATGGGCAGGGCTCATTTTCTTACACTTTTTCTTTTCAAAACACTTAGGCCCTCATTAAGACATTGGCGGCATATGCTACCTACTGCTGCAGTGACGGCCACCAAAACACTGTCACTGCAGCTAACATCCGTCTGCCAGATTATGACCACAGCCGGATTTCCACAAGAAGGGCAGAAATCTGGCTGTGGACATACTGGTGGATGTTGGTAAGGTGGCTCTGCTACCACCAGCAGTGCCACGCCAGTAGACCGCCGCCAGCTGTATTATGCCAAATATTTCACAGCCCCTGTGACTTCACTGATGTAGCATTGGTTGCAGCACCCTAATCTAAAAAATATTACATAATCCTGCCCTTATCTCCCTGATTTTCCATCTGTACTTCTCCACAACAAACACAAGAGGCATAAAAACATGGCCCCTGCTGAATGAGCATCTATTAAAAGCACATGAATGTCCCTCCATCTGTATGGACACCAAGACTGAAATGACTGTTTCAGAGTGGGATGGGCTGCCACACCCAAACCATGCCCCGTCTCTAACGTGGGGCTATTTTGAACATTTTTGCTGGGCTGATTTTGGTGACCAGTCTGGCTCCGATGCACCCTTGCCTCTCCCCAACTTGCTTGCCACTAAAGGCCAGACCAGTGGTAACATGTCCTTCTGACAACACCAAACACATTTATCTCCTCACTTTAGTAGCTCTGTACTCGATCCAGTTACTGAAACCTACCTTCCTCTTGTGATGAGATGATGATCTCAGACAGTGGAGCTATCCTTCGAGTTACAGTGGTGTAACACTCTGCACCTCAGAGATCAGCTGTCCTATAGGTCTATATGACATTACCTCAGCAGCTTCAAAGTCAGAACTAATCATCACATTGCTCAGATGATACAAGAAGGACGTCCTTCAGACTACACTGGTGTTACATTCCTGTGCCTCAGAGAGAGTAGCGACCCTTGACCCAAGGGTAGGTCGCTCCCCCTGCCGCTGCAGCTCCTCCAAGTTCCCGAGTTCCTGTGTTCCTGAGACCCACCTAACTGTAAGTACCCCCCTCCTCCCAGCCCCTCGCCCTGCCCCGCGCCACTCACCTTCTCTCCTGCTCCTGCTTCTTTTCCTCCTCTCTGTCTCTTCCTCCTCGCTCCCCCTCTGCAATCTTCTTCTGTGTTCTTCTGTTCTTCTCTTCTGTTCTTCTGTTCTTCCCTTCTGTTCTTCTGTTCTTCTGTGTTCTTCCGGTCTTCTGTGTTCTTCTTCTCTGTTCTTCTCGGTGCTCCTGTGTTCTTCTTCTCGGTTCTTCTGTGTTCTTCTCTGTTCTTCTCTGTTCTTCTCTGTTCTTCTGCTCTTCCGATCTTCTGTGCTTCTGTCTTCTGTTCTTCTGTCTTCTGTTCTTCTGTTCTTCTGTCTTCTGCTCTTCCGGTCTTCTGTTCTTCTGTCTTCTGTTCTCCTGTCTTCGGCTCTTCTACTTCCTCCGTCTTCTTCCCCCGAGCCTGCCCTCCTGCTCCTTCCTCATCCCCCTCCCTCACTCGCCTCCCCCTCTCTCACCCCTAGCTAACCCGTTCGCTATCTACCTCCCTCACTCCTCCTATCTTCCTACCTCTCTAGCTCCCTATCTCACTATCTAACTCCCCCACTCTCCACCTCCTCCTACCTACCTATCTGTCTATCTATCTATCGACTTCTCTATTTTCTCTATCTATTTCTCTATCTCTCCCCCCCTCCCGCCACCCCCTCTACTACCTATCTCCCTATCCTCTCACTCTACCTCTCTCCCTCACCCACCTCTACAACCCCCCCTCCCCTATCTTCACAACCCTACTCCTATCTCTCTCCCTAATCTCCAAACCTCCTAACACTCACCCTCCTCCACCCTAAACCCCCTCCCCCAGCTCCTCTCACTCTACCTGTCCCCCCCCCTCCCTCGCGCTTTCCCGCCGCGACCTCCTGCACGCCCCCGCCCCCCAGCTCCCATTCGCCCCCAGCTGACCCCTCCCCCCCCTCCTACCTCCTATGGCGGCCGCTGTGCGACAGTGGTAGTGACCCTTGACCCAAGGGTAGGTCGCTCCCCCTGCCGCTGCAGCTCCTCCAAGTTCCCGAGTTCCTGTGTTCCTGAGACCCACCTAACTGTAAGTACCCCCCTCCTCCCAGCCCCTCACCCTGCCCCGCGCCACTCACCTTCTCTCCTGCTCCTGCTTCTTTTCCTCCTCTCTGTCTCTTCCTCCTCGCTCCCCCTCTGCAATCTTCTTCTGTGTTCTTCTGTTCTTCTCTTCTGTTCTTCTGTTCTTCCCTTCTGTTCTTCTGTGTTCTTCCGGTCTTCTGTGTTCTTCTTCTCTGTTCTTCTCGGTGCTTCTGTGTTCTTCTTCTCGGTTCTTCTGTGTTCTTCTCTGTTCTTCTCTGTTCTTCTCTGTTCTTCTGCTCTTCCGATCTTCTGTGCTTCTGTCTTCTGTTCTTCTGTCTTCTGTTCTTCTGTTCTTCTGTTCTTCTGTTCTTCTGTTCTTCTGTTCTTCTGTTCTTCTGTTCTTCTGTTCTTCTGTTCTTCCGGTCTTCTGTTCTTCTGTCTTCTGTTCTTCTGTCTTCTGTTCTCCTGTCTTCGGCTCTTCTACCTCCTCCGTCTTCTTCCCCCGAGCATGCCCTCCTGCTCCTTCCTCATCCCCCTCCCTCACTCGCCTCCCCCTCTCTCACCCCTAGCTAACCCGTTCGCTATCTACCTCCCTCACTCCTCCTATCTTCCTATCTCTCTAGCTCCCTATCTCACTATCTAACTCCCCCACTCTCCACCTCCTCCTACCTACCTATCTGTCTATCTATCTATTTCCCTATCTATCGACTTCTCTATTTTCTCTATCTATTTCTCTATCTCTCCCCCCTCCCGCCACCCCCTCTACTACCTATCTCCCTATCCTCTCACTCTACCTCTCTCCCTCACCCACCTCTACAACCCCCCCTCCCCTATCTTCACAACCCTACTCCTATCTCTCTCCCTAATCTCCAAACCTCCTAACACTCACCCTCCTCCACCCTAAACCCCCTCCCCCAGCTCCTCTCACTCTACCTGTCCCCCCCCCTCCCTCGCGCTTTCCCGCCGCGACCTCCTGCACGCCCCCGCCCCCCAGCTCCCATTCGCCCCCAGCTGACCCCTCCTACCTCTTATGGCGGCCGCTGCGCGACTGCGCAGCGGGCGTGCCGGAGGCGCGCCAGAGGCAAGCCCGTCTGCGCCCGTCCGCGCCTGGCCCGCGCCCAGCGCCACGACCCCTGGTCCCCAGCTCCCCCAAGCCCCGCTGATCCGCTACGACCCCACCACCCTCCACGCCCTCAACCCAGGGCGCTCCAAAACCTGCTTCCTAGCTCACCCCAAGCGCACCCATGGACCCTTCGCCTGCAACTCCTGCAAACGCATCTTCCACCACGCAACTACCACGACCACAAGCCCACGCGCCATCAACCACCTCAAGTGCATCCTGATCAACGCTCGTTCCGTCCACAAGCACGCCGTTGAACTTTGGGACCTCCTGGACTCCACAGCCCCGGACGTCGCCTTCATCACGGAGACATGGATGAACGCCTCCTCTGCTCCAGACATCGCTACCCGCCATCCCCGAAGGCTACAAGATCTCCAGAAAAGACCGCACCAACCAAGTAGGAGGAGGTGTCGCCATCATCTTCAAAGACTCCATCAGCGTCACCACCTCCACCGAAGACCCCCCCCTCGCCGCTGAACACCTGCATTTTCAGATTCGCACCGACCCAAGGACCACCCTCAGAGGATCCCTCGTCTACCGTCCTCCCGGACCTCGCGCCTCTTTCAGCGACGCCATCGCCGACTTCATCTCCCCGCACGCCCTCGCCTCACCGGACTACATCCTCCTAGGCGACCTCAACTTCCATCTGGAACAAAACAACGACCCCAACACCACCACCCTGCTCGACAACCTCGCCAACCTCGGCCTCAAACAACTGGTGAACACCGCCACCCACATCGCCGGACACACGCTCGACCCTATCTTCTCCGCCAGCAAACACGTCTTCTTCAGCCACACCTCTGCCCTACACTGGACCGACCACAGCTGCGTCCACTTCACATTCCGACGCGAGACCTCCCACCTCCGCACTCAACCCATCCCTCATCGACAGTGGAACAAGATCCCTGAAGTGCAACTCTTCTCCGCTCTCGCCGCCAACCAACCCACCCTCACCACCGACCCCAACGACGCAGCTCTCAAACTCACAAACTGGATCTCCAACTGCGCTGACAACCTTGCTCCCCTCAAACGCACGCATCGACAGACCAACACCAAAAAACCTCTCTGGTTCTCTGACACCCTCAAAGAATCAAAGAAAACTTGTCGTGCCCTTGAGAAGGCCTGGCGCAAGGACCACACCGCTGACAACATGACCGCCCTCAAGAACGCTACACGCGAACACCACCACCTGATCCGCACTGCCAAAAGGAACTTTTTCACCGACAGACTAGACAAAAACAGCCACAACAGCAGAGAACTCTTCAGCATCGTCAAAGAGTTCTCCAACCCCAGCGCCAGCGCCAACGCCGTCACGCCCTCACAGGATTTGTGCGAATCCCTCGCCACTTTCTTCCATCGCAAGATCAGCGACCTCCACGACAGCTTCGGACACCAGACCCAACCATACACCACTGAACCCGCTTCCCCGGACATCACCCTCAACAACTGGACCCACATCAACACGGAAGAAACCAAATCCATCATGAACTCTATCCACTCCGGCGCCCCTTCGGACCCCTGCCCGCACTTCATCTTTAACAAAGCCGACGACATCATCGCCCCGCACCTCCAGACCGTCATCAACTCTTCTTTTTCTTCTGCTACCTTCCCCGAATGCTGGAAGCACGCTGAAGTCAACGCCCTACTAAAGAAACCTACGGCTGACCCAAGCGACCTGAAAAACTTCCGCCCCATCTCTCTTCTACCTTTCCCAGCCAAGGTAATAGAAAAGACCGTCAACAAACAGCTGACCACCTTCCTGGAAGACAACAACCTGCTCGACCCTTCACAAACTGGATTCCGAACCAACCACAGCACGGAAACCGCCCTCATCTCAGTCACAGACGACATCAGAACCCTGATGGACAACGGTGAAACAGTCGCCCTCATTCTCCTCGACCTCTCGGCTGCCTTTGACACCGTCTGTCACCGTACCCTAATCACCCGCCTACGCTCCACCGGGATCCAAGGCCAGGCCCTGGACTGGATCGCCTCCTTCCTCGCTAACCGCTCCCAAAGAGTTTACCTCCCTCCGTTTCGCTCAGAACCCACCAAGATCATCTGCGGCGTACCTCAAGGCTCATCGCTCAGCCCGACACTCTTCAATGTCTACATGAGCCCCCTCGCCGACATCGTACGCAAGCACGACATCATCATCACCTCCTACGCCGACGACACCCAACTTGTACTCTCCCTCACCAAGGACCCCGCCAGCGCCAAGACCAACCTACAAGAGGGTATGAAGGACGTCGCAGATTGGATGAGGCTCAGCCGCCTAAAGCTGAACTCTGAAAAAACGGAAGTCCTCATCCTCGGCAACACCCCGTCCGCCTGGGACGACTCCTGGTGGCCCACGGCCCTCGGCACCGCACCGACCCCCGCAGACCACGCCCGCAACCTCGGCTTCATCTTGGACCCTCTTCTCACCATGACCAAGCAAGTCAACGCCGTGTCCTCCGCCTGCTTCCTCACTCTCCGCATGCTCCGCAAGATCTTCCGCTGGATCCCCGCCGACACCAGAAAAACCGTGATCCACGCCCTTGTCACGAGTCGCCTGGACTACGGCAACACCCTCTACGCCGGGACCACCGCCAAACTCCAAAACCGCCTGCAACGCATCCAAAACGCCTCGGCCCGCCTCATCCTCGACGTACCCCGCAACAGCCACATCTCCGCACACCTGAGACACCTGCATTGGCTCCCAGTCAGCAAAAGGATCACCTTCCGTCTTCTCACCCACGCACACAAAGCCCTCCACAACAAGGGACCGGAATACCTCAACAGACGCCTCAGCTTCTACGTCCCCACCCGCCCCCTCCGCTCCGCTGGCCTCGCACTTGCTGCCGTCCCTCGCACCCGCCGCTCCACGGCGGGTGGGAGATCTTTCTCCTTCCTGGCGGCCAAGACCTGGAACTCCCTCCCCACCAGCCTCAGGACCACCCAGGACCACTCCGCTTTCCGGAGACTCCTAAAGACTTGGCTGTTCGAGCAGCGATAACCCCCCCTTCCCCCCTAGCGCCTTGAGACCCGCACGGGTGAGTAGCGCGCTTTATAAATGTTAATGATTTGATTTGATTTGAGCTGTCCTTCACAGTAATTCTGTTACACATGCTACTTAGACATCAGAGTTATCCTTCACATAGCACAGGTGATACATCAAATTTATCAAGTAGACTGTCAATATCTTCTAGTTTGTCATGTTATGGGACACAGTGATCATTTGACGAACAGAGATGATACGGGTTAGTCCCTCAGACAGCAGCACTGACTCCCAGAACACATACATACATCCACATGAAACAAAGCTTTTTTTCATTTGCCACATCCTGATTCACGGAATCAGGTGTTTTGCAAAAGCAAAATGGTATTTTTGCATGTTCCAAGCTCAAATTGTGATTCGGTAACCTGCTACTGAATGGCAATTTGGGTCTGTGAATCACTATTTGGAAGTGGCGTGGTTAGAGTGTCCTTTCTTAATACAGAATCACAGAGGTATGTATGAATGTTTTGTGACCAAAATGCAGTCATAAAACATTTGTATTTTACCACAGTAACCCATTCGCAAATGGGGAGTATTCCCAAGGGACCCCTTTCCCTTTGATGATGGTTGTAAATATATTTTGTAAGTGCTGGCAGTAATCCCACTGCTCTTAAAAAATGAAAACAAAACTTTTCATTTTTAGGTCAAGGGCACAAGCTCTTTGACCTGTTGTAAATATTGTGGACTTTTAACCACGCCCATTTCACGCCTATCACTTTCACTCAATCGTTGACTGCCTTTCAAAATTCACTTGATGTAATTGGAAAATGCTTTATGTTTGTCCCGCTTGGGGCTCTTTATCACGCCTTGCAAACTGCCCCTATTACATGGGTAATGGCACAATTGGTGCTATAATTCAGCGTGGGAAAACTATTTTATTTTGTCTCTCCACTTCATGCTGCATGGCCGCCATGGCGCTCACAATGCAAACAGGCACAGCATTGTTAACTCGATCAGCGGTATTGAAACGCTGGTTACATTGTTCACAGTTACCTAATCAGAGAAATTTCTTGTGGCTGTCCCCTTAAAACACTTGAAATTGGTAATTGCTTTACATAAAAAAGAAATCCTCAAAGCGAAAGTGTCTCTCCCAGCACAGCGGGAGAGCCAATACTACAATATTCACTGCACTCTGGAAATTTACCTCATAACGCTTTGCAGAGCATTACTTTTGCAAAAAAACTTTGCCCATAACTCACCGTGTGGTGGTCCTTGGACAATGGGACCACCACCAAAATGTTCAGCTTGACGGCCAATACACTTGGTTAGTGGGGACCCCAAAATAATAACCCCTCCCATCATTAAGTGTCTTTTCAAGCATTCACATGGCTGGAACATTTGTTTTACAGCTGGGAATAGCTTGTGTTTTAAGGGCCTCATTTGTTATATCATTGCTATAGGCCTGCTAACCCTGGAAATAAGTAATGCACTTTGCCCTCTAGGGGCTTAATATAGCGTTACTCTGCATTATTTATCCTCATTTTCTTTTTGTATTATGTTTTGCCATTTTGTTTTTGTGTGGTTATGCCCCCTAGGGGCTACCTATATAGTTACATGACCAAGTTTCTTACAAATGTTATATTCATTGTGGTGTCCTCTAGGGGCTGTTCTAAGCATTACTCTCATATCAACATTAAAGTATTCGTGGCACGGAAACTTGCCCCATAATGCTTTGCACAGCTTTACTTTTACAAATTCTTTTGCTCATAACTCACCCTTTGGTGGTCCTAGGACAATGGGACCACCTTCAAAACATTGACCACAATGTGCTCTCTCTGTCTACATCATCTCTGGGTCCCCACACTATGGTAATGGGGACCTCAAAATAATAACCCCTCCCACCATTAAGTGTCTTTTAAGCTTTATCATGGCTATAACTTTTGTGTTACATCTGAGAGAAGTTTTGTTTTAAAGGCCATGTTTATAATATCATTGCAGTAGGTTTGCTACCCCTAAAAACACTCCTCGGGGCTAAATATATGGTTACACTGCATTGCTTTCTCCTTTGTTTTTTTGATTGGGTTATGCTGTTTAGTGGCTAATGATATTGTTACATGACCATGTTTTGTACACATTATATTTTTGCTATGGTGCCCTCTAGGGGCTGTTTTGAACATTAAAGTCTAATGCCAAAGGTTCATTTCTGATAAAGGTGTAAATGACAATTGTATACATTTAATAATCTCTTCTTATTACGATTATGACCATTACTCAGGCCAACTTAACATCCCTGTTACACTACGACTTTTTGAACACTCTTGATATGTTTGGGTGAACATTCTAGTTTGTTGTCTTGTGTCTTTTTAGGGAATTTATGTTAGCCAGCCAGCAACTATGATGATGGGGTGGTGAAAGTGGTATTCTATTGAAATTAGCATAGCAGATTTAAATTAGGATGCTAAATTGCAACATTTTAATTTTTTGCAGCAGATACAGGAAAACAGTTAATGGAAGTGTTTTAGTTATATGCACTGTTACTGGAATTATGTGGCAGGAAAAGATTAAATTATGAGGCACCGTAGACCGATTTATGTGGCACGAAAAGTCCATTTATGAATTTACAATGCCAAGAGCTCTAACTCAAGCGAATGCGAGACCTTGTTTTGCCCCCCATTTTCCCTGTCTTATTTTGCTGGATTTAGAACTCTGTGCACTTTACTACTCCTGAACAGCTGTAAAACACCTTGAATTGTGTTCTGTGTATTGGAATTCCCCATTTTGCTCATATTGTTTCTTTATAGGGCCCTGGTAAATGATGAATGAACTATACTTAATGCATAGAATATTAAATGCCATGTTGTCTGCAGGGAGATTTTACACCAGCAATATTAGTCACACAAATGACAGGGCTGCTAGGGGTTGGCCAAACACAGCGTCCTCCCCTGGGGTCATGGAGTTTTGCCCACTCCGCATTTCGGAGTGAGAAAAACTGTCTTATTTTGCTTGATTTAGAACTCTGTGCACTTTACTATTCCTGAATAGCTGTAAAACACATTAAAATGAGTGCTGTGCATTGGATGTCACTGTTTCGCTTATATTGTTTCTTTATAGGTCCCTAGTATGGTAAATGATGCATAGTCTATACTTCCTGCATGGTAACTGAAATGCCATGTTCGCTGCAAAGTGACCTTACACCAGCGATATTTGTCACACAAATGACATGGATACTAAGTGTGGGCAGAAAATTCTGCTCTTCCGCTGTAGTTCATGGAGTTTTGCCCATTTGGCAATCTGCTTGAAACACAGAGTTCCGGCAAAACTTCACCACCCACCCCATGGTGGAGTTTTTTCTAATGTATGGCTTGCTAACGTAGAGTTGACAAATTTGAGCCGAGAGCAAGAATGTGTGTCCCTCAGTGTAATTTTCAGGTGCTAGAATGCCTCCTGGTAGGATTTCTCAATGCGGACTGTAGTGACAGATCGTTGAGAAGGCTGCCGCTTGAGTGGAAAATCTACTTGAGTGGCAAAAAGAAGCAGCATCCTCTGGTCGACCACATGTTTTCGTTCAATCTGATTTCACAGCCCGGAAAAAGCTCCCAGTGCTAAAAATCACCTCGAGCAGGGCGACGTGCCCAAAATATACCCACTCGTGAAACTCCACATAATCTTGTGGAGTTTTTCTATAACTCCAATGAATTCCATGAAGTAAAACACTGTGAGTTCTGCTCAGGCTTAATGGCTGCAGGGAACACTACTGAGTTGCATTGTAAATGCATTTCAGTAACACACAGCAGGGACAATTTCCTTTGTCAGTTAGGAATGCCTATTATTATTACATAATCATAAGTCCCTGCTAAAGTACACCTTGTAAGCCCACAGTGCTGGTTTATAATATATATAAAATAGGCACACCACATATTGGGTTTAATGCACCTCACAGTGAAATAAAACCCCAAAACTAATTCCACTATGTAGCCTGTGCTATATTTTGTGATGAACTGACACAGGAGTGGTGAAATAATTAAATGTTGAACTGAGATATTTGATAACTTTAGTGTAAATTTAATTTTGTAAAAATGTACTTTGTACTGCCGAGCCAAAACTTATAACTTAACACCAGTCAGTTATGGCCACTCGTTTCACAAATTGAGGCCAATACACATCCTTTTCTGGAAGAGTTAATGAATTTTTCTCAAAAGACAATGCCCAACTCTGATCTCAGAAGAACATGGCGGTGTTAACTACTTAGCATGGATTGCCCATGCAAGAGAGTGTAGGAACAATTGTCAGGGCAGAAGACAGTCATAGCTCCGCCAATTTTGACATGGAGATATCAAGGAAGGTTTTTTTTTTCATCATCAAGGATAATTCTAGACAGCCTGGCTCCAGCCAAAGTGAGGGAGAGGACCCGTGTGGACCCTCTCTGAAGGATGGAGAGCATATTCAAATAAGCGAGTGACCAGGGAGTTAAGGAGAGCTATGACTGGTGTAAAACAAATTCTACCACCTTGAAACAGGGGCTCCTGATTATCTCTATAATAAGGCACTACTTTCTTCCCGAGTAATATTCTAGGAAACTCTCCAACTTTCAGGTATACACAGTTTGATTCTAGGTAAGTGGCCAAGAAGGTCTTCAATATCCTGAGCTTTATTAAACACTTAAACCTGAGCCTTTTTATGATTAAAAAAAACTTGTTTACAGAATTATTGTCACCTTATTTGCCAGACAACATGCCTGCTAGGTAAAACAACGCCCACAAAATTAGAGTACAAAGCCAACACGACAGTGTCTACGTGCCTCGTCTTACTGCATGAGGTGTGGAGAGGTCAATACATAGGTCAGTACATAGGTCAATTTCTGCTCCTTTGCTACGTTCATTTTACTGTACGTCCCATGAAATGGCTAAAGAAGAGAAAGGAAGGCATCAGAACTCTGTGGGAAGGTGAGAGTTACTTTGGGGCATATTTATACTCCGCTTGCGCCTGAATTGCGTCGTTTTTTTGGACGCAATTTCGACGCAAAACTAACTCCATATTTATACTTTGGCGTTAGACGCGTCTAGCGCCAAAGTCCATGGAGTTAGCGTCATTTTTTTGCGTGGACACCTACTTTGCGTTAATTATATGCAAGGTAGGCGTTCCCGTCTAAAAAATCGACTCCGAGGCATGTGCGTCGGATTTATACTCCCGGGCAAAATTCACGCACGGGAGTGGGCTGGTCAAAAAAAATGACGTACGGCCGCTTTTGCGCTGTTTTTTTGCGCCTGCAAAAGGCAGGTGTTAAGGGACCTGTGGGCTCTGAATGAGCCCAGAGGTGCCCTCCCATGCCCCTAGGGACACCCCCTGTCACCCTTGCCCACCCCAGGAGGACACCCAAGGCTGGAGTGACCCATCCTAGGGACATTAAGGTAAGTTCAGGTAAGTGTTTATTTTTATTTCTTTTTGTGGCATAGGGGGGCCTGATTTGTGCCCCCCTACATGCCACTATGCCCAATGACCATGCCCAGGGGACAGAAGTCCCCTGGGCATGGCCATTGGGCAAGGGGGCATGACTCCTGTCTTTGCTAAGACAGGAGTCATTTCTATGGGGGTTGGGAGTGAAAAAAAATGGCGCAAATCGGGTTGAGGCGAAAAAATTGCCTCAACCTGACTTGCCCCATTTCTTGACGCCCAAGCCCCATATCCCCCTACGCCGGCGCTGCCTGGTGTACGTCGTTTTTTTTACGCACACCAGACGGCGCCGGCGGCTAACGCCGGCTAACGTCATTCAATAAATACGGCGCCCGCATGGTGCTTCAGAATGGCGTTAGCCGGCGCTCATTTTTTTGACGCAAAACTGCGTTAGCGCAGTTTTGCGTCAAAAAGTATAAATATGGGCCTTTGTGCGCTTTGAAATAAGATCCCCGGGCACCTACAGTGTTATGTGGAAGGATGTAACGTGCAGAGTTACTGTGAAGTTCAGAGTCCATGGCGAATTATCGGGAGTGGCCATTGGGCACCCCATTTCCTTTGTGATTCATGAAGGTTCAAAACGTGCACTATGTGAGCTTAAAAGAAATATTAAAATATTATACTCCCATCAGCATAAACGTATTGAACTTCTGGCTTTTCGTCCTGAATTTCTGCCCTCTACTAATCATCTCAATACAGTATAATATGCACGAGTAACAAGCGATATTTATGGAAATGAGGTAACCTGAGAGTGAGAGAAAAAGCAAACATGATTTTCCATAAAATGGGCAGTTTTAGGAGCTTTAACATGGCTGAAGAGACGCCTTTTCTTTGCTTCCTCACTCTTGATTTCTTAGTTTTTGAAACAATTTACAGAAAGAACTCTAGAGAAACCGCCTAGGCTTGTTTAAAGGCGTTATGATTCGAGCCATGATGCTCCTGAGCTTGCAATGGTATTAAGGCTCGAAGTTTTTAATCAACCAGGAGTAATGTATCACAGCAGCTGGCTTGATGAGACTCTGGCTAAGCTATCAAAACAATCTGATGGAAACCAAACGTGGTATGGATTGAATGGTCATCTGAACACATCTCTCAAGGACTTTCAATTATTGGATGGATCCTTTGAAGATATCTTCAATTCCAGCGCTCTCAACTATGATTCTGAAGAGAACAGTTATTATAAATGATCACAGTTCTTTAGACCTGGCATAGTGGTGCATAGTTTTCAGGAGCAAGGTAATCTGCATCAATATATGAAGAATTTATAGGATCTGCAATCCTCACTTTATTTGCAAGTGATTAGTGGCACACAAAAGCAGGTGATTTAAAATCAGTTCTCAATGGACACCCATAATTGTATAATTTCTCTGAAGCCACCTAAGAAGAACATTGTGCCAACACCATTGCCCCTGCCAAGACAGCCAAGACAGCTATCGCCCCCCACCAAGATATCCAAGGTCAAAGAGCAAGGCAAAAGAGCAAGCTGGTTTATGAGGAACTGCACTCCTCCAAATGCAACTGCTGATAACTTGAAAAGAAGTAGTACATCAGCAAAAAACAGCAGACCGCATCACCTTCCAGACCACCGTCAACCAGTACCGCCATCTCCTGAAAGAAACCAAGTAGAACGCACTAGCCCACCCCATCAAAGCCAGCACAAACCACAGCAAATAACGCTTTGTTAATGAGTTGGGTTTCCCCAATCTCGCAGTTATTGAGAACCACATCACTCCCTCCCAGGAACTGTGCAACCACCTTGCATACTTTTTCTATGTCAAGATGTACAGCTACCTACGCAAACTTCAAATGCCATCCCTCCACCACAGACAGCATCAACCAGGTCACATGCTCAAACACGAACCCCGAACACCTTCTCCCCCACTAGGAACTCCTCACCACGCAAGACACTATCACCACCTTAAACTCTGTACACCCCGGAGCACCCACGAACCCTTGCCCCACCACATTTTTAACCATGGAAGCAAAACAATCGACAACGAGCTCAGTAAGGTCCTGAATACCTCTATCATTGTGGCCTCATTCCTGGAGGTCTGGAAGCATATTGAAATGAGGACCCTCCTGAAAAAGATATCTGCCTACCCAGCTGAATTGAAGAACTACCAGCCCATCTCTTTGCTCCCCTACCAAGCGAAAATCCTTGAGAAAGTGATCAACCAGCAACTCACCTAATACCTCATGGACCCCTCCCAATCTGGATTTTGAGCTAACCATAACACCGAGACAATCCTGATTGCAGCAATAGCAGCCCTGGACCTCTTGGACCTGTCTGTTGCATTTGATACCGCCTCCCACCACATCCTGATCAACAGACTAACCACATCGGGATTGAAGGAAACACCCTTAAATGGATTGCCTCATGCCTCACTAGCAGAAGCCAAAGGATCAGTCTCCCACTGTTCAGCTCAGAGTCCAAGAAGATCCTCTGTAGAGGCTGCCAAGGAATGTCTTTCGGCCTGAACCTCTTTAACACCCACATCACTCCCCTGGCCATCACGGTCAGATCACACAGACTCAACATCATCTCCTACCCCACAACACATAGCTCAACCTCTCACTATCTGAAGATAAACCAACAGAAAAGCTAACTTCCACAGATGCATGATAAATGTAGCAGATTGGATGAAGGACAAATGTCTCAAACTCAACACTGAAAAAATGAAAGCCCTCATCTTTGGGAACAACACCTCATCAGAGGCTGACACATGGTGGCCAGCAGAGCTTGGCACTCCCCTCCCCCGCCCCAACAGACCACACCCGCAACCATGGCATCATCCTGGATTGCAAGCTGTCCATGAAGAAACAAGTTGACACAGCCTCCTTCGCCTGCTTCTGCACCCTTCACATGCTTCAAGATCTTCTGGTAGCTCCTAGTGGACACTAGAAGGACCAACACATAGGCCCTCATCACCAGCAGGCTGGATTACGGAAACATGCTCTACTTAGAAATCACTGCTTGTCTCCTGAAGAGACTCCAGACGAAACAGAACTCAGTGGCAAGGCTTGTACTCAACCTCCCAGAAGGGCCCACCACACACCCCATCTCAAAAGCTACACTGGTTTCCTATTCACAAGAGATGTCAGTTCAAGATACCGACCCACACCTCCAAGGCCCTGCACAACAAAGCATCAGCCTCAATCAACAAATTCCTGACCTTCTACCAACCGACCAGTCACCTCCGATCAGCGTCCCTCTTTCTTGCAGCTAGACTGCAGATCCGTTGAACCAACACTGGAGGATGCTCCTTTTCGCACCTGGCAGCCAAGGCCTGGAACAACCTCCCGTGCACCTCAGGACCGCACCATCACTCCAATGATTCAGAAGTGAACTAAAGACCTGAATGTTCAAATGATCATTCCTCCATGCAGCAGCAGACAGCTCCAGCACCTTGAGATGCTCACGGGTGATTTGTTATGCTCTATGCTCTATGAATGTTTGATTGGTACCATGAAAAATCCACCTAGAGACAGCCTAACATGTAAGCGAACCATGTTTCCTCTTTCTAACTTTGCATAATTTTAGAGTCACTCTAAGCTTCATGGCAGTGTTTTTAAATTGAAACATGGGTAAACTCTCACTCCAGATAATATTGCATATCATAAGCAAGTACCATAGAGTTCTAGTATTCAGGGACAATTTCACAATCTACGTTATTTCTAAAGTTGCACATTTCCTTATAAGATCATTTAAGGTATGAGTTAATCTATTGATTTTCTAATGTTTCCAGAAAGAGCTATGGTGTTACATGACATTTTCCAAACTATTATATTAAACATTATAACTCATAGTACATATATGGACAGTAATGAATTTAAAAATAAAACTAAGTCTGAATTGTTAAACATGGAATGAAATCGATCAGAGAAATCTTTAAATACAATATATGAATAAACCAAAGAGAAGTGCTACAAATGGCTCAGAAAACAATTTGAAAGAATACACAACTCTTTCTTACAAGCCTCAAATGATTGTAAGTTGGGTCCATTTCAGAAACACATCTTCTCAGATCCTGGGAGAATCCAGAAATTCTGAACATGTCTTTCAGGTACTGAGGGAAAGAGGGAATTGATTTGTAACTCTGGTATTCCATGTCATCTGGATCCACTTCTACAGACGTAGTCTGTGCAGATGTTTCAAGGTGTTGTAATGCAAGCATATTTTCTAGACATTCCTGTAAGCAATCTGGGGCAGCATGAAGCATACCTTCAGGAGAAAGAGAGATGTATTTGGGAAGCCACCCACATGTGATTTTTCACCACCTAATGTTTTACAATGATGACACATTTAAGTGTATATCAATGTCGTCAGAGTACTTCTGTACCTGGATCCTAATGCATAGGATAGTATAACCAGTAGGGCTACTTAAAAGTATACAATAAGTAATGAATGGAATGCTTGAATTTATCTCAGCTACTTCTAGCTGCATCCCAATCCATTGTTATTTTGCACACCATGCCTCTTCAGTTTGGACTGGCACTATGTAAAACAGTCTTGACCCTGTTCCAACCAGAACAGTTCAACCTGAACTGTGAGGCCAGGTCCACTCTGAACAAAAAGACAAGCAACATATGACCGGTATGTCCAAACATGAGTCCCGCACATGCGGTGCCACTAGAACCAAACTATATCTGACTGATGAGCTCTAACAAGGACGGAACCATTCTTGGATTGCTCAAGTTCTGGTATAATATTATCTGTCCAAATGCCATAGCTTGAACAACATACGCAGGGACATTCTCCGACCATCTTGTGAGGAAAGAGAATCACTTGAGCACCCATAAAATAGCAAGAGTCCTCTGCTTTCCTGGTAGAGGAGTGCCTGCTCTCTTTTGAGATCTCTGCCTGCTTGCTTGAAATCCCATTGCCTTCAAAGCAATTATTGTGCAGCAGTTGCTCTTAGTTTGACAAGTGGGTAGCATGGTGGTTTGGCCCCAAACAGCAATGTTTTTTTTTCATTTTTCAGGAACAAACTCCCCTAATTTCTTAAATTCTAATGTCATTTGTATTCTTTTTATATATATTTTATATTGTATTGTTATGAAATTAAGTAATTGACAATAAAGTTTTACCTTACGTTACAAGAAACAACTATCATCCTGTAGTGAGAGAGTTATTTTGCTGTGCACTTGGATCATAGCTTGATTTCCCCATCTGGGACCACTATACCTTGTGTTAGAAATTGGGTCTCTGGTTGGCAGTGAGTTTGCACTCTGTCCAAGCAGAGGCCCTTATTCGAGTTAGGGAAATTTAGAGACACACTTTAGAAAACCCCTGCTCACCCCATTGGTAGCTTGGCACAAGCAGTCAGGTTTATCTCAAAGGCAATGTGTAAAGTATTTATACCAACATGCACAGTAATACAGGGAAAACACTACAAAATTGTCAACACACCAGTTTAGAAAAATATGCAATATTTATCTAATTCAAACCAGACCAAAATGACAGAAATCCAAAATGGACAAGTAAAGATATTAATTTTAAAAATAAAAGGGGTTTTACTCCATAGAAAACAATGGAAACGTTGTTGTTCCACAAAGTACCTGGTTTGCGTAAAAAATAAAGCCGCCGGGTGAGCGTGCAGCAAAAAAGTCAGCGATGCATCATTTTCTCACTCGCAAGTGAGGCTGTGCGTCATTTTCCTGATGAGGCACCTTAGATCTGCACAGGTTTAGGTTGAGTTTGTCGCCCAGCAATGATGTGTGAGAAATCCAGCCACACGATGATGGAAAACTGCACTGCATGGGGTTTGTATTGTTTTCTGTATTCACAAGTGGGTGTTGCGTCGCTTCTCAAGCTGCGATGTAGGTGATGCGTCGATATCCCAGTCGTGATGCAGGTGGTTTGCCAATTTCAGCCAGGACGGGGGTGGCACGTCGTTTTTACAGCCGCATTGCAGATGGTGTGTCTACATTTTCCTCGCATGGCTTCTTGTGCTTGGATTTCAATCCTTGTTATACAAGCTTCACCTTTCAAGGGCCTAGGTACTGGATATGGCACAACTTGACAGGGCAGGAGTCTCAGCAGAGAGTCCAGGTGCTGGCAGACGAAGGCTTTGAATGCCCTGAGACTTGAAAACAGGAGGCAAACTCAATCCAAACCCTTGGAGATTCTTCACAAGCAGAAATATACGACAGAGTCCAGTCTTTGTCCTCTTTCAGGCAGAAGCAGCAACTGCAGGCCAATCTTGCAAAGCACAGTCACAGACAAAGGGGAAGTACTCCTCCTCCAGCTCTTCAGCTCTTCTCCTTGGCAGAGGTTCCTCTTGATTCCAGAAATAATCTAAAAATCTGGGGTTTTGGGTCCACTACTTATACCCCTTTCTGCCTTTGAAGTTAGCAAACTTCAAAGGAAAGTCGCTGTTATTCACAAGATCCTGCCTGGCCCTGGCATGGCTCCAGACTCACACCAGGGGGTTGGAGACTGCATTGTGTGATGGCAGACACAGCCCTTTCAGGTGTAAGTGTCAACTCCTCCCTCCACTCTAGCCAAGATGACCAATCAGAATATGTAGGCGACACCCCAGTTCTCATTTCTTCACTGTCTAGTGGAGATTCAAAAATGTCCCAACGGTCAGTCTGAACCAGACAGGCAATACACAAGCAGACAGAGTCACGGAATGGTTTAGGCAAGAAAAGACCCACTTTTGAAAAGTGGCATTTTGAAACTGACAATCTAAAAATCAACTTAAGCAAAAGATGTATTTTAAATTGTGAGTTCAATGACCCCAAGCTCATTATCTCTATCTGCTCCCGAAGGGAAACTGCATTTAAAAGTTATTTAAAGGCAGCCCACATGTTAACTTATGAGAGAGATTGGCCTTTCAACAGTGAAAACCATATTTGGCAGTATTTCACTGTTGGGACATGTAAAATAAAACCAGTACATGTCCTACTTTTAACGTATACTACACCCTGCCCATGGGGCTACCTAGGGCCTGCATTAGGGGTGCCTTACATGTATAAAAAATGAAGGGTTGGGCCTGGCAAGTGGGTGCACTGGCCAGGTCGAATTGGCAGTTTAAAGCTGCACATACAGACACTGCAGTGGTAGGTAATAGGCATATTTAGAGGGCTATTCGTGTGGATGGCATAATCAGTGCTGCAGGCCCACTAGTAACATTTGATTTACAGGCCCTGGGAACACATAGTGCACGTTACTAGGGACTTACTAGTAAATCAAATATGCCAATCATGGAAAAATTACACTGGGATCACTTGCACTTTAGCACTGGTCAGCAGTGGTAAAGTGCCCAGAGAACCAAAACCAACCAAAATGATGTCCAGCACAACATAGGAAGCAGAGGGAAAAAAAGACAGGGGAGACCACACCAAGGATGCCAGGTCTAACACACCGTATGATAGACAAACTGCCTGGTCAAGGG
Organism: Pleurodeles waltl; assembly: GCF_031143425.1. Lineage (NCBI taxonomy): Eukaryota > Metazoa > Chordata > Amphibia > Caudata > Salamandridae > Pleurodeles > Pleurodeles waltl. Next base: position 268,213,716 of record NC_090446.1, read on the forward strand.
TTTCCACTAAGACAGTTATCTCAGACTCCTACAGCAGAAGCCCTTTGGTTACTCCACCCCGAAATTAGTCTAGGGAAGACATGCTCAGGACAGGTGAACCACTAATTTATGACAGTTCACTTGCTCCATCAAACTCAAAATTACCTCTTATTTTTTTTCACTTCCACCCCTACTATGCTGTCCGTAATCCATACTATAATGGTCAAAGTTGTTAAAACGAAGTCAATTGAGGATAGTAGGTCATCTATTCACCTGTGCGTTGGGAATTCAAAGTTAGTTTTCACAAGCAAGACTGTAAACAGGGAAATAAGTGACTCCAAAATACATTCTGGGCCGTGTCATCCCACATTGCAGCCTTGTACTCTATAAAGGCAGCCTAGGACACCTGACATACATAGTTGTGAGGGAAGCTCCACTGCGTAAGCATACTGACATGTATAAGGCCAACAGTGCGGGCTTTATTGCGGTGTGCCGGGTGCCACCCCACCAGGTGCCAAGGTCAGGGGGGTGCCATTTGCACTGTCAGAACTGAGCGCTGTTACCATTTTTCATTTCCACAACATCGTGAAAATAAAAAACAATGCTGCTCACGCAGTAGTTGTGCGCCTTCCACATAGGACAGTATCACCTTAGCTACTTAACAGGAGTATACAAAAAGTGATGAATGGAATGCTTGAATTAATCTCAGCCACTTTTAAAACGTATGGAACAAAATCAGTCAGAGAAAACTTTAAATAAAATGCATAAATAAATCAAACAGAAGTGCTCCAAATGGCTCAGAAAACAATAAGAATTAATATACACACCTGTCTTACAGGCATCAAATGATTGAAGGTTGGGTCCATTTCAAAACCACACAGCCAGTCAAAAACTGGTATAAAATTTAAGATTTCAGAAACTTTGGGTGTGCTGCACTAATTAGCCGCCTTTCTCCTTACACCCTGGGAGAACCCAGAAATGCTTAACATGTCTTTCAGGTACGGAGGGAAAGCAGGAATTGATTTGCTGAGCTAATATTCTTCATATTGACAAAGTGAGCTCACTTCTATTGGTAAACAATGACTGCTAATGCTCCAAAAGAACGCTAGTCTGAGGGCTATGAAGCTGGTATTTCATGAAGTTGCAGTACAGAGGCAATCCCCACAGAGTGAGGTGGAATAACTGCATTCAGATTTACAGTTTTACCAGCTGCTGTCTAAAGGACATGAGTTATTTTACTTTACATGCGATTTCACTATATTTTCAAACACATCCATTGAAGGGATTGTATTTATTCCAGTTGTTTTCAGTTTTCAAGCCAGAGCTTCTTTTATGTTCCAAAAAGTCGCACCATATCCCATCATTCCGCTGCCTCCCTCATCTATAACCCACTCCTCTGGACTTGATAACAGAGAATTAGGGCTGGCCTTAGCGCTGGAGGTGCCCTGTGCAACAGTCTTTTTTGGCACCCACACCACATGACGACCTCCTCGGATTCACTCATTACCACCTGGCAAATGTGTCCCTCATCTCGTAATAGCCCCCCTTTCACATACATTGATTTGTTTTCAAGCACTGGTAAGGACTGGTTTCACTAATCCACTCAGCTATCCACATAAAAATATAATGCTGCTCTTTGCAGCAGGCATATTAACCCTCTATGCTGAGTCAAAGCTGCCGCTAGACAAAACTCAAATCTCTCTCCCTAGCAGCAACTTTAATCACAAGAGGCATCTTGACATGTTAATTGTTTCCTGAAGGTTGGATGCACAAGGAACTTTTCAGCAGGTGCTTTTAAATCACACATTTTGTAAGTTATTGCTAAACACATCACCCCCCTGAGGTCATCACCCCCCCAATCCATATCAGCACCCGGTGCAGGCGCACTGCTCATACCACCCTTAAGCCGGCCCTGCGGAGAAGCGCTGTAGTACCATTACTTCTTGCTTCAGGAACAACTTGCATTGTTTCCACCCATCCCCCTACACCGACTAACTCAGGCCACCTTCTGCTTGCACCTGCAGCATTGTGACACCCGGCCCCCTTCCATCAACTGCATCTTCGCGGTCCTTCTGGCTGAAGATGAGTTCCCTGTTGGACACTGCAGTGTGCACATTTGTCTATTAAGATGTCTGTCTCCAACACTTTGTCCTTGTTAAAATATTGAGCGATTTACCCATTTGTTCTATTCATGCTGCTTGCATATTAAAGACTAGAGAAAATGGATTTTGGACCTATTGATATGTTAACATTGAGTTACTAATGGGTTTTATTAATGGATATTCATGTGTTTTGAGTGTTGGATTGGAGTAGAAAGTGTATTAACTCAGAGAAAAATAATGGACCTTTTTCGAAGGCGCGCCCGCTAGAGTGTCTGCCAATGTTCACAAAGTGTACTTATTAATGGCTTATTAATATGAAATATTGAGCTTATGTTTGATTAATGTAGTAATCTGTCATAATAAAGGTTAAGTATTATGTATTAGCTTTATTAATTGTAGGACTTAACTTAGCTAGGTCTTGGCCTAGTAGCATGGCCTCATGTCAAGCTGCATTGCTTAGGCATTTAATAAAATGGCTGTCTAGAGAATTAAATTGTGATTTTCTAATGTACTGTCCATGTGCTCCTAGCTGAAGTTCTTTCTCATGAGAAACTGCTTGCTTGAAAATGATGTACTTGCTAGTGTAACAATGTTTAATGTAATGTATGTCATATTGTTTGCACAGTTATTCTTGCTATAAATATGTACTGTAACTTTGGAATATGTAGAAGCTCAAGTCTTGATTAGATTGTGATTCTTTCACTGCTCTGGACAGCTAGTATTGTTTCTGTATGTTTATCAATTGATTTTGAGATTGAGTTACATGACAGTAGCATTGTTAATACAGGGAAATAAATATTCTAACTTTTACATAAAGGTGTGGTTATTCATGTTTGAGAGATCATGGTGAGTGGAAATTACTCACTCCTATTGATTAATGATGTTATTGATCTGTGTTAGTATGGGCTATATGGTGGGAAAACCTCGAAGCGAGTCAAAAGGTCCATCGGCCCTATTCGAGTCTCCCTTGTAAGTTTACTTAACAAGGTCTGATGCGCTAACAGAGATGGTAGCAGAGATTGATGGTTTGTCTCCTTAAGAGCCCATCATAGGTGTCCGGTACATGGTTTGTCTACTTAAGAGCCCATCAGATGCCTGGTACATGGTTTCTCTCCTTAAGAGCTCATTATACAGTGCAGATAAAGACAGTAGAGTGTTTGGTCTGGAAGACTGTAAGCGAGAAAAAACAGGTATCCCCAGAGATGGAAGTAAGAGCAAATTAATTTGCAAATTTGGCAGAACTGGTGAAATTTTGGGCTTTTCTAGATTCTATGAAACAAAATGGAAAGAACATGTGCCCCTAAGTACCTAAAATGACATTCCCAGAATCTCGGAGCTTGCCAATGATTGTTTGAGGATGTTCTCGGCATTCCAGTAACAGTGTGAATGAAGTAGTTTTTGCCCTTGCACAGCTTATGCAAATCGCAGGTGACTTATGATGTTTGTGAGGGTTCAGGGAGTTTGCATACTCCAAAAGAAGTTGTAGAAGGAGTGTGGGTAGTCCAAAGTGTGAGAGTAAGGAAGTTGTCGAAACTTCATTTGTGTGTGTCGCTTTGTGCTCAAAACAATTGTCCATGTGGTTCTTGGTATAAGGACCCTGCCTGGTCTAAGACTCCGGAGTATATTGAAAGGTGTATGAGACACTTGGTTTTTGTTGTAATTTGTCCAGTTTAATCGGTCGATCGGGTGTGGTTGACAAGTCAAAGTGTGAGTCAAAGTGATTGAAACATTTTTTGGACTGAGATCTGGCGAGTCCTAAGTGCACCAGGACAGACCCACTGATCAGAAGAGAGTGAAATTTTCGAGTCGAATTTTGCTTGCGAATCAGGGAAACTGAGAAAGAAGGAGTAGTTGCTAGAGCGAAACGCCATTAGTAAAAAATCCTTAAAGTTTCTGAACAGATTGTGTTACCCTACCTGTAGTGAATGGACAAATTGGGTTTTGATTTTGTTTAGTGCTCGCAATAATTTTACATTAGTTTAGTGTGAATCTGAGTTAGGGAGGACAAGCCGCAAGACTTTGTCAGCCGCAGTACGTGTGACTGTGACGTTATTTAGCCGCGGTGGGATAGGTTGATTAGTGAGAGGGGTCGCACACAGATTGGCATCCGTCCATGAAGCGCAGGTGGTGAAGAGAATTCTGGGATGAAAAGTCACTTCCTGATGTGATTTGCATATTATAAAGGTTGCAAGAATTACATTTTTCGAAGCTTTAGAGAGTGCTTTAAGGGGAGATACATACATTACATCGAGTATAGGGGATATTGCACTGCCAGAAGGTACACCAGCTTATATTATAATCGAAGAAAAGGGTGTCGCGCCATGTCTTTGGGTGAAACAATGGTACAAAGTGACAGAGAAGTATGGGAACTTAGCATTTCCTGCCAATGGAACATTTGATTTGAGGAGCTTAGAGCATCTGAGGAGGGTGCTGTATGATCTGAAGCCCCCTCCAAGACCAGCACAATTCAAGACATTAGCAATCTGGGAGTTAGCAGCCAGACAGCAACAGCAACAGAAATTTAAGAGGAGGATGAGGAAGGCAGAAAAGACACTAGCGGAGGCAAGATGGGACCATGCACAGAAATTTTGGAGAACCAAGACTTTGCAGGGGATGAAGTTATTCCCAGCTATTACACAAGACAGCAAGGGAGAAGAAAGGAAAGCTACCCGAAAAACAAACAAGAGGCCTTCTGAGAGTAGGGAGCAGAGACAAAAAGAGTCTAGAGGATCATTGACATTTAAGGAAGAGTCAGACGATGAGTTTATTTTACATTTACTGAGAAATCGTCCACCATGATATACAACACAAGAGAGTGGTCCAACCACCAGTGTGAATCATTCAGCTCCTACCCTGGTTAACACATAGTCCAATGGAGAGCAGCCTTAATGCAACTGTTACTCTGGTAGCACAAACCCAGGTGCCACAGCTGAGTGTCCTGAGAATTTACCCTGATGTCCCAGTAGTGGAAACATCCACAAACCTAATAGTGCCAAAAGGACAGGTTTTCCCGAAACCGATGTTGGTTCAGACAGAGCCAACTCCCATTTTGCTGTCTCAAGTGCAGCCACAAGTAATGCCAAAGTACACTCCAACAATAGGAACCCAGACGGATATGTCTGTACTGATGAGCCAGAATATGGGAACTACGCACCCACAGAACTTAAGTGTTAGACAAAGCCCCGATGCTATATCTGTACCAGTTACCCTTGGTACGATTGTACCTTTGTTTGCACAACAGAAAACCAGTGCAGATGGACAGGGAGTCCTGAGTCAGAATTCAATGAGGGGAGAACTTAATGAGAATATTCAAGTAGCCTCTCCTGTAGGACAGACATTTGACGGATCAAGATCATTGCTAGACCTTAGTTCATTTTGAGTTCCTCCGGATACTGTGATAGGGTTGAATGTTATACAGAGCCTGAAATTACTGACACCGCAGTCCCCAAATACAGTGGTGCAACAAGTGTCATGGGCCCAGGCTAATAATATTTTGCTGCAAGGTTTGACTGCCCAATAATTGACTGAATGGTTAGACAAGCTGAATACGCCTCAGAGTGCTCCTAAGGGAGAAGAGTATTTGAACTATACAAGACTAGGAATGGAAGCGGGTGAGCTTCTTGAAGGGACTATGGGTATGAACTGATTAGAGTCCTACACAGAAGCAGAATTGAGATATCAGTGCCCCAAAATTATGAGAGAGGCGAGCAATGTGAATCAGAAGCTATCAGACTTGGCAGAGAAGTACGGCATAGAATTAGATAAAATGAAGCATTTGAAACGGAGTTACAGGTTAGATTTTGACACAAAAGACTTCGAAAACATGAGATCTGTAGGGATGAAGGCACACCTTATGGAGTTACTCTAAAGTGTCCAAACATGGGGAGGGTTAGACAAATGGGAAGGCAGATGGGCAAAGAAAAGAGATAAAAGGAAAAGGGATTCTTGCGAGCTGACTGCGATTGTGCAGCAGAGCAAGGATCCACTGAAAATGTTATCAATGAGAGAAATTCTAGGAGGGAATTTTGTTCACGTCCCTTGGAGCAGAAGTGACATTCTTTTGTTTACAAATGACTATCCCAGGTTGAGAGAGGAGCCGGTAGAATGGTACCAGCAGACAGACAGGTTTGTGAAACTTGTGAAGTGTCTTGTGTCAAGACTCAAACACTCTATTGGAGATAGTAGTTCCAGCTGATTTGTGGATAGAGTGTATGGGGAGTATAGATTGGCCGACAAAGGAACAAGAGAGAGATCAGGTCACAGGTGCACCATATCCTGAAGTAATGACATATTATTATAAGGTGATTGAACTTTTGAAGACCAGAATTTCACCCAAAAACATTGACTGGCACAGAATAGACAGAACAGCTCAGGAAGCAAAGGATGTGATACATGCTTATTATGAGAGATTGTTGCAGCCTTTCAAGCATTACAGTGGTACAGAAACAATTGAGCCAAAATACATGATTCATTTTGTGTTCAGATTTGTGGAAGAGTTGAGACCTGAAATTAGCCAGGTGATTAAGAGTCATTTGATTTGCTGGCAAGCAAAACTGATTGATGAAGTGTTTCAGTATGCAACGTACTGTAGTGATGAGATTGAATTGAAGCAGAGAAAGTTGAAGGAAAAGGCAATGGTGATGCAAATTGAAGTGGCACAAACGGGGATGCAGGGACATTTTCCACAGCTAAAGCAGCAGCAGGAAAATGTGGTGTTTCAAAATTAGATGGGAGGTAGAGGTTGAGGAGGTAATGGAAACTGCAGTCCTGATTTTAATACTGTAGTGGTTCAGAATGATGTGCAGGGAATGAATAGAGTGTTGCCTTGTCACGCTTGCGGAGCGGTCGGACATTGGAAGCGGGAGTGTCTGAAGATGGTGTATCAAGGTGTTGTTCAGCAAACAAGTGACATCAATTTGTTTCAAAACATGAGAGGACCAAGAATGAGAGGTCATTATCTGAATTTTCATAATAATGTGAGTTAAATACAGAATTTTCAATCCATGCAGCAGGTGCAAATGCTACGTGTACAAATGACATTTGCAGCCAATGCAACAGCAGGTTCAAATGATACCTAGGCAGCAAATCAAATACAACAAGCCCCAATGGAATAGCAGCAGGTGATGCTTCCTCAACAGGTCACAGGTCAGAGGTCCAACCAGAGAAATAACACAGTTCACCAATTCCCGTTACACAGTGATTACGGAATAAACGATGAATGGGTGAGCGAGAGTTCGGGTGAAGAGGAATGTGTGCTTGCAGCTTCTCTAGATGTAGATCAAAAAGGCCCGCATGTGAAAGGAAAAGTAATGGGTTACAAGGTTTCATTCTTGGTGGACACAGGAGCTACACGCTCTACAGTGAGAACTATAGAGGTTCCGAATTTGCCCCTTTCAGGAAAGCCAGTCCAGATTGTAGGAGTAGCGAATCAGTATTTGACCAACCCGATTACAGAACCAGTTGAGGTTAAAATTGGCAACTTTAAAGGATTGCACAAATTTATAGTCTGTGATTCAAGTCCAGTATCCCTACTGGGAAGAGACTTGCTGTGTAAAACCAGGCGTTTGATTACATGCTCAAATGATGGAATAGAGATACAGACAAATAGTGATAATGAGGATGACCCAGCTCCAGAGACCGAGTGTGAGACTATAAATGAGGAGTACCCCCTGATTAATTTCTTTCCAATGTTCACAGTGAAGGAGCTTCCTCCTGATTTACAGGTAACAGTTAAAGAGAAAGTGTGGGAACTGACAGGGAAAGAAATTGGCCTGATAAAGGGAGTTGAGCCAGTTAAAGTTCTTGTAAAGCCGAACGCACTTTTTTCTCAGATTCCCCAGTACTACACGCCACAGAATATTCTTATGAAGGTTTCTCAAATAATTGCAGAATTTGTAAAACAAGAGGTCTTGAAATAAGTGTTGAGCAGACCATGTAATTCACCGATAATGGGACTGAAAAGGCCCTGTGGTAAAGTTCGAATTGTCCAGGATTTTAGAAAAATAAATGACATTGTGATCAAATGCTGCCAAGTGGTGCCAAATCCAGCTGTGATTCTGTTTCAGATTCCATGTGATGCTAAGTGGTTCACCGTCGCAGACTTGTCACAAGCCTTCTTTTCTGTGCCTCTTCACGAGGACAGCCAATTTCTCTTTTGTTTCAAATTTTTGGACCGAGTTTACTGTTGGTGTTGAATCCCTCAAGGGATTCAGAGTCACCTTCCATATTCAATCAGATCCTGAAAAAGAATTTGAAGACACTGGAATCGCCTTTCCAATCGGCATTAGTACAATACATTGATGAGCTATTGATTGCGTCCACAACAAGGGACGAGTGCAAGTATGATGCGATTGCCCTGTTGAACCATTTGGAAAATAATGGTCATAAAGTGTCTCCACTGAAACTACAGTAATGTCAGAAAGAAGTGAAGTACTTGGGTCACAAGATTGAGGAAGGAATAAGAAAAATATCCAAAGAAAGGGTCACAGCCATATTGCAGACGAGTCCCCCAGCCACACTGAGAGATGTCAGGATGTTTCTAGGGATGGCAGGCTACTGTTGCCAATGGATTCCCAATTTTTCAGTCATTTCCAAGCCATTGCAGAAGCTGACCCACAAGGAGGTCACTGATCCCCTAGTGTTAGACCAGGCTTGCATGAAATTGTTTTCTGAATTGAGAGAAATTCTGTCTAAAGCTCAGGCTGTGGGTATGTCTGACTACACAAAGTCCTTCACGTTGTTTTTTTATGAGCGTGATGCATGTTCTTTGTCTGTCTTGACGCAGGTCCATGGAGGTGTAAACCGCCCAGTAGCATATTTTTCAGCTACTTTGGACCCAGTTGCAGCAGCTTTACCAAGTTGTCTGCGTGCAGTTGCAGCTGTTGAACAGAGCCTTGCACAGTGTGAAGGCATTGTGATGGGACATTTCCTAACTGTAATGGTTCCTCTCTCGGTTGAAGTTTTGCTTACACACACCAAGACCCATTATCTGAAAGGTGCAAGGTTGACCAGATATGAGACAAGTATTCTAGGGTCACCAAATGCACAGAGCTGAACCAGACAACCTTCCTTCCTAATGAAAATGTTGAAATTGAAAGGTTGGAAGACATTGAGCATGATTGTCTTGAAGTAACTGATCTGTGCACAAAACTGAGACTTGATATTAGAGATACTCGATTGGAAGAAAATTACCAAATTATCTTTGTCGTTGGTTCTTATCTAAGAGTCAATATAGGAGTACTGTGAGCAGGATATGCCGTGTGCACAATGACTGGTATACTGGAAATATCTTGGCTTTGAGGAGTGTATTCTGCACCAGTAGCTGAACTGGTAACCCTTACTAGAGCGTGCTATGTTTCTGCTCAGCTTAAAGTTACCATTGATACGGATAGCCAGTATGGATTTGGAATAGTACATGACTCTGGCCAGCTGTGGTCACGAAGAGTTTTGTGGCCTCTTCTGGTTCACCAGTGAGAAATGGTGAGAGAATTAAAGATCTGTTGCAAGCTATCCAAATGCCTGATTAGATTGCTGTGGTGAAATGCAGTGCCCATCTGAAATCGCAAGATTTTGTATCAATGGGAAATGGATGTGCGGATCAAGTCGCAAGGTTTTACACATTGAACTGTATATTGTTCAAAGGGAAGTGGGAATTGTTACCTGAAGAAGATGAAATGTGTCCAAGTTTTGTATTGCAAGTAATAGATGCATTGGAAGAACTGAAAACATTGCAGGATAATGTTGACAGGGAGAAAAAGCGTTCATGGAGCAAAATGAAATGTGTTCAGCGACAGGATGAGTTGTGGGTTTCAGAAAATGGTCAATCTGTTTTGCCAAATAGCCGGTTGTCTCAAATGGCTAGGTATTATCATGGACAGGCACATGTTGGGAAGGATGCCATGATTTGCCTGTTCAAATATAATTGGTTCAATCCACGGTTTAGACAAGTTGCTGAAGCAGTTTGCCATCATTGCGTCATTTGTCAGCAAATTAACACGGGGAAAGGGACAGTGGTAAATTTGAGCCACATTGGAAGAGCAGGAGGTCCATTAAGCAGAATGCAAATGGATTTTATTGAGATGCTGTGTGTGGAGGTTTGAGATATGTGTTGGTGATTGTCTGCATCTTTAGTCATTGGATTGAAGCGTACCCTACACGAAGGAATGAAATCCTCGCAGTAGCAACATTACTGGTTAGGGAACTGATACTACGGTTTGGGTTTCTGATCTCTTTAGAATCAGATAGAGGAAGTCACTTCAACAATAAAGTAGTGAAATTACTATATGCACCCTTAAACATTAAGCAGAAGTTGCATTGTAGTTACAGCCCTGAAACATCAGGACTAGTGGAACAGATGAATGGTATCTTGAAATCAAGAATGGCGAAAATATGTGCATCCACAAATCTGAAATTGCCGGACGCACTACTGTTAGTTCTTGTGACAATAAGAAACACACCTGACAGGAAGACAGGATTGTCACCGCACAGAATCCTCATGGGCAGAGCAATGAGGTTGCCAGCAGTCCCTGCAGATGCACTTGTGAGCATTACAGATGATGTGGTGTTGGACTACTGCAAAAGTCTTGCTGATGTGGTTCGCGCTTTCTCTCAGCAGATGGAAGCCACCACACTTTCACCAATCCACGATCAAGGACAGACCCTGAGAGCGGGTGACTGGGTGAAGATCCAGAAGCACATGAGGAAGATGTGTTTGGAGCCTCAGTGGAAAGGCAGTTCCAGGTGGGTCTGACCACTACCACAGCTGTGAAGTGTGCTGGAGTTCCGAACTGGTTCCACGCAAGCCACATGAGAAAAATGGCATGTCCTTTGGACGATGAAGAGGAGTTGTGGAGAGTACCAACAATGACCAGACAAGCCTCAGAGCTGGAAGGAGAAGAAAGAGGAACAGAGACCGGATCTGGGCACTTCGAGGACGGTTCAGTCACTGTTGTGAGAGACAACTGAGAAGACCTCCAGGTGGGTGACAGTGAGCAAATCTCAATTGAGGCAACAGGAAAGCCTAGTCATAGGAAGGCTTTCCTAGAAGTAGACTAATTTGAGAGAAAAACAGAGCAAACTCCAGACCCCAAGGTGAAAGGAGTTGAGGCGGATCACAGCCAATGTAATCTGACTCCTCCTGAACCAGTTGCAGGTCTGTCATGAGAAAATCCTGCTGAGCAAGAAGAAGTTTCAAGTTCAGCACTGAAAAGAGCATTGAAAAAGGGTCCACTGAAAGGAAATTAGTGGCCAGAGACCCAAGCAAAGAGAAAGGAAGCAGTTGTTGTGACAACAATAGAGGAAGAAGTAGATACAACTAGGAGAGAAGATCTAAGTGAAGGAGAATTGAATGGAGATCCCAAGTTGAAAAGAAAGAAAATAGCAAGTCAGAGGTACACAGGTCCTGAATGGGCATATGCAGCAACAAATGACTGGCAAAGAGAATTTTTGTCTTTTGTTTTGATCGAGACATTCCAGGTCAATATTTTGGCACTTGAACGGAAGTAACGAAATGAACTGTTGAGACAAATTTGAGAAAAGCACAAAGAAAAAGAAAATGTTGAAAGTAGCCGGAAAAGACTTTTGAAAACCTGATTTGACAAGCTGCTAAACTGATTTTTGACAAGCTTACCGATTTTTGAGAAAAAGGATCCTGGAAGTGAGACTGAGAGCTGTAAATATTTGCTAAAAGAAGATTTTGTTTTTGATTTTTGCTGTATAGTTCTAAAATGTTTTCTTCTACTTTCTGATTCTTTACAGATCATGGATCACGTTAGCCAGCAGGGTAGGAAGAACAGGTGCTGTAAATACATGTGCGTTGGTTTGGCAATTATATGTGTGATATTGTGTGTGATATTGATTGTGGGTATGACTGTTCTTGACAAGAGTAAAGCCAACCATACTTCAGCTTTAGAGACAACTACTGAATTAACAGCAAAAGAGAGGTTTAGGCTAGATGATTAGTATCTGCATGTAGATAACGGTCAAGGGGAACTTTCTTCTAATGTGTTCTATCACTTATTGAGTGAGTATGTTGAGACGATGGATGTGAAGAATTGTTATGTGTGTATGCAGATTCCTTCATATGTCAAAGAAGGAGTTACCTATCATAGTTTGCCTCTTGCTTATGGGATAAGTTGTATTCTGTTAGTAACAAGATTCTATAACCAGGAATACATCCAGTATTTCTACTCCAATCATGATGTTGCATTTTCTTTTGTCCCCATAATTAGGAACCTGAGTAGAGTAGCTAAGCATAATGACATAGTATTAGTGAGGGGTTTCTTTGAGCCTCTATTAACTTTTGGCACAGCTTATGCGCACCGAAACAATCTGACATGCTTGCTTACACCTTTAGAAAAGAGCTTCTTAGATCACACGGATGACAGGAGAAAAGTATGAAAGGAGATATTAGAAAAGGGTTTAGAGAAAAGGACTTTTAGGAATGATTATACCTATTGTGTAATAAAAACACAAGGGAAATTAGCTTTAGATGCGCAACACGTAGGGAAGCTTTGTGGATATAGTCCTAAATCTAGCACTGACACTTTGTTTGTGGGAACAAGTGAAGGTAGACATGTGTTTTTGTTTCTGAGTAAATGGACATTTATGTTGAATGGAAAGGATCCAGGAATTCCTGGCACATATTACATCTGTGAACTTAATGCTTATTACCATCTTCCAAGAGGTTGGTATGGCACATATTATTTGGGGATAGTTTTTCCTAAGATTTTCCAACTGGATGACTTAAAGAGATTACTGAAATTGACTGAATTACATCATAGTAGAGAATATCTCCTTCTTTCTATAGTGGGAGATATATGATTCCTTCAGTAGGAGTTGTTCTGAATTCGATAATGATTCGAAAGTTTTCTACTATTGTGGATAAAATGCTGACAAATTTTTCAGGAGCCATGATCCTGATAGATACAGAATTAGCCGCGGAAAGAGCTATGATTCTTCAGAACCGCTTTGAGTTAGACATTCTTTTAGGGAAGGATGGCAAAGATTGCAAAATGCTTAATTCAAAACATTGCTATTTGTTCATTCCTGATAATAGTAAAGATATTCAAATCTAGCTTACTAATCAGACTAATGAGAGTGCTGATTTAAAAGAGTTGAAAGAACAAGGTGTTTGGGAGAAAGTTGGCAAAGGATTTGCTTCAGTGGGAAATTGGCTCAGCAACATTGGGAAAGGGATACTATTGAAAATAATACAAGGGATATTGATTATTATGATTTGCATAATTGGAGCATGGGGGAATATGTAAATTGTGTAGGATGTTTAAATTGAAGAAAATTAAAAATCATCAGAGGATGGAAGAAATGAAAAGAGAAAAATTGTTTAGGGGAAATTCAAGAAGGGAACAAAGATTTGAAGGGATAGAGACGACAGAGTTTTAGCTGAGGCAAATATTTGTGTGGGAAGATTTTTGTGATGACATATTTAGTCATCAGAGGAGGGATTGTTAACGCTGAGTTACTAATGAGTTTTATTAATGGATATATATTTTGAGTGTTGGGTTTGTGTAGAAAATGTATTAACTTAGAGAAAAATAATGCACGCATTTGAAGATGTGCTCACTAGAGTGTCTGTCAATGTTCACGAATTGTACTTTTTAAAGGCTTATTAACATGAAATGTGGAGCTTCTGTTTGATTAATGTAGTAATATGCCATATTAAAGGTTATGCATTATGTATTAGCTTTATTAATTGTAGGACTTAACATAGCGAGGTCTTGGCCTAGTTGCACAGCCTCATGTGAAGCTGCATTGCTTAGGCATTTGATAAAATGGCTGTCTAGAGAATTAAATTGTGATTTTTCACTGTGCAGTCCACGTGCTCATAGCTGAAGTTCTTTCTCATGAGAAACTGCTTGCCAGAAGAAGATGTTCTTGCTAGTGTAACAATGTTTAATGTAATGTGTGTAAGACTGACCTTTCCAGGAGAAGACAATGAACTTATTGACTGGAGTATAAGCTGCAACAATACGATACCTGATAGGACGAATGACAGGAGCAGGAGAAGAGGAGCCAATGATCAAAATGTGAACCATGTATTAGTAGAATTATAGATTTGATGGTTTAGTTCCATTGGACAAAGAACAGAAATGACATTCTTAACTTTACTGCTTAGAGAGACTTTGCTTTTTCTGAACTTTGATACTGAATCCTGATGTATTGCTGACCGAAATAATGTCCTGTTAATGAAGACTGTCCCAGCTTGCTGAACCCTATTGAGGACAGGTATACCATGACTTTACTGATTGCTATGTCTATTTGCTTTTGTTTCTAGGTACCAACCGATATTTCTAAAGAGCCATAGTTAGATGTTTTTCCAAATTTGTGTTGACTAAATTGTTTTGCATGAAGCCCAAACATGCTGGTGTTAGTTAGGGTTCTCACAGGTGAAGTTTGCTACATGTACTAACAGTTGATGTCTTTTCTTTGCTGAATGTAAATGTGTGTCATATCGTTTGAGCAGTTATTCTTGCTATAAATTTGTACTGTAACTTTGGAATATGTAGTACTCAAGCCTTGATTAGATTGCAATTCTTTGCCGCTTTGGACAGCCAGTATAGTTTCTGTATGTTTATCAATTGATTTTGGATGAGTTACGTGACATTAGCATTGTTAATATATAGAGAAATAAACATTCTAACTTTTACATAAAGGTGTGGTTATTCATTGCCGAGAGGTCATGGTGAGTGACTCCTATTGATTAATGATGTTATTGATTGTTGATGTTATTGATCTTTGTTAGTACGGGATATATGGTGGTAAAATCGCAAAGTGAGTCAAATGGACCATCGGCCTATTTGCATCTCCCTTGTAAGTTTACTTAATAAGGCATTGTGAGATAGCTAAGCTGTCAGCTGTTGTTATTATTATTATTATTATTAGTAGCAGTAGCAGTAGTATTTTTCTATTATTATTACTATTATTATTATTATTATTATTATTAGTAGAAGTAGTAGTAGTAGTAGTAGTAGTATTTAACACTAGGTTCACTTATTAACCAGCAGTCTTCATTTTATTAGCACGAGAAGGATAAAGGTTTGAGCTTCTAGGTTTCATTGTGGATCTTGCCCACACAACAACCTCTCACCCAGCGCCACAAGTGGCTGCAGTGGCCACCACCTGCGACCGGATCCAGGCCATCATGCAATTAGCTGCACAAACTTGCTGTGGTGCCTCCCAGCCGTGAGTGAGCTCCTATATGTTTGTGGAAGAACACTTTTATTATTAAATGTGTTTACTGGCTTTATTTAATTGGATCACAAAAATTGATCATTTTAAAATATCTTGCAGTGTTAAGGCACCTGCTGTAGAGATATTTCTGTGAGAAGCACTTTTCAGAGCATAAGAACAATGGCATGATAACTCTGGTGGATAAGGTACTTGCTGAAGAGCCTGTGTTTTGCCTAGTCACAGTTTTCGCTCATCATAAAGTAGCACTGAGGTGCATGCTGCAGACACAACTTATGTCATGCTTATGACACATTTGTATTTATTTGTAGATATGTCAGTGGGTTTTGTCACAGAGATCCTTTTGTTACTTACAGTTCATAAATTACAATGTTTTGAAAATAACACGGTGAGTTATGAACTAGCATCAAAGAACTGCATGTAAACTGCAAGATGTGAGTTTAGAAAGTTATTTTTTCTCAATCTTTTTTTCATTTTAAGGTACTAAATATTATACCTTTGAGTAGTGATGCATTTGTATTAGTATGCACAACCCCAACCACTGTGTTACGTTCTAAATCTGGAGTTTGTCTCTCTCCACACTAAGCATTTGTAGCATACAATGCCTACAGTACAGAGTACATGTGACTCCAACTCATTGTATCCCTCATTGTCTGATGCAACATTTTCTATGCATTGATTCACACACGTGTATGAATCATAGTCTCTGCATAATACATGTGTGTGTCATGTAAAGTGCACTGACTACCCTATTTGGGACGAGTAGCATCATGAAAGAAATTAAATAATGAATGTGTGAAGGGGCTATGAAAAGATGAGGGTACCTTTGGAAGGTGGTGATTTTGGAATCCTTGCAGAAGGAGGTCATGGAGGGACGCCAACAAACATTCTCGCAACAGGCGCCACCAGTGCTAAAGCCGGCCCTGAAGGCCAAGGTCATTCTTAGGTCAGGACAAGCTTGGTCTTCCTTTTTAAAATTGTTTACTACACACAAATCCCTCCAAGTAATAGAAGAAGGCTTTTGTACAGGAAAAATACAAACACGAGTCCAAGCATAATTTGCACCTGGTGAAGAATGTGAAATTAACAGCAAACACCATTCACTCCGGATTTTACAAATAAAACTGGTCTCAGAACCAGTCTGTAAGAATTGTTGGAAGGCATGCCTTCTGATTATGCTTCAGTAGATCATGATCATGTAGCACTCTGCATATTAATGCATATTAATGCACCAAGTTCATTTTGTATGTAAAGAGTCCAGTGTTTTGCCATACAGAACACTGTTTTATTTAATTCACGGTAAGCTTCGAGCCTGATATTACATGTCCAGCTGACTGAGGAGCAGATTTCTATCAATCAGTGGTGTCCTAAATTATCCGCTTCAGCAGCTTAAGTAGGGGCTGCCACTGGACCATGTGTCCTGGTAACCCTGGTCCAACTAAAAGGATTGTTTTATACTGACCTCTTCTGTCTGCAGACCTGCAGCCGAAGCTCATAAAATGTTTTACAAGAATACTCCCTGCAAGCCTGAAAGGTGAGGGTCAAGTTCTGCTAAGCAAGCAAAGTTCATTGAAGAAGATAAAGGAATGAGGTAAACATGAAATAGACAAAGGGGACAACAAACAGAGAGGTGGGAGAGAGAAGAACAAGAAAGAAATAGTAAAGTGAGAAGTGAAAAAGATGGATAGATAGAAATAGGAACGGAGGAAGGAAATAGGGAAGATAATTTAGTAGTAAGGATGAATTTAACGATGGAAGCTTGAAAAGAAGGAACGTTGAAAGATAGGATGAAAAAAGCAAAGGGAGGAATGGTGGAAGAATAGGTAGGAGGATGAAAGGGTGGATGGAAAGTTTTACAGATGGGTAGGTGGATGGGTGGATGAATGGTTTGAATGCTGGACGGATGAATCGACGTGGTAATGGAATGATCAATGGGTTTGATGGAATTGTGAAAAGATGTATGGGATTAAAAATTGATGTAGAGAAGGGTGACTGGATAGAAAGATGAAAAAGTGAAAGAGTTTATAAATGGATGAGCGTCTGGAAGGTTGCAAAGTTGAATACTTAAGGGTGGCTACTAGGATAATGGTGATTATTCTAGGATGGGCCAGGTTTATTTACTGCGCTTCCCTTCTCTCTTAAAGGTTTGGTTCAAATTGGGGTAAGAAGGAGGGATTTTAAGCTTTTAGCTGCTTCTTTGCTTTCAATTCAGAATATGAAACAGGATGATCAGGCAAAACCTGAGCAGCAGTGTGTAAACTGTTTTTCAAAACGACACAAACTTGGAAGCTTCGGAAATTTTATGAAATTAAAAATAACATGGGAACAGTTTTCATGCAAGCAGAGTTGGAGAAAGTGAAAGTAAGCAGGTTTTGCAAAATGCGCTAACTTGCATGAAACTGTGCTCCATTCAAAAAGAGTTTTGCATGGGCGAGTTTATGCAGCACGCTTCGCTTAGATATGTGCGTCCTAACCGGGCACACGTTTCAAGATAAGTGGCAGCATGGTTAATTAACAGTCTCAATCAATGAGTTTAATTTTTTGCTCAGTGACTTTATATAAATAAAGCATACATTTAAGATTCGAAGTCCTAACTCCCATAGTGTGTAACTATAACAGAGGCACCTACCCAAGTGGAGGGTCTTGCTACAACAATGAATGTATTCGTTGAAAAAGACAGGGACACTTCATAGTGCTGGGCAACGCCGTGTTCTGATTTTCACAATCTGTCAAACTGAGTGACATAAACCCTATACTTCCAAAGATAATGGGCCATTGCTTTATGTTCTGCAGACGTTTTTAAAGTAAGTCTTTTCGACAACATGGCGTGTTCTCTAAGATCTTCCCTATATTGGATGAAGGAATAAGGTAATGAATTTAAGAAACATGCCATTGGTTTTCTATGTCTGTCCAATGATAGGCCCACTTTTATGTAAATCCAAAACGGGTATGTTAGTTATAGCATGGGCTTAAAAAATGTATAATCCCCTCCTTTGCTGCCGCACTCTTCGCTGTCATTAACCAGTATATTATTTCAGGAACCTGCGTGTCTCCGAAAACATCAATCAGCACGATCAGTCTGATTCTGCATGTTATGTACCAAAAAGTCATGATCCTAATGTTTCTTCAACTCCAAAGTTACCTGGAACTCTGTAACGGTAACTTCAGGGGAGGTAGTAATGGAGATTTTAAGAGGCCACTCGTAATCGAGGCAATAAAGCGGTGTGCCAGCCCTTGTTCACTTGATTGCCCTGGGTCTCCCTAACTTTGGAAGGAGGAGGTATAGGGTCTAACGTAGGATTGAGTAAAAATCGTCTAGTTTCTTTGCAAAGTATTAATTGCTGAGAAAAATGTGTTCCGACTTATAGATGTTGTGGCTGAAGTAATACTACAAATGGATTTTCATCTAGACTCAGTACTTCCCTCAGTAATCAGAAGATTTTTGATTACTAACAAGGACTAAATCCTGCAGATGGTGTTACAGATCTACAGGCAGCATGTGTGAGCTATCAGCAAAATAAAATGCAGCAGGGCCTGCAGAAAAAGACTCACTGGAGAGAGAGTTATGTTAGAGTCTCTCAGCTGACGCTTGCTTCCTTTGAGACAGGGAAAGGCCTTTTCTTTCATTCAACAATTTCTTAATCGGAGTCTATGCCTGAGGCAAACTGTTCTTAAACCAGGTACTAAATTACATTACCCTGCTTGCCTGAGAGCCCACACTCATGGATTGCTGGCCTTTTGTCTCCCAATATGGAAAATACTTACAGTACATCAACATCTGTGCGAATGACACTGCATGTCTAAATTGAAAAATTGCAATTTATGAACTGCCCTAGTCCAAGGGAAAAGTGGGGCTTCTGCATCCAATCCATGTTTTGTTGCCATTAGACTACTAAAAACTAATCCCAATTTCCAAAAGCCCCCGTCCCTCCCAAGTCCCGTTGAAATAACAGGTTCCATGGCAAAAGATGGGACAGCGCCCCAAATGCCCGGCTGATGCTTCACACAGATTTAGGGGACTGGGCATAACAACATACACTAAAACTTGTAAATAGCTCTGTGGACGTGAGAGTTGGAGGGTAAGTGGGGGTGGATGAGGGTGGACATGTAGCTGGTGACATGAGAGAAGACTGGAAATACTGAAAGACGGCATATTATCATTAACTTTGTTTCAATTGCTAGTCAGGTATTATATAGAATGAGGGGTTCCTCATAGAATCTCTGGCGTTGCCCCTGTTTGCGGCTAAGGGGATAGTTAAACAAAATATCAGAGGAAAAATATTGTGTGGACAAAATATCATGCCAAGAATGTAGAGGAAAAATACTGCGAAGGTTTCTCTAGGTAAGCAAAGTTTTATTATATAGAACCACACACATATATATGGACCTTGGCGATTTATATATACCTTTAAGGAACAGAGCTGTAGAGTTAAGAATAGTATATTTGTTCTTACCTATTTGTACTTACCTTCTCCTTATCTTGATCCACAGTATTCTGTCCACTCAGTATTTTTGTTTCTGATAATCTGTCAGTGATATGCTAAAAGTACTGTCAGTTAAACCTGCATGACACATTAGGGTTCTTGTTGCTATTGTCGTAAGAGTGCATATTTTGGGGATTCATACCGGTTACAGTTTTTACTCTGTATGCAGACAACGGGGGTAACTCACACCTAGCTGGGAGATAACTTTACTGTACAGTGGACACTTTCGCAAAATGTATTTACCTGTATTGTTTGTTACCTTCTGAATGTTGAATAAATATTTATTCACAACAATATTGTGCTGATTGATTCATATTTTATACTGGGAGTCCACCTGAATACTACTGAGTAGAAGTGCTCTCGATGAACTCGGATTTCCCATGGCCCACTTAACACAGATAACTGGGATCATCAGGATATATAAAAGGACTGGGCTGCAATATTTTTTCCTCATAGACAAACGTAGAGGAGGCTGCTCTGTCATTTTGCCCATTATTTTTTTAAACAATTATTGTTGTAACACCATTCCACGGTGGGTCTGCGCACACATGTATTACCATTGGGGTTCTGTCAAATTTGTCGAGGAACGGTTACCATTTACAGATATGCTTCTCACAAACCAGTCTGCTTTCAAACTGCGTTTATTATATATATATTTATTGAATTGTACCTAAAATTATCATGTCAGTGTGAAATCTCAGTAGTTTGTATATTTTGTTTGAGAATGAGTTACTGCCAAATGACAAATTATAAAAGCAGTAACAAACATAACTTGGTTTCTGGTGGTCCCATGTACTCATAATGATGTTATCCTTTAGTATCTTAATTACACATTTTGTTATATTGCATAATCCAAGTGCTGACTGCTATTCAGGTCTTTTCTGATTACACCTTTATATAGTCAGTCTGGGATTCGCTTCTTTATCTCCTGAATCACAGTTCACCTCAAGGGGGTTTCATCATTCTTTTCAGCTAGAGGGGATAAAACTGCAACCCATGCAGTCACAGCAGCGACACCACCTACTTACCTTGGTCGGTTTATAATGACCGTGCTTTCACTGTCTGCCCATTTCTGTAATTATTAACTCCAAGGGTGATTTCCTTTAGTTTCATCTGTGCCTCATGGCTCATAATGAGGCCACATCCCCTAATGTTCTTGTATATTTTTCATCTTGGCATTAAGCTTTAACCCTCGTTCCAGACTATAGTTTTCACCTAGTATGCCACTCTAGACAAAGACTAGCAATGTACGCATCAGTACTGGCTCTTCTTCAATAGAAAGTCTCCACTTGTGTGGGTAGGCCTAGCGCCCACAAAAGGAAACGCCCCAAAACACAACGTGGACACATCACATTTTCACAAAGAGAACAGCTGTTTTTTACAAAGTGTCCAGCTGTGGATTTCAGACTCTAGCTCAGCCGGCACCTGGGGAAACCTAGCAAACCTGAGCATTTTTTAAAACTAGACACATAGGGAAATACAAGATGGGGTGACTTGTGGGGCTCTGACCAGGTTCTGCTACCCAGAATCCTTTGCAAACCTCAAACTTTGGCCCAAAAAACACTTTTTCCTCTCATTTCGGTGACAGAAAGTTCTGGAATATGAGAGGAGCCACAAAGTTCCTTTCACCCAGCGTTCCCCCAAGTATCCCAATAAAAATGGTACCTCACTTGTGTGGGTAGGCCTAGCGCCCGCGAAAGGAAATGCCCCAAAACACAACGTGGACAAATCACATTTTCACAAAGAAAACAGAGCAGTTTTTTACAAAGTGCCTAGCTGTGGATTTTGGCCTCTAGCTCAGCCGGCACCTGGGGAAACCTAGCAAA
Organism: Pleurodeles waltl; assembly: GCF_031143425.1. NCBI lineage: Eukaryota > Metazoa > Chordata > Amphibia > Caudata > Salamandridae > Pleurodeles > Pleurodeles waltl. Next base: position 268,235,313 of record NC_090446.1, read on the forward strand.
CCTGTGCATTTTTTAAAACTAGACACATAGGGGAATCTACGATGGGGTGACTTATGGGGCTCTGACCAGATTTTGTTACCCAGAATACTTTGCAAACCTCACAATTTGGCCAAGGAAACCCTTTTTTCTTCCATTTCGGTGACAGAAAGTTCCGGAATCTGAGAGGAGCCACACATTTCCTTCCACCCTGCATTCCCCAAGTCTCCTGATAAAAATAATACCCCACTTGTGTGGGTGGCCCGGGAGCCTGCAATAGAAAAATGCCAAAAACCTGTAGAGATTGAGGGCACAGCACAGCGACTTGATAAGGACATAATTTTCTTTTATACATCTTTTAGGCTGACTTTGCTTTGGGGACCCACACA